>NC_086447.1:239798241-240998241 GCF_028390025.1 Pseudophryne corroboree | reverse complement strand
CCGGTTTCTGGACCTCTTCACTTTTCGGCATCTGCAAGGGGGTCGGCGGCGCGGCTCCGGGACGAACCCCAGGGTGAGACCTGTGTTCCGACTCCCTCTGGAGCTAATGGTGTCCAGTAGCCTAAGAAGCCAATCCATCCTGCACGCAGGTGAGTTCACTTCTCTCCCCTAAGTCCCTCGATGCAGTGAGCCTGTTGCCAGCAGGACTCACTGAAAATAAAAAAACCTAACAAAACTTTTACTCTAAGCAGCTCTTTAGGAGAGCCACCTAGATTGCACCCTTCTCGGCCGGGCACAAAAATCTAACTGAGGCTTGGAGGAGGGTCATAGGGGGAGGAGCCAGTGCACACCACCTGATCCTAAAGCTTTTACTTTTGTGCCCTGTCTCCTGCGGAGCCGCTAATCCCCATGGTCCTGACGGAGTCCCCAGCATCCACTTAGGACGTCAGAGAAATTATTTTAACAGCAGCACCCTATATTTTTACAGCATACAGGACCAGTGTGCTTTTATTTGAACAACAGAAGCACCCCTGAATTTTTACAGCATACAAGACTGAGACAGCACCCCTGTATTTTCACAGCATACAGGACCAATGTGCTTTTATTTGAACAACTGCACCCCTGAATTTTTACAGCATACAGGAGGACAGTGCCCCAGCCCCTGTACAACATGTACAACACCCATGTACAGTTGCAGCACCCGTAACAGCACATGAAACACCAGTGACAGCCAGGACAGCACTTCTAACAGCACAGGTACATCACAGTGACTGGAGCAGTTTCTCTACAGAGCACACACTGACAACACCCGACGCCACCACCCACAGAGTGACATAGGTCTGTCTCCCTCACTCTCCAAGTCCGGAGTGAAAATGGCGGAGATGTGCGGCTCTTTATATGGAATGAAAAACCTACGAGAATCCGACAGCGGGATGATGACGTTTTGCCTCGTTCTGGTTTCCGAGTCTGGCGGGAAGTCCCGAACATTTTTGTGGAAATGACAGTGAAACAAACAGCATAACACAATAAATGGGAAAGGAGAGAGGTGTGAGGACTAGGGGACTAATGCTGGGTACATACAGATAGATATAAATCAATGGATCTGCAGATACTGTAGATCTATATTCAGATAGGGCAGTGTGTTGTGCATACACACTTCTCGATCCGTCATGACTGATGTCACAAACTGGGCGGGCATTTACATGCGCCCGTCCAGTTGAGCCGTCAATCACCAGCGGGCTCTGCAGCATGTGTACAGGAGGTCGGCTGACCACCCATACAAACACAATGATACAACAATATATCTATAGATATATTGGTCATCGTGTGTGCAGCAGGGCCGACGCGATATGTCTGTGAACAACGGCGTTCACAGAAATATTGTTGTTACACACTGGCTTACGGCCCAGCGATGTATCGGTCGTTCAATAGAACGGCCGATATATAGGCCAGCGTGTACCCAGCTTTAGGAAACGAAAAGGAGAAGGAAAGATGAAAATAAATAAATCAACATCATCATCATCATCATCATTTAATTTTATGATGGCAGCATAATCCAAAGCGCTTTATATTTGGTACAAATCCTTAAGACCAAAACAAGGCTGTTAAAGGGTAAGAGTCCTGACAGACTTTACAGTGTACAGGAAAACACATGAAGCACATGCCACAGATTAGAGGTTAGTCTAGCCATTCTGGCAATGTACGATCCGGCCAGAAAGCAAAGTGGTTTGGTGGGGCGGGTTCTTTTTAAACACAGCAAAATAATAAATTCAATTTTGTATGAACTGTGTGAAAAGATTTAAAGCAGAAGAAGGTGTATTATTATTATTATTATTATTATTATTATTAACTGATTTATATGGTGCCCCAAAATGTATACAGCATACAAAAAATTTCACATTTACAACACTCCAACGTCAGGGACTGCACTCACTTTTTCGGGTCCTCACCAACTAGAAAAGACATGCACGGCGGGATGCACTGGTGTCCGAGACCTGTCCAATCTCAGCCATTTTTTAAAATGGCAAACACTTACAAGGCAAAACCGTAACTTAAGTGTTTACAATATAGAGCAATACTTGACTCCGGGCCTACTTCCAGCTCTCGGATTCACAATTCAATCTTTTGAATTGGCTCATAAATAATATCTATTATTTTAAATTAAGAATGTTTGTTAATTTATAAAAGAAAATAAAAAAGATGAAAAACAGGTGTTTGTCTTTATATGAAGCCTACAGTACCTGTGAGTCCAGCTGCTTCTGCAGATAGGAAGGCGCTCCATGACAACAGGAAAAACAGTCCCATCTCCAACATAGGGAACTCGCACAACTTAGTGAATTTTGTCAAGTAACCAAAACTTATTAAGGAAAAAACATCTTAAACACTGGAATATTTAAAAAATGGATACTTTTCTCTAACAAGCTCATGCGGGATTGGTAATAAAAACAAGCAATTCCAGAGAATGCAAAATGTGGACATCTGTATACAAATAAAACAATAATTGTCATCAAAGCATAAAGAGATTGTACCTCAGAGCCAATAACAACAGTTTACTGTCTCATATATTGCGCTATGGCTTTGCTACTGCTGTGGCTTTGCTCCCTGAGTGCAGTAGTTGGCAGCTCAGCAAAGCATTGGCAATATCTTTGCAGTATTGGCAGTATTTGTTCTTGTCTGTGGCAGTGATAGTTTTCATTTCTGTGTGCCTGGTTTCCTATATCAGTTTCTGTTCAGTGCTGAAATCTTACTTTTACAACTGCTATGCAAGTACTGTCTATGGCCCTCATTCCGAGTTGATCGCTCGGTATTTTTCATCGCATCGCAGTGAAATTCCGCTTAGTACGCATGCGCAAGATTCGCACTGCGACTGCGCCAAGTAATTTTACAATGGAGATAGTATTTTTACTCACGGCTTTTTCATCGCTCCGGCGATCGTAATGTGATTGACAGGAAATGGGTGTTACTGGGCGGAAACAGGCCGTTTTATGGGCGTGCGGGAAAAAACGCTACCGTTTCCGGAAAAAACGCAGGAGTGGCCGGGGAAACGGGGGAGTGTCTGGGCGAACGCTGGGTGTGTTTGTGACGTCAAACCAGGAACGACAAGCACTGAACTGATCGCACAGGCAGAGTAAGTCTGAAGCTACTCTGAAACTGCTAAGTAGTTAGTAATCGCAATATTGCGAATACATCGGTCGCAATTTTAAGAAGCTAAGATTCACTCCCAGTAGGCGGCGGCTTAGCGTGTGTAACTCTGCTAAAATCGCCTTGCGAGCGATCAACTCGGAATGAGGGCCTATGTGTGTGTACACTGCTCAGGAGTTCAGATGGATTCACCATAGTAAGTATCAGTTGGACTTCTATCACTCATTTGCAGGATCTTGCTGTGCACTTGTTTCCATCTGAATTGCTGAGCAGCGTACACACCCACACACAGACCTTGTGATAGCTTCTATAATATTGTAAGCACACCTTCCAACATTCTCGAATGCAGTCCCAGGATACATGCCACACCCTCTTTTCTCATTACAATGGGGGCTTGCCCAGCACTCTAGGAGCTCCCAGGAAGCTCCAAGTCTCTCCTGTCACAGCAGCATGTGACAGACTGGCCATCCATCCATCTGATTATTGGATCAAACGGAGCTGAGTCAGCAAGGAGAGGGCAGCAATGTTTTCTTTATTCATTTATTTTGGGGTGGGGAAAGTACAGCCTGATTTAAAAAAAAAAAAAAAATTCCCCCATGCATTTTTGCTGTAAATATTACCACAAGTTTTTTTTCAATTGGATACCACAGGTATCAAGGTTTTCCATACCTGCGGCAATGAAAAAAAAGGTTGCGATAGCCGTGGTAATTTTTAACGCAAAATTTGCACACCCAATCGAATATGCTCACATAAATAATCAAATTTAAGGCATATATGGTGTCTAATTCAGTATAAATCACACAGTAAAAACTGCTGAATTAGGCATTAAATCACTAATACTTAAGGAGAATATTGTAAAATACATTCTTTGTGCAGCTATAAGAACAGACAATCCAGGGGTAAATCCAGTTAGCTGCGAAGTGCCGTTGCCACGGCGTTTAAACTCCGGCAACAGTACCCAGTCTGGATTCGCACAAAATTGCTCATTACCGTATGGGGCAGCGAGCACTTTTCAGCGAGTTCGGTCCGCTGTAAAGTGCGCCCGCTGCCGTGATGATTTGCTCCTGTGATATCATCGTGGCTAATTGGATTAACCCCTAAGTGGGACTCATAGAACTGGACACAATTTACACACATAAAAAAGATGTTTCCTGACTGCCCTCATTTATTTATATTTAGATAACAAAAATAATGCAATTAAAAAAAAAGGGTATTGATGTATTCCATGCAAGCAAGCGGCAGGTGTACTTATAAGATGCCACCTGTGTGTATGTGGGGGGGGGGGGAAGGGGGGAGTAGGCTGAAGTTTTGCCTAGGGTGACACGAAACCTCGCACCGGCACTGACTGTAGCCCAAAAAGCGGGACTCTCCCTGTGAAAATGGGCAGTTGGGAGCAGTAGTGGCTTCAGATGTGGGGTGCAGCGCAGTCCATCACCATTTTTAATTTTTAGAACCTTAGTAAATTTAACCCAATGTGTGGTCAACCCCCGATTCGCTGACAAGTTAATAATGCGATCTAAAGCCATCCCCCCAACGCTGCCAAATATTGCTGGCCGGGAGTCACTGGCAGCAGCTGCTGTGGCTCCCTTATTTTAATGTTGGACTGCACTGCAGCCCCACCTCTGATGCCGCTACTGGTTGGGAGGAATGTTGTAAGTTCTTGCTGTTATCTTTACTGTGTCAATAAATGCAGTTAGAGTTGTAACTACTGAAAGAAACTTTTTTTTGTGGCATATTTTGAGCAATGTCTTACAAATTAATGACAGTACAACACTTTTTTCGAAACAGTAGGGTACAGATTCAGTAGTTACAATTAGTTTAAAATACACACATGGTTGTCACTTGCAAGCGACAGAGCCCATAGATATTTGTTCATATGTGTCACCGCTTACCAACACTGTGTAACTGGAATCCAAGTCTGACAGTCCACAGATAGCTGTCAAGACAAGTCAAGAAGGCCAGATCTGTCACATCCATCAATGACTGAAAAATAATATTTTAAGGGCATTTTTTATCAGACTGCCTGATTTGGCCATCTACACCAGAACTATTTTGCCTATCACATTTACCAAAGATCATTTTATTTGGTACTGGACCACTGGTATACTCTAAACAAAAATTTTCAGTGATTCAAGTGGTAATTCAAGAGATAATTACATAAGAAACAAAATGTAGAACAAAATACACGCGCTGGTAGTAATGTAAAAAATGTAAAAGTCTAATAATAAAAAAAAACAAGTACAAACTTAAGATTAGGGTTATGTAGAATACAAATTACAGCACTCTACAATGTATGAACCAAAAACATACATAGCAAAAATGGGTGGCGGATGACAGATCGACAGTCAATAGGTCGGTCATATGGTCAACAGGCAAAAGGTAGACAGTACAATAGGTCGACAGGTTCAAAAGGCTGCCATGACAATGGATGACACACATAAGGTCAGCATATGTTTTTTGGGGGGTTTCATGCTTTTTTCCCCCAACTTTTGCTTATTTCAATATCTATTACCTTTAGCAACCTTGTGGCAAGCAGAGTGGAGCAAGTCACCTTGCCCGAAAGGTACATGTTTCTACTAATTTGGGTCACATATGGTTAAACATACAAAATGACACCCAAAAATCCGCAAAGAACTTGTGTCAACTTTTTTTATGTTGACCATGTTCATGTTGACATTTTTACCATCGACCTTTTGTACTGCCTACCTTTTTCATGAGGACCTTTTGCACCTGTTGACATATAAACTGTTGACCATATGTTTTTCACCTATTGACTGGACTTTGATCTGTTCATCCACACCAAGCTAAAATAGCAAAAACAATAGTCATAATAATAGACGTGGGGACAAAAATTATCAATATAACAATATAGCAACTAATGAAATATACAGTAGTAGTTGTACAGAAAATAATAAGAATTTACTCACCGGTAATTCTATTTCTCGTAGTCCGTAGTGGATGCTGGGTACTCCGTAAGGACCATGGGGTATAGACGGGCTCCGCAGGAGACTGGGCACTCTTAAAAGAAAGATTAGGTACTATATCTGGTGTGCACTGGCGCCTCCCTCTATGCCCCTCCTCCAGACCTCAGTTAGGGAAACTGTGCCCGGAAGAGCTGACATTATTAGGAAAGGATTTGGAATCCAGGGTAAGACTCATACCAGCCACACCAATCACACCGTACAACTCGTGATAACTATACCCAGTTAACAGTATGAGCAATAACTGAGCCTCTCTCAACAGATGGCTCATACAATAACCCTTTAGTTAAGCAATAACTATATACATGTATTGCAGAGAGTCCGCACTTGGGACGGGCTCCCAGCATCCACTACGGACTACGAGAAATAGAATTACCGGTGAGTAAATTCTTATTTTCTCTGACGTCCTAGTGGATGCTGGGTACTCCGTAAGGACCATGGGGATTATACCAAAGCTCCCAAACGGGCGGGAGAGTGCGGATGACTCTGCAGCACCGAATGAGCAAACTTAAGGTCCTCCTCAGCCAGGGTATCAAACTTGTAGAATTTTGCAAAAGTGTTTGAACCCAACCAAGTAGCAGCTCGGCAAAGTTGTAAAGCCGAGACCCCTCGGGCAGCCGCCCAAGAAGAGCCCACCTTCCTCGTGGAATGGGCTTTTACTGATTTAGGATGCGGCAGTCCAGCCGCAGAATGTGCAAGCTGAATCGTGCTACAGATCCAGCGAGCAATAGTCTGCTTTGAAGCAGGAGCACCCAGCTTGTTGGGTGCATGCAGGATAAATAGCGAGTCAGTTTTTCTGACTCTAGCCGTCCTGGAAACATAAAGTTTCAGGGCCCGGACTACGTCCAGCAACTTGGAATCCTCCAAGTCCCTAGTAGCCGCAGGCACCACAATAGGTTGGTTCAAATGAAACGATGATACCACCTTAGGGAGAAATTGGGGACGAGTCCTCCATTCTGCCCTTTCCATATGGAAGATCAGATATGGGCTTTTACATGACAAAGCCGCCAATTCTGACACACGCCTAGTCCAAGCTAAGGCCAAAAGCATGACCACTTTCCACGTGAGATATTTTAGCTCCACGGTCTTAAGTGGCTCAAACCAGTGGGATTTTAGGAATCCAACACACGTTAAGATCCCAAGGTGCCACTGGAGGCACAAAAGGGGCTGAATATGCAGCACCCCTGTAACAACGTCCGAACTTCAGGCAGTGAAGCCAGTTCTTTTTGATAGAAAAAGGGATAGGGCCGAAATCTTGGCCTTTATGGATTCTAATTTTAGGCCCATAGTCACTCCTGACTGTAGGAAGTGCAGGAATCGACCCCCCTGGAATTCCTCTGTAGGGCCTTCCCGGCCACACACCAAGCAACCTATTTTCGCCATATACAGTGAAAAAGTCTTGCTGTCACGTCTTTCCTAGCCTTTATCAGCGTAGGAATAACTGCATCCGGAATGCCCTTTTCCGCTAGGATCCGGCGTTCAACCGCCATACTGTCCAACGCAGCCGCGGTAAGTCTTGGATCAGACAGAGTCCCTGTTGCAACATGTCCTGACTGAGAGGCAGAGGCCATGGGTCCTCTGAGAGCATTTCTTGCAGTTCCGGGTACCGAGTCCTTCTTGGCCAATCCGGAGCAAAGAATATTGTTCACACTCCCCCGTTTATTACAATTCTCAGCCCTTGGGTTTGAGAGGAAGAGGAGGGAATATATAGACCGACTGGAACACCCACGGTGTTACTAGTGCGACCACAGCTATCGCCTGAGAGTCCCTTGACCCAGCGTAAAACCTTTTTTATCTTTTTATTGAGGTGGGACGCCATGTAGTCCACCTGAGGCAGTTTCCATCAATTTGCAAAACTGCGTGAAGACTTCCTGATGAAGTCACCACTTTCCCGGGTGGAGGTCGTGTCCACTCCCGGAATGAACACTGCTGACAGTGCGCTTACTTGATTCTCCGCCCAGCGAAGAATTCTGGTGGCTTCTACCCTCGCCACCCTGCTCCTTGTGCCGCCCTGGCGGTTTACATGAGCCCCTGCGGTCTGACTGGATCAGAACCGGTTGGTCGCGAAGCAGGAACTCCGCTTGACTTAGGGCGTTGTATATGGCCCTTAGTTCCAGGATATTGATGTGAAGGCAAGTCTGTTGGCTTGACCACAAACCTTGGAATTTTCTTCCCTGTGTAACTGCCCCCCACCCTCGGAGGCTTGCATCCGTGGTCACCAGGACCCAGTCCTGAATGCCGAATCTGCGGCCCTCGAGAAGGTGAGCACTCCGCAGCCACCACAGGAGAGACACCCTGGCCCTGGGGGATAGGGTGATTAACCGGTGCATCTGAAGATGTGATCCGGACCACTTGTCCAGTAAGTTCCATTGTCCTTGCATGGAACCAGCCGAAGGGGATGGCCTCGTATGATGCCATCATCCTTCCCAGGACTCGAGTGCAGTGAAGCACTGACACCTGTTTTGGTTTTCAATAGATTCCTGACCAGTGTCATGAGCTCCTGAGCTCTCTCTATCGGGAGATAAACCCTCTTCTGGTCTGTGTCTAGAATCATGCCTAGGCGAGGCAGATGAGCTGTAGGAACCAACTCCGACTTCGGAATATATAGAATCCAGTCGTGTTGCCGTTTCACTTCCAGAGAAGGTGATACGCTGTCCAGCAACTGCTCTCTTGATCTAGCTTTTATGGGGAGATCATCCAAGTATGTGATAATAGTGACACCTTGCTTCCGCAGGAGCACCATCATATCCGCCATTACCTTGGTGAAATTGGTAATGACAATCCCGTACCGCAATTCTGAGGTACGCCTGATGAGGTGGATAAATGGGGACACGAAGGTATGCATCCCTTATGTCCCGATTCACTTCAGGCTTGCAATGACCGCTCTTAGCGATTCCATCTTGAACCTGAACCTTTTCAGGTATATGTTCAGGGATTTTAATTCAATATGGGTCTAACCGAACCGTCTGGTTTCGGGATTATAACATGGTCGAATAATAACACCCTCTTGTTGAAGGAGGGGACCCTTGACCACCACTGTCAGGAATCGACTTACCAGACTGGCATCCGTCCGCCGCTGCGGACTCCGTCCTGGCTCCCTGCGGTCACCTGTCGCCTATGCCCCTGCCATGGGACATCATCAGGGTCCTGGGAGCGCTCCTGAGCCAGCGGGCGTGTGCGCGCCGCGTCCCCGCTGGGCCGCGGCGTGGGCGCCGCCATGACAGTTTCCAAACAGCTAGTATACTGCGGCCAATCCGGTGCGTGGCCGCACCCACTGTCCTTTCCTCCATCCAATCCCTGCACACCATGGGGTATATAGGAGGCTACAGTTTCACCTCACAGGCATCCTGGACTTTGTGTCATTCTGACAACCTGCATGAAAGGATCGGCTCCTGTTTCTCCTGAGTTCCTGGTTCTCTGCTAAGAACTTATACTCCTGGTGATTCTGCTTGCTCCCGTGGAACTTCAAGGCTCAGCAATACCAGCAACCTGCATTGGGCTTCACACTCATCACCACCTTGTGTGCTTCAGCCTGCAGTTGAAGACTAAACTCCAGGTGTGTTCATTCCTCCACCTGTGACACAGCTTGCTGCTGCCAGTGCCTCATCACCTGCACTGTGAGTTGGTCTCCTGCTTATGCTCAGGTTTGCAATAACCATCAACTGCCTTAGTTCTCTGTTTTAGAACCCTGCTCTGGTTTTCAAACCAGAATCATTTCATTGACATTCATTCTGTTGTTTTATATTTCCGGATATGATTTCTCAAGTCACCTATCATCCATTGCCATAGACTATTTGTTATCATTCCAAGTGTTTTCTCATCTGATATATTATTTCTGCTGCATTTCTGTTTAAACTTATCTGCTGAATAAAATACCATTGCGCTCATGCGCAAGAACGTGATACAACCTCCTCGTCTCTTTCCTCCTACCTCCACTGACCCACTAGCGCCCCCTCCGGGGACACAGACCAAACACAATCTGACAGTAAGTCCAGGATCGATGGACTCGGATGGTGGACGGAGTGTGGGGTCAGAGGCCTTGCAAAATCTGGTCTCCCGTCTGGATGGTCAAGAGGTTGCGCAGCAGCAGATGCTTCACTTTCTACAAGGGATGTCCTCCCGATTGGATACACTGCAGCAGTCCCTGCCAAGTGTACTCTCACCTACTGTTACCCCAGCACCTGCCAGTGCTGTAAGTTCTTCTATGTCGGCTGCATCAGCTCCAGTGTCACGTCTGCACCTGCCCGTGCCGAGCAAATATGATGGCAGTCCTAAATTATGTCGCGGGTTTCTTAATCAGTGCGAAATACAGTTTGAGTTATTACCACATAACTTTCCTACACCAAGGTCCAAGGTTGCCTACATCATTTCCTTGCTCTCTGGATCTGCTCTGAATTGGGTGTCTCCTCTGTGGGAACGTGCTGACCCTCTGATCAATAACTACTCAGACTTCGTGTCAACCTTTAGACGGATCTTTGACGAGCCTGGTCGTGCAACATCAGCTTCGGCAGACCTGATCCAACTTCGTCAAGGTAACCGAAGCATGGGACAATATGTCATCCAGTTCCAGACGTTGGCTGCAGAAGTCCAATGGAACAACCAAGCTCTGGTAGCAACCTTCTGGCACGGACTTTCGGATCGGATCAAGGACGAACTGACAACCCGTGACATTCCTGTTCAACTGTCTGACTTGATCTCCCTGTGTATAAAGCTGGACTCTCGCATCCGCGAACGCAATAATGAACGCGCTCGGAGTGAGCCTCGCAGAGTAAGGTTCATACCTTCTGTACAGTTTCAGCCTCCTTCTTCTGACGAGCCTATGCAGGTAAATAGGTCCCGCCTAACCCCTGAGGAGCGGGCAAGAAGAATACGAGAGAGGCTTTGCCTATACTGTGCTGCTGCGGGTCATCAAATTAACTCCTGCACGATGCGTTCGGGAAACGCCAGATCCTGACTTGTAAGGGAGGAGTCAAGTTAGGATCATTCAGTCAAGCTCCTTCTCAACAAGATCTCATTCTTCCAGTGACGCTAGAAACTTCCGTTGGGCTCCAGTCTGCGTCAGCATTAGTGGACTGCGGTGCTGCAGGAAATTTTATCACCCAAGCTGCGGTAAACAAATTTTGCTTGTCTACCTGTGAACTCTCTTATCCTGTATACATTACTGCTGTGGATGGTAGTAGAATCTCTAAAGGGAACATTTCACATCAAACTACCCCAGTGGTTCTGGGAGTTGGATTTCTCCATTCAGAAGTGATCAAGTTCCTGGTCATCCCTCAAGCCACCCAGGAAATCGTCTTGGGCATGCCTTGGCTTCAACTACATAACCCACAGTTCGACTGGACAACGTTGCAGCTTACCTCATGGAGTTCACACTGTCATCATTCCTGCTTAGCCCAAGTGTGTCCCATCAAGTCTACCGAAGTAAAGTCACAGCTAACACTCCCAGCAGCTTATCAAGACTTCGCAGACGTCTTCTGTGAAAAGGCTGCTGATATCCTGCCGCCCCATAGGGAATGGGATTGTCCCATCGATCTCCTTCCTGGCAAGAAGCCACCCAGGGGGCGCACCTACCCTTTGTCTGTTCCTGAAACAGAGGCGATGAGTAATTACATCAGAGAGAATCTTCAGAAAGGATTCATCCGTCCGTCATCATCACCCGCTGGTGCAGGTTTCTTCTTCGTCAAAAAGAAGGATGGTGGATTACGTCCATGCATCGACTATCGGGGTCTCAATGACATTACCATCAAGAATAGTTATCCTCTACCACTTATTACCGAACTTTTTGATAGAGTTAAGGGGGCTCGCATCTTCACCAAGTTAGATCTCCGCGGTGCCTATAATCTCATCAGAATCCGGAGTGGTGACGAGTGGAAGACAGCCTTCAACACTCGAGATGGCCATTATGAATACCTGGTAATGCCATTTGGGTTAAGTAATGCTCCAGCAGTATTCCAACACTTCGTGAACGAGATCTTTCGTGATGTCCTGTATAAGTACCTTGTTGTTTACTTAGATGATATTCTTATCTTTTCTCAAGACCTTCCATCTCATCGCCTACAAGTCTGTGAAGTTCTCCGACGTCTTCGTGAGAACCGTCTCTACGGGAAATTATCTAAATGTACCTTCGAAGTTCCCTCTATACCCTTCCTGGGGTATATAATTTCCGGATCGGATCTTCAGATGGACCCGGCAAAATTGGAAGCCATTGCCAATTGGTCCATTCCAAACTCCCTCAAATCTATCCAGCGGTTCCTGGGTTTTGCCAACTATTATAGAAAATTTATTCGAGGATTCTCCACTCTCATCGCTCCTATTACCAACCTGACTCGGAAAGGGGCAGATCATTCCAACTGGTCAGAAGAAGCCTTGGCAGCCTTCCGGAAGATCAAGCTAGCCTTTATGTCTGCTCCAGTGCTGTCACAGCCAGATGTCAACAGGCCGTTCGAGTTGGAGGTAGATGCCTCTACAGTTGGGGTTGGAGCTGTTCTCTCCCAGAAGGGATCTGATGGGAAAGTTCACCCTTGTGGATTCTTTTCTCGCAAGTTTCTTCCCGCAGAAGCTAACTACTCCGTGGGAGATCAAGAGTTACTGGCAATCAAACTGGCTCTCGAGGAATGGAGATATCTCCTAGAAGGGGCTAAACATCCGTTTAACATCTTCACGGATCATAAAAACCTGCTATACCTAAAGGCAGCTCAGTGCCTTAACCCTCGCCAGTCCAGGTGGGCTATGTTTTTCTCACGTTTTAATTTTAGGCTTCATTTCCGCCCAGGTTCACAGAATGTGAAAGCCGACGCATTATCCCGGTCCATGGAATCAGAAGAGGGAACATCTGACTCTGTGCCACATTCCATCCTGAGTCCCGTGGTTTTCGCTGCCTCTCAAGTCTCTCCAGCTCCACCTCCGGGTAAGACTTTTGTTTCCCCAGAACTCCATCCCAAGTTGCTAGCTTGGGCCCACCAATCCAAGTTCACTGGTCATCCTGGTGTCCTGAAGACATTCAAGTTCCTTTCTGCGTCATATTGGTGGCCGAAGATGAAAGTGGACATCCAGGATTTCGTGGCATCCTGTCCGAAATGTGTGCAGCACAAGACTCCTCGTCAGTCTCCAGCAGGTCAGTTACAACCCTTATCTGTCCCTAATCGTCCTTGGTCTCACCTATCAATGGATTTTATCACTGACCTTCCACCTTCTCAGGGACATAACACTATTTGGGTTGTAGTGGACAGATTTTCCAAGATGGCTCATTTCGTTCCTCTCCAGGGTCTCCCTTCTGCCCCGAAACTTGCCCAGATCTTCCTACAGGAGATCTTCCGTTTACACGGTTTACCCTCCGAAATAATATCTGATCGGGGGGTACAGTTTGTAGCGAGGTTTTGGAGGGCCCTCTGTTCTGCCATGCAGATAAAATTGAAATTCTCGTCATCATACCATCCTCAGACGAATGGGCAGACAGAGAGAGTCAATCAAGAACTTGAGACTTTTCTAAGGTTATATGTGACATCCTCCCAGGATGATTGGTTCAATCTGCTCCCATGGGCCGAGTTTGCCCATAACTTTCGTTACCACACTGCTACAGAAACGACACCATTCTTTGCAGTCTATGGGCAACATCCCCGAGTACCTGAATTCCAAGAACTCCCTCACATGGATGTTCCTGCTGCCACTACTGCTCTGACTCAGTTTTCCTCCATTTGGAAAAGAATTCATGTTTCCCTCAAAAAAGCCTCCAGTCGATACAAGATCTACGCCGACCGCAAGAGACGTGCGGTTCCCCATTTGAAACCGGGGGACAGGGTTTGGTTATCAACCCGCAACCTTCGTCTCAGGGTCCCATCCATGAAGTTTGCACCACGCTTCATTGGTCCTTACCCTATTGAGAGTGTCATCAACCCAGTGGCTTACAAGTTGAAATTACCACCTTCACTTCGTATTTCTAATGCCTTTCACATTTCTCTCCTCAGACCTCTAATCCTAAACCGCTTTCAGAATACTCTTCCAGTAGGTCCCAAGGTTCGAACTCAGCGGGGCGTGGAATTTGAGATCAACAAGATTCTGGACTCTCGTTGCCGGTATGGACGTCTCCAGTACCTGGTCGATTGGTTCGGTTATGGCCCAGAGGAGAGAAGCTGGGTGAATTCATCTGATGTCCATGCTCCTAGGTTGGTCCGTGTCTTCCACAGCACTCATCCCTCCAAACCACGTGGGTGTTCGGTGTCCACCCCTAAAGGAGGGGGTACTGTCAGGAATCGACTTACCAGACTGGCATCCGTCCGCCGCTGCGGACTCCGTCCTGGCTCCCTGCGGTCACCTGTCGCCTATGCCCCTGCCATGGGACATCATCAGGGTCCTGGGAGCGCTCCTGAGCCAGCGGGCGTGTGCGCGCCGCGTCCCCGCTGGGCCGCGGCGTGGGCGCCGCCATGACAGTTTCCAAACAGCTAGTATACTGCGGCCAATCCGGTGCGTGGCCGCACCCACTGTCCTTTCCTCCATCCAATCCCTGCACACCATGGGGTATATAGGAGGCTACAGTTTCACCTCACAGGCATCCTGGACTTTGTGTCATTCTGACAACCTGCATGAAAGGATCGGCTCCTGTTTCTCCTGAGTTCCTGGTTCTCTGCTAAGAACTTATACTCCTGGTGATTCTGCTTGCTCCCGTGGAACTTCAAGGCTCAGCAATACCAGCAACCTGCATTGGGCTTCACACTCATCACCACCTTGTGTGCTTCAGCCTGCAGTTGAAGACTAAACTCCAGGTGTGTTCATTCCTCCACCTGTGACACAGCTTGCTGCTGCCAGTGCCTCATCACCTGCACTGTGAGTTGGTCTCCTGCTTATGCTCAGGTTTGCAATAACCATCAACTGCCTTAGTTCTCTGTTTTAGAACCCTGCTCTGGTTTTCAAACCAGAATCATTTCATTGACATTCATTCTGTTGTTTTATATTTCCGGATATGATTTCTCAAGTCACCTATCATCCATTGCCATAGACTATTTGTTATCATTCCAAGTGTTTTCTCATCTGATATATTATTTCTGCTGCATTTCTGTTTAAACTTATCTGCTGAATAAAATACCATTGCGCTCATGCGCAAGAACGTGATACAACCTCCTCGTCTCTTTCCTCCTACCTCCACTGACCCACTAGCGCCCCCTCCGGGGACACAGACCAAACACAATCTGACAACCACCTGTTGAAGATACAATTTACGAATTGCAGTTAACACTGGCTCCCTCTCTTGGGGGGAAGCCCGCCGGGTCCTCGGTGAGGGGGCATCTTCTCACAGTCCAGCCTGTATCCCTGCGATACAATTTCTATTGCCCAGGGATCTAACAGGGAGTGAACCCACTTGTGGCTGAACTTACGAAGGCGTGTCCCCAGCGGGCCTAGCTCCGCCTGTGGAGCCCCAGCGACATGCGGTGGATTTTTGTAGAGGCCGGGGAGGACTTCTGTTCCTGGGGACTAGCTGTGTTGTACAGCTTCTTTCCTCTGCCCCCGGCTCTGACAAGAAAGGACGCACCTCAGACTTTCTTGTTTCTTTATTCGAAAAGCTGCATTTAATAATGTCGTGCTTTCCTAAGGCAAAATATCAGAATTACCAGCTATAGCTGTGGAGACCAGGCCCGAGAACCTTTCTCCACACAATCCTCAGCCTTCCATATGCCTCTTAAGTCGGCATCATCTGTCCAATGTATATTCTACAGGACACGTCAAGCAGAAATCGACATAGCTTTTGTCTCTAGGACCCAGTATACTCATGTCCCTTTGGGCATGCTTTATAATTATATATCTATCACTTAAGACAGCATCTTAAAATATTTATATGCATACTAGGGTCTCAATCTCTGCTGATAAGGTACCTGTCCACGCTGCCACAGCGCTATAAACCCATGCCGACACAATCGCCGGTCTGGGTAGTATACTAGAATGTGCACACTATCTGCAGGATCCCTGAGAATAGCTAGTGCAAACAGGACACCCAAGGGGAAGATTCTCAACACATCCTGGCCCTAGTGGGGAAAGGATACAGCCTGAGAATTCTCTTGTGGGAAGCTGCCGTCTCTTGTCTGGAGATTCCCGCTCTTTTTCCTCATGAGAGGAGGGAAATTTACCTCAGTATTCTTCCCCTTAACATTTGTACTCTCGTGTCAGGGACAGATGAGTCATCAGTGATATGCAAATCATCTTTTATTCCAATAATCATATATTGAATATCTTTTAGCCCTCTTGGCTGTAACTTTGCATTATCGTAGTCGACAGTGGAGTTAAACTCCGTGTCGATACTTTGTTATTTTGGATAGTGAACATAGAGAGACTCTGAAGGACTCTGTGACATAGGGACAGACCAGGGTAGATTTCCTTTCTGTTCCCTAACCTTTTGTGCAATAATTTTACCTCAGCACTTACACATATCCAAACAGGTGTCGGCGTTGTTGACGGAGACACCCTCCCACACACTTATCCGCTCTATCACCTCCTTAGAGGAGCCTTTTACCTCAGACATGTCGACACACGCGTACCGACACACCACACACACAGGGGATGCTCTATTTGAAGACAGTTCCCCCACCAGGCCCTTTGGAGAGACAGAGAGAGAGTATGCCAGCACACACCCCAGCGCTATATAATACAGGGATGTACACTATACTGAGTGATTTTTTCCCCTATAGCAGCTTATATACACAGTTTTGCGCCTAAATTTATGTGCCCCCACTCTCTTTTTTATCCTTTGTGTACAGGGATACTGCAGGGGAGAGCCTGGGGAGCTTCCTTCCAGCTGAGCTGTGAAGAGAAAATGGCGCCGGTGTGCTGAGGAAGAAGGCCCGACCCCCTCAGCGGCGGGCTTCTGTCCTTTTATGTACTTTAATGGCGGGGGTTAATGCACATATACAGTTTATCAGACTGTATTATGTGCTTTTCGCCAAGTAAGGTAATCTAATTGCTGCCCAGGGCGCCCCTCCCCAGCGCCCTGCACCCATCAGTGACCGGAGTGTGTGGTGTGCTAAGGGAGCAATGGCGCACAGCTGCAGTGCTGTGCGCTACCTTAATGAAGACCGGAGTCTTCAGCCGCCGATTTTCAACTTCTCTTCGTTCTTCTGGCTCTGCAAGGGGGACGGCGGCGCGGCTCCGGGACCGGACGACCGAGGACTGGGCCTGTGTTCGATCCCTCTGGAGCTAATGGTGTCCAGTAGCCTTAGAAGCCCAAGCTAGCTGCAAGCAGGTAGGTTCGCTTCTCTCCCCTCAGTCGCACGTAGCAGTGAGTCTGTTGCCAGCAGATCTCACTGAAAATAAAAAACCTAACAAATACTTTCTTTTCTAGGAAGCTCAGGAGAGCCCCTAGGGTGCATCCAGCTCTGGCCAGGCACAGATACTAGCTGAGGTCTGGAGGAGGGGCATAGAGGGAGGAGCCAGTGCACACCAGATATAGTACCTAATCTTTCTTTTAAGAGTGCCCAGTCTCCTGCGGAGCCCGTCTATACCCCATGGTCCTTACGGAGTACCCAGCATCCACTAGGACGTCAGAGAAATAATAAAATGCCAATTATAAAATATCAATTCTGCAAGATTTTGTCAGGTTATAAACACAGCAAAAAGATAGTAAGATAATGTGTGATAATAACATAAAACTGAGATGTGATTGTAGAAAATTATGTTAATTAAGTACGCATGACAACAGTTTGACAATAGCTATATATGACTGCATGAATATCAGTATATGAATATCAGTATTTAGCTAGGTATACTGTAGATATGTAGATAATGTGGCACAAGTGTAGAGGTTCCCATAATTAAAAAATAATAGACTTTTATCTATACAGTTAAACAGTTATAAATGTATTAGGACATTAAACGGCGGGATGTAATGACACCCAAGATCGCTGGAGGTGAAGAATGTCGGATGATCTTGGACTTTTTTTTTAAAGGGGCAAAAACTTACAAGACAAATCCATTCTTTGTGATTGCCTCTTTAAAAAAACCTAAGATCAGACGGCATCCTGCACCTCCGGCGATCTCAGACACCATTACAACCCACCCAAAGTCTCAATAGAGACAGCAAGGACTGCTGCATTCCGTTTAGGGCCATAAATATACAGCAAGGGAGCTGTAATTAAAAAAATAAAAATAAATCAAGAATAAGAATGCTGGAAAGACCTTTTGCTAATTACAGTTAATTCTGTGTAAGACAAGGTGGAAAATTGTGACAAATAAATCCATGTGCCCAATAATCATCCCAAACTAATTTGCGATCCAACTAAACCACACTTCCATCCTCCAAAGCTACACCCATACATAATGAGGTCACAATACTTTTGGATGTCAAATATAAAAAAAACAATACATGCATCTTTCTTAAAAAACTGTCCTTCCAATTACCATGAATATATTACTAGTAAGGTATTTATCAGGATTATAACAATATTTACATATACTGTATACATTTTAGAATACATCAAAGGCAAAAAAGGATATTAGAGCTGTAACGACAGCATAAGCTGATCCAATAGCAAAGGAACCAGCAAATATTCCCAGGAAATTCCCGACACACTGGAAGAATGTAGCGGCATCAAAGGCATGTGGGTTCTCCTTTGGGCTGTAAATGGATATAGAGCTAAAAAAAAAAGAAAAAGATATGTCGATAAGATTAATACTAGACTTACAGATGTCATTTGGAAACAAGAGTGAAAATACAGTATTTCTTGGAAAACATTAAATCTGAAGGACAAAAACATTTTAGAGTAAAGCAGTACAAATTCTCTGCAAGACGGAACGTTTCTGCAGATCACGGTGTGCTGAAATAAAGCTCAGTAGGGTATGGCTACATGGCCATTTATAGATCTTTCTCTGTATCATTTCAGCTTTCAACAGGATGACTACTCGTGGAGAGATCACCAACCTTTACAAAGAGAAGGGCAGATGGAGACAGAGAAACACTTGGCCTAATAATTCAGTATCCAACCTGTCACTTACGGTAAAGTCTGACAGTTCAGATAACTCCTCATCGAATGAGAATATCTAGAAAAAAATTCAGACATGTAAAGGAAAAAACATAGGCTGGAAATCTACAAAAGCTTGATGGAGGAAATATCAACACAGGCCATCCTGCCTTCAATAAACTCACTAGCAACTTCCTTTAACAGAGGGGAGTTCATTCCGAGTTGATCGCACGTAGCAACTTTTTGCTGCCCGTGTGATCAACTAGACGCCACCTATGGGGGAGTATATTTTAGCATAGCAGGGCTGCAAACGCTTGTGCAGCCCTGCTATGCTAAAAAAGTTTAACGTAAACCAAGACCAGCCCTATACCTACTTACCATTTGTGACGGATCCAGCGATGCAGGTCCCGAATTTGACATCAGACATCCGCCCTCAAAACGCCTGGACACGCCTGCGTTCGCTGGACCACTCACGGAAAATGGTCAGTCGACACCCCGACACGCCTTCCTCCTGTCAATTTTCTTGCGGTCGCCGCTGCGACTGCTTTCCTCGGTCGCGGCATCGTTGCCCAGCGAAAGCACGCTGCGCATGCGCAGTTCAGACCCGATCGCACCGCTGTGAAGAAGTGCAGCGTGCGATCGGGTCGGAATGACCCCCAATGTTCCCACTAACAGTTATTGTCTGGTGATCATCAGACAATGACACCCTACAGAAAGCAATAAGAAGTCCAGAAAAGTGGAGAGGTTCTATTGTCCAGATCTGGCCCTCCCTGGCATCAATAGCAATTATTATGGTAAATCAATTGATATGTGTCCTGTCAAGTAGTTATATTAAGCTCCAAATTACAGTAATTTTATGGACAAAATAGCTGTATATAAGAGTCTGATACACTGAGTTACATTTTGTTAATTATGCTGGCTACAAAAAACTTCTGTAATGTTATTTCAATGGCATTTGCAAACTACAGGGGGTACGCATGGTACAGATGTGTGCTGAGCGATCACAGACTGCTCCGCACACATCTCTCCCCCACGCTCAGCACTCAGCGTGATGTGTGCTGAGCGAGGGGGGCCGCTAACCTCACACAGCGCTGATGTAAGCGACCTGCTAGATTGAGCCTGCACCGTACAGAGAAATTTCTGACAATGTTACGCCTGGGAACAGATTTTACATAAAATTTGGGTGACTGCATTAACTGAACTGATTGATAAACCATTAAAGCATGTCAAAATCTCACAATGATGGTGCCGCAATGTGGAATACATAGCGGTTCCCAGCTAACACAGTCACTAACCATTATTACTATTAGCAGGGGCGGATCCAGAAGAAAATGATAGGGGGGGCACCATGGAAGGGGAAGTACATTTGCGTGCGGCTTCGGTGCATGTGAGGTGGCGCTTCTTATACAATGCCCACAGTTGTAGCGCTCATTATGCAATGTCCACTGTACTGGTAGTGCCCCTTATATAGACCCCATAGTAGTGGTGCCCCTTATGCAATGCCCCTATTGCCCCCAGTAGTAATGTTGCCTGTAGTAATGCCCGCAGTCATATAGTGAGTGTGGCCAATTAAAATGAGACGTGATACACAGACATATGCCCAGAATTATGCAGTGCCAAATCCACAATTGCCCCCACAGTGCCAAATCCACAATTGCCCCCACAGTGCCAGATCCACAATTGCCCCCACAGTGCCAGATCCACAAATGCCCCCACAGTGCCAGATCCACAAATGCCCCCACAGTGCCAGATCCAAAAATGCCCCCGCAGTGCCAGATCCAAAAATGCCCCCACAGTGTCAGGTATACAAATGCCCCTACAGTGCCAGGTAAACAATTGCCCTCACAGTGCCAGGTAAACAATTGCCCCCACAGTGCCAGGTATACAATTGCCCTCACAGTGCCAGGTATACAAATGCCCCCACAGCAGGTATACAAATGCCCCCACAGCAGGTATACAAATGCCCCCACAGCAGGTATACAAATGCCCCAACAGCAGTTCTGGAGCTGCTTACCGCTGCTGCTGCTGCTTCTCTGCCCGGCTGGCTCTGAGGGTGTCAGGAGGAGAGCGCGGCTATGTCTGGCGGCGTGTAGGACTGCAAACTAGCCGCCAGTTCGTGAGCCAATCAGAGCTCGCGGACCGGCGGCTCCTGATTGGCTGCCGGTCCGCGAGCTCTGATTGGCTCACGAACCGGCGGCTGGTTTGAAATCCGCAACACGCCGCCAGAAAGCCGCGCTCTCCTTCTGACAGCTGAGACACGCTGCCGCCGGACTGAGCGGAAGCGTGTCTCAGTGACACAAGCGGGGGGGGGGGGCGGATGGGGCCACAAATGACAGGGGGGGCACGGGCACGAGTGCCCCCCCCTGGATCCGCCACTGACTATTAGCATCATTAAATTTTAAGTTAAGCCAACCTCTTATTTGTATCACAAATGCAGCAAAACCTCACTCAAAAGGGGGTCATTCCGAGTTGATCGATCGCTAGCAGTTTTTAGCAGCCATGCAAACGCTATGCTGCCGCCCACTGGGAGTGTATTTTAGCTTAGCAGAAGTGCGAACGAATGCATCGCAGAGCGCATGCAAAAAATTTTGTGTAGTTTCAGGGTAGCTCAAAACCTACTCAACGCTTGCGATCACTTCAGCCTATTCAGTTCCGGATTTGACGTCACACACCCGCCCTGCGTTCGCCCATCCACGCCTGCATTTTTTCTGGCACGCCTGCGTTTTCCCAAACACTCCGTTAAAATGGTCAGTTGCCACCCAGAAACGCCCACTTCATGTCAATCACTCTGCGGCAACCAGTGCGACTGAAATGCATCGCTAGACCATGTGCAAAACTACATCACTCATTGTGCCCGTACGTCGCGTGTGCGCATTGTGCCGCATACGCATGCGCAGAACTGCCGTTTTTTAGCCTGATCGCTGCGCTGCAAACAAATGCAGCTAGCGATCAACTCGGAATGACCCCCAAAGTGTACAAGAGACACTGAACACGTACAAAGTTGCAGATGAAGCACAACAAAACTTGACATGAGAAAAAGTTGCAGTCTGCATCGTAGTACTTCATATACAGATTCTGACTCAGTCATGTTAGTGTAATCTAGCAATGTAGCTTTATCACTTCCAGATGTTTTATTTATGGTAATAATACTCACATTTTAAGCAAGAAAGTTACTCTGCACAGGTGAGTCACCTGGGACCGGGCACATGAAGAGGGGCTGTTTGGCGCAACAGAAACCACAGTGTATGATGAGGCAGGCCAGACTGACCAAAAATTGGTAAAGTGACTCCTCCCACTTAGCGCTAATCCAATGCTACACTTTTTGCAGGAACTCCTATTTTCTCAATAAAATGTAATGTACCGGCTTGATGTGAATAAAATATGAATTTTAATACTACACAATGATTAAAAGTGAGACAATAACAGAACCCAACATGGGAAACAGAGTCCTACCAAGATGATAATCGGAGCCGCAGGTGTTATGAATGCAAGGTATTTCCCGGGAACAATACCCTGCATGTGGCTACATCAGGCGTGTTCCCCAGTGGTCCCTTTCACAGTCAAGGATGTCCAGAAGCACAGGAAAGTGCTGGAAAGCTGGTGCCGATGCGTTTCGGGACATCAAAGTCCCTTTCTTCAAGGCTGTATCATACAGCCTTGAAAAAGGGACCTTGATGTCCCGAAACGCATCGGCACCTGCTTTCCAGTACTTTCCTGTGCTTCTGGACATCCTTGACTGTGAAAGGGACCACTGGGGAACACGCCTGATGGAGCCACATGCAGGGTATTGTTCCCGGGAAATACCTTGCATTCATAACACCTGCGGCTCCGATTATCATCTTGGTAGGACTCTGTTTCCCATGTTGGGTTCTGTTATTGTCTCACTTTTAATCATTGTGTAGTATTAAAATTCATATTTTATTCACATCAAGCCGGTACATTACATTTTATTGAGAAAATAGGAGTTCCTGCAAAAAGTGTAGCATTGGATTAGCGCTAAGTGGGAGAAGTCACTTTACCAATCTTTGTGCATTTTTACCATTTGGAGTTTGTAGGGAACTCCCAGACTACCCACAGGCCTGCATAAATCCTTACAGCGCAACCATCCACCGCTATTCTTCCTTTTTTGTTAGGCCAGACTGACCATCTGGCACTTCTGGAAAATGCTAAAAAGGCAGATGGCTGAATGGGCCAGGATGGTCACACAAAGAGCGAAGCTGTAAACAGATGGGGGCGTGCCGCGAGGCACTTCCTTGCCAGGGCTGCTTCACAGCCCCAGTTTGTCCTTAGAATGGGGACACATCTGTACATAAACAGGGACATAGAGAGCTAGCATGACTAAATTCTGATATGGCCTTGTTGCTGTTTATACCTGTATGTTCTCTCACAATGAGAAGCTATATGCTTTGTCTAGTCTGGACCCGCAACCTGTTGGCAGACACCAAATGGCCAGGTTAGTGAGCATCATATATACAGTATATCATCCCATTTCTGTAAACATGACTGCTGATCAGGTCACTCAAGAGATGTCTTTAGTTGGGAAGATACAGAACAAGACACTAGATCAACAAAAGCAACTATAGGTACCAAACCAGATTTCACTGGCCATCGCGTAAGACAGCGACAATAATAGTGAGTGACCAAATTGTGACCATACCTGTGTTTCCTATACTGTCAACTAGCTTCAGCAATTACTGGTGCATGTTTCCATGGGGTTGGGTATTAGAGATTGTCAAATAAAATGTCAAAAATTATAACAGAGATACTGTGTGGTCAAACCCAGGATGCCGACATGTTAATGCGATATAAAGCGTTTTAACAGTGTCGGATTTACAACTTCATTTTAGAGATTGTAAAGCAGACACTGTTACAATGCTTTAAAACGCATTATTAACATATTATCGGGGTTGAACACACGGTGGGGTAAATTTAATAAAGGTTAAAAATGAAAAGTGGTGATGTTGCTCATAGCAACCAATCAGAATGTGTCTATTTTTTCTCTATTGCATCCTAGAAAATGATACATAAAATCTGATTGGTTGCTATGGACAACATCACCACTTTACATTTTAAGAACCTTTATTACATTTACCCCTGTGTCTCCGTTCTTGCTGTCAACATTTTGATTGTGGAACTGGGCACTACTTTGTTCCGTCACATTATTGGTAAAGTAACTAGTCTAACTCTAGCAACTGGCCCAGTTTGAATTGGCCTTTCTAGAATGCATTCCTTTTGTGTGAGCGCGATGACATTATATAGGAGTAAATAAATAATGTTCAATTGCAATGTAGAGAGTTACGCAATCTACTAGATGTCATCCGTTGGAAAATTTGTAAAGAACCAGAGGAGCAAGAATAGTGAACACATGTATTTACTAAATAATACCACTGCCCTCCAAACCCCCCCCCCCCACACACCCCCCCACACACACACACACCCACACACACAGCAACAACATACATGTGTAATGGGGTAGGAGAAATGATTCCTTACATTAGCATAACTTGCATTTTAGGTTTCTTGGCATTTTAAAACAGACGTGGCTTTCCATCAGTATAGGCTTGTGATAGGTCAGCAGTCTTCTGCTGATAAGTATAAAGTTTTACCTAAATTGAAACCTAAAAGATAAATATGATCTATTCTTCTTCTTCTTCTTCTTCTTCATGATTTCAGGGAGGATGAGGAAAGTATGAAACATTTATTCAGTAGGAATGTTGCTGGAAACTGGCTTCTAGCATCTGCAGTAGTGAAGGTGTAAGTAAAATGCAGCAAAAACAGACAGCTTTGCATTATTTATCGGCCATATGTCTTCTCTGCTGTTTGGAATTTATAAAGGCCCTTGTTATTATGTAGCCCCAGGCAATCAGAACAAATAATAACACAAAACATTGCAAGCATTTCATAAATAGAATCGTCCTTGTTACACAACAAGCTGTTACATTTTTCTCAGGCAACTATTTCACCAGAGAATATATAAGCTGTTAAAGCCGCTATGTATGTACATTAGCAATTTAAAGAAGGACAACGCGGCTTTAGAGCATAAGAAATATTTACTTCATCTTGTCTCATTCAGAATACAGGTACTGATTGTCCTGACTGACATAAGCTTATGAGTCCATTCCTGCAAAAAACCTTTGGTAATAAAGACGAATTGCTAAGATATTTATTTCAAACAGAAAGTAGCTCTCATTTTAATGTCATTAAAAAAAATAAAAAAAATAAACTGACCGGTAGAAATAGAGGATCCTATTCAGGTTGGATTGCAGTGTACTGAAAATTGCAGTGATTTTCGGTACACTGTACATGCGATGCGGCCGCACAGCTCATGGTTACGCAGTCACAGTGTTATCGCATCCCTGAAGGATATGATCACACTATGATTGGCAGTGGCAGCCGTTGGGGGGGGGGGGGCGGCGTTGCGGGGGAGTGGTCCGGCCAACGCAGGCCTGGCCGGAGCACTTTTGGGGTGGCTGCGTGACGTCACACACAGTCACTCCGATGAAGAAAATGGCGGCGGACTGCCTGCTGCATATGCTGAGGGGTCATAATTAATTCTGGACACAGCATTAACTGATGATGCAATTATTTCACTGTTGCACTTTACTTTGTCTCATTTGGAAGAGAGTGATGCCTATGCTAGGATTTTATTTGTTAATTTTAGTTCGGCTTTTAACACAGTGATTCCAATGTCCTTGATTAATAAATTATCCGCACTAGGCCTTGATTGTTTTACTTGTAATTGGATTTTAGCATTTTTGACAAATCGTCCTCAGGTGGTCAAAATGGGCAGTATTAGGTCTGGCGAGGCACAAATTAATACAGGTGTGCCCCAGGGTTGTGTTCTTAGTCCTTTCTTATATTCATTGTTTACTTATGATTGTGTATCAGCGGACGTATCAGTTAAATTGATTAAATTTGCGGATGATATTGCCGTAGTTGGGTTAATTAGTGGTGATGATGAGCTGGCATATAGGACGGAAGTTGCAAAGTTAGTCGATTGGAGTAATGAAAATCACTTATTTTTAAATAGTGGGAAGACAAAAGAACTGATTATTGATTTTAGGAGAAGGCAGCTGCCGAAGTCACCAGTGTTTGTTGGTGATCAGGAAGTGGAAATGGTCACCTCATTCCGGTTTTTAGGCATTCAGATCTCGTCATGTTTGACTTGGTCTGAGCACCTGTTATTGATAGGAAAAAAGGCTCAACAACGACTTTTTTTCTTGCGGCGTTTAAGGGCCGCAGGTGTTGGTGCTCAGACCATGTTAAATTTTTACAGGTGCTCGATAGAGAGCATTCTTAGTTATGGGATCGTGGCATGGTATGGTGGTTGTACTCTAAAAGATCGATGGGCATTAGAAAGGATAAGGAAAACGGCAAGTAAAATCATTGGCATGCCATTGCCTAGCTTTGATGATTTGTATAGGAGTAGGGTTTTAAGCAAAGCCAGGTGTATGTTACTAGATAGCGCGCATCCTTTTAATATGCTTTTTGTAAAACTTCCATCGCGAAAGAGATTTCGTTCTCTGATAGCTCGTACCAACCGGTTTAGGGTTAGTTTTATTCCATCTGCTGTACGTATGTTAAATGAATGATTCATTTTTATGTTTGTTTTATGTTGTCGCCTGCTACTACTTGATGCTTTGTACAATGTAATTTCGTCTGTCAACTTGTTTTGGCTGATGACAATAAACTTGAACTTGAGCATTATGATCGCAATTGTTTTGTGATTGCATCACTGGCCACCAATTAGCATGCCGCTTGGCCTTGACTTGCACTGGGCAACCCACAGCATGCTACAGAAGCAGTTACAGATTCTGCTTTTTACTGAAGCTGAATAGGGTCCAGAGTATATGCTGCGGCTCAGCGCTTGCGGTTTCAGCTGGACAATCAGTATAGGACCACGGGAAAGCCGCTACCAGTACTAGATTATATCCATCTGGGCCAGAGACAATACAGCATGCATACCTCAGCGTGGGCCTCTCTGCCATAATGCCCACCAGTCTTAGCTTGGTCAGTATGGGACTTAATTCACTATGGAAATATGGCTGCTAAAAAATAAATACCCTTAAAAAAAGCCTCCAAGCATAGGAATAAACACAGGAACACACTGAAAGCATCAGGGATAGACTGACTAAGCTTTTTATTCAGAAATGCTCCGTTTTGCGGAAAACAGGGCTTTTCTCTGCTTTGGGCTATTTTCACAGACCAGGTTACCATGGAGAAGTTCCTGACTTCCCCAGCGGTGTAAGTTCATCCAAGTCAACTGGAAGCAAGATATATATTGCTGCCCCCCTATATATATATATATATATACACTGCTCAAAAAAATAAAGGGAACACTTAAACACCACAATGTAACTCCAAGTCATTCACACTTTTGTCAAATCAAACTGTCCACTTAGGAAGCAACACTGATTGACAATCAATTTCACATGCTGTTGTGCAAATGGAATAGACAACAGGTGGAAATTATAGGCAATTAGCAAGACACCCCCAATAAAAGAGTTGTTCTGCAGGTGGTGACCACCGACCACTTCTCAGCTCCTATGCTTTATGGCTGATGTTTTGGTCACTTTTGAAAGCTGGTGGTGCTTTCACTCTAGTGGTAGCATGAGACGGAGTCTACAACCCACACAAGTGGCTCAGGTAGTGCAGCTCATCCAGGATGGCACATCAATGCGAGCTGTGGCAAGAAGGTTTGCTGTGTCTGTCAGCATAGTGTCCAGAGCATGCCAGTACATGCTGGAGACAGACCAGTACATCAGGAGACGTGGAAGAGGCCGTAGGAGGGCAACAACCCAGCAGCAGGACCGCTACCTCCGCCTTTGTGCAAGGAGGAACAGGAGGACCCCTGCAAAATGACCTCCAACAAGCCACAAATGTGCATGTGTCTACTCAAACGATCAGAAACAAACTCCATGAGGGTGGTATGAGGGCCCGACGTCCACAGTTGGGGGTTGTGCTTACAGCCCAACACCGTGCAGGACGTTTGGCATTTGCCAGAGAACACCAAGATTGGCAAATTCGCCACTGGCGCCCTGTGCTCTTCACAGATGAAAGCTGGTTCTCACTGAGCACATGTGACAGACGTGACAGAGTCTGGAGACGCCAAGGAGAACGTTCTGCTGCCTGCAACATCATCCAGCATGACCGATTTGCCAGTGGGTCAGTAATGGTGCGGGGTGGCATTTCTTTTGGGGGCCGCACAGCCCTCCATGTGCTCGCCAGAGGTAGCCTGACTGCCATTCGGTACCGAGATGAGATCCTCAGACCCCTTGTGAGACCATATGCTGGTGCGGTTGGCCCTGGAGAAGACGTCACCGCCAGAGCACTGGATACCGGATCACATCAGCGGAGAATTGAGTATACTGTACATTAATTGCTACTTAACAAAGCTATATATTGCATCAAACTGATGCGATGTATAGTGATAAGTAACAATTCATTTGACTGACAGTTCAAGAATAGAACCCACTGTCCATAGAAACCAATTGTTGGATTCAACAGAGAAATGATAGCAGGGGCGTCGGAATGGGGGGGGGGGCAAGGGGGCAGCTCGTCCCGCGCAAAAATGAGGGAGGCGCCTATTCACTGTAGTAGAGGCGGGGGGCAGATTGGGAACAAAAAGCGGCCCTGGAAAAATTTGTACTAGTGGCCCCACATGGGCAGCACCAGAGGTGTAAGGTCTAGCCATGGTCATGGCAGCAGCACCCCCCCCCCCCCCCCCCCACCCCCAAGACTTTCCAGATAGTGGGCATGTCTAGCATCAAGGGGGAAGTTAAAAAGAAATCACATTACATATTATGAGCACATTATATGATACGCCTTCAGAATTTAGGAAACTATATTATTCTTTAGACAGATATATTTTCTTGCTTATTACACCAACCGTATCCCAATCACTATTCACTCAATCTTATATGTCAGCCAAGCAGGCAGACAGAGCATACACTAGATCATCTGCAATCACAGGCTAAGTGGCAAAGTAATTTTCATGTATGCAAATTATTTTGCATCTTATTCATTATGTCTATAAAAAGGACCACATGTCCTCAAACTAAACAGGCCCCACGGGTGTGTGGGCCCACTGGGAATCTTCCCTGTAAACCCTATGGCCAATCCGCCTTTGAGTAGAGGAGTGGAAATACCGCTGCAGCACTTTACAGCTGTTGCGCAGCAGCAGCTCATTCTACTTCCTCATCGCACCGCCTCACTGCAAGCTTGCCTACCCTCCCGCATTCAGCTGGAGGCTCCCGTTTTTTAATGGAGCCTCACACTGCCCCACAATTCTTGCCAGCCCTCCCGGTTTTCAGTGTCCCACTGTGAAACCCTGGACCGCGCATGCGCAAGTCCAGAAATGCTGGGAGAGGGGTCTGCATGGGAGATGGTGGACACCATGAAGGGTTCGCTTTTTTGCCCGGGATGGATGCGCTCTGAGAGAGACTGGTCACCACGGACACTGTAGCTGCACTGTAGCAGTCATTTCATCCTCAGTGCTGGGAACTGTTGGTAAGGTAAGAGCTGGTGCATTCCTAATTTATCACAGGCACTTGTGGAATCAGCGCCACCTACCCTCTCACTCCTCTCCCCCCCATACAGCCAGTGAGCAGATCATTAAACGCTGGCTGCTGGGTATCCAACTTATGATGCCCACCTGCCTGAAGCATATCTGCTGGCATCATTACAGAGACCTATGTTATAATCCAAACTATGTGTCCAGTAGACAAAATGGGGGTCCCTACGCACTGAGGTGGATAAGTGTAAGGATTCAGGTAATGCTGCTGTGAAGAGGTGGTCCAACCTCCCAGGAAGAATTAGAGACACAGCAAAAACAGAGCGTTCAATCTTTAATAGTATGGTGTAAATTATGTAATAAGTGCCTATGTTAGTGCAGGCAATAAAGGTTACTGAAAATATACAGATACACTTGCAAATACACAAGATACAATATGGCATAGATGTGTACAATGGTGTGTTTGAAACAACTACATAGTCACAGTATTATTATTGCCTGCATTAACACTAGTACTGATTATATCATTTACACCACACCATTTATAGGCCCTACACACTGGGCGATCTGACTGCAAGATATGAACGATCTCTGACTGCAAGATATGAACGAGATAACGTTCATATCGTGCAGTGTGGAGGCAACAGCGATGAACGATGCGCGGCCCCACGCTCGTTCATCGCTGGTGCCCCGTCGGCTGTGCATGCAGGCCAGTATCCGCAGTCGGGCAGCTTGGAGGCGGATCGTTAAATGTGTAGGGCCCTTAAGGGTTGAGCATCCACTTTTTGCTATTTCTCAAATTGTGAACTCAATTCAATTGTTTTTTCCACCCCCTGCTGGATGTCTATCAGAGCTATTCAATTGTTGTGATGATCAAACGCCCATTGCCTGCTAATGGTTGTCTATTGTAGCAACAATTGATTAGCTCCAATAGACCCCCTTACCTTCCTGAATGTATAATGCAGCACAGGCAGAGACACAGGGGGTTACTTGGGGGGAGGGCTCCAGGGGAACCCTCTGGCTGGCCAGCAATTTGATGTGTAGCCCATAGACTACAATGGGATGAATGACAGTAGCTGCAAAAGAATAATATCAGGAGTGCTTTGTTATTTTAACCGCATCCCATATGCTGTGAGTGTGTATATTTTATATATATATATATATATATATATATATATATATATAATATACATACATATACACATGTAGGTCTTGATAAAGGAGCACAAGCTCCGAAACGTTGACTACACCACTGGTTTCTTGCCTGTTGTTATTCTATCTGCATCCTGGAGTGAGATGTGTCTATGTTTATATATAGATAGATAGATAGATAGATAGATAGATAGATAGATAGATATAGAAAGGTCGGCGGCACTCACAGACTAGAACAGTAGGCTTACTTGCTTCAACGTTTCGGTTTTAATAACCTTCGTCAGGAATAAGACGACGAACATTACAATCTTAAATTCATACAGACAGGTAACAAGTGCCAATCACCTTCACCAATAAATTAACGAACATCCGGTGACGTCAGCCAGCAGAGCAATCTCGTCTCTGGTAACCCACCGGTGTCTTAGTCAAACTAATTAATTAACCATCACCATGGTGACTAGACAGCAGTATAACTCGAGCAATCAACCAACAGTTCTACTCCAGTACAAAGTTTCAAAACAATTCAGAAAAGATACATAGTCATTTCACATTCCCCGTATTATGCCATCAAGTACTAGATGAAGCTAGAGAACGACAGGTATTCATTTAAACCAGATGGATAAATCGTATTAAGATTATAAATCCACCGTGCTTCCTTCTGCAAAAGTAGTTTATCACGATTACCCCCCCTAATATCCTCAGGGACCATGTCGATCATTTTATACTTGAGGGTTGCCAAATTGTGTCTCATATCCCTAAAATGCTTAGCTACCGGCTGATCTATATCTTTACCCTCAAGTGCCATCCTGATGGCACTGCGATGTTGGGCCATCCGTTCCCGAAATTGGCGTGTTGTTTTCCCGATGTAAAATAATCCACACGGGCAACGTATAAAATAGATCACATAACGGGAAGTGCAGGTCAAAATATGCTTAATAACTATCCGCTTACCAGTGTGGGGATGGGCAAACGTGTTGCCTATTTCCATATAGGTGCACATCGTGCACCCTAGGCATTTATATACACCTGTTTTTTTGACAGAGAATGTGTGGCCACAGGTGGTCTTCGTTTAGAGATGTCAGTGTGTACAATGAAGTCCTTGATATTTCTACCACGTCTGTAGCATGGTAAGATTTGTTTGTTTTTAAGCGAAGGTAATTCATCATCACATTGTAGTATGGGCCAGTAGCGTTTGGCAACACTAGATATATTAGGGGTTGCTGTAGTAAAATCATTCACCCATATAACTGAGTTTTCAGTTTTATTAACCCTATGTGTCTCTGCAGGGTATTTAGGCATAAGCATCGCTCTGTGCATAGCGTCTACAAGTAATGTGTTTGAATATCCATGCTGTAAAAAACGAAGCTTCATTGCTTCCATCTGTTGTCTTTCATCAATAGGATCAGTACAGATCCTATGGACCCTTAAGAATTGCGAATAAGGCAGTCCTCGTTTTAGGGACGGTGGGTGAAAGCTAGAGCAAGCCAAAAGGCTATTGCAATCAGTCGGTTTATTGTATAATGAGGTTATTAATCCCTCATCGGTATGCTTCACTACCACGTCCAAAAAATGTATACTGTCAGCATGGATATCATAGGTGAATTTAATATTCGCATCTCTGGTGTTAACACATTCCATCATCTCAATGAATTGAGTCTTAGTTCCTTGCCAGATCATAAACATATCATCTATGTATCTGGTGAAAAAACAAATGTTCCTGGCAAACTGCTGCTCACCAAAGAACAATTTGTCCTCCACCCCAAACATAAAGGAGTTGGCATACGCAGGGGCGACCGGCGTCCCCATCGCGCAGCCAAGCAGTTGTTTAAAAAATTGGCCATCAAAAAGAAAATAATTTCTATTCAGCACCAAGGACAATAGCTGAACAAAGAAAGATAAATCTGGACCCGTGTATAAAGGGTTGTTGTGTAATAATTCTCTCACATCATCTAATCCACGTTGGTGGGGGATATTTGTGTATAAACTGACAACGTCAATAGTACACAACCAGAACTCATTAGGAAGGTTACTGAGTGGAGCCAGTTTTGTAAGAAAGGTTGCAGTGTCTTTTAAAGAGGTTTTTTGACACTGTACCACAGGTTGCAAAAAAGCATCTAAAAATTGGGACACGGCACTGTAAACCATAGGTGAGCGCAGGGGGGGTGCCTGGTGCGCACAGGCACCCCCTAATGTCTGGCACCCCGATCTCACATGCCTGATGCAGCGATTGCTGAGCAGGCTGATTACTGTCCCCTCTGCGCTGCACCCTGTCAGGACTGCATTACTGACCGGACGCCTGGGTTAATCAAGGGTGCCACTGCCACCAGCTTTCAAACTCCCAGCTCCACCTCCATGTACAAAAACAGCGTGATGTGATGTGATTACGCCATGCTGTTCGCACGCCCACCTGTCACACCCGCCACACGCCCACCTCTCTCCTTCTATGCTATGCCAACGCCAGCCACTGATGAGGAGCAGCATGCAGCCAGCATTCCTCTTAGGAATACAAATTCAATACTGGTAGGCGGTCGGCAGAAACATTGACACGTCACTCGTTTTTCCAGCAGCAGCAGCAGTACTAGTCTGCGACTGTCAGTGTCAGTGAGTGGCTGACTTGTAAGTAAGCTGCTGCAGCTTGTAGGGGGTAGAGCGAGGGAGCCAGACCAGGCTGAGTAGGAGCAATGTAATTGCAGTGAGTGCCATCAGGGGTGTTTGTTTGATGCACACCACAACATCTGACAATGCATCTGCATTATTAGGATTGGTACAAGGGTGGATATTTTATATTGCGTTGACCATCAATAGATGATGCTAAACAAGCCCAAAAGGCGGTGCTAGACACACCCCTCCAACAGTGCACCCCCTAATAAAATGTGCTGCGCACGCCTATGCTGTAAACAGAGTTAGTGGCAGACACTATTGGTCTGCCTGGTGGAAAATATCTATCTTTATGTAATTTAGGGAGCATATTAAAAATAGGAACCCTCGGGAACTCATTAACAAGCGCTCCTGCAGCGTATAATGTAATTATATGCAAATCCACAGCATGATTGATAACCTCTCTTAGTTCATCATTGTAACTCTTGGTAGGATCGTTACTTAATAGCAAATACACATTAGAGTCAGATAACTGGCGATTGGCCACAGCTCGATAGTCAGAAATGTTCTGAATTACTATCGCGCCCCCTTTATCGGCGGGGCGCGCCACTATATCTGTGTATCGAGATAAGGCCAACAATGCCTGTTTTTCTGATCTAGATAAATTCTGTTTGACCGAGGGGGGCTTCTTAGATATCTCCCTAACGGAATCAGATAACGTTTTAGAATAGGATCTTATGGCAGCATTAGTAGACGGAGGGTCAAACATACTCTTACTTCTAATTGGACAAGGATCGGCTACATAATCAGAGACAGATTTGTCAAAATGTTCCTTCAACCATAAAGTTCGGTTTAATCTACTAATATTAACCATAGTATTAAAAGGGACATGAGTATTGGTAGGAACAAACGATAACCCTTTATGTAAAACTCTAATTTCAACATCAGAAAAAACACGAGATGACAAATTGAACAACATTATTTCGTCTTTGAAGTCTTTTTTAGCTTGCCTTTCGCATTGCTTGGCTCGTCGGGTTCTCTGTCTTTTTTTGGGACTTTTTGTGCCCGTGCACGGACACCTAAAGGGGAACGTCCTCTACCTGAGGATTGTCGTGGAGTATCAGCATCAATGTCACTATGGGAGGATCTACCTTCCATGGAGGAATCTGTTTCACAGGCTTGTCTGAATCTCCTCCCTCTTCGGAATCTGGTCTGTCCAGGGCCTCCACCCCTCTGATTAACCCATAAGTACACACGATTGTCCTCATAGTCCTTATTGACAATGTCCCTCTTATTCTGCTTAAAGGTAATCAATTCTTGTTTATATTTTTCAACTTGTGTTTGTAATTTAGCCAACCAATCCCGTTACATCCTTAGATAATATTTCTTTACCCAAAGTCTCCAAAGTATTGATTTTATCTCTTACCGAGTTCATCTCCCGTGTAGCCTCCTCGATCACTAGGAGTAAAAGATCAAATGAGGCCTTATTAAGAATGGCCACCCATTTCCGACAGAACTCTGGGCTAAAGCGTCCAATAGTGGGGGTATTGCGTATTCTGAATCCACGAGGTAACTTTTTCTCTCGGAAATATTCGGATAATGATACTCTGTGTAGGAAATAATCCACCTCCCTCTTCTGTAGTTTCAAAAGTTTGTGAAAAATGTGCTCTGCAGACTCATCTCCAGCTGTGGTCGCCATTCTCTCTTTAAAAAGAATTCTTTCAGCATCTGCATCGGACATGGAAAGCTGGTCACCCAAGGGTAAATGTATGGCGTGATAACCCGTTGCTGCACCGCCGTCCGTCTCCATTTTCCACACCACACAAAGTGATTCACCGTGACAAACACTGATCCCTGGTGTAATTGTCTCGGGTGCCTTAGTTAGGGCTAGAACAGCGTCTACCCAATATAAATAGCGTGCAGGCTCGGCACTCACGAATCAAGGTAACAGCATGCTGGGTGCCTTCCACGTCATGAATAGATATAGAAAGGTCGGCGGCACTCACAGACTAGAACAGTAGGCTTACTTGCTTCAACGTTTCGACCGAGAACCCGACGAGCCAAGCAATGCGAAAGGCAAGCTAAAAAAGACTTCAAAGACAAAATAATGTTGTTCAATTTGTCATCTCGTGTTTTTTCTGATGTTGAAATTAGAGTTTTACATAAAGGGTTATCGTTTGTTCCTACCAATACTCATGTCCCTTTTAATACTATGGTTGATATTAGTAGATTAAACCGAACTTTACGGTTGAAGGAACATTTTGACAAATCTGTCTCTGATTATGTAGCCGATCCTTGTCCAATTAGAAGTAAGGTTATAAATCATGCTGTGGATTTGCATATAATTACATCATACGCTGCAGGAGCGCTTGTTAATGAGTTCCTGAGGGTTCCTATTTTTAATATGCTCCCTAAATTACATAAAGATAGATATTTTCCACCAGGCAGACCATTAGTGTCTGCCACTAACTCTGTTTACAGTGCCGTGTCCCAATTTTTAGATGCTTTTTTGCAACCTGTGGTACAGTGTCAAAAAACCTATTTAAAAGACACTGCAACCTTTCTTACAAAAATGGCTACACTCAGTAACCTTCCTAATGAGTTCTGGTTGTGTACTATTGACGTTGTCAGTTTATACACAAATATCCCCCACCAACGTGGATTAGATGCTGTGAGAGAATTATTACACAACAACCCTTTATACATGGGTCCAGATTTATCTTTCTTTGTTCAGCTATTATCCTTGGTGCTGAATAGAAATTATTTTCTTTTTGATGGCCAATTTTTTAAACAACTGCTTGGCTGCGCGATGGGGACGCCGGTCGCCCCTGCGTATGCCAACTCCTTTATGTTTGGGGTGGAGGACAAATTGTTCTTTGGTGAGCAGCAGTTTGCCAGGAACATTTGTTTTTTCACCAGATACATAGATTATATGTTTATGATCTGGCAAGGAACTAAGACTCAATTCATTGAGATGATGGAATGTGTTAACACCAGAGATGCGAATATTAAATTCACCTATGATATCCAAGCTAACAGTATACATTTTTTGGACGTGGTAGTGAAGCATACCGATGAGGGATTAATAACCTCATTATACAATAAACCGACTGATTGCAATAGCCTTTTGGCTTGCTCTAGCTTTCACCCACCGTCCCTAAAACGAGGACTGCCTTATTCGCAATTCTTAAGGGTCCATAGGATCTGTACTGATCCTATTGATGAAAGACAACAGATGGAAGCAATGAAGCTTCGTTTTTTACAGCGTGGATATTCAAACACATTACTTGTAGACGCTATGCACAGAGCGATGCTTATGCCTAAATGCCCTGCAGAGACACATAGGGTTAATAAAACTGAAAACTCAGTTATATGGGTGAATGATTTTACTACAGCAACCCCTAATATATCTAGTGTTGCCAAACGCTACTGGCCCATACTACAATGTGATGATGAATTACCTTCGCTTAAAAACAAACAAATCTTACCATGCTACAGACGTGGTAGAAATATCAAGGACTTCATTGTACACACTGACATCTCTAAACTAAGACCACCTGTGGCCACACATTTTCTGTCAAAAAAACAGGTGTATATAAATGCCTAGGGTGCACGACGTGCACCTATATGTAAACAGGCAACACGTTTGCCCATCCCCACACTGGTAAGCGGATAGTTATTAAGCATATTTTGACCTGCACTTCCCGTTATGTGATATATTTCATACGTTGCCCGTGTGGATTATTTTACATCGGGAAAACAACACGCCAATTCCGGGAACGGATGGCCCAACATCGCAGTGCCATCAGGATGGCACTTGAGGGTAAAGATATAGACCAGCCGGTAGCTAAGCATTTTAGGGATATGAGACACAATTTGGCAACCCTCAAGTACAAAATGATCGACATGGTCCCTGAGGATATTGGGGGGGGGTAATCGTGATGGGTGTGTTTCATCAAATCGACAGTGTCTAGGTCGACAATGTTTAGGTCGACCACTATAGGTCGACAGTCACTAGGTCGACATGGATGGAAGGTCGACAGGGTTTCTAGGTCGACACGTGCTAGGTCGACAGGTCTAAAGGTCGACATGAGGATTTTTTTTGTGTGTTGTTTTCTTCGTAGAGTGACCGGGATCCCAAATTAGTGCACCGCGTCCCCTCGCATGGCTCGCTCCGCTCGCCATGCTTCGGGCATAGTGCCTTCGCTCCGCTACCGCTTCGCTCGGCACACTTTACCGTTCCAATCGTAGTCCACGTGGATCGTTAAGTATGAAAAAATAAAATAAAAAATGTGAAAAACTCATGTCGAACTTTAGACCTGTCGACCTAGCACATGTCGACCTAGAAACCCTGTCGACCTTCCATCCATGTCGACCTAGTGACTGTCGACCTATAGTGGTCGACCTAAACATTGTCGACCTAGACACTGTCGATCTTCAGACGGGATCCCAATCGTGATAAACTACTTTTGCAGAAGGAAGCACGGTGGATTTATAATCTTAATACGATTTATCCACCTGGCTTAAATGAATACCTGTCGTTCTCTAGCTTCATCTAGTACTTGATGGCATAATACGGGGAACGTGAAATGACTATGTATCTTTTCTGAATTGTTTTGAAACTTTGTACTGGAGTAGAACTGTTGGTTGATTGCTCGAGTTATACTGCTGTCTAGTCACCATGGTGATGGTTAATTAATTAGTTTGACTAAGACACCGGTGGGTTGCCAGAGACGAGATTGCTCTGCCGGCTGACGTCACCGGATGTTCGTTAATTTATTGGTGAAGGTGATTGGCACTTGTTACCTGTCTGTATGTATTTAAGATTGTAATGTTCGTTATTTGTTATTCCTGACGAAGGTTATTAAAACCGAAATGTTGAAGCAAGTAAGCCTACTGTTCTAGTCTGTGAGTGCCGCCGACCTTTCTATATCTATTCATGACGTGGAAGGCACCCAGCATGCTGTTACCTTGATTCGTGAGTGCCGAGCCTGCACGCTATTTATATTGGGTAGACGCTTTTCTAGCCCTAACTAAGGAACCCGAGACAATTACACCAGGGATCAGTGTTTGTCACGGTGAATCACTTTGTGTGGTGTGGAAAATGGAGACAGACGGCGGTGCAGCAACGGGTTATCACGCCATACATTTATCCTTGGGTGACCAGCTTTCCATGTCCGATGCAGATGCTGAAAGAATTCTTTTTAAAGAGAGAATGGCGACCACAGCTGGAGATGAGTCTGCAAAGCAAATTTTTCACAAACTTTTGAAACTACAGAAGAGGGAGGTGATTTATTTCCTACACAGAGTTTCATTATCCGAATATTTCCGAGAGAAAAAGTTACCTCGTGGATTCAGAATACGCAATACCCCCACTATTGGACGCTTTAGCCCAGAGTTCTGTCGGAAATGGGTGGCCATTTTTAATAAGGCCTCATTTGATCTTTTACTCCTAGTGATCGAGGAGGCTACACGGGAGATGAACTCGGTAAGAGATAAAATCAATACTTTGGAGACTTTGGGTAAAGAAATATTATCTAAGGATGTAACGGGATTGGTTGGCTAAATTACAAACACAAGTTGAAAAATATAAACAAGAATTGATTACCAATAAGCAGAATAAGAGGGACATTGTCAATAAGGACTATGAGGACAATCGTGTGTACTTATGGGTTAATCAGAGGGGTGGAGGCCCTGGACAGACCAGATTCCGACGAGGGAGGAGATTCAGACAACCCTGTGAAACAGATTCCTCCATGGAGGGTAGATCCTCCCATAGTGACACTGATGCTGATACTCCACGACAATCCTCAGGAAGAGGACGTCCCCCTTTAGGTGTCCATACACGGGCACAAAAAGTCCCAAAAAAAGACTGAGAACCCGACGAGCCAAGCAATGCGAAAGGCAAGCTAAAAAAGACTTCAAAGACTAAATAATGTTGTTCAATTTGTCATCTCGTGTTTTTTCTGATGTTGAAATTAGAGTTTTACATAAAGGGTTATCGTTTGTTCCTACCAATACTCATGTCCCTTTTAATACTATGGTTGATATTAGTAGATTAAACCGAACTTTACGGTTGAAGGAACATTTTGACAAATCTGTCTCTGATTATGTAGCCGATCCTTGTCCAATTAGAAGTAAGAGTATGTTTGACCCTCCGTCTACTAATGCTGCCATAAGATCCTATTCTAAAACGTTATCTGATTCCGTTAGGGAGATATCTAAGAAGCCCCCCTCGGTCAAACAGAATTTATCTAGATCAGAAAAACAGGCATTGTTGGACTTATCTCGATACACAGATATAGTGGTGCGCCCCGCCGATAAAGGGGGCGCGATAGTAATTCAGAACGTTTCTGACTATCGAGCTGAGGCCAATCGCCAGTTATCTGACTCTAATGTGTATTTGCTATTAAGTAACGATACTACCAAGAGTTACAATGATGAACTAAGAGAGGTTATAAATCATGCTGTGGATTTGCATATAATTACATCATACGCTGCAGGAGCGCTTGTTAATGAGTTCCCGAGGGTTCCTATTTTTAATATGCTCCCTAAATTACATAAAGATAGATATTTTCCACCAGGCAGACCAATAGTGTCTGCCACTAACTCTGTTTACAGTGCCGTGTCCCAATTTTTAGATGCTTTTTTGCAACCTGTGGTACAGTGTCAAAAAACCTATTTAAAAGACACTGCAACCTTTCTTACAAAACTGGCTCCACTCAGTAACCTTCCTAATGAGTTCTGGTTATGTACTATTGACGTTGTCAGTTTATACACAAATATCCCCCACCAACGTGGATTAGATGCTGTGAGAGAATTATTACACAACAACCCTTTATACACGGGTCCAGATTTATCTTTCTTTGTTCAGCTATTGTCCTTGGTGCTGAATAGAAATTATTTTCTTTTTGATGGCCAATTTTTTAAACAACTGCTTGGCTGCGCGATGGGGACGCCGGTCGCCCCTGCGTATGCCAACTCCTTTATGTTTGGGGTGGAGGACAGATTGTTCTTTGGTGAGCAGCAGTTTGCCAGGAACATTTGTTTTTTCACCAGATACATAGATTATATGTTTATGATCTGGCAAGGAACTAAGACTCAATTCATTGAGATGATGGAATGTGTTAACACCAGAGATGCGAATATTAAATTCACCTATGATATCCAAGCTGACAGTATACATTTTTTGGACGTGGTAGTGAAGCATACCGATGTGGGTTTAATAACCTCATTATACAATAAACCGACTGATTGCAATAGCCTTTTGGCTTGCTCTAGCTTTCACCCACCGTCCCTAAAACGAGGACTGCCTTATTCGCAATTCTTAAGGGTCCATAGGATCTGTACTGATCCTATTGATGAAAGACAACAGATGGAAGCAATGAAGCTTCGTTTTTTACAGTGTGGATATTCAAACACATTACTTGTAGACGCTATGCACAGAGCGATGCTTATGCCTAAATGCCCTGCAGAGACACATAGGGTTAATAAAACTGAAAACTCAGTTATATAGGTGAATGATTTTACTACAGCAACCCCTAATATATCTAGTGTTGCCAAACGCTACTGGCCCATACTACAATGTGATGATGAATTACCTTCGCTTAAAAACAAACAAATCTTACCATGCTACAGACGTGGTAGAAATATCAAGGACTTCATTGTACACACTGACATCTCTAAACTAAGACCACCTGTGGCCACACATTTTCTGTAAAAAAAAAACAGGTGTATATAAATGCCTAGGGTGCACGACGTGCACCCATATGGAAACAGGCAACACGTTTGCCCATTCCCACACTGGTAAGCGGATAGTTATTAAGCATATTTTGACCTGCACTTCCCGTTATGTGATATATTTCATACGTTGCCCGTGTGGATTATTTTACATCGGGAAAACAACACGCCAATTCTGGGAACGGATGGCCCAACATCGCAGTGCCATCAGGATGGCACTTGAGGGTAAAGATATAGACCAGCCGGTAGCTAAGCATTTTAGGGATATGAGACACAATTTGGCAACCCTCAAGTATAAAATGATCGACATGGTCCCTGAGGATATTAGGGGGGGTAATCGTGATAAACTACTTTTGCAGAAGGAAGCACGGTGGATTTATAATCTTAATACGATTTATCCATCTGGCTTAAATGAATACCTGTCGTTCTCTAGCTTCATCTAGTACTTGATGGCATAATACGGGGAATGTGAAATGACTATGTATCTTTTCTGAATTGTTTTGAAACTTTGTACTGGAGTAGAACTGTTGGTTGATTGCTCGAGTTATACTGCTGTCTAGTCACCATGATGATGGTAAATTAATTAGTTTGACTAAGACACCGGTGGGTTACCAGAGACGAGATTGCTCTGCTGGCTGACGTCACCGGATGTTCGTTAATTTATTGGTGAAGGTGATTGGCACTTGTTACCTGTCTGTATGAATTTAAGATTGTAATGTTCGTTATTTGTTATTCCTGACGAAGGTTATTAAAACCGAAACGTTGAAGCAAGTAAGCCTACTGTTCTAGTCTGTGAGTGCCGCCGACCTTTCTATATCTATTCATGACGTGGAAGGCACCCAGCATGCTGTTACCTTGATTCGTGAGTGCCGAGCCTGCACGCTATTTATATATATATATATATATATACACACACACACACAGTATATATGTTTGCACAAGTGTGTTAAGAGGGGTTGATGGGGACCCCAGAGATATCCATTTACCGGGCCTCAACGTTTCTGTTGCCAGCCCTGCTCCCTCACTCTCTTCCTGGCACACTCTCTCTGTGTGACACTGTCTCTCCCTCTCCCCCTGGCACTGTCTCTCTCTCCCTAACACTGTCTGTGTCTCCCCCCTCTCTTTGACACTATCTCTTCGCCCTCTCTCAATCCCTGACACTGTCTCTCCCTCTCTCTCCCCCTAACAGTCTCTCTCTGTCCCTGAGTCTCTCTACCCCTGACACCATCTCTCTCTCCCCCTGACACTGTCTCTTTCTGTCCGACACTCTCACCCCCTGACACACTCTCTCTCTCCCTAACCTCCCTCTTTCCCGTTTGTCTCTCTCTCTCTTTCCCCCTGATACCCGTTTTGTGTCTATCCCTCTCCTACTCCCCTAAGGGGCATTGTAGTGACAAAACTTGGGGCAGGGGGTCCTTTAAAGATTTTTTTACCACAAAGTTCACTTAAGCCCCTTGCCTCTCACCGTCCTGCATCAGCCGCCTTGTCATTGCCTATCCTCTCCCCCTCTCCCCAATGCCCACCATATTTTTGCCGGACCCCTGCCTACGGCTTGGGAGCCTGCCATAGCCCCTGCAGAACCTTTCACATTCTGCTACTGATGATATGCCCCTCTTTCTCTCTCCATCTCTCTGTCTCCACGTCGCTCTCCATATATCTCTTTCCATGTGTCTTTCTCCAGGTCTCCCTCTCTCTCCATCCCCTTCTTCATGTCTCTCTCCATGTGTCCTCACTCTCTCTCCATCTCTCTCTCCATTTTTGTTATGAGATATAACACAGAGGGGGCGACATTTAGTGATTTAGGGGTGCCAAAATGATATTATATCTTGCCCCCCCTCACCTAAAAATGTCCTGACACCCCTGAATGATAGCAAGAATCTGATTTGTTGCTATGGGCAACACCACCACTTTTCAATTTTAGAAGCTTTAGTAAATCTACCTCCAGAACTCTTCCCGCTCCTGTGATGTGGTGGGTGTGTGGCAATAGTTTTTTTCAAAGTGTGTTTATTTTTTGTTTGTTTTTTGCTACAGAACCACACCACAAATGCTGACACTAGGAGAATTCAGATTTCCCGCTGAAACACAATCACTTTGGAGAATGCGGAGTCCTTGCTTAGAAGCAAGTACCAAAGAGAATGTCGAGTCCTCGCTGTAACACAGGCAACTTGGAGAATGCAGAGTCCTCCCTGTAACACAGGCACCTTAGAGAATACAGAGTCCTCGCTGTAACACAGGCATCATAGAGAATGCAGAGTTCTCACTGTAACACAAAAGCAAGAAGAAAAAAAATAGTGTATTGCGCTAGATGTATTAATTAATAAATATCAGGTGTCTGCTTTGACTTCACACAAACGGTAAGGGAACTTGCTTGTATAAACATAAAATTTAATATAGTAAAGTAAAATAAAATATAATATACACACATACATACATACACTTAATTCTATAATCAAAAATTATTAAGATCAAATATTTCCACCTCCTTGACAAAGGACACTCTGACCGCAATATTATACTGAGCTAAAATAGCAACACTGTGTCATAAAGTCTTTAAACAGACCTGCCAGGACTGTTAGTAAAGTGCTACAATAGTGCAACAATAACCAGTGCCTAGAGTCAGAGCCGGATTAAGGGGGGGTCCCTGGGGGTAAGTACCCCAGGCCCCCCTTTCTATAAGGGCCCCCCGCTACCTGCAGCAGATCGGATCTCTTACCGATCAGATCAGAGGTGCTGCACTCCCGGCTCTCAAACGTCAGCACCGCGGCTAACGCCAGCTCTGCATAGCATTACAGGCTGGCAGGAAGGGCAGCTGTCCAATACTACGTGAATAGCTGCAGAGAGGAACGAGGACGGAAGGATCCCTGGTACTTCATTGGTGCTGCACTCCCGCCGCGGCAAACGCCGTTACGCCGGCGCTGCATAGCATTCCAGGCAGGGATGGCAGCTCTCCAATACCGCTTGAATCAGCAGCCCGCGACTGGGCTTACAGGCTGCAGAGAGGAATGAGGAGGGATCCCTGGTGGCTTGTGAAGCTCCGGAGGATGGAGGTTGTGTGCTGCTTGCTTGGGGGAAAGACACATCAGAACAAAAAGTACAGTAAGGCTGTCTGCATTAAAATTGTATTCTCGATCATATGTGATATATACTATATATATATATATATATATATATATAATCGTTACAAGACAGCGGTACTCAGGGGACTATGTAAATGAAGAATCAGAGACACCAAGGTTTGTTCAACGTTTCTGTCCGCTTAAGGGGTTCTTGATAAAGGTCCATTGAACAGACCTTGGTGTCTCTGATTCTTCATTTACATAGTCCCCTGAGTGCCGCTGTCTTGTAACGATTATATTTGGTGAGAAAGTACCTTGGAGGGCACCAGGGCAGTTACATGGTATAGTATAAGGAGAGTGCCGTCTATTGTGGTATATATATATATATATATATATATATATATACACACACACACACACACATACTACATATACATACACTATACACAGTGTATATATTTATACATATATATTTTAAGGACTAAAAAAATTATATATATATATATATATATATACATATACACACACACACACACACACACACGTCACATTATTCGGACCACCATCTAATAGCCAAGGTAACCGCCATGTGCAGTAAGGCCAGCAGCTAGACGAGCTGGGACTGATTCAATAATGTGTTGGTTGTTAAGTTTACACAGGTACATATTGACGGTGAGCAGCTCCACAGTCGCCCTCACGCACCTCCATAGCCGACATTCACAACTCACAACAATGGCACGTGGTGCTCCTCAGTTTCCACGTCAGTTATTCGCAATGGCGCCATTTGTACCATCATGGTACATTGTCACCACAGCAGCACGCGAACAGGTCACAGACTGCGCTGTTACAGAAATACCGCCGCCCTTGGCCCAAAAGTCGATAATCATCCATTTTTGCAACTTTTATAAATCGCCCCTTTTACCCATGACAGCAGTGAATGTATGCAGGCGACCTATCGCACACCTTATATAGCAATCAAGCCAGTGCACGACACGTGACAGTGTATATATATATATATATATATATATATAATTTTTAAACCTTAGGGCCGCCTTGTCTTAAGTACCCCGGGCCCCCCAAGGCCTTAATCCAGCTCTGCCTAGAGTGAAGTAGTAACAAGGTTTCTCCTTTCCTACTGCTATTGGCGTCCCAGTGCAGAGGATTCAGCTGTGATGATAATTACTCGAACCTGCGGAAAATGTCCGTTGTTACAGCAAAGTTCACGGACAGCGTCCTTGTAGTATGCACAACATTAAGCACTGCCGCTGATATATGTAATACAGATCTCCTCACTGTGCTGGCAGGCAGGTGCGGCACTCGGCTACCGCTCAGATGAAGACCGCTGGCTAGAGCGCTCAAGCTGGTACTCTCGGTCAGGTAGTTCTGCCCGCCAGCACAGTGAGGAGATCTGTATTACATATATCACCGGCAGTGCTTAATGTTGTGCATACTACAAGGACGCTCTCCGTGAACTTTGCTGTAACAACGGACATTTCCCGCAGGTTCTGGTAATTATCATCACAGCTGAATCCTCTGCACTAGAACGCCAGTAGCAGTAGGAAAGGAGAAACCTTGTTACTACTTCACTCTAGGCACTGGTTATTGTTGCACTATTGTAGCACATTACTAACAGTCCTGGCAGGTCTGTTTAAAGACTTTATGACACAGTGTTGCTATTTTAGCTCAGTATAATATTGCGGTCAGAGTGTCCTTTGTCAAGGAGGTGGAAATATTTGATCTTAATAATTTTTGATTATAGAATTAAGTGTATGTATGTGTGTGTATATTATATTTTATTTTACTTTACTATAATAATTTTATGTTTATACAAGCAAGTTCCCTTACCGTTTGTGTGAAGTCAAAGCAGACACCTGATATTTATTAATTAATACATCTAGCTAAATACACTCTTTTTTCCGTCTTTTGTGGTTTTGGGGATCTTGCGAATCCTCTATTGTTTGCAGCTGATGTTGGACTTAATTACTTATTAACTAATATTTATTGGTTATTTGCGCTGGGATTTGGGGTGTTTTTCACCCCTGAAAATTGGTTTCTCACTGTAACACAGGCACTTTGAAGAATGCAATATAGTGTGTATATAGCTAATTTTGCCCCTCCTGAGCGATATAATTTACTATATCACCCAGTGTGTGTGCCACCGAGCGATGCGTGGCCCAGCGAATCATTAACGACCTTCGGTCTCGGCCGTGCATGCAGCTCAATTTGGACTCATCGTCCAAAGTTGCATGCTCCGGCCGCGGCATGACGTCACTGTGCGATATCATTAGTGATATCGCACAGTGTGTATGCCCGCCGACGGACGGCCCGGCCCGGGAGGGGAAACACTAGGCAATGTCACTCACCGAGCACATCGCCTAGTGTGTACCCACCTTTACAAAAACAGCGCAGGATGCAACTGATGCCTAGAGCCACGGAACTATCCCTAGGAGAAGAAAGTTGTTCTGGCAATACCGTGATCTCCCAGTGTCTATTGGTTGAACAGGTCAAGTGAGCGCAGCTGCTGGAATCCAGTGGGACTGAGAGAATGCCATAGAAGAATGCAATATGGTGAATATGCTGCCAGACAGCTAATTTAGAAATGGCTATACAGTGCTCAGAAATGTTGCAGGCAACCAGGGGAGGTATGCAGAGCTGGATTAAGTGCCACATGGGCCTGGGGTTGAAAATGTTCAAGGGCCTATACAGAGAAGGGAAGGAGCTGTGACCAGTGCAGTGTTGGTGTGGCTACAGCCACATGCGTGTGTACACCCCCTACAGTATCAGCCCATTGTCTCCCTTAATACATTAAATAATAAACCACAGAAAATTTAAAAAAAAACAGGACCCAGCGCTACTGAATATGAAATGCGGTGAAGGGAAAAACAATCTCAGAGGATTACGGCCTTATTTCTCTTTGACAAACACAGAATATTTCTGTCCCGCATGCACATAAAGGTATCTTTTCATCAATGCAACTTCAATCGTTCATCCGTAAAATTTCCCCATGTGCAGACACTTACATTAGACTTCTGCCTCGCGTTCCCATAAAGGTATCTTTCTCCCCTTCGTTTTGACCTCAGGTGAGTAGTTTCCCCCAAAATATGTACAGCAGGCAGGTATCCACAGATAGGGTTTTTAATATATAAAAGGATCATATAAGTACATAAAACAATTCACTCCATACGCTTTTACAAGAAACTGGGTATTGGTGGCTGATGGAATCATGCAATCCTCACAAACCGGCTGCAGTCAGGTAAGTGTATAATATCCGAGCACACTCGAATCACCGATATCCCCGAATCCTGGAACATGGATGCTGGACGGCTTCAACGTGTTTCAGGGAGCACTCTCCTCTTTGTCAAGAAATGGCATCATCCTCCTATGCCTGGGTTTTTAATCCAGGCTGACTCCAATCACCTGACTCATTATGGTCAGGCATTATACCGGCAGATCTAGAAATTCCATATATATGTTTCTTTCTCCAAAGCATCATTGTTGGGTTCCATGAATTTTTCCTACACAAACACAGGGGACAAATTCCGACACTACGGTCCATCCCTTTCATCGTCCATATGGAGAATGAGTAGCAACTTCAAATGCTGCATCGATCAAGATCAGGGACGTGCAGTCAGGGGAGGCAGGGGAGGCAGTGCCTTCCCTGTCATTCCCCTGTCATTAATGATTAAAATAATACAAAGAAGATACTTATGACACATATTCTGTGTCATAACTATCTTCTTTATATTATGGTAATCATTTCCAGTGTAACTAGGTGTTTGAATTGATTTCGGAGGCACCAAGAGCGGTGCCTCCCGCTGCCAATAGTAAATGTCCGGAAGCAGGGGGCGGGTAGGGATCGGGACCAAGCAGAGGGCTGTAAAAGCCCATTGAAAAAAACCGTGTAAGCGGCACCAGTGTGAGTGCCTCAGTGCAGGGATGTGCTTTCAGCCCATATGAAAGCACGCCCCTGTCACTGAAGGCGATGTGATTGGGCACCAGATTCAGCACAGACAGTGACTGTATCCAGTCACTGTCAGTGCTGTACAGGGAGGGAGAGAGCCACAGTGTCAGCTCTCACATGCGGATCCGGTGGGAGGAAGGACGCGGGTCAGGTGCCCCCCCCCCCCCCCCTCCCCTCTCTGGAATATCTGTCTTTTTCTTAAAAAAAAAAAAAAAAACAAGTAGTCCGTCCCCGTCCTCTAGTAACTGGCTGTGCGCCCGACACCCCCCCCCCTCGCCGCGCCGCGCGGCCCTCAGCCTCCGCTGCCTGCTGCCTGACTTCAGAATGACCCGTCCCCTGTGGCTGCTACAGAGTGAATGGGAGCAGGAGGAGGGGGACGCCGGAGCTTTCTTACCCGGCCGGCGTCTTCCTGTGATGTGTATAGCTGCAGTCAGTGTCCAGCTCGGAGGAATGCAGAGCATTCGGGACCCGGCAGCAGCAGACAGGAGGTGACCCCCAGCAGCATAAGCATGACAGCATCTGACTGAAGGGATGACAGACTGCACGTTCAGGGTAAGTCTCTTCCACTCCATCCTGACCCCTGCTGATCACCACTACCCCTATCCTGCCCCCTACTGTCCATCACTACTCCCATCCTGACCCCTGCTGATCACCACTACCCCCATCCTGACCCCTACTGTCCACCACTACCCCCATCCTGACCCCTACTGTCCACCACTACCCCCATCCTGACCCCTGCTGACCACCACTACCCCCATCCTGACCACTGCTGATCACCACTACCCCCATCCTGACCCCTACTGTCCACCACTACTCCCATCCTGACCCCTGCTGATCACCACTACCCCCATCCTGACCCCTACTGTCCACCACTACCCCCATCCTGACCCCTACTGTCCACCACTACTCTCATCCTGACCCCGGCAGTCCACCACTACTCCCATCCTGACCTCTGCTGATCACCACTACCCCTATCCTGCCCCCTACTGTCCACCACTACTCTCATCCTGACCCCTGCTGATCACCACTACCCCCATCCTGACCCCTACTGTCCACCATACTCCCATCCTGACCCCTGCTGATCACCACTACCCCCATCCTGACCCCTACTGTCCACCACTACCCCCATCCTGACCCCTACTGTCCACCACTACTCCCATCCTGACCCCTACTGTCCACCACTACCCCCATCCTGACCCCTGCTGATCACCACTACCCCCATCCTGACCCCTACTGTCCACCACTACTCCCATCCTGACCCCTGCTGATCACCAATACCCCCATCCTGACCCCTACTGTCCACCACTACCCCCATCCTGACCCCTACTGTCCACCACTACTCCCATCCTGACCCCTACTGTCCACCACTACTCTCATCCTGACGCCTGCTGTCCACCACTACTCTCATCCTGACTCCGGCAGTCCACCACTACTCCCATCCTGCCCCTGCTGTCCACCATTATGCCCATCCTGCCCCCTGCTGTCCACTACCACACCCATCCTGCACCTTGCTCCTTAATACTTAACTCATCCTGCCTTCTGCCACATTACTTCCATCCTGCCCCTGCTCTCCATCACCACTACCCCTATCATGTTTTACAGCCACCTTCTACCCACTACTCAAATCATCATCCTGTCCCCCCCCCCCCCACACCCACACACCATATATCGTAACTAGGCAAGCTTAGAGGTGCCCCAGTCCTCCCTACAGCGCTGCAACTGGGCACTAGGACCCATCGGATGGCCAGTGGGTACTGGGTGCCTCAGTCCTCCCTCTTTGCACTGCCTCCATATGGAAGGGAAGCCATCGCCGCAGCAGTCAGCAGGCACTAGGACCTAGCAGCAGTCAAATGCATCTCCTTTAGTCCCAGCATGAACAGGCTGTGGCTTGCACTGTGTCCCCTGCCCTCCTTCCCCCCGACACCTTGCAGCAGTGGTTTACACTGTGCCCCCTTGCTGCTTCCATCCATTTACCGGGCTGGTTTTCAATCCCAATCCGCCCATGCTTACACACACAACACCATGGTTATTTTGTTGTCTAGCTCTTCCATTCACTTAGCGCCACACCCACGGCGACCCCTACATATTTTGTACACACACCGGTCAGTGCCTCACCAGCCACTGACCTCACCGCACGTCACTGATCAAGATGGTATAGTCCTCAAGGAACAGGGGGAAGAAGAAAACAACAACAACAACACCATACAGATTCATTAGTATTCTGACACATTAAATGAACCATTTTGTCTCAAACTCCATATTCAAACCATTAGGAGTTAAAGTTCTTAATTCAAATATAGTCTTCATCTCCAATTTTGCTAAATTAGCCTCTATGTCATGGGTCCTCCAATTACCCTTTACTGTTTTAATACCACAGAAACTTTATAGACCCCTTGGGAGAATATTCAATTGTTTGAAAAGTCAGTTGGGAGTTGTTTTTTTCCTATCTAATAGACAGGGAAAAAACAGACACCCAACAGACTTTTCAAACATTTGAATTTCCCCTTTTATTTTATAGTTGTTTATTCTTACAATGCAACGACATACTATGTTGTTCTAAACCTTTCTTGATGTTTCTAACGTGCTCGTTCATACGCTCCTTGAGCATCCTACCTGTTCATCCCACATATTGGGTGCCACATTGACACTCCAAGAGATCAATCACATTTTTACTGCAGCAATTAATGAAATCTTTTATTGGTAATCCAGTACACGTTGAGTTTGATTAGATTTATACTGAGTGACCTTCTTCTCTTCAGACTTACAGTTCTTACACATAGTGCAGCTTCCACAATGGTAGAGGCTATAGATGTTATGCAGGTCTGCCTTCTATCTACCTGTAGAGCACTCTTAACCAACATATCCTTGAGGTTATCCGTTCTTCTATACATGAATCTAGGTACATCAGTTATTTGATTCTTTAATAAGGGATCCCTACAAAGTATACTCCAATGTCTCTTTATAATGGCTTCAATTTGTTTTTATTGTGATGTAAATTTGCAAATAAACATGACTCCTTTGTTTTCTTCCAAAATCTCTTCTCTTTTTTCTTTTATAACAATCTCCTCCTGAGTTAATCTCCTATTTTCCATTTTCGCCCTTTGCACTACAGCAACATTGTAACCTTTGTTGATAAAATATGACTCCACTGTTTTAGCCTCTGCAAGTGATGGTTACTATTTTGGTTTATATAGGAGTTACTATTCGTTATATTCTATAATTTTTCATTCATAGATGCCTTTCTTTCAAATAGATGGTAAAGTCAAGGAAGTTTACTTCCTTCTTACTAGTCTCAAAGGTAAATTGTATATTGCTATTATTTGAATTTAAGTATGTACAGAAGGAATCAAGATTTGATCTGTTACCACTCCATATAAATATAATATCGTCGATATAGTGGGCCCAGAACACCAGGCTGGCACCCCACTGGTGGCCAGTCCACACCGACTGGTCCTCCCAAGGGGCCATGAAAAGATCAGCATAGCTTGGTGCCAGCCTGGTGCCCATCAATATCCCTGACATCTGGAGATAAAATTCACCTTCATACCAAATAAAGTTATTTTCCAATATGAGTGATATTCCTGCCATCAGAGGCGGATTGGACATAGGGTTTACAGGGAAGATTCCCGGCGGGCCAACGCACCCGCGGGGCCTGTTTTGTTTGAGGACATGTGGTCCTATTTATAGACATAATGAATAAGATGCCAAACAATTGGCATATATGAAAATTACTTTGCCACTTAGCCTGTGATTGCAGATGATCTAGTGTATGCTCTGTCTGCCTGCTTGGCTGACATATAAGATTGAGTGAATAGTGATTGGGATACGGTTGGTGTAATAACCAAGAAAATATATATTTCTAAAGAATTATATAGTTTCCTAAATTCTAAAGGTGTATCATATAATGTGCTTATAAAATTTAATTTTATTTCCTTTTAACTTCCCCTTAATGCTGGACAGCCCCACTATCTGGAAAGTCTTGGGGGTAGGGTGCTGCTGCCATGGCCCATGGCTAGACCTTACACCTCTGGTGCTGCCCAAGTGGGGCCACTAGTACAAATTTTTCCAGGGCCGCTTTTTGCTCCCAATCCGCCCCTGCCTGCCGTTATAAACATACTTTCATTGGCACTCACATTTTCCTGTCTTAAATAATAACTAACAGCTTCCAAACCTAAATGATGTTGTATAATGGTGTAAAGAGACTTTACCTGTACATCAGTTGTTAATTAGAAAGTACTGTATTCGGGGTTCCACTCTACTTCCATTAATTTCTGAATAGTGGCACTGGTATGCTTTAAATATGACCTCGTTTTCAGAACTAAAGGTTGAATCATATTGTCTATCAATGCCAATAAATTTGAGGTTATTGAATTAACACCTGACACAATTGGGCGCCCAGGGGGGTTGGTGTATTTTGTGAAGAACATATATCATCAGAATAGAGGGATTATCCAATCTCACATACTCCACCTCTGTTTCTAATAGGACCTTATTAGATGAGTACAGACCTAAAAAAAAACATCCAGTTTTTTAGATATGGCATTTGAGGAGTCACCCCTAAGTTTTTTTTATAGGTTTCTTTACATGATAGTTGCCTTATTATTTCCGCGTGGTAGTCATCCCTATTTAAAATTACTACCCCACCCCTCTTATTGGCTGGCTTGATAACAATTTGGTTATTGTTTTTAAGGGTTCCTATAGCCTTCCTTTGTGCCCCATTTAGATTATTACATATAGAAGGTTTGAATGTAGTTTGTTCAAGATCCTTTTACTAGAGGTTCAAATGTATCCACAAAACAGTCTTTATGTTTTGGAAAAAAAGTGTTTTTTTAAACACTTTAATGGCCCACAATTTAATATGATTAACTTGCTATTTTTCTGCAAAAAATCTTTTCAATGCTAGCTTTCTTACGAATTTCTGTAAATCCACATATACTTCAAACTCGTCAATTTTGTTAGAGAGTGCAAACTTAAGCCCTTTTTCAAGAACCTCATTTTCCTCTTTCGTCAGCACATTCAAATTATACACCTTCGTTTTACCAGCATCAAGTCCTAATGATTCTGACACTACCTCCTGTTGTTTGTTTGTACCATTCTATCGTCTATACCTTTTCTTTTTTGAGAGCCCCAAATTCTTCCCGGCTCTACATCCTCTCCTATTCCTTCATATGTGTACCTTGTTTGTCGTAGTCTCCCCTCTTAAAAATGTTGCTGTTCATCCTCATTTCTAGCTCTTGCTGGAGAAAGTTGTACATGTTTATACATCTCCCTGGTATCATCTGCTCTAGGGGACCACTTTTTAGATTTCCCAATATAGTGACCCCTGTCCAGAGTTTCATACAGTTCCTCTGCTCTAGGGGACTGCCTTCTAGATCTCCCAATATAATAACCCCATGTCCGGAGTCTCATAATGTTGACTCCTTTTAATTTGAATGGGGGTATATTGTTTCTGTCGCTCATACCTGGGACGTGTATAACGATTGTTATTATGTCCTGTATGGTCTTTAACATGATCATTGTTTCTAAATTTGTAGTTATTTTTCTGTGTCACCCCTTGAGGTTTATCATTTTTACCTGATAAGTTCTTATTATGGGTATTGGCTTGTTGATAAACATTTTTTTTCGTAGTCTCCTCTATCCCTATTAAATTTCTTTAGTTTCCTATTCATTAACTCTCTCATTCTTTTGAACCCTATTAAGAGTTCTCTCTTCCAACGGTTTAGAACAACATAGCGTGTCGTTGCAGTTGAAGAATAAACCTAACTGTAACATAAAGGGTCTAAAAAGTTTCGGGTATGGGTCGTTGGATTGACCCAAATTAGGTCGACACTCACTAGGTCGACCACTGAAAGTTGACATTGCCCTTAGGTCAACATGTACTAGGTCGACAGGTCAAAAGGTGGACATGAGTTTTTTGACTGTGTTGGTGTTGTTTTCTCCGTAAAGTGATGGGGAACCCAAATTAGTGCACCGTGTTGCTTCGGGTTACCGTTCCAATCGTAGTCCATGTGGATCGTTAAATATGAAAAATCCAAAAAATGAAAAAAAATGTGAAAAACTCATGTTGACCTTTTGACCTGTCGACCTAATGGCCATGTCAACCTAATGGCAATGTCGACCTTCACTGTTGACCTAAGGTGCGTCGACCTAACGACCGTATCCCAAAGTTTCTGTGGTATTAAAACAGTGAAGGGTAATTGGAGGACCCATGACATAGAGGCTAATTTAGCAAAATTGGAGATGAAGACCATATTTGAATTAAGAACTTTAACTCCTAATGGTTTGAATATGGAGTTTAAGACCAAATGTTTCAATTAATGTATCAAAATACTAATGAATCTGTATGGTATTGTTTTGTTTTTTCTTCCCCTTGTTCCTTGAGGACTATATCATCTTGATCGATGCAGCATTTGAAGTTGCTACTTATTCTCCATATGGACGATGAAAGGGGTGGACCGTAGTGTCGGAATTTGTCCCCTGTGTTTGTGTAGGATAATTTATGTAACCCGACAATGATGCTCTGGAGTAAGAAACATGTCTATGGAATTTCTAGATCTGTCGGTATACCATGATTGTAGAATGAAATTTATATAATTGTAATATATTTCTTGTGTAATTACTGTATCTGTATCATAATACCGGTACATCAGATATGTTAGTCATAACATATTCGTTTTATTGTTCCATGCTTTTATAGTAAATAATATGAATTTCACTTCTCCGTACTCACGTTATAAATAGTAACCCAGGTTAATATAAGTATACACAGTAGAGTAAAGATCATTAGTTGCTGTGATTGTAATTGTGGGATCCATTGTGTTATGGAATGAATAAGTTCTATATTGTAATGGATGTCAATCTATTTAAATTAATGTGGATATAATATGTGTACGTTCCCTGAGTTATAAGATCTCGGACCATCCAACTAATTATTGGTGGAGATTGGTCACATGACCGGAGCCCGTTTTTTTTGCTGCTCCGTCTATACTCTAAGGAGATGTAGGCATTGTATCCATTGAACTAAAGTTAAAGCCAATTATTCCTCCTGATTAGGAGGAATAGGACTTATATGTAATGTGGTTTATTATGTACTGGTACTCATTAGCCACGTGATCAGAGGTTTTTAAACTACCGTTCCTTAACATATTTTTTGGTCACGTGATCGGAGTTTTTTTAAACCACCGTTTTTTACTTCAAAGTTAATATATTTCTATTTATAAGACAATTTAACTTCATAATCTGTGGTCCAGCTTTCCCCTATTTTGATTTGGATAGATTGGACATCCTTATGTCGCATAAAAGGTGCTGTTATTGTGTAATGGTTCTTTGCTGAAGGTGTTATCATACCAGTATTTAGTCTTAATAACCTTTATTTTGTCTCATCTATGGTTTGAGGATGGACTGAAGCAAATAACCAAGTTGATATTATGTATGTTTTATGGAATTGTTTTATTATGTTGGTATTTTAAATTACAGTAACACGTGAGGAATAATGCCTGACCATAATGAGTCAGCCTGGAATAAAAACCCAGGCATAGGAGGATGATGGCACTTCTTGGCAAGAGGGGAGAGGGCTCCCTGAAACACGTTGAAGCCATCCAGCATCCATTTTCCAGGATTCGGGGATATCGGTGACTCGAGTGTGCTCGGATATTATACACTTACCTGACGCAGCCGGTTTGTGAGGATTGCATGATTCCATCATCCACCAATACCCAGTTTCTTGTGAAGCGTATGGAGTGAATTGTTTTATGTACTTTATGTACTTTTATATATTAAAAACCCTATCTGTGTATACCTGCCTGCTGTACCTATTTTGGGGGAAACTACAGTACTTACCTGAGGTCAAAACGAAGGGGAGAAAGATACCTTTATGGAAACGCGAGGCAGAAGTCTAAAGTAAGTGTCTGCACATGGGGGGATTTTACGAATGGACGATTGAAGTAAGTTGCACTGATGAAAAGATACATTTATGTGCATGCGGGACAGAAATATTCTCTAAGTGTTTGTCTAAGAGAAATAAGGCAGTAATCCTCTGAGACTACGTGGGATTGTTTTGCCCTTCACCGCATTTCATATACAGTATCGCTGGGTCCTGGTTTCTTTCTGGATTTTCTGTGGTCTAATATATGTTTTGAGTCTTTGGGTGTATTCTCCTATACTAAGGAACCAGCAGCAGTTGAAAAGCGCAAGGCTGCTACCAATTCTTGTTAATTAACATTAAATAATAAAATTGCATACGTTTTTAAGAAAACTGGAAATATAATTTTAATACAAATGCATACCTCCCACATGACCCCCTCCAGTAGAGACACACATTGCTCTGCTCCCGGACTTCTCTTTTAATCTATGAATGCTGTCACTTGTGTCGAAACACCTTTTTCATCAATGAACTAGTTTAACACAGGTGACAGCAGTCATACATTAAGAGGGAAGGCCAGGTAGAGAGCATTTTGTCCCTCCTGGAATGGGTCATGTTGGGAGGTATGCATATGATTTATGGCTGACTATGTGACCAGCTAGGCAGCTAGTCGTCAGCATGCTGCCATGATGATGGGCCTATTTTTATGTGGAGGCCTGGAGCTGCAGCTCCATCTGCCCCATTGTTAATCTGGCCCAGGAGGTATGGATGACCATGAGATGGCATCACCAGACATGATAAGTGGGGCTAAGACCCTGATGTGTGACAAAAATCTATTTATTGGTCCATAACAGGTGCATGTAAAGGTGGGGTTATTCTAGACTACAAAACAAATTCCCCACAGCACACCATAATGCACCAGCAAATGAAACATACAGCCTAGATAATAATGGTAGTGCATACTCAATATAGGTGTATTATCATGTAGCCTAGGACCAGCCATGTGGTGCCGTGGGGGAAGGAAGGAGGGGGGGGATTTGTTTGTTTCTTCTAATCTAGATTAACACTTCCCTAGTGATAGACCAATACATTGAATTCAGCAACTACTATTCTGTTTATCGTGGTAGAACAATGGCTGCAGTCTGACCATGTTTGCTGTCATCATCCAATCGGACTAGCAGTACCTTGGAGTATTGGTTGATCTAGTAATCAGATCTGCCCGTAAACATCCACCTTTCTCTTTTTCTATATTTAATTAATTGCACACTAAACTATTTAAGAAACAAATTAGCTTGTAAACTTTGTGGTGAAAAAAACAGCTGTTTCTCAATATGTACCTTACAGTGTTTCAGATGATTCAGTTGAGCTGACCTTACTCTGTGTTGTACCTGGAATGTGTTATGAGAAGCCCAGTGGCACTCCATGCTAAGTACTTGTATTACGCTAGTCAGTGAGATTACCCAGTGTAGGTAAAAGCACATCCAGGCTAACCTCTTTCTGTGCATCAGACATACAGGAGATGCTGTAAAGATTAATGCAAAACTGGACGCAAGCAAGTACAGGCAATGAAGAGTCCAATGTATCAAAGCTTACGACTGAGAGGCATATCCGAGCTGTAACAGGGTGTTCTCACGTCAGCAATGTTCACTGAGGGTGAATGCTCGGAAGCGTACCGTTTATACCTTGTAAAGGGTTGATGCCAAGTGTGCAGTGATAATGATAACGATGACTAGCAACAAAACAAGTGTATGTATAGGGTGCAGACTGCTACATTTTGGTTGCCACGTACAATCACAGAGTGATATATAACAGTCTCATGGATGTACAAATACTAATTATACAGATCTGGACCACTTTAGCTAAATGACCCAGCAAAACAAACCATGACACCCCATCAAGTCCAACCCCTCTTACACAGACCCTTCCATAGATTAATGGTGCTGCTCAAAGAAAGACTGCCATACTGTATGCACTGTGCACATAGAGAGTGTGTGCCATTACTAGGCAAAGGCCTAAAATCTGAGATGGATTCTTACGTATCCAATATAATAAAAGGCTAATGCTGTTCTTCACCTCTATGGGGAAAGCGTTTTGTGCACCGGCGGCCACTAGATGGCACCCGTTGCGCTATTCGGGCGCACACAGCTGCCAGCGCTGACATTACTGTTATGTTGTTCCGTCATTTTAATGGGTTAGTAACTGGTTATAGTATAAATGGGAAACCAATGCACAGGCAAGTACTAGTTATATTAGGGTTGGGTATGGGTGACAGGGGTTTAGATTGCCACAGGTTCTATTCCCACTCTATGAGTGTCGTGGACACCCACAATTGGGAATAGTCCCTGTCAGTCGGCATGCCGACTGTCGGGCATTCCACCGGGCGGGATTCCGTCATCGGTATAGTGACCGCCGGTCACATAGCCGCATCCTTTATATTAGTTACAAAAGGTTTTATACATTTTTGTTTACTTTAATGTACTGATCACTTTTTCCCTGTAAGGAGACTGATGTCGTTCATTGTGTTATTGATGAGAAACAGTTAATGCTTTTAATGAGTTCTAAGCAAGTTGCTGACAATGTTAATGTGTCTAGATTTGTGGCTTGCTATAAATTCTTTATCACCAGCAATACACAAAAGGAAGGCGGCTCAGTATTCTGTAACAAAATTCACTGGAATTTACATGATTTTGTCTCAGAGGTTCATGCAATAGCTGCTTGTAATTAATTTTGAGAATATTAGTATTCAGTATACACTGACCTATGACTAAATAAAATGATCTCTGGCTGCCTGTAGAAAGATCAAGATGAATTTTGTTTTGAAACGGCTTTACAGATAGATTTCACAGCTGCAAATGGAATATTCTGGACAAAATTAATAAGTTCTAAACATGGTGCATTTCCCTAAAAGGCTTATTGGCAGTTTCAAACGTTATAGATTTTCTATTTCTTCATTCTCGGAAACGACCGACTTTTTCTCCCAACGGAATTTCGAACAAATCCAACTGGGAAATATGCTTATAGCCATTTTCAAAAGACGACAATTTTCTGAGCTAGCAGTGTCATTTTAGGCTGTAATGCGTCAAATCAAATTGCATTATTCATGTCACCAGGGGAACCACAGACATCTAGTGTCTCAGAAATTCAGAGGCTGACAAGTGATAACAGCACAAATGGCTCAGTCTGCATGTCTCACATAAGCAGTAACTAATGATACTAGGCTGTTATTCTAAGGGGGGAGACAAATACATCACCTAACAAATGTGTGATATATGTAAAAATGAAAACAGGGATTTGTGAGTTTCAATTATTGGCTGTGAAAGCAAACTTACAGAAAAATACCACACTCGTTTTTATTATATCTACTTACAAAAAAAAAAAGAAATATGTATAAAGTGATGAAGGAATATTCTAATGGGAGGATTGTGAGGTTCAGGGTGTCCCTTGTTTATTGCATGTATATGTGTATGTATTTATCTAGTTATGCTCCCATATGCAAAGTCTAGAGTTTGTTTTACAAGTTGAGATACTGTAATTTAGAGGTGAGTCAAGGAATGCACAATGCATCTGAGGTGGGCATTCCACATTTTATAGTCAGTGGAGGACCCCTTGGTTATTTTTCTCCAGATAACTTTGGATAATGAAAATGTACCATTAGTTTGTCTATGCATCCTAATATGGCTTGGGCCCTTACACACTAGAAGATATTTTCCATAGATATGAGTGACAACGACAGCTGTGAATGATCAAATTGCTCAGATCGTTCTAGTGTGTACACAGCAAACGATGAACGACGCGTGCACCCGTGGTCGTTGGAAGCAGGTTGTCAGTCTTCCATACATGCAGCTCAATCCCAGCAGAGCAGATCGTTTGTTGTTCAGATCGTTTGTAAAAAAGCTCAGTGTGTACACTCAATCATGTTTATCAGGGAGTTCAAGGGAAATTGCTTATCTTCCACATAGTTCATCTTTCAAGACTTTCAACTCTACTAGTGTGTATGGGGCTTAAGAAAATGTACTCAAAACATGCAAAAAAAGCTCATAAATAAAGTGAACTATAGCAAAGATGTATTTATCTTTCTAAAACCCAATAACAACCCTAATTGGCTGTTTAGCTGAGCTCCAGGAATGGATGAGTAACAGTTGGCTGCGACTGAACCCTGATAAAACAGAAGTCCTTATGACAGATCACCGGACAAAACTGCAGCATAGCCATCCAATAGGAGGGGGTTCATAGCTACAAAACACTGAACATGTGCGGAATCTTAATTTTGTCCTGGATAGTGGCCTGACACTTAAACATGAGGTATCAGCCACAATCAAATCATTTTTTCATCTGAGTTACATAGCCAGAATCAAGCACTTAATTCCCTCAGAAGATATGCCTAAATTCATACATGCATTTGTATCATCACGCCTAGACTACTGCAATGCCCTCTACTTTGGTATCCCAGCAAAAGAATAGCACCACTTGCAGACGGTACAAAATGCAACTGTCAAGCTACTAACCAACTGGCCCCATTCCAGTTACAGTACATAACACCCACTTTCCCTTCACTGGCTACCTGTAAGATAGCAAACTTTTTCAAGATTGGCTTACTCACTTTCAAAGCTCTACATGACCAGGGCCCAAGGTACTTGAAGCAGCTTATGATTCCTTACTGTCCTACTCGATTACTGCGATCTGTAGATGAAGGACTACTAACAGTACCTACAGTAGAATCTCCCTGAATTCATCTGGAGGTTAAGCTTTAAGCTTTGTGGCTCTGATTCTATGGAACTCTCTTCCCAGCACAGTTCAAGAAGCTTACACTCTAGAATCCATCAAAAATAGACTCAAGACTAACCTATTTTACTCAATCTATTCACTAATATCTACTGTTAAGCTAGTTTTGTATTTTATGCTGCAAAAGCAAATGTAAAGCACTTTAAGGGGTATCCAATTAGCTGCGATTACATGATTCCCGATAATGGCTAAAAGTTATCGCACCCATCTACCAAAAAAAGTGCTCATCACAGACTGCATGCTCCAATTTTTCGTACATATCCTATTTCAAAATTGCGAAAATAAGAATTTACTTACCGATAATTCTATTTCTCATAGTCCGTAGTGGATGCTGGGGACTCCGAAAGGACCATGGGGAATAGCGGCTCCGCAGGAGACTGGGCACAAAAGTAAAAAGCTTTAGGACTACCTGGTGTGCACTGGCTCCTCCCCCTATGACCCTCCTCCAAGCCTCAGTTAGGATACTGTGCCCGGACGAGCGTACACAATAAGGAAGGATTTTGAATCCCGGGTAAGACTCATACCAGCCACACCAATCACACCGTACAACTTGTGATCTGAACCCAGTTAACAGCATGATAACAGAAGGAGCCTCTGAAAAGATGGCTCACAACAACAATAACCCGATTTTTGTAACAATAACTATGTACAAGTGATGCAGACAATCCGCACTTGGGATGGGCGCCCAGCATCCACTACGGACTATGAGAAATAGAATTATCGGTAAGTAAATTCTTATTTTCTCTAACGTCCTAGTGGATGCTGGGGACTCCGAAAGGACCATGGGGATTATACCAAAGCTCCCAAACGGGCGGGAGAGTGCGGATGACTCTGCAGCACCGAATGAGAGAACTCCAGGTCCTCCTCAGCCAGGGTATCAAATTTGTAGAATTTAGCAAACGTGTTTGCCCCTGACCAAGTAGCTGCTCGGCAAAGTTGTAAAGCCGAGACCCCTCGGGCAGCCGCCCAAGATGAGCCCACTTTCCGTGTGGAATGGGCTTTTACAGATTTTGGCTGTGGCAGTTCTGCCACAGAATGTGTAAGCTGAATTGTACTACAAATCCAACGAGCAATCGTCTGCTTAGAAGCAGGAGCACCCAGCTTGTTGAGTGCATACAGGATAAACAGCGAATCAGATTTTCTGACTCTAGCCGTCCTGGAAACATATATTTTCAGGGCCCTGACTACGTCCAGCAACTTGGAATCCTCCAAGTCCCTAGTAGCCGCAGGCACCACAATAGGCTGGTTTAAGTGAAATGCTGAAACCACCTTAGGGAGAAATTGAGGACGAGTCCTCAATTCTGCCCTATCCGTATGAAAAATTAGGTAAGGGCTTTTATAGGATAAAGCCGCCAATTCTGAGACACGCCTGGCTGAAGCCAGGGCTAACAGCATTACCACTTTCCATGTGAGATATTTTAAGTCCACAGTGGTGAGTGGTTCAAACCAATGTGATTTTAGGAATCCCAAAACTACATTGAGATCCCAAGGTGCCACTGGAGGCACAAAAGGAGGCTGTATATGCAGTACTCCCTTGACAAACGTCTGAACTTCAGGAACAGAAGCTAGTTCTTTTTGGAAGAATATTGACAGGGCCGAAATTTGAACCTTAATGGACCCTAATTTGAGGCCCATAGACAGTCCTGTTTGCAGGAAATGTAGGAATCGACCCAGTTGAAATTCCTCTGTAGGGGCCTTCCTGGCCTCGCACCACGCAACATATTTACGCCAAATACGGTGATAATGTTGTACGGTTACATCCTTCCTGGCTTTGATCAGGGTAGGGATGACTTCATCCGGAATGCCTTTTTCCTTCAGGATCCGGCGTTCAACCGCCATGCCGTCAAACGCAGCCGCGGTAAGTCTTGGAACAGACATGGTCCCTGCTGGAGCAGGTCCTTTCTTAGAGGTAGAGGCCACGGGTCTTCCGTGAGCATCTCTTGAATTTCCGGGTACCAAGTCCTTCTTGGCCAATCCGGAGCCACGAGTATAGTCTTTACTCCTCTCCTTCTTATGATTCTCAGTACTTTTGGTATGAGAGGAAGAGGAGGGAACACATACACTGACTGGTACACCCACGGTGTTACCAGAGCGTCCACAGCTATTGCCTGAGGGTCCCTTGACCTGGCGCAATATCTGTCCAGTTTTTTGTTGAGGCGGGACGCCATCATGTCCACCTTTGGTTTTTCCCAACGGTTCACAATCATGTGAAAGACTTCTGGGTGAAGTCCCCACTCCCCCGGGTGAAGATCGTGTCTGCTGAGGAAGTCTGCTTCCCAGTTGTCCACTCCCGGAATGAACACTGCTGACAGTGCTATCACATGATTTTCCGCCCAGCGAAGAATCCTTGCCACTTCCATCATTGCCCTCCTGCTTCTTGTGCCGCCCTGTCTGTTTACGTGGGCGACTGCCGTGATGTTGTCCGACTGGATCAACACCGGCTGACCCTGAAGCAGAGGTCTTGCCTGACTTAGGGCATTGTAAATGGCCCTTAGTTCCAGGATATTTATGTGAAGTGACGTTTCCATGCTTGACCACAAGCCCTGGAAATTTTTTCCCTGTGTGACTGCTCCCCAGCCTCTCAGGCTGGCATCCGTGGTCACCAGGACCCAATCCTGAATGCCGAATCTGCGGCCCTCTAGGAGATGAGCACTCTGTAACCACCACAGGAGAGACACCCTTGTCCTTGGAGACAGGGTTATCCGCTGATGCATTTGAAGATGCGATCCGGACCATTTGTCCAGCAGATCCCACTGAAAAGTTCTTGCGTGGAATCTGCCGAATGGAATCGCTTCGTAAGAAGCCACCATCTTTCCCAGGACCCTTGTGCATTGATGTACTGACACTTGGCCTGGTCTTAGGAGGTTCCTGACTAGGTCGGATAACTCCCTGGCTTTCTCTTCCGGGAGAAACACCTTTTTCTGTACTGTGTCCAGAATCATCCCTAGGAACAGCAGACGTGTCGTCGGAATCAGCTGCGATTTTGGAATATTTAGAATCCATCCGTGCTGTCGTAGTACTACTTGAGATAGTGCTACTCCGACCTCTAACTGTTCTCTGGACCTTGCCCTTATCAGGAGATCGTCCAAGTAAGGGATAATTAAGACGCCTTTTCTTCGAAGAAGAATCATCATTTCGGCCATTACCTTGGTAAAGACCCGGGGTGCCGTGGACAATCCAAACGGCAGCGTCTGAACTGATAGTGACAGTTCTGTACCACAAACCTGAGGTACCCTTGGTGAGAAGGGCAAATTGGGACATGGAGGTAAGCATCTTTGATGTCCAGCGACACCATATAGTCCCCTTCTTCCAGGTTCGCTATCACTGCTCTGAGTGACTCCATCTTGAACTTGAACCTTTTTATGTAAGTGTTCAAGGATTTCAGATTTAAAATGGGTCTCACCGAGCCGTCCGGCTTCGGTACCACAAACAGCGTGGAATAATACCCCTTTCCCTGTTGTAGGAGGGGGACCTTGATTATCACCTGCTGGGAATACAGCTTGTGAATGGCTTCCAATACCGCCTCCCTGTCGGGGGGAGACGTTGTGAGGTAACGGGCGCTTTAGAGCCCCTGACGGTGTTTGAGACGCCTGTACAGGTATTAACTGATTTGCCGGCTGTCTCATGTCGTCAACAGTCTTTTGTAAAGTGCTGACACTATCACGTAATTCTTTCCATAAGACCATCCAGTCAGGTGTCGACTCCCTAGGGGGTGACATCACTAACACAGGCAATTGCTCCGCCTCCACACCATTTTCCTCCTCATACATGTCGACACAACGTACCGACACACAGCACACACACAGGGAATGCTCTGATAGAGGACAGGACCCCACTAGCCCTTTGGGGAGACAGAGGGAGAGTTTGCCAGCACACACCAGAGCGCTATATATATATATACAGGGATAACCTTATATAAGTGTTTTTCCCTAATATAGCTGCTGTATATATTTATATGCCAATTTAGTGCCCCCCTCTCTTGTTTTACCCTGTTTCTGTAGTGCAGGACTGCAGGGGAGAGTCAGGGAGCCTTCCTCCAACGGAGCTGTGAGGAAAAAATGGCGCCAGTGTGCTGAGGAGATAGGCTCCGCCCCCTTATCGGCGGCCTTTCTCCCGCTTTTTTATGTAAAAATTGGCAGGGGTTAAATGCATCCATATAGCCCAGGAGCTATATGTGATGTATTTTTTGCCCAAAAAGGTGTTTTTATTGCGTCTCAGGGCGCCCCCCCCCCAGCGCCCTGCACCCTCAGTGACCGGAGTGTGAAGTGTGCTGAGAGCAATGGCGCACAGCTGCAGTGCTGTGCGCTACCTTATTGAAGACAGGACGTCTTCTGCCGCCGATTTTCCGGACCTCTTCAGTCTTCTGGCTCTGTAAGGGGGCCGGCGGCGCGGCTCTGGGACCCATCCATGGCTGGGCCTGTGATCGTCCCTCTGGAGCTAATGTCCAGTAGCCTAAGAAGCCCAATCCACTCTGCACGCAGGTGAGTTCGCTTCTTCTCCCCTTAGTCCCTCGGTGCAGTGAGCCTGTTGCCAGCAGGTCTCACTGAAAATAAAAAACCTACTTTAAACTTTACACTGAGCAGCTCAGGAGAGCCCCTTAGCCTGCACCCGTCTCGTTCGGGCACAAAAATCTAACTGAGGCTTGGAGGAGGGTCATAGGGGGAGGAGCCAGTGCACACCAGGTAGTCCTAAAGCTTTTTACTTTTGTGCCCAGTCTCCTGCGGAGCCGCTATTCCCCATGGTCCTTTCGGAGTCCCCAGCATCCACTAGGACGTTAGAGAAAACAGGATTCACATGATAATTGTAGCCAGCAAAACCCGAGCTAAGTATAGGAGTAAATGGGGAAATCTGCCTGTACCCCCCAAAAAGCCAAACTAATTTAGAAAAACATTATAGAAGTCTATTAGTGACCATAATAAAATTATTTGGTTTAATTACATTGGGTTAAATGGCAGTTATATTCATTTTTGGGGGGGAAATGGAAAAAGTTATAGAAAGCATTTTAAGCAAAATAAGTGTTCTCATATTTGGGGTTAATAACAATGGGTGTAAGTATATATCTGGGTCATTTTAGGGGATTTTTTTTTTTTTAAGTGAAAACAGACCGATTCCTCCCACCTGCAAGTCTAAAAACACTTGTCCCACTCATAAAGCACCCCAATATACCTGTCCCATACCTTGTACCCCAATTTCCATCATTTGCACTTGGCCAATTAAAAAGAATTAAAAACGTCTAAGTGCCTAATTAGTCATTCAGCAGTGTCCCAGGGGTTCAAATCCAAATCCTCATATTTTTACCTTAAAATGGGGAGACTGCACTACATATCACCTGCTCAGAGAAATTTGTGATAAACCCTATGGAGACTTTTTGCTGTTAACTTTTCGCAGCTAAGTGGATACAAAGTTATTGCAAATGCGATAATTTATCACGAAACTGTGTTATCACGCCTAATTGGATACCCCCTTGGAGTCCTATTGGGAGAAAAGTGCTATACAATTATTATTATTATTATTATTATTATTATTATTATTAATAAAAACATCTCCAATAAATACTTTTCAGTTCTTGCTTTGGCATCAATTGACCTTTAAAAAAAAACAAAACAGCAACAAGTATGATTGTATACCTAGGTTTTCATAACAATCTGCACTTGACAATTATTTTTAATTTTTTTTTTGCTAGTCTTGAGTGAAATGCATAACATTGGTAAGAGTAATGTGGTTAACCTACTAACATACAATATTATGAAAACTAGACAGCCTACTTGTATAGTAAGTATTCTTGGTTGACTTTTCTTTATACACTGTAGTGACCCTTCCATACTATACCTTGTGTTACATCCATACTACCAATCAAGTTATAAAAAATAATGTTAAAAACAATGCAACCAGTGGAGTGGTTTTACTGATCATAACCCACTGTTATACACTGGTAGATAAAGTGGAGCTTTAGTGGAGCACAATGTCATACAGCTCACCAGCCAGAGTGTATGCAGGTACCAAAAGCACTTATATCGTAGGTAAATGTAGATCTCACTGGAGCTAAGAGGAAGACTGCTGTCATTCACAGTGGCACTTACCACAGTCTCAAGATGGCTCTGCACATACTCAGTAGTATACCCAGAGGCATAACTAGGGGGGTGCGAGCAGGGCATGTGCCCTGGGTGCCATAGCAGACCCTGCAGATGGGGGCGCCCCTTACAGCATAGCCACTGAAGTGTTTTATTATTTTTTTTCCCTACCGCTGGAGGATCCCTTCCCCAAACATATTGATGTTGTGGTGTTATGAAGCCATCGATCTGCATTGCTTGGATCCCTCCTGTTACTGCCGAGGCCGTGGGCACCCCTGCGGCTGCTGCTGGTTGATGTGCGGGCCAGGTGCGGTGCGGGCCTCTCGAGTCCCCGCTGAATGGCTTATGCCGTGCCAGCGCTGGATAGGGTAGGGTACGTTCTCCCTCCCTGCTCACTTACAGCTGCGTCTCCACAGCCTCCCGGACTTTCAGGCTGCCGGACGTGGTGAGCTGGCTGCGGCGGTCCTCTGCCCCGGGATACTGCTTACAGCTGCAGCTCCGCAGCAGAGTCCTGCACTTTCAGGATGCCGGAATGATGAGCTGCCAAGCTGCGGCAGTGCTCTCCCCAGCCGGCCTCTGCCCCGGGGACATTGTGGCCCTGCTGCTGGGGAATGAGCCCTACTTCTAGGATGTCTGGTTCAGGGTGGGCAAGCTGGGGGTGGTTGCTGCCGACCTCAGCGCTGACATCTGGAGAGGGCCCCTGAGGCACTGCATGGAGGCTAGTGGCCGCATCATCAGCCAGGTCTGTCACATGTGTGTGCCTCATGTATGTAATGTTTGTATCATGTATGTTGTAGAGATGAGCGGGTTCGGTTTCTCTGAATCCGAACCCGCCAGAACTTCATGTTTTTTTTCACGGGTCCGAGCGACTCGGATCTTCCCGCCTTGCTCGGTTAACCCGAGCGCGCCCGAACGTCATCATGACGCTGTCGGATTCTCGCGAGGCTCGGATTCTATCGCGAGACTCGGATTCTATATAAGGAGCCACGCGTCGCCGCCATTTTCACACGTGCATTGAGATTGATAGGGAGAGGACGTGGCTGGCGTCCTCTCCGTTTAGAATAGATTAGAGAGACACTTGATTTACTAATTTTGGGGAGCATTAGGAGTACTCAGTACAGTGCAGAGTTTTGCTGATAGTGACCAGTGACCACCAGTTTTATTTATAATCCGTTCTCTGCCTGAAAAAAGCGATACACAGCACACAGTGACTCAGTCACATACCATATCTGTGTGCACTGCTCAGGCTCAGGCCAGTGTGCTGCATCATCTATTATCTATATATAATATTATATATATCTGTCTGACTGCTCAGCTCACACAGCTTATAATTGTGGGGGAGACTGGGGAGCACTACTGCAGTGCCAGTTATAGGTTATAGCAGGAGCCAGGAGTACATAATATATTATATAGTGAGTGACCACCAGACACACAGTGCAGTTTATTTAATATATCCGTTATCTGCCTGAAAAAAGCGATACACACAGTGACTCAGTCAGTCACATACCATATCTGTGTGCACTGCTCAGGCTCAGGCCAGTGTGCTGCATCATCTATATATATTATATATCTGTCTGACTGCTCAGCTCACACAGCTTATAATTGTGGGGGAGACTGGGGAGCACTACTGCAGTGCCAGTTATAGGTTATAGCAGGAGCCAGGAGTACATAATATTATATTAAAATTAAACAGTGCACACTTTTGCTGCAGGAGTGCCACTGCCAGTGTGACTAGTGACCAGTGACCTGACCACCAGTATATATAATATTAGTAGTATACTATCTCTTTATCAACCAGTCTATATATTAGCAGCAGACACAGTACAGTGCGGTAGTTCACGGCTGTGGCTACCTCTGTGTCGGCACTCGGCAGCCCGTCCATAATTGTATATACCACCTAACCGTGGTTTTTTTTTCTTTCTTTATACATACATACTAGTTACGAGTATACTATCTCTTTATCAACCAGTCTATATTAGCAGCAGACACAGTACAGTGCGGTAGTTCACGGCTGTGGCTACCTCTGTGTCGGCACTCGGCAGCCCGTCCATAATTGTATATACCACCTAACCGTGGTTTTTTTTTCTTTCTTTATACATACATACTAGTTACGAGTATACTATCTCTTTATCAACCAGTCTATATATTAGCAGCAGACACAGTACAGTGCGGTAGTTCACGGCTGTGGCTACCTCTGTGTCGGCACTCGGCAGCCCGTCCATAATTGTATATACCACCTAACCGTGGTTTTTTTTTCTTTCTTTATACATACATACTAGTTACGAGTATACTATCTCTTTATCAACCAGTCTATATATTAGCAGCAGACACAGTACAGTGCGGTAGTTCACGGCTGTGGCTACCTCTGTGTCGGCACTCGGCAGCCCGTCCATAATTGTATACTAGTATCCAATCCATCCATCTCCATTGTTTACCTGAGGTGCCTTTTAGTTGTGCCTATTAAAATATGGAGAACAAAAATGTTGAGGTTCCAAAATTAGGGAAAGATCAAGATCCACTTCCACCTCGTGCTGAAGCTGCTGCCACTAGTCATGGCCGAGACGATGAAATGCCAGCAACGTCGTCTGCCAAGGCCGATGCCCAATGTCATAGTACAGAGCATGTCAAATCCAAAACACCAAATATCAGTAAAAAAAGGACTCCAAAACCTAAAATAAAATTGTCGGAGGAGAAGCGTAAACTTGCCAATATGCCATTTACCACACGGAGTGGCAAGGAACGGCTGAGGCCCTGGCCTATGTTCATGGCTAGTGGTTCAGCTTCACATGAGGATGGAAGCACTCAGCCTCTCGCTAGAAAAATGAAAAGACTCAAGCTGGCAAAAGCAGCACAGCAAAGAACTGTGCATTCTTCGAAATCCCAAATCCACAAGGAGAGTCCAATTGTGTCGGTTGCGATGCCTGACCTTCCCAACACTGGACGTGAAGAGCATGCGCCTTCCACCATTTGCACGCCCCCTGCAAGTGCTGGAAGGAGCACCCGCAGTCCAGTTCCTGATAGTCAGATTGAAGATGTCAGTGTTGAAGTACACCAGGATGAGGAGGATATGGGTGTTGCTGGCGCTGGGGAGGAAATTGACCAGGAGGATTCTGATGGTGAGGTGGTTTGTTTAAGTCAGGCACCCGGGGAGACACCTGTTGTCCGTGGGAGGAATATGGCCGTTGACATGCCAGGTGAAAATACCAAAAAAATCAGCTCTTCGGTGTGGAGGTATTTCACCAGAAATGCGGACAACAGGTGTCAAGCCGTGTGTTCCCTTTGTCAAGCTGTAATAAGTAGGGGTAAGGACGTTAACCACCTCGGAACATCCTCCCTTATACGTCACCTGCAGCGCATTCATAATAAGTCAGTGACAAGTTCAAAAACTTTGGGTGACAGCGGAAGCAGTCCACTGACCAGTAAATCCCTTCCTCTTGTAACCAAGCTCACGCAAACCACCCCACCAACTCCCTCAGTGTCAATTTCCTCCTTCCCCAGGAATGCCAATAGTCCTGCAGGCCATGTCACTGGCAATTCTGACGAGTCCTTTCCTGCCTGGGATTCCTCCGATGCATCCTTGCGTGTAACGCCTACTGCTGCTGGCGCTGCTGTTGTTGCCGCTGGGAGTCGATGGTCATCCCAGAGAGGAAGTCGTAAGCCCACTTGTACTACTTCCAGTAAGCAATTGACTGTTCAACAGTCCTTTGCGAGGAAGATGAAATATCACAGCAGTCATCCTACTGCAAAGCGGATAACTGAGGCCTTGGCATCCTGGGTGGTGAGAAACGTGGTTCCGGTATCCATCATTACTGCAGAGCCAACTAGAGACTTGTTGGAGGTACTGTGTCCCCGGTACCAAATACCATCTAGGTTCCATTTCTCTAGGCAGGCGATACCGAAAATGTACACAGACCTCAGAAAAAGAGTCACCAGTGTCCTAAAAAATGCAGCTGTACCCAATGTCCACTTAACCACGGACATGTGGACAAGTGGAGCAGGGCAGGGTCAGGACTATATGACTGTGACAGCCCACTGGGTAGATGTATGGACTCCCGCCGCAAGAACAGCAGCGACGGCACCAGTAGCAGCATCTCGCAAACGCCAACTCTTTCCTAGGCAGGCTACGCTTTGTATCACCGGTTTCCAGAATACGCACAAAGCTGAAAACCTCTTACGGCAACTGAGGAAGATCATCGCGGAATGGCTTACCCCAATTGGACTCTCCTGTGGATTTGTGGCATCGGACAACGCCAGCAATATTGTGTGTGCATTAAATATGGGCAAATTCCAGCACGTCCCATGTTTTGCACATACCTTGAATTTGGTGGTGCAGAATTTTTTAAAAAACGACAGGGGCGTGCAAGAGATGCTGTCGGTGGCCAGAAGAATTGCGGGACACTTTCGGCGTACAGGCACCACGTACAGAAGACTGGAGCACCACCAAAAACTACTGAACCTGCCCTGCCATCATCTGAAGCAAGAAGTGGTAACGAGGTGGAATTCAACCCTCTATATGCTTCAGAGGTTGGAGGAGCAGCAAAAGGCCATTCAAGCCTATACAATTGAGCACGATATAGTAGGTGGAATGCACCTGTCTCAGGCGCAGTGGAGAATGATTTCAACGTTGTGCAAGGTTCTGATGCCCTTTGAACTTGCCACACGTGAAGTCAGTTCAGACACTGCCAGCCTGAGTCAGGTCATTCCCCTCATCAGGCTTTTGCAGAAGAAGCTGGAGGCATTGAAGAAGGAGCTAAAAGGGAGTGATTCCGCTAGGCATGTGGGACTTGTGGATGCAGCCCTTAATTCGCTTAACAAGGATTCACGGGTGGTCAATCTGTTGAAATCAGAGCACTACATTTTGGCCACCGTGCTCGATCCTAGATTTAAAGCCTACCTTGGATCTCTCTTTCCGGCAGACACAGGTCTGCTGGGGTTGAAAGACCTGCTGGTGACAAAATTGTCAAGTCAAGCGGAACGCGACCTGTCAACATCTCCTCCTTCACATTCTCCCGCAACTGGGGGTGCGAGGAAAAGGCTCAGAATTCCGAGCCCACCCGCTGGCGGTGATGCAGGGCAGTCTGGAGCGACTGCTGATGCTGACATCTGGTCCGGACTGAAGGACCTGACAACGATTACGGACATGTCGTCTACTGTCACTGCATATGATTCTCTCAACATTGATAGAATGGTGGAGGATTATATGAGTGACCGCATCCAAGTAGGCACGTCACACAGTCCGTACTTATACTGGCAGGAAAAAGAGGCAATTTGGAGGCCCTTGCACAAACTGGCTTTATTCTACCTAAGTTGCCCTCCCACAAGTGTGTACTCCGAAAGAGTGTTTAGTGCCGCCGCTCACCTTGTCAGCAATCGGCGTACGAGGTTACATCCAGAAAATGTGGAGAAGATGATGTTCATTAAAATGAATTATAATCAATTCCTCCGCGGAGACATTGACCAGCAGCAATTGCCTCCACAAAGTACACAGGGAGCTGAGATGGTGGATTCCAGTGGGGACGAATTGATAATCTGTGAGGAGGGGGATGTACACGGTGATATATCGGAGGGTGAAGATGAGGTGGACATCTTGCCTCTGTAGAGCCAGTTTGTGCAAGGAGAGATTAATTGCTTTTTGGGGGGGGTCCAAACCAACCCGTCATATCAGTCACAGTCGTGTAGCAGACCCTGTCACTGAAATGATGGGTTGGTTAAAGTGTGCATGTCCTGTTTTGTTTATACAACATAAGGGTGGGTGGGAGGGCCCAAGGACAATTCCATCTTGCACCTCTTTTTTCTTTTCTTTTTCTTTGCATCATGTGCTGATTGGGGAGGGTTTTTTGGAAGGGACATCCTGCGTGACACTGCAGTGCCACTCCTAGATGGGCCCGGTGTTTGTGTCGGCCACTAGGGTCGCTAATCTTACTCACACAGTCAGCTACCTCATTGCGCCTCTTTTTTTCTTTGCGTCATGTGCTGTTTGGGGAGGGTTTTTTGGAAGGGACATCCTGCGTGACACTGCAGTGCCACTCCTAGATGGGCCCGGTGTTTGTGTCGGCCACTAGGGTCGCTAATCTTACTCACACAGCTACCTCATTGCGCCTCTTTTTTTCTTTGCGTCATGTGCTGTTTGGGGAGGGTTTTTTGGAAGGGACATCCTGCATGACACTGCAGTGCCACTCCTAGATGGGCCCGGTGTTTGTGTCGGCCACTAGGGTCGCTAATCTTACTCACACAGCTACCTCATTGCGCCTCTTTTTTTCTTTGCGTCATGTGCTGTTTGGGGAGGGTTTTTTGGAAGGGACATCCTGCGTGACACTGCAGTGCCACTCCTAGATGGGCCCGGTGTTTGTGTCGGCCACTAGGGTCGCTTATCTTACTCACACAGCGACCTCGGTGCAAATTTTAGGACTAAAAATAATATTGTGAGGTGTGAGGTATTCAGAATAGACTGAAAATGAGTGTAAATTATGGTTTTTGAGGTTAATAATACTTTGGGATCAAAATGACCCCCAAATTCTATGATTTAAGCTGTTTTTTAGTGTTTTTTGAAAAAAACACCCGAATCCAAAACACACCCGAATCCGACAAAAAAAATTCGGTGAGGTTTTGCCAAAACGCGTTCGAACCCAAAACACGGCCGCGGAACCGAACCCAAAACCAAAACACAAAACCCGAAAAATTTCAGGCGCTCATCTCTAGTATGTTGTATGTAATGTATGCGTCATGTATGTTGTATGTATCATGTACTTTATGTGTGATGTATAATATTCATGTACTGTGTATGTGATGTATGTATCATGTTTGTGTGTGTGTGCACTGAAGGGATCTCTAAGGCTCCCTGTGAGGGGACTTCTGATGTCATATGTAATAATGTACTGTGGGATCTGTTATTGTATATAACACACCTGTGTTTCTTTACCGTATATCTCACTCACACACACACACACATAACACAACACCACATACACACACTGACACACCGACATACACACGCCGACACCTATTTATACACCGAAATACACACACTGACACCTATACATACACCGGCATACACACGCTGACACCTATATAAATACACCAGCATACACACGCTGACACCTATACATACACTGGTATACACACGTTGACACCTCTACATACACCGGCATACACACGTTGACACCTATATGCACACTGACATCTCCACATACAGCGGCATACACAGGAAGGGGGCATATTCTTGTGGCGCACCCCCGTAGGAGGTATGCTGTGTCAGCCTGCCTCCCCAGTCACCCACTATATCCCTGTCACCCACTATCTCTCTGTCCCCCTTGCGTCCCCAGTCACTCACTATCTCTCTTTCGACAACTATGTCCCCATCACCTACTATCTCCTTGTCACCTTCTCCGTCACCCTCTGCCTTCTGCTGTCAACCTCTGATTCTCCCTATTTACCTCTACCTGTCACCCTCATCTATCCCCAGTCACCTCTACTGTATTACCATGCCGTTTCCCTTCCCAAGCAAGTGCTGCTGCCAGAAGGCCGACTAGTGTGTGTCCAGACTGACGCTTGAGGTGAGGGGCGCAGAGGCGAAGCGGTGAGGCACCTGTAACAGCACCACCATTTTCTGACCAGTTGAAGACTGACAGGAACCAGCTAAAGACCGGCAGGGACCAGCTGAAGACTGACAGGGACCAGCTGAAGACTGACAGGGACCAGCTAAAGACCGGCAGGGACCAGCTGAAGGCTGACAGGGACCAGCTAAAGACCGGCAGGGACCAGCTGAAGACTCTCTCTCCAATGTCTCCCTTTCTGCCCCTGGTCTTTTTCTCTCTCTCCATGTTTCCCTCTCTCTCTCTCTCTCTCTCTCTCTCTCTCTCTCTCTCTCTCTCCCCATTATCTCATTTTCTCTGCCCCTGGTCTGTATCCTCCTGCCCTGACCTTTGTCTCTCTCTCCCCCAAGTCTCCCTCTCTTTGCCTGTGGTTTCATTGTCTCCCTTTCTCTCTCTGCCTTTCTCTGTCTCCCTCTATCTCTGCCACTGGTCTCTCTCTGTCTTTCTCTCTCCTTCCCATGTCTCTCTCCCTCTGCCCCTGGTCTCTGTCTGTCTTTCTCATACACCCATGTCTCCTTCTCTCTCTGCCCCTGGTCTCTCTCATATACCTCCCACACTCTCTCACCCTGGTCTCTGTCTCTCTCTATCCCATGTCTCCCTCTTTCTCTGCCTCTGGTCTCTGTCTTTCTCTCTCTCCCATGTCACCCTCCTTCTCTACCCCTGGTCTCTCTCTCTCTCTCCCCATGTTTCTTTTTCTCTCAGCCCCAGGCTCTATCTCTGTACCATGTATCCCTCTTACTCTCCCCCATGTCTCCCTCTCTGTCCCTTGTCTTTCTTTCTTTCTCTCTCTCTCTCTCCCCCATATCTCCTCTCTCTGCCCCTGGTCTCTCTCTCTCCATCCTATGTCTCCCACTCTCTCTGCCTCTCTCACTCCCCCATGTCTCACTCTCTCTGCCCCGTATTTCTCTCTCTCTCTCCCATGTCTACCTCTCTCCCTGCCACTGGTCTGTCTCTCTCTTTCTATCTCTTTGCCCCTGATCTCTGTGTCTCTTGTCAGAGTCAAAAATATTACATACACACAACATACAAACTTCAAACAGAGTGGTCTCTGTTCGTGCGTATTGCGCATACATGCAGCATGCACAGGTTGGTGCACCTTGCGGATTAACGCATTGCGAGAGTATATATGGTAGTATACGCATTCGCACAGAAAAGCTACAAACACATTCATACAACACAAATTACACATAGACAAAACACATCCAGCACAAGACTTGTATTATATTGTAGTTATATAATAGAGTGTAAAACCAAATATATATGAATTATTGGGACAGAACACGTTAGTTATATCATGCTTCGTGTCAAAATGGTCAGCAGAATGTGTGGATTAATTTGATAGCTATGGGTAAATTGTAGCACATTGCGACAATTAGTTATGTTTGATTTTAGGATTATAAAGTCACATTCTACGAGAACAAAGGACTTCCTGCAAAACCATGTGGGCACAAACCCAGTGGTTAAATCCTGTACCTGCATCTTAAAACTGGACATTGCTTACATATGAACTGACCAATAACACACAATGAATGAGAAACCTCCCTCTCCAAGACCAATGGAAGGAGACCGAAACCAACAAACTGTTAACTCCCACTGTTTGATATATGTAGTTTTCTAAGGTATAGAGGTTAGTTGCTGAAAGGAAGACATGCTGCTGAGTCTATATAGTGAGGACTGTCCTATGGGATTGGGTGATGTATACTGGCTGTGACTGTTTCTTATGTAACTGTAACTCTGTACCACCTACTTAGGCTTATTTATGTTATACTGAATGATATATTGTACATATGTTATTTTGTATGCATACCTTTTAATATCGAATACATATATATATATATATATATATATATATATATCTCTGAGTGTTGGACATCAGTATACCATGTGTGCGACTACTTGCTTTCTCTTAAGGGACATAGTGCTGCAACATTTAGCGCACTATTATCGTACATGGTAATAAGATGCACCTTGCGTCCGCAGTATATACCGCTGGTATTTAATGTTTATTTAAATTAATGGACTTTCACACTCTCCCCCAGGTCACCCTCTCTCTCTCTCCCAGGTCACCTTCTCTGTGTGTGTGTCTCCCTCTCTCCCATGTCTCTCTCTCTCTCTCTCTGCCCCTGGTCTCTGTTTTCTCTCTCTTCCATGCTTTGCTCTCTCTCTCACCCCCCATGTCTGTCTGTCTCTCTCACCCATGGCTCCCTCCCGCTCTATCTCTCCCATGTCTCCCTCACTCTGCCCTGGTCTCATTGTCTTTCTCTCTCTGCCACTGGTCTCTCTTTCTCTCTCTACCCCTGGTCTCACCATTTTTTTTTGGGGGGGGGGAGTGTCGTTCTTCATTTTTGCCCGGGGCTCCAAAGACCCTAGTTACGCCTCTGAGTATACTTGACGACCATCTAGGTTCAGGGACTGAAGCTTCCATAGAATAGATGCAACATGGAGTTTGCCCAGTAGCGCAAACCACTTTCAACACTGCGCTGTGTTCAATAAACCAAGAATACTGTAATGTGTGCTCCCACATTAATAATCCCAACACTTTGCCTGTTCATTTTACAGATAATATCGGAAAAAGTTGCTCTATTCAATTTCAAATGTCAATGTAAGGCCTTCTCGAGAATTAATACTGTAGCACACTGTCTATGGGAAGTGCATGAAGGAGTGTGGAAACCATCCTGAATCCCAATAGCTAGCGGCCTTAAAGAAAGTATAGGAGGCGTTAACAAGGTCTTACATGCATGAATATTGCAACTTCTATGAATAAAAAAGCAAATAAATGTATCTAGAGTATTTTGGGGTACATTTTAATTTCTCTATTGTGTTTAGTAAGTGTTTAGGTACAAGTATACTTGCAACTTAAGAACTCCTATTCCATCCCTACAACATCTCAAGTTCTCTGCTTTCTAGAGAAATTTATATTAAAATTAAGTATCTTTGGGGGTCATTCCGAGTTGATCGCTAGCTGCCGTTGTTCGCAGCACAGCGATCAGGCTAAAAATCTGCATTTCTGCGCATGCGTATGGGCCGCAGTGCGCACGCGTGACGTACTTTCACAAAAAACTATGCAGTTTCATACAAGATCGAGCGACTCTTTTTCGTCGCTCTGTTGATTGGTGAGTGATTGACAGGAAGTGGGTGTTTCTGGGTGGTAACTGACCGTTTTCCGGGAGTGTGCTAAAAAACGCAGGCGTGTCAGGCAAAAAAGCAGGCGTGCCTCGGGAAACGGGGGAGTGGCTGGCCGACGCAGGGCGTGTTTGTGACGTCAAAGCAGGAACTAAACAGACTGAAGTGATTGCAAGGAAGGAGTAGGTCTGGAGCTACTCTGAAACTGCTTAAAAAAATGTCAGCACTGTTCTGCTAACCTTTCGTTTGCACTTCTGCTAAGCTAAGATACACTCCCAGAGGGCGGCGGCTTAGCGTTTGCACTGCTGCTAAAAGCAGCAAGCGAGCGATCAACTCGGAATGAGGGCCTTTATTGGGCACATTACACTATTTAAACATATTTAAATATATTATCCTTTATTAGTAGGGATGTACCAAATGTATGGACAATTGTACATTAAATAAAGGACTTTTAAACAGTTATTACCTACTATGAAGGTACAAACTAAAAGTCACAATGTCTGTCTTTTAAAGCCACATTTACTTGACACACATGTCTTAACGGATACCAAAAAGTAGAACAACCTAATTTGTGTGCAATTTAGTCTGCAATTATGGGCCAGATGTAATGACGCACAAGGTCGGCGGCCCTGCGGGATGACGAGTGAATTCTGACTTTTTTTTAAAGGGCAGCAGATAAGAATTTGATTCTGCACAGTGCTGAGTTAAGGGCGATCACTTACAAGGCAAAACCATGGCTTTTAAGTGATTGCCCCCATTAAAAAAAAGTCCAAGTTCGGCCGGCATCCTGCACGGCCCCCGAACTCGGGCGTCATTACATCCAGCCCTAAGTATATTGTGTATAAACATTAATAATTGTCAACAGTTGTACTGTCCAACACTCCAATCCACACTCGGAGGAATGAAGGGTGTCCTCCGAAGTAGTAGCAACTCGGGACTGAAAATGTGAAGTAACCACCACCATTAAAATCTTTAAAAACACACCTTATACCCCTTTCATATCGCAAAAATAACCCGGTATCGACCCGGTCAGCGTGCGATGTGAAAGGGGCCTTGGAGAATTCCCAGGCCGCCTGACCCAGTAATTCAACCCGGGTAATAAGAAGGGTTATTCCCGGGTTGAATACCGGGTCAGGCACAGTGTGGATGGGTTGCCGGGTCGATGCGACCTGGGACCCATTCACTACATAGGGAGAGGCGGCGCAGAGATGAGCTCATCTCCCAGCGCCGCCTCCACCCCCGCTGCCGGATCCGCCCCCCGCCGCTATGGCAACCGACCAGGCATATTGCTGGGTCGGAAAGCCAGCAGTGGCAGCGCAGAGTCTTCAATGCTGGATCCCACCCGGGAAAGACCCGTTCCAATTCCCGGGTGGGATACGGCATTGGAGATGTGAAAGAGGTAATTACTGTATACTGTGGTTGGCAAATCACATAAAAGCACTCCTAGTCTCACACCAGTCTCTAATTTGCAAACATACTTGATTTGTAATTTGGTTAAATAGGGTGGGGTCATTTGGTACGGTACCAATGAAACAATATTTAAAATTACCTTAGTATCTTTCTAAAGAGAGTTTACAATCCAATCCATATTATATATGTAAAATTGTTTTTCTTTGAACAGTGTTAACAATGATAGACTGGGAGGAAGCAATTGAATTAGATTTTTTTTTTCTGCAGATTTATCATCAATTGTAGTTTTCCTATTGTAAATCTAGTAGTTAAGGTCGAGGACACCGAGGATGGCCCATTCCAGGAAAAAGTTAATTTACAGTATAAGATATGGTAAGTTTTTGACCTGTACCCACTTTGTTTTGAATTAGCAGACAATCCCAAAAACAATGATAAAAATGTTTCTCTGCACTAATGGGTGTGGTATAAATGCTCTAGTGTTTAGGTCAACTGTTATTTGGTTGGCACAAAATGGTTGACATGTAAAAAAGGGTGATAGGTACAAAAGATCGACAGATTAACGGCTGACAGTGGTTAAGGCTGACGGTGGTTAAGGCTGACAGGTACAAAAAGGTCAACATTACAATGGTTGACATAATATTTTTTTGGGTCAAATCTGGTATGTTTGATAATATGTCACTAGCATCAGTAGAAACGTGTACTCTTGCGGGCTCGTTTCTCTCAGCATATTTTGGGCAAGATGGCTCACTCCACTCACCACAGGTTACTATTCCCAATTGTAGTCCACATGGATAGTAAATAAAACAAATGTTGGGAAAACATGTAAACCCCCAAAAACATGTTGACCATTGCCATGTTGACCTTTTGAACCGGTCGACCTAATGCATGTTGACCATATGGTGTTGACCTATTGAACCGGTCAACCTTATGTACCTACAGTATGGAACATAATACTTCTCTTTGAGGTTAATATTCTTAATAAAGGTGTTATTATCTTAAGACCTTGCAAATTATGCAGTAGTATATTCGCAAAGTATATTCAAAAAAGGATAGGTAGGTTATATGGATATACTTTATAAAAAGAGAGAAAAAAAATAGGATTTTAATACCTACCGGTAAATCCTTTTCTCTTAGTCCGTAGGGGATGCTGGGGTCACATTAGAACCATGGGGTATAGACGGGATCCGCAGGAGACATGGGCACCTTAAGACTTTGAAAGGGTGTGAACTGGCTCCTCCCTCTATGCCCCTCCTCCAGACTCCAGTTATAGGAACTGTGCCCAGGGAGACGGACATTTTGAGAAAAGGAATTATTGTTAAACTAAGGTGAGATTTATACCAGCTCACACCTCAAGCATGCCGCACAACGTGGCATTCAACAGAATACAAGCCAACGGCATGAACAATTGCAGCAACATGCTGAAAATAAACATAACACAATATGTGTGTAACCACAACTAATAACTGCAGATACAGTACGCACTGGGACGGGCACCCAGCATCCTCTACGGACTAAGAGAAAAGGATTTACCGGTAGGGATTAAAATCCTATTTTCTCATACGTCCTAGAGGATGCTGGGGTCACATTAGAACCATGGGGTTATACCAAAGCTCCAGAACGGGCGGGAGAGTGCGGATGACTCTGCAGCACCGATTGACCAAATTTGAGGTCATCATCGGCCAAGGTATCAAACTTGTAAAACTTAGCAAAAGTGTTTGATCCCGACCAAGTAGCTGCTCGGCAAAGCTGTAACGCCGAGACCCCCCGGGGAGCCGCCCAGGACGAGCCCACCTTTCTAGTAGAATGGGCTTTCACGATTTCGGTAACGGCAATCCTGCCGTGGAATGAGCACGCTGAATCGTACCGCAGATCCAGCGCGCAATGGTCTGCTTGGAAGCAGGACAATCTTGTTGGGAGCATACAGGACAAACAGAGCCTCTGTTCTCCTAATCTGAGCCGTTCTGGTGACATAAATCTTCAAAGCTCTGACCACATCCAGAGACTTTGACTCAGCGAAGGCATCAGTAGCCACTGGCACAACAATAGGTTGGTTCATGTGGAAAGAGGAAACCACCTTCGGTAGAATTTGCTGACGTGTCCTCAATTCAGCTCTATCTTCATGGAAGATCAAATAAGGGCTCTTGTGAGACAAGGCCGCTAACTCAGACACCCACCTTGCAGATGCCAAGGCCAACAGGATGACCACTTTCCAAGTGAGGAACTTCAACTCCACCTTCTGTAAAGGTTCAAACCAATGTGATTGAAGGAACTGCAACACCACATTAAGATCCCATGGTGCCACTGGAGGCACAAATGGAGGTTGGATGTGCAACACGCCTTTCACGAAAGTCTGAACTTCTGGAAGGGAGGCCAATTGTTTCTGAAAGAAAACCAATAATGCTGAAATCTGTACCTTAACTGAGCCCAATTTTAGGCCCGCATACACACCTGCATGTAGAAAATGGAGAAAATGTCCTAGCTGAAACTCTTTCGTAGGAGCCTTCTTGGATTCACACCAAGAAACATATTTTCTCCAAATACGGTGGTAATGTTTAGACGTTACCCCTTTTCTGGCCTGAATAAGTGTGGGAATGACTTCACTGGGAATACCCTTACGGGCTAGGATTTGGCGCTCAACCGCCATGCCGTCAAACGTAGCCGCGGTAAGTCCTGATACACGCACGGCCCCTGTTGTAACAGGTCCTCGCGCAGAGGAAGAGGTCAGGGATCTCCTATGAGTAATTCCTGAAGATCTGGATACCAAGCCCTCCTTGGCCAGTCTGGAACAATGAGGATCGCCCGAATCTTTGTTCTTCTTATGATCTTTAGAACTTTTGGAATGAGAGGAATTGGAGGGAATCCATACACCGACTGAAACACCCACGGTGTCACCAGTGCATCCACTGCTATTGCTTGAGGGTCCCTTGACCTGGAACTTGTTACTTCTGCGAAGACTTCTTGGTGGAGGCCCCACTCTCCTGGATGGAGATTGTGTCTGCTGAGGAAGTCTGATTCCCAGCCTAGAACGAAGACCGCTGACAGAGCACTTGTATGCTTTTCCGCCCAGCGGAGAATCCTTGTGGCTTCTGCCATCGCCGCTCTGCTTTTCGCTCCGCCCTGCAGAAGGCCGTTGTAAATGGCACTTAACTCCAAAACGTTTATGTGGAGACAAGTTTCCTGACTTGACCATCTTCCTTGGAAGTTTTTTCCCAGTATGACTGCCCCCCAGCCTCGGAGGCTTGCATCCGTGGTTACTAGGATCCAGTCCTGGATCCCGAACCTGCGCCCCTCTAGGAGGTGAGAGCTGTGCAGCCACCACAGGAGTGAGATCCTGGTCTTGGAAGACAGAATTATCCTCCGGTGCAAGTGTAGGTGGGACCCGGACCACTTGTCCAAAAGGTCCCACTGGAACACTCTGGCATGGAACCTGCCAAACTGAATGGCCTCGTAGGCCACAACCATCTTCCCCAGCAACCGAATGCATTGATGGATTGACACTCTTGGTGGTTTTAGAACTTGTTTGACCAGACTCTGGATCTCCAGAGCCTTTTCCACTGGAAGAAAAAACTCTCTGAAGTTCTGTGTCCAGTATCACTCCCAAAAACGACAATCGCGTGTTGGAAGTAACTGTGACTTTGGCAAGTTTAGGAGCCAACCATGTTGTTGAAGAACTGTCAGGGAGAGTGCAATGTTTCGCACCAACTGGTCCCTGAATCTCGCCTTTATCAGGAGATCGTCCAAGTACGGGATAATAGTGACTCCTTGTTTGCGAAGGAGAACCATCATTTCCGCCATCACCTTGGTGAAAATCCTCAGAGCCGTGGATAGACCAAACGGCAACGTCTGAAATTGGTAATGACAATCCTGAATCGCAAATCTCAGGAAAGCCTGATGCGGAAGATAAATGGGAACATGTAAGTAGGCATCCTTTATGTCCACCGAAACCATGAAATCTCCTTCCTCCAGACTGGAGATCACTGCCCTGAGAGATTCCATTTTGAATTTGAACTTCATCAGGTAGACATTTAGGGATTTCAGGTTTAGGATTGGCCTGACCGAGCCGTCCGGTTTCGGGACCACGAAAAAGCTTGAATAAAAGCCTTCTCCCTGTTGTGACGGGGGAACCAGGATAATTACTTGATTCTGACACAATATTTTATTTTTATTTTTTTTAGCTTCGCATACTACCTCGCTTTTCGGAGGAGAAACTGGTAAGACCGATTTGAAAAATCTGCGAGGGGGAACGTCTTGAAACTCCAGTTTGTACCCTTGGGACACTATTTGTAAAACCCACAGGTCCAGGCCCGAACGAACCCAGAACTGACTGAAAAGTTTTAGACGCGCCCCCACCGGTGCGGACTCTCGCAAGAGAGCCCCAGCGTCATGCGGTGGATTTGGCAGAAGACGGGGAAAACTTCTGCTCCTGCTAACCCGCCAAGGCTGGTGATCTTTTACCTCGTCCCCTTCCTCTACTAGCAAGGAAGGGAGAGCCTTGCCCTCTTCTGTATTTAATGGTCCGAAAGGACTGCATCTGATAGGGGTGTGTTTTCTTTTGTTGTTGAGGAACATAAGGTAAAAAGGATGACTTACCCGCGGTAGCCGTAGGTACCAAATCATCGAGGTCATCCCCAAACAAGACACCACCCTTGTATGGGAGAGACTCCATATTTCACTTGGAGTCCGCATCAGCATTCCATTGGTGAGCCCACAATGCTCGCCTAGACGAGACCGCTATGGCATTTGGCCTTTGATCCCAAAAGGCCAAAATCTCTTGCAGTTTACCTGAGGTACGCCGCAGCGTCCTTGATATAACCCAGCGTCAAGAGGATGCTACCTTATCCAGAGCATCTATATCAGATGACAAGTTATCTGCCCACTTTTCAATAGCACTACTCACCCACGCCGATGCAATAGCAGGTCTGAGTAGCGTACCTGTGGTCGCATAAATGGATTTAAACGTAGTTTCTTGTTTACGATCTGCTGGGTTCTTAGGAGCCGCCGTGCCCGGTGCTGGCAGAGCCACCTTTTTAGACAACCGTGACAGGGCCTTGTTTGCAACTTTCCGTCAGGACTTTTCCAGACTTTTTCAAACAGAGCATTCAGGTCATGAGAGGGAGGAAACGTTACCTACGGTTTCTTCTCTTTATACATGCAGACCCGTTTAACAGGAACAGCAGGGTTCTCAGTGATAGGTAACACATCTTTAATATCCACAATCATGTACTGAATGCCCGCTTCCAATTTTGGATCTAAACTGGAATCACTATAGTCGACACTGGAATCAGTGTCCGTGTCGGTATCAGTGTGTAACAACTGGGCAAAAGAACGTTTTTGCGACCCCCAGGGGTCCTGGACCTGTAACAATACATCCTCCACAGATTTTTACTAATCTCTTACTGATATGCTCCATATTTGCATTCAAGACATTCACCCAGTCAGGAGACGGCGGTGCCGACACGGTCACCCCCTCATACGTCTGTGTCCCTAATATAGCTTCCTCCTGGGAAGAGCACTCAGCCTCAGACATGTCGACACACGTGTACCAAACACCAACAGACACACCGGGCTTATAGGAGACAGACCCACAGTAAGACTGTCAGATGGACACAGAGAGGATTTTTGCCAGCTCACAACCCAGCGGAATAATACAAAGCCTGTGAATAGAATCATGATAACAGACTTGCAGCGCTTTTACTCTGATATACACTGCCCAAATTATACTGTGCCCTCCCCCCCCTTTTTAGCACCCTGATATTGTGTCAGCAGAGAGGGAGGACCAGCGTCTCCGCAGCATGGAGGAGAAAATGGCGCTGAGCTGTGCTGGCCGAGTGAGGAAGAAGTCCCGATACCGTAACGGCGCGCTTCTTCCCGCTCTTAAATAAATAATTAATGTCTCTGGCGGGGGTAGGACAGTGCCCAGGCACTAATGTCCCCTTCTGCCAGCCAAAACAGAGGAATTATACATGCTGCCCAGGGCGCAAACCGCCCCCCCCCCCCTGCGCCCTGCACCCTGCAGTGCCTGTGAAACGGGAGCATGACACGCAGCGTTCTCACCCGCCGCGCTGTACCTCATAATGCCGTCATTGAAGAAGAAGTCTTCTTTCTTCTGCTACTCACCTGTCTTCTGGCTCTGTAAGGGGGTGACGGCAGGCTGCGGGAGTGAGCATTTAGGCGTACCCAGCGATCATCACCCTCAGGAGCTAATGGTGTCCTGTAGCCAGAAGCAGAGCCTTTGAACTCACTAGAAGTAGGTCATACCTCTCTCCCCTCAGTCCCACGAAGCAGGGAGACTGTTGCCAGCAGTCCTCCCTGAAAATAAAAAACCTAACATAAGTCTTTTCAGAGAAACTCAGTAGAGCTCCCCTGGAGTGCATCCAGTCTCACTGGACACAATTCTAAAACTGGAGTCTGGAGGAGGGGCCTAGAGGGAGGAGCCAGTTCACACCCTTTCAAAGTCTTAAAGTGCCCATGTCTCCTGCGGATCCCGTCTATACCCCATGGTTCTAATGTGACCCCAGCATCCTCTAGGACGTATGAGAAAATACATGACCCTAACACTTTTTTTGGTGGGACCATCTCTCTGTTTGGAGGTAAAAAGGGGTTTAACATAATTAGGTCGGGTGTGGGAGACCACAGCAAACCAGAACTTGCCGGACAGCTAGGCAAGTGGTATTATGGGAAATTCTATGCTCAATTCACAAATTAAAAAAAATATATTATTTATTTATATATATATATATATATATATATATATATATAATTCTATCCCTTCACAAGTGATAGTTCACAATATGAGAACTTCATTGCTTCCACACCTTCTCTCCTGTATTACTGGCTCCCATGTCTGCTATGCTTTCTGTTGCGACAAATGCCAAACCATTGCTTCCTATGTCTGCCAAGGTTTTTCAAAACTAGAGAAATCAGCTTGCAACTGCATTACGATCATGGGTATGTGTATATTGTATTACTGTATACTGTCCCAGCTGTGTAATGACTTTGAAGTTTGTTGGGTTATTATCTTCATACAGTATACCAGAAGGCTACAGTACTTAGAGCTGGGTGTATCTTGTCAAATGTCATGATAATCACTGATAATGGTGTGTTGTGGGTATGCTTACTAATACTCAGTAGCTGCAACAATGTCCCAAAATTCACCACGCTTAGTGGCTTCCAAATGATATGGTAACAGTGGAGCACACATTGCTGGATTGCGACTCTGAAATTATTGTTGTGATTCAAAGCTATTTGTGTTGAACTACGCTACACACAGACAATATGACCATTTACCCAATCACCAATTTGCACAGGACCAGTTAATTAGGCTGCAGCAAAACAAATGTATCTTGAGGGACAACATTATCTCTCAATAAAGAAACATATATATGCTAGTATAGGGACTTGCCCAGATTAGCGTCCTATAACGATGGGCTGCAAGTTTAATTGTTTTGATCAATATATGAACAAAACACCCATGCTTTTATTTGTTAGATACACAAAGGTTTGCATTACAAAAGATAGTGCTGACCACTTTCAGTTTTGTATATTAACCACTTGCCTGCTCTGCCATGGTTGCATCAGATGCGACCATACCAGCAAGTGCTTTATCTGACCTGGTCGCACAGGATGTGACCAAAAAGATAAACCGTGTTAGCAGCTGCAAGGAAGGGAAACTTCCCTTCGCTGCTGCTCTCAGAGGGACCGGAAGGTCCCTCTGCCTCTCTGCACCCTCCCCTCAGTGTTGCCCTGCTGCCGATAATTGCTGACAATGTGGCAGCCGCAGGGACCCCAAGCCACCTGTATACCTGTTCCCAACCGATGTTCCGATGCTTGGTAAAAAAAAAAAAATGCGATTTTTTTTTTATTTTTTTTACTAAAATCATTTTGGATAAGGTTAAATTCATGTTCTTTAACCTAATTCACTCATAAAGAACCCCAAACAATTTCTGAGCGTTTTTCTGAAAAAAATGTCGGTTAAGTGGTTGAAGGGTTAATTATCAGAAATTCCCAATTGGTGAAAAATGTAAATGTTTATTTTGTGTCATCACTCCACCGCTATATAACAAGAGAACGCTTTTTTATATAATTGGAGGTCTAAAAGCATTTGCGGAATGCCATGAATCTATTGTAATCTTCAACAAAGATGGTATACCAGGGTATACAACTATAAAAATTCAACAAAAATAAATTGATATTTGATCTTAAATCGCAAAATTGTCTTTTTTTTATTTTTTTTTATTCTCCAGTAGGCAAGCTAAGCCTCAGGCCACAGCAAAAGTACATCAAGAAAGCGATGTTAATCAATTGCAGGCAATAACTCAGTGCAAAGGATGCCTGACCTAAATTGTACAATATTACTTCAGTTGCCGAGTACAAAGACAGTTCCTGGCCACATAACACCTGAAGCCAATCCTTCTGAATTTTAAGTGCTCCTTCACACTGTACCTGTTGCATAATCATCATTACTAGGAATGGGTAAATGTGTGTACAGTACATGTACTGTATATTAGCACCACATAGAGAATACTGACTCAAGTTGCAATACTAACTGCATATGCAGCAAATCACAACCATATTTTGAGTTATGATAAACTTATATCCACTTACATTTGGAGAGGAAACGTTGGTTACTCTTTCTGAATTGAGTAGTGGTGAATGGATGCCACAACCATGTGCGGCATCTAAACAGTAGGAAGAGTTATGGGCCTTACACATTGGGCAACGTGCCGCCGAGCTGCCCGATGGCCGATACGGCTGACAGGCGACCCGGTGGCGGGGAGGAGGTGTATAAGCGACCTGGCACCAATGATGAATGAGCGTGGGGCCGCGCATCGTTCATCGTTGGCGCATACACACTGAACGATATGAACGAGTTCTCGTTCATTAATGAACGAGAACGTTCATATTGTTCAGTGAAATCTTTAAGTATGTAGGGCCCATTAGTGAGGACTAGGAACACCCCTAAGTGTGGCAACAAATGGGGGAGTAACGCAGGGACATGTCATATTCCAATCTAATGATTACAATAATACAAAGAAGATATTTATAACACAGATGTGTTATAACTAACTTTTGTATTGTTCTTATTTTTGCAGTAAAAATCCTGGCCATTCCTGGATGGGAGGCAGCAAGAGTGTTGCCTCCCACTGACAATTATAATCTGTAGGAAGGATGGGAGGGAGTGGGGGGGGGGGGGGTAATCACGGCCAGGTCCGTCTTTTCATATGGGCTCAGTGGGCACTTGCCCAAGGGCCTTAAGAGTATAAGGGCCCTAGGCTTATAGCTGAGGGTCCACTCTTTCCGGGGGTACCAGAGTTTTGAAAATCGGCCCTGGGGAACCGAAGATATATGTGATGTCAAAGCAGTGGTCCCCATCCAAGCCTGTTAATTGCTCTTTCCAGCCAGATATCTCGGAATCTGTCTGACTTAAGAGTTTTTCTGAGGGTATATTCCAAAATCTGGGACTCTCTCCTTTTGGTGGACATTGGCAGCTTGTCTCTGCTATGCCCAGAACTAGAGATATCAGCCTTCCAGCAGCTGGTCCCTGCTCTAGCTCCACACGCCTAATTTGCAGTTTTATATTTTCATTGGTAGATTGCTCTGGCTTCTGAACTCTGATCCCCAAGTCCCCAGTACCTCCTGAAAGGTGGGACTCTATTCTTTATTTTTTTTTTATCCAATGTAAAGCTAAGAAATCTATTTCCAGGAACTGGAGATATCTGCAGTCAGGCAAGCTGCCCTCCCACTGGAAAATTAGGAATATTAAGCCCACTCCACTATCCCCCCCCCCCCCCCCACGTATTAAACACTCCCTACCACCCTTGAAGTCATGTACCGGGGCCCCATCATTCAGCACACTGCCCCTTCTACAGTTTAGTTTTATCCCTTCCACCCCATCTCCCACCATCTGTGCAGTAAAGGAGTAATTAGCAGAAATTACTGCTATAGGTCCTACATGCTGAGCAGACGATAGAAAACCCCCTACCGCCCGCGGGACATCAAAGCTACCGCTGATAGCACCCCCCACCCATACCACTGGAGGATGGGTAGGGGTCCCAGTGCATTGCTGTGCCCAGGGGCCCACACTGCTGTTAAGACGGTCCTGATCACGGCCACGGGCAGGAGAAACCCATTGAAAACAACAAGGGGATGAGGCACCACTAATACTGCCTCAATGACAGGGCTGGGATAGCAGATGCAGGGACAGATCAAGAGGGGTTTTGACAATGGTTTCCTGTCCCTCCCTGATTGGATGCCTAGTTGGTGTCCTGCCCGACCAGCCCCTGTGCATCCACCCCATACATAACTCTATTGGTGGGACTCGGCTGATGGCTTCTCCAGAGCAGCTCCTCTCAGACCACGATGCTGCCTGTAACTCTTGATCCGCCCAGTGGTGCCCTTCTGTTGCAGTGTATGCCGGGGCCCTGTACGTTACAGCTATCCATGTCACAGACTTGACTAGACATGACCCCCCCCCCCCCTAGTGTTGCTGGTGGCCGGTATCAATACACCATGACTCACTATTCCCCCCTTCCTAACCAGGGCCGGCTCTTGCAGCTTAGCAGTGTGTAGGGGGCGGGGCCTAATACCAAGAAGTTCCCGCCCCCAGGACAGACCTGTGTTATGTAGTCAGTGTCACTGTCTCTCCTGCTCGCTCCCCCTCCCTCTCCCCTCTCCCTCCCTAACATTCTTCTCTTGTTCCTCTCTCTCTCACACACTCTCTGCCTCTCTCCCTCCCTGACACTGTCTCTCTCCCTCTATCTTACCGACACTGTCTCCCCCTCTCCCTCCCTTACACTGTCTCTCCCTCTCTCTTTCTGACACTGGGCCAAATTCAGACTGGATCGCAGTCTGAAGCCCTTACATGGGAGGCCCAGTGAGTGGCGGTCATGGGGCGAGAGGGGGCGTACCAATGGGGCGCTTTCCAGACAATTGCGGGGGTGGGCCGCGGCAGCTGTGTAAAGCCACACGCAGCTGCTGCGACCCAGGACATGGCGGGTAGGCTGCGCAGGCAGGGAGCAACTTCGGCGGGTGGTGGTGGTGGGGGGGGGGATCAGGGCCTGACATGCTGGGCGGACTAGCCCTGTGCTGGGCGTCCCCCCGCATGTCTGAGTAACTGATCGTAGATGTGCTAAACTTAGCACATCTACGATCAGATCTGAATCACCCAGTATCTATCTCTCCCAGACACTCTCTCTCCCTCTCTCTTCCTGACACTGTGTCTCTCCTGACACCGTCTCTCCCTCTCTCTCTGTGACACTCTCTCCCTGCCACTATCTCTCCCCGACACTATCTCTCTTGCTCTCTTCCTGACACTCTCACCATCTCTGCCACTGTCTGTCCATGACACTGTCTCTCGCTCTTTCCCCAAGACTCTCTCTCTGTCTCTCACTGACACTGTCTCTCTGACAATATCTCTATCCCTGATACTGTTTCTCTCCCTGACACCTTCTCTCTCTCCCTCTTTCCCTGACACCCTCTCTATTGCTCCGCTCTCTTTCTCTCTCCCTCCCTGACACTCTCACTCCCGCTTGCTCCCCTCTCTCTCCCTAACACCTTCTCTTTCACTCTCTCCCTGACCCACTCAGTCTCTCTCCATTACTTTCTCACTTTTTTCTCTCTAACTCTGGCACCCTTTTTCTGTCTTGCTCCTCTCTTCCTCCCCGACACCCTCTTTGTCTCTCTCACTCCCCTCATTTACTGCTCCCCTAAGGGGAATTGTAGTGGCCGGGAGTGGGGTATGTGTGGGTGCGGGGGTCAAGGTAGGGGGCCCTTAATATTTCTATTACTGGCCTTGCCCCCAGCCGCCCCCTCTCTCTCTGTCTTGTCTTTCTTTGTTCATCACACGATTGCACTACCCACAGTGGCCAGTGCTTTCCCAGCCACTGACCACACCGCACATCACTGGAGTAATGCATGACCACTCCCCCCCCACTGATACACCGTGGGGGGCTTGACATGTACAAAAATTTCCGATCCCCCTACCAAATGTTGGGATGTATGATCCTGAGCAATCATGTATATGCTCAGAAAAGGGATGGATTTTCATGGAAACCACGTACCTTAGAGATTTGTTTTCCACTATTACATATTACTGATCAGTTGTCAAACTAGCAAGTAGTAAACCCAGGTATTAATGGTTAGTCCCCCACACAACTACTCACAGCATTAAATAATAAGACTTATGTTGGACCATGACAACAGGCAGCCCCTGCACGCTGGCTTTCCCTGCCTCTGTCTGTAGTGAAGGTCTCAGAAGATTGATCACACAAGATGAAGAGTAACAAGATGAACTTAGCCATTAACCACTTGCCTGGCATGGTCGCATCAGATGCAACCATGCCTGCAAGTGCTTTATCTGACACGATGCGACCAGTCAGATAAACTGTGTTAGCAGCGGCAGGGACGAGAAACTTCCCTTCGCTACTTCTGTCAGAGGGACTGGAAGGCATCCCTGCACTCTCCCTTACTGATTGCCATGCTGCCGATAACTGCTGTTCAGTCAGCATGGCAGGACTTCCCCCCCCCCTCCCTCCAGTGGCACCAGACAATAGCAGCAGCTGGGAAGTGTAAATTAACCCCCCCCCCCACACACCCCTGTACTTGAAGGCTGTCTTGGCTTTCAAAATGAAAGCAGCGATGGTCGCAACATTTTAGCTGTTCCGATGGTCGCTATGTTCCCGATCGATGTTTCGATGGTGTGGGGGGGGAATAAAAATTATTTTCTTCTTTTTTTAACTAAAATCATTTTGGATAAGGTTAAATTCATGTTCTTCACCTAATTCACTCAAACCCAACAATTTCTGAGCGTTTTTTTTTGGGGGGGGGGGGGAAATAATCAGTTAAGTGGTTAACAGTCAAGAATCCTGAGGTCAGTGGCGGGCTCCTGGGCGAATAGTTTTTATTTATTAACAGTTTTTATGTAGCGCACACATATTCCGCATCGCTTTACAGATAATATTTAGTCATTCACATCAGTTCCTGCCCAATATACCTTACCACATGGACAGTACACACAAAAACCCACTAGAGTTCATTTTTTTGTCAGATGCCAATTAACTTACTAGTATGTACCCAAAAGAACACATTCAAACACAGGAAGAACATACAAACCCCACATATGCATTATTTATCATAAGACAATATTTTCTACAAACCCATGATAGCCATTCAATCACTAATTTATTATTTTACATGGAATCTAATGTTATTCTACCAGATTCAATTTTTTACATTTTTTTAACTCACAGCTCTTGGAAACCATGGGGGTCATTCCGACCCGATCGCACGCTGCAGTTTTTCGCAGCCGTGCGATCGGGTCTGGAATGTGCATGCGCTGCGGCTGCAATGCGCAGGTGCGTCACTGCCCGGTGACGGGGAACGCCAGGCAGCGACTGTTCTAACGAAGATTTCGATCGCAGCAGCGATCGCACGGTGACTGACAGCAGGAAGGCGTTCCAGGGTGGCAACTGTCCATTCTCTGGGAGTGGAGAGGATATGCAGGTGCGTCCAGGCATTAGCAGGGCGGGTGTCTGACGTCAATTCCGGGACCTGACAGGCTGAAGTGATCGTAGCGGATGAGTAAGTTCAGAGCTACTCAGAAACTGCACAAAATGTTTTTGTACTGCTCCCCTGCACAAGCGTTCACACACTTGCACAGCTAAACTAACACAGCCCCATAGGCGGCGACTATCTGATCGCACGGGCTGCAAAAAGTTGCAGCGTGCAATCAACTCAGAATGACCCCCCATAAGCAGCTAAATAGCAAGTACCCCAAAATATAAAAATTTAATTCAAACACAATTTTTTTTATAGTAATTATTTTTTAGGTGCGTTAAGCTGCTCTTTTGAGTTTCAAGCTAGCGCTTATGGTATTTGCAGAAGACAAACTTTTGGGATAGAAGTAGCTTATTTTCATATGGCTAAGAAACCATATTTAATTCTATAAACCAAAGCCAAAACTAGGGCAAGATTGCAGGGGCGGATTGGGAACAAAAAGCGTCCCTGGAAAAATTTGTACTAGTGGCCCCACATGGGCCGCACCAGAGGTGTAAGGTCTAGCCATGGGCCATGGCAGCAGCACCCTCCCCCCAAGACTTTCCAGATAGTGGGCATGTCCAGCATCAAGGGGGAAGTTAAAAAGAAATAAATTTAAATATTATGAGCACATTATATGATACACCTTCAGAATTTAGGAAACTATCATTCTTTAGAAAGATATATTTTCTTGCTTATTACACCAACCGTATCCCAATCACTATTCACTCAATCTTATATGTCAGCCAAGCAGGCAGACAGAGCATACACTAGATCATCTGCAATCACAGGCTAAGTGGCAAAGTAATTTTCATATATGCAAATTATTTTGCATCTTATTCATTATGTGTATAAAAAGGACCACATGTCGCCAAACAAAACAGGCCCCGCGGGTGCGTCGGCCCACCGGAAATCTTCCCTGTAAACCCTATGGCCAATCCGCCTCTGCAAGACTGTGTCCTGTACCCACACCAGAGTTTAAACAAAGGGGGATGTAGAATTCTCTCATTTTATTTGCATTTGAATGAATGAGCTCAGAGGCGTAACTAGTCATTTTTGGGCCCCGTATTAACATACTGTATGTAAGGTTGGAAGCAGGATATACTGTATAGGCTGTGCTTATCACAGGACACCGATAGCTGCTCTTCATTCCAAACAGTGTAGTATAGACAGTGGCAGATTGAGATGAAAAACCAGTGTGGGAAATTTATGAAAGCAGCCCTAATGGGGGTACGGTCTGATGAGGGGGTGGGGTCTGTTGAGGTGGACGGGATCCCTCCTCATAGGGCCCAATTGTATGCAAATGCGGCCTTCCTAGTGTCTTTCAGGGGCGGATTGAGAACTAAAAGTGGCCCTGTAAAATTTTGTAAAAGTGGCAGCACAAGAGGTATAACATATCATGTAGCTATGGCAGCATCACTGGATGGCAGAGTTGCTGTACTGCAGAGATGGAACAACAGAATGAACGGGAACAATGCAGTGTACTGAGTGAGGAGGTCTGCCTGTCATGTGGGTGGGTGAGGGCCACATGACAACACACAAACTCACCCCACAGACACGTCGGCCTACCAGGAATCTTACTGGTGAGCCTTATGGCGAATTCACCTTTGAGTGTAGAAGGTGAAACTCAATATTATCCAGCACTCACCCTGAGACACGGACAACAGACCTCAGACCTTCCCCTTAGCTGTAGGCCCCATATCTAGTGCACTTATAATAGTTACGCCCTTGAATGAGTTGTTCTAAAGCTCATGCCTCTCTGGAATTCCTCTAACTTTCATCATGGAAAGGTGCACTGCTTTTTGTATCCGTTAATGCAATTGGCCCATTAGAATAAAAATAAATAGGTAAACGTGCAGGATCAATTTACAGCTATCACAAATGTATCAATTTGTTTTACACTAACTTTACAGTGAAAAGAAACAAATACATAATGTATAACCTTACAGACTACTGAAAAAAAAGCAGTACCTTTAAACCACAAATATTCAGCATTATTTTGTGTGTTTTTTTACAGGGTTTTAATTATTTCCCAACAAAACTTGCAATGTACATTTTATTCTGATCTAGTTATTAAAAAAAATAAAAAAGTCAATAAAGTTTATATACAATTGTAAAGCGCAACGGAATTTGCTGCGCTATAAAAGAAACTGTTAATAAATAAATAAATAATAAATATACATGAAATAAAGCAACAAGCTTTTATCATTACATGCTAGTCAGACAACAGAGGGGAACATTATGGAAGGGATAGGTTACATGGTATAACACACAAAACAAATTATACACAGATTAAATTGAGATTTAAGGTACAAAATAAAAATAGGATATACTATAGTTTTACCATTATATTCCCTTCCGTACACTGACCAGATCTTTGTTACAATATCTAAAGATATTGTAACAAAGATATTGTATGCACAGTAGGATTGCATTACTCACAATATTTATAGTGACTGGTAGGTGAGGTCTTTTGCCCAAAGCAACAGGAAAAAATGACATAACAGACATCTGTTGTACTTTATAACCTATTTTACAAATACGTTATTATTGGCCTTATTCAGGTTTGTTAACAAATCAAAAAAGCACACTAATGGGCAAAACCATGTTGCACTGCAGGTGAGGAAGATGTAACATGTGCAGAGACCCAGGGTCGAAGTCCCGGGAATTTCAACACGGGTCGACCCTTTCGCACAGAAAAAGGACACGTGTGTCATGAAATTACTAGAGATGAGCGGGTTCGGTTTCTCTGAATCCGAACCCGCACGAACTTCATGTTTTTTTTCACGGGTCCGAGCGACTCGGATCTTCCCGCCTTGCTCGGTTAACCCGAGCGCGCCCGAACGTCATCATGACGCTGTCGGATTCTCGCGAGGCTCGGATTCTATCGCGAGACTCGGATTCTATATAAGGAGCCGCGCGTCGCCGCCATTTTCACACGTGCATTGAGATTGATAGGGAGAGGACGTGGCTGGCGTCCTCTCCATTTAGATTAGAAGAGAGAGAGAGAGAGAGATTGACCTGATTTACTGGAGTTTAGGAGTACTGTAGAAGTGTAGAGAGTGCAGAGTTTACTAGTGACTGACCACAGTGACCACCAGACAGTGCAGTTTTATTTAATATATCCGTTCTCTGCCTGAAAAAAACGATACACACAGTGACTCAGTCACATACCATATCTGTGTGCACTGCTCAGCCCAGTGTGCTGCATCATCTATGTATATATATCTGACTGTGCTCAGCTCACACAGCTTATAATTGTGGGGGAGACTGGGGAGCACTGCAGTGCCAGTTATAGGTTATAGCAGGAGCCAGGAGTACATATTATATTAAAATTAAACAGTGCACACTTTTGCTGCAGGAGTGCCACTGCCAGTGTGACTGACCAGTGACCTGACCACACTGACCACCAGTATAGTTAGTAGTATACTATATTGTGTGATTGCCTGAAAAAGTTAAACACTCGTCGTGTGACTTCACTTGTGTGGTGTTTTTTTTTTTATTCTATAAAAAACTCATTCTGCTGACAGACAGTGTCCAGCAGGTCCGTCATTATATAATATATATACCTGTCCGGCTGCAGTAGTGATATATATATATTTTTTATATCATTATTTATCATCCAGTCGCAGCAGACACAGTACGGTAGTTCACGGCTGTAGCTACCTCTGTGTCGGCACTCGGCAGTCCGTCCATAATTGTATACCACCTACCCGAGGTTTTTTTTTCTTTCTTCTTTATACATACATACTACTACATCTCTTTATCAACCAGTCTATATTAGCAGCAGACACAGTACGGTAGTTCACGGCTGTAGCTACCTCTGTGTCGGCACTCGGCAGTCCGTCCATAATTGTATACCACCTACCCGTGGTTTTTTTTTCTTTCTTATTTATACATACATACTACTACATCTCTTTATCAACCAGTCTATATTAGCAGCAGACACAGTACAGTACGGTAGTTCACGGCTGTAGCTACCTCTGTGTCGGCACTCGGCAGTCCGTCCATAATTGTATACCACCTACCCGTGGTTTTTTTTTCTTTCTTCTTTATACATACTACATCTCATTATCATCCAGTCTATATTAGCAGCAGACACAGTACAGTACGGTAGTCCACGGCTGTAGCTACCTCTGTGTCGGCACTCGGCAGTCCATCCATAATTGTATACCACCTACCCGTGGTTTTTTTTTCTTTCTTCTTTATACATACTACATCTCATTATCATCCAGTCTATATTAGCAGCAGACACAGTACAGTACGGTAGTCCACGGCTGTAGCTACCTCTGTGTCGGCACTCGGCAGTCCATCCATAATTGTATACCACCTAACCGTGGTTTTTTTTTCTTTCTTCTTTATACATACTACATCTCATTATCATCCAGTCTATATTAGCAGCAGACACAGTACAGTACGGTAGTCCACGGCTGTAGCTACCTCTGTGTCGGCACTCGGCAGTCCATCCATAATTGTATATCACCTACCCGTGGTTTTGTTTTCTTTCTTCTTTATACATACTACATCTCATTATCATCCAGTCTATATTAGCAGCAGACACAGTACAGTACGGTAGTCCACGGCTGTAGCTACCTCTGTGTCGGCACTCGGCAGTCCATCCATAATTGTATACCACCTAACCGTGGTTTTTTTTTCTTTCTTCTTTATACATACTACATCTCATTATCATCCAGTCTATATTAGCAGCAGACACAGTACAGTACGGTAGTCCACGGCTGTAGCTACCTCTGTGTCGGCACTCGGCAGTCCATCCATAATTGTATACCACCTAACCGTGGTTTTTTTTTCTTTCTTCTTTATACATACTACATCTCATTATCATCCAGTCTATATTAGCAGCAGACACAGTACAGTACGGTAGTCCACGGCTGTAGCTACCTCTGTGTCGGCACTCGGCAGTCCATCCATAATTGTATACTAGTATCCATCCATCTCCATTGTTTACCTGAGGTGCCTTTTAGTTGTGCCTATTAAAATATGGAGAACAAAAATGTTGAGGTTCCAAAATTAGGGAAAGATCAAGATCCACTTCCACCTCGTGCTGAAGCTGCTGCCACTAGTCATGGCCGAGACGATGAAATGCCAGCAACGTCGTCTGCCAAGGCCGATGCCCAATGTCATAGTACAGAGCATGTCAAATCCAAAACACCAAATATCAGTAAAAAAAGGACTCCAAAACCTAAAATAAAATTGTCGGAGGAGAAGCGTAAACTTGCCAATATGCCATTTACCACACGGAGTGGCAAGGAACGGCTGAGGCCCTGGCCTATGTTCATGGCTAGTGGTTCAGCTTCACATGAGGATGGAAGCACTCAGCCTCTCGCTAGAAAACTGAAAAGACTCAAGCTGGCAAAAGCACCGCAAAGAACTGTGCGTTCTTCGAAATCCCAAATCCACAAGGAGAGTCCAATTGTGTCGGTTGCGATGCCTGACCTTCCCAACACTGGACGTGAAGAGCATGCGCCTTCCACCATTTGCACGCCCCCTGCAAGTGCTGGAAGGAGCACCCGCAGTCCAGTTCCTGATAGTCAGATTGAAGATGTCAGTGTTGAAGTACACCAGGATGAGGAGGATATGGGTGTTGCTGGCGCTGGGGAGGAAATTGACCAGGAGGATTCTGATGGTGAGGTGGTTTGTTTAAGTCAGGCACCCGGGGAGACACCTGTTGTCCGTGGGAGGAATATGGCCGTTGACATGCCTGGTGAAAATACCAAAAAAATCAGCTCTTCGGTGTGGAGGTATTTCACCAGAAATGCGGACAACATTTGTCAAGCCGTGTGTTCCCTTTGTCAAGCTGTAATAAGTAGGGGTAAGGACGTTAACCACCTCGGAACATCCTCCCTTATACGTCACCTGCAGCGCATTCATAATAAGTCAGTGACAAGTTCAAAAACTTTGGGCGACAGCGGAAGCAGTCCACTGACCAGTAAATCCCTTCCTCTTGTAACCAAGCTCACGCAAACCACCCCACCAACTCCCTCAGTGTCAATTTCCTCCTTCCCCAGGAATGCCAATAGTCCTGCAGGCCATGTCACTGGCAATTCTGACGAGTCCTCTCCTGCCTGGGATTCCTCCGATGCATCCTTGCGTGTAACGCCTACTGCTGCTGGCGCTGCTGTTGTTGCTGCTGGGAGTCGATGGTCATCCCAGAGGGGAAGTCGTAAGCCCACTTGTACTACTTCCAGTAAGCAATTGACTGTCCAACAGTCCTTTGCGAGGAAGATGAAATATCACAGCAGTCATCCTGCTGCAAAGCGGATAACTGAGGCCTTGACAACTATGTTGGTGTTAGACGTGCGTCCGGTATCCGCCGTTAGTTCACAGGGAACTAGACAATTTATTGAGGCAGTGTGCCCCCGTTACCAAATACCATCTAGGTTCCACTTCTGTAGGCAGGCGATACCGAGAATGTACACGGACGTCAGAAAAAGACTCACCAGTGTCCTAAAAAATGCAGTTGTACCCAATGTCCACTTAACCACGGACATGTGGACAAGTGGAGCAGGGCAGGGTCAGGACTATATGACTGTGACAGCCCACTGGGTAGATGTATGGACTCCCGCCGCAAGAACAGCAGCGGCGGCACCAGTAGCAGCATCTCGCAAACGCCAACTCTTTCCTAGGCAGGCTACGCTTTGTATCACCGCTTTCCAGAATACGCACACAGCTAAAAACCTCTTACGGCAACTGAGGAAGATCATCGCAGAATGGCTTACCCCAATTGGACTCTCCTGTGGATTTGTGGCATCGGACAACGCCAGCAATATTGTGTGTGCATTAAATATGGGCAAATTCCAGCACGTCCCATGTTTTGCACATACCTTGAATTTGGTGGTGCAGAATTTTTTAAAAAACGACAGGGGCGTGCAAGAGATGCTGTCGGTGGCCAGAAGAATTGCGGGACACTTTCGGCGTACAGGCACCACGTACAGAAGGCTGGAGCACCACCAAAAACTACTGAACCTGCCCTGCCATCATCTGAAGCAAGAAGTGGTAACGAGGTGGAATTCAACCCTCTATATGCTTCAGAGGTTGGAGGAGCAGCAAAAGGCCATTCAAGCCTATACAATTGAGCACGATATAGGAGGTGGAATGCACCTGTCTCAAGTGCAGTGGAGAATGATTTCAACGTTGTGCAAGGTTCTGATGCCCTTTGAACTTGCCACACGTGAAGTCAGTTCAGACACTGCCAGCCTGAGTCAGGTCATTCCCCTCATCAGGCTTTTGCAGAAGAAGCTGGAGACATTGAAGGAGGAGCTAACACGGAGCGATTCCGCTAGGCATGTGGGACTTGTGGATGGAGCCCTTAATTCGCTTAACAAGGATTCACGGGTGGTCAATCTGTTGAAATCAGAGCACTACATTTTGGCCACCGTGCTCGATCCTAGATTTAAAGCCTACCTTGGATCTCTCTTTCCGGCAGACACAAGTCTGCTGGGGTTGAAAGACCTGCTGGTGAGAAAATTGTCAAGTCAAGCGGAACGCGACCTGTCAACATCTCCTCCTTCACATTCTCCCGCAACTGGGGGTGCGAGGAAAAGGCTCAGAATTCCGAGCCCACCCGCTGGCGGTGATGCAGGGCAGTCTGGAGCGACTGCTGATGCTGACATCTGGTCCGGACTGAAGGACCTGACAACGATTACGGACATGTCGTCTACTGTCACTGCATATGATTCTCTCAACATTGAAAGAATGGTGGAGGATTATATGAGTGACCGCATCCAAGTAGGCACGTCACACAGTCCGTACTTATACTGGCAGGAAAAAGAGGCAATTTGGAGGCCCTTGCACAAACTGGCTTTATTCTACCTAAGTTGCCCTCCCACAAGTGTGTACTCCGAAAGAGTGTTTAGTGCCGCCGCTCACCTTGTCAGCAATCGGCGTACAAGGTTACATCCAGAAAATGTGGAGAAGATGATGTTCATTAAAATGAATTATAATCAATTCCTCCGCGGAGACATTGACCAGCAGCAATTGCCTCCACAAAGTACACAGGGAGCTGAGATGGTGGATTCCAGTGGGGACGAATTGATAATCTGTGAGGAGGGGGATGTACACGGTGATATATCGGAGGATGATGATGAGGTGGACATCTTGCCTCTGTAGAGCCAGTTTGTGCAAGGAGAGATTAATTGCTTCTTTTTTGGGGGGGGGTCCAAACCAACCCGTCATATCAGTCACAGTCGTGTGGCAGACCCTGTCACTGAAATGATGGGTTGGTTAAAGTGTGCATGTCCTGTTTATACAACATAAGGGTGGGTGGGAGGGCCCAAGGACAATTCCATCTTGCACCTCTTTTTTCTTTTATTTTTCTTTGCGTCATGTGCTGTTTGGGGAGGGTTTTTTGGAAGGGCCATCCTGCGTGACACTGCAGTGCCACTCCTAGATGGGCCCGGTGTTTGTGTCGGCCACTAGGGTCGCTTATCTTGCTCACACAGTCAGCTACCTCATTGCGCCTCTTTTTTTCTTTGCGTCATGTGCTGTTTGGGGAGGGTTTTTTGGAAGGGACATCCTGCATGACACTGCAGTGCCACTCCTAGATGGGCCCGGTGTTTGTGTCGGCCACTAGGGTCGCTTATCTTACTCACACAGTCAGCTACCTCATTGCGCCTCTTTTTTTCTTTGCGTCATGTGCTGTTTGGGGAGGGTTTTTGGAAGGGACATCCTGCGTGACACTGCAGTGCCACTCCTAGATGGGCCCGGTGTTTGTGTCGGCCACTAGGGTCGCTTATCTTGCTCACACAGTCAGCTACCTCATTGCGCCTCTTTTTTTCTTTGCGTCATGTGCTGTTTGGGGAGGGTTTTTTGGAAGGGACATCCTGCGTGACACTGCAGTGCCACTCCTAGATGGGCCCGGTGTTTGTGTCGGCCACTAGGGTCGCTTATCTTACTCACACAGCGACCTCGGTGCAAATTTTAGGACTAAAAATAATATTGTGAGGTGTGAGGTATTCAGAATAGACTGAAAATGAGTGGAATTATGGTTTTTGAGGTTAATAATACCTTGGGATCAAAATGACCCCCAAATTCTATGATTTAAGCTGTTTTTTAGGGTTTTTTGAATAAAACACCCGAATCCAAAACACACCCGAATCCGACAAAAAAAATTCGGTGAGGTTTTGCCAAAACGCGGTCGAACCCAAAACACGGCCGCGGAACCGAACCCAAAACCAAAACACAAAACCCGAAAAATTTCCGGCGCTCATCTCTAGAAATTACCCGGTAATTTCATTTTCTGTCTGAAAGGGGTATCAGCTAAATTTCCAAACATACAGTATTGAAAGCCACCAGCCACAGCAAGTCGTCTCTACTCTGGTTGTCCTATACTACATGGTAATAGCAACACCTTTTATAGCTTTTGAATACAGTATGTCTCAACTGAAAGTTTTGGGGTATCCTTTGAATGCAGTTGAACCAAGTACAAAAGTCATCCTACCAACAAATCAAAAAGAAGAAGGTGGTGACTATGTAAAGATATATTACTGGAACAAAGACTTTGCCTGTCTAGCTGCATTCTCTCTACACACAGGGAAACCCTATCCTATCCACTGGAATGGCTCAAAGTTGTGGCAGATGAATGTACAGTACGATATACACGCAGAGATGCCCACACTAGCACAGTGGCATAAATTCGTAAAGTTGCCTGGAGGCAAGATTAATATATGTGCCCCCCCCCCATCTATATTACAAACAGATTATATATATATATATATATATATATATATATATATATAGAAGTCGTCCGGCGGCACTCACGGCAATAAAGACAAAAGGCAGCTCCAATCAGCCAACGTTTCAATGTTATTTGTTCAACATTTTCGTCAGGGCATGATACAATAACAAACATTACATACCTTTATACTACCACCGATCCGTCCATTCCTCCCGCCGTCCGCGCGCCACGCTCAATAAAATGACGTAATCACGGTGCGCCCGGACACCAAGTAGGTACGGAGGGACCAGAACACCAAAGTTATACAAAGTGCAAAGTGCTAGAATAAAAAAACAAAAACAACAAACAGTAATGTTACACATATTCAGCAAATTACACTATAGCCGCCTGCCTGTAATATATAATAACAATAACATTGGCAATGCGTAATGTCAGAAAAGCTTTCATAAATATTTACAAAGTAGAAATCTATATCATAAAAACGATGTCCTATCAGTACAAATGACGCCAAAAGACGCACATACCCGTCATAAACATGGTCACAAGAACACATTTGCTTATAAAAAGCATGACAGTCCTAACTGTTCGTTTAGCCCACGGGGGGACAGCGTATCCAATAGAAAAATCCATTTGGATTCTGCCTGTAACAAACGAAGACCCCGATCTCCCCCCCGTTTTAACGGGGGGATATGATCTATTATACGGTGGCGTAAAGTCGCTAGAGAATGGCGGGCTTCAACAAAATGTCTGGGGACCGGTAGATCACTTTTCCCTGACAATAATGCGGCCCTTATCGATGAACGGTGGTTCGCCATGCGTTCCTTAAAAGTACTCTCAGTTTTGCCCACGTAGTGCAAACCACACGGGCAACTGAGAAGATAAATCACAAACTTTGTACTACACGTGACTCTATGACGAATGTTAAACTTTTTTCCGGTATAGGGGTGATGAAACGACTCGCCTGCTATCATGTGGCTGCACGTAGTGCAGCCCAGGCATTTAAAGCAGCCTTTACGCTGCTGATTCAAAAATGATTTATTTTGTGTATCTACAGGAGATGGAAATTGGATATCCGATTTTACCACATAATCACGGATATTTCTACCCCTCTTGTAGGCTGGCATTATCCTTTGACAGTATCCGACTTCCGGTGAAGTCCATCAGGACCAGGTGATTTATTAATCTTAATTTTGCTTAGTCTCTCCCGGACTACATCTTCGCTTAAACATGCTCTACTCCCACCATCAGTTCTTCACTGGTAAATACTGATGAAAAGAATTTGTTCAGTATTTCCGCTTTTATTTCGTCATCATTTATCAATTCTCCTAATTCATCTTTTAATGGACCTATAGTCTCCTTTTTTAACCTTTTACCGTTTATGTATTTAAAACACTTTTTAGGATTGGTTTTACTCTCTATAGCGATTTGCTTTTCATTTTCCATTTTAGCTGCTCTTATTGCTTTTTTGCATTTATTACACTCCTTGTAATACTTGAAAGACTCATCCTTTCCATTAGATTTAAATGCTTTGAAAGCCCACTTTTTTTTATCCATTTCTGCGTTAACCTTCTTGTTAAGCCACATCGGTTTGAGTTTAATACTCCTGCGTTTACTGCCCATGGGAATAAAGTTATGAATATTGCTATCCAGCAACCCTTTTAAAACATCCCACATTTCCAAAGTGTTCTTGTTATTAAACAGAACCTCCCACTCTATGTCGTTAAGTGCACATCCAAGCATACTGAAATTAGCCTTCCTAAAGTTAAAAGTTTTGGTGGAACCCCTGTAGCTATGTTTCCTGAAACTGATGTCGAATGTGATCATATAGTGATCACTGTTACCCAAAGTCTCCCCAACTTTAGTGTTTGATATAATGTCCACATTATTAGTAATTACTAGATACAGGGTAGTTTTACCCCTAGTTGGGTCCTCGACTAATTGAGACAAGTAGTGATCCCTAAACATATTTAAGAACATGCTGCCCCTGGCTTAAGCACATGAATCGTTACTTCAGTTTATATAATTAAAATCCCCAATGACAAGGATGTTCTCCAATCCCGCAACCGTTTTGATTTGCTGCAATAGTTGTTCTTCCTCATGTATGCTAATATCCGGCTGTTTGTAGCACGTGCCTATGACTAGTTTTTTTGCATCAATTCCCCCACTTGAGATTTCTACCCATAGTGACTCCACATTATCGCCAGTCTCCTCATAGATAACCTCCTTTAGGTATGGTTTAAGTGATGGTTTAACATAAAGACATACACCTCCTCCTCTTTTGTTAGCCCTGTCCCTCCTAAAAAGAGAATACCACACCAAGTTAGCAACCCAGTCGTGAGAGTCGTCCCACCATGTTTCCGTAATACCTATAATGTCATACTCAGCCTTTGATGCTAACAATTCCAATTCCCCCATTTCACCTGCTAGACTTCTTGCGTTTGCAAGCATACATTTTAGTTTATCGGTTCCTTTATTTGTTTGTTTTCCTAAAGATTTCCCATCCTGGTTAACTAGTGCATCCGTAGAGTTACTGATACAGACTGTCCTTCTCGCTCTCTCTCCAACCCCACCGTACTTAGTATTGCCCACCTTACTTTTCTCTTTGGTCAACCCAATGTTCCCATCTAAAATCACCGCCCTGACATAAGTTTTTTCCCTTAAGTCCCGTACATTTTCTATAGTCTGTAATGATGACACATAATTGTTATGCTTTAGCAATACCTTTCTTAACACCCTTAATAGAACCCATGTAAATACCTTTACCGGCTGCACTTTCCCTCCCCCCTTCTCCACCCCCATTTATCTCACTACCACCATCCCTACTATACTCGTTGCATGACCCATAGTTTCTAGCTAAACCCTCCCCCCAGGCTCCTAGTTTAAAAGCTCCTCCAACCTACTAACCATCCTACCCCCCAACACCGCAGCCCCCTCCTCATTCAGGTGCAATCTGTCACGGGAAAAAAGGTGGCGCCTGACTGAGAAGTCCGCCCAGTGTTCCAAGAACACAAACCCCTCTTTCCTACACCAGTCTCTGAGTCACATATTTACCGTCCTAATCTCCCTCCGTCTCCCTGGGCTAGCACGTGGCACTGGTAATATTTTGGAGAAAATTACCTTAGATGTCCTTTTTTTTAGTTTCTGGCCTAAGTCCCTATTATCTTTCTTATGGACATCCCACCTACCACTAACTTTGTCGTTGGTGCCAACGTGCACCAAGACCGCCAGGTCTTTCCCAGCCCCTCCCAACAATCTATCTACCCGGTCCGCGATGTGCCGTACCCGAGCACCCGGGAGACAACAGACTGTACGGCGATCACGGTCCCGGTAGCAGATTGCCCTATCTACCTTCCTAATGATATAGTTCCCTACCCCCACTATCTGCCTGGGCACCTCTCTAGCTTTCATCCCATCTGAGCCAGATTGACCACTCCTCCGGTTGCTAGAGGGAGCAGTCTACTCCGGCTCCGTCATTTTGTTGCTATCATCAACCGAATCTTTGTCCAATCGGGCAAATTTGTTCGGGTTTGATAGATCCGAGATGTCGTGCCTCCCCCTCTTTTTCTCCCTTCTAACAGTGACCCAACTGCCTACGTGATTTTCCTCATCTACCAGTGACCCCTGCTGCAACTCCTCCACCGTTCTAACTTCGCTCGAGATTGTAAATATCCCTCAGTCGCGTAATGGTCTGCTCTAGATCAGTTACCTGGGCTTCCAGGGCAACCGTTCGCTCACATCTCGTGCATATGTATTCGCCCTGGGTCGGCTGCTCCAGGTGCGCATACATCTTGCACGACACGCACTGAGTGAGACTTTCAATCACGGCCCCTCCCATTGTTTGAGAATTCAACTCCCTATTACCTTTCGAAAGTACAATAAAGAGAATAAAAACCAACTAACCAATACAATCAATACACAATAAGTAAGTAATCAATACTTATCTGAGTGCGACCTCTCTCGCGGCACCGATACTCCACCTAGCAGTTGCAGTTGTTCCAGCTCACTGCACGTTCTTTTCACTCAGCTTCCAGCTCCTTCTGCTGATTCCAACTCACATACACTTACAAATCCAAGTTACACTTTGAAATACAAGCTCCCTTACAATGTAATATATATATTTGTTCGTGCATGTACAGACTACACAGTCTGGTTGGAGGGCACCGGAGCATATACACCATCAGCTGTCTATTGCTGAGTGCCGGATCAGTATTTCATACTGTATATATATATATATATATATGTATATATACACACACATACATACATACATACATACATACATACAGTATTCACATTTCATTGTCATATATTTTAAATCACACACTTCTTAGCCGTCATTCACAGGATTAGAAACAATGACCTGTTACACGGAAGACTGACACCTTACTGACCAAGCTATTTGCTCCTGTATAGGAATCATGAGAATTTTAACTATATGAAGTTACGTGTAATTGTCAGTAGTGATGAGCGGGTTCGGTTCCTCGGAATCCGAACCCCCCCGAACTTCACCCATTTTACACAGGTCCAAGGCATACTCGGATACTCCAGTATTGATATGTTAACCCGAGCGCGCCCGAACGTCATCATCCCGCTGTCAGATTCTCGCGAGATTCGGATTCTATATAAGGAGCCGCGCGTCGCCGCCATTTTTCACTCGTGCATTGGAAATGATAGTGAGAGGACGTGGCTGGCGTCCTCTCACTTTGTTTCAGAACTTTCAGGGGGCTGCAAATATCTTAATTCTGGGGACCAGCAGTATTATAGGAGGAGTACAGTGCAGAGTTTTGCTGGCCAGTGACCACCAGTATTATACGTTATCTGCCTGAAAAACGCTCCATATCTGTGCTCAGTGTGCTGCATATATCTGTGCTCACACTGCTTTATTGTGGGGACTGGGGACCAGCAGTATTATATAGGAGGAGTACAGTGCAGAGTTTTGCGGACCAGTGACCACCAGTATTATACGTTCTCTGCCTGAAAAACGCTCCATATCTGTGCTCAGTGTGCTGCATATATCTGTGCTCACACTGCTTTATTGTGGGGACTGGGGACCAGCAGTATTATATAGGAGGAGTACAGTGCAGAGTTTTGCTGACCAGTGACCACCAGTATTATACGTTCTCTGCCTGAAAAATGCTCCATATCTGTGCTGCATTGTAGTATATAGTAGGAGTACAGTGCATAATTTTGCTGACCACCAGTATATAATATATAGGAGTACGGTACAGAAGGCCACTGCTCTACCTACCTCTGTGTCGTCAAGTATACTATCCATCCATACCTGTGGTGCATTTCAGTTTTGCACAGTTTGCTGACAACCAGTATATAATATATAGCAGTACGGTACAGTAGGCCACTGCTCTACCTGCCTCTGTGTCGTCAAGTATACTATCCATCCATACCTGTGGTGCATTTCAGTTTTGCACAGTTTGCTGACCACCAGTATATAATATATAGCAGTACGGTACAGTAGGCCACTGCTCTACCTACCTCTGTGTCGTCAAGTATACTATCCATCCATACCTGTGGTGCATTTCAGTTTTGCACAGTTTGCTGATCACCAGTATATAATATATAGCAGTACGGTACAGTAGGCCACTGCTCTACCTACCTCTGTGTCATAAAGTATACTATCCATCCATACCTGTGGTGCATTTCAGTTGTGCACAGTATATATAGTAGTAGGCCATGGCTATTGATACTGGCATATAATTCCACACATTAAAAAATGGAGAACAAAAATGTGGAGGGTAAAATAGGGAAATATCAAGATCCACTTCCACCTCGTGCTGAAGCTGCTGCCACTAGTCATGGCCGAGACGATGAAATGCCATCAACGTCGTCTGCCAAGGCCGATGCCCAATGTCATAGTAGAGAGCATGTAAAATCCAAAAAACAAAAGTTCAGTAAAATGACCCAAAAATCAAAATTAAAAGCGTCTGAGGAGAAGCGTAAACTTGACAATATGCCATTTACGACACGGAGTGGCAAGGAGCGGCTGAGGCCCTGGCCTATGTTCATGGCTAGTGGTTCAGCTTCACATGAGGATGGAAGCACTCATCCTTTCGCTAGAAAAATGAAAAGACTTAAGCTGGCAAAAGCACAGCAAAGAACTGTGCGTTCTTCTAAATCACAAATTCCCAAGGAGAGTCCAATTGTGTCGGCTGCGATGCCTGACCTTCCCAACACTGGACGGGAAAAGGTGGCGCCTTCCACCATTTGCACGCCCCCTGCAAGTGCTGGAAGGAGCACCCGCAGTCCAGTTCCTGATAGTAAATTTGAAGATGTCACTGTTGAAGTACACCAGGATGAGGATATGGGTGTTGCTGGCGCTGAGGAGGAAATTGGCAAGGAGGATTCTGATGGTGAGGTGGTTTGTATAAGTCAGGCACCCGGGGAGACACCTGTTGTCCGTGGGACAAATATGGCCATTGACATGCCTGGTCAAATTACAAAAAAAATCACCTCTTCGGTGTGGAATTATTTTAACACAAATGCGGACAACAGGTGTCAAGCCGTGTGTTGCCTTTGTCAAGCTGTAATAAGTAGGGGTAAGGACGATAACCACCTCGGAACATCCTCCCTTATATGTCACCTGCAGCGCATTCATCATAAGTCAGTGATAAGTTCAAAAACTTTGGATGACAGCGGAAGCAGTCCACTGACCACTAAATCCCTTCCTCTTGTAACCAAGCTCCTGCAAACCACACCACCAACTCCCTCAGTGTCAATTTCCTCCTTACACAGGAAAGCCAATAGTCCTGCAGGCCATGTCACTGTCAAGTCTGACGAGTCCTCTCCTGCCTGGGATTCCTCCGATGCATCCTTGAGTGTAACGCCTACTGCTGCTGGCGCTGCTATTGTTGCTGCTGGGAGTCGATCGTCATCCCAGAGGGGAAGTCGGAAGACCACTTGTACTACTTCCAGTAATAACTCAGGCCTTGGCAGCCTGGGCGGTGAGAAACGTGTTTCCGTTATCCACCGTTAATTCACAGGCAACTACAGACTTGATTGAGGTACTGTGTCCCCGGTACCAAATACCATCTAGGTTCCATTTCTCTAGGCAGGCGATACCGAAAATGTACACAGACCTCAGAAAAAGAGTCACCAGTGTCCTAAAAAATGCAGTTGTACCCAATGTCCACTAAACCACGGACATGTGGACAAGTGGAGCAGGGCAGTCTCAGGACTATATGACTGTGACAGCCCACTGGGTAGATGTATTGCCTCCCGCAGCAAGAACAGCAGCGGCAGCACCAGTAGCTGCATCTCGCAAATGCCAACTCGTTCCTAGGCAGGCTACGCTTTGTATCACCGCTTTCCAGAAGAGGCACACAGCTGACAACCTCTTACGGAAACTGAGGAACATCATCGCAGAATGGCTTACCCCAAATGGACTCTCCTGGGGATTTGTGACATCGGACAACGCCAGCAATATTGTGCGTGCATTACATCTGGGCAAATTCCAGCACATCCCATGTTTTGCACATACATTGAATTTGGTGGTGCAGAATTATTTAAAAAACGACAGGGGCGTGCAAGAGATGCTGTCGGTGGCCCGAAGAATTGCGGGCCACTTTTGGCATTCAGCCACCGTGTGCCGAAGACTGGAGCACCAGCAAACATTCCTGAACCTGCCCTGCCATCATCTGAAGCAAGAGGTGGTAACGAGGTGGTATTCAACCCTCTGTATGCTTCAGAGGATGGAGGAGCAGCAAAAGGCCATTCAAGCCTATACATCTGCCTACGATATAGGCAAAGGAGGGGGAATGCACCTGACTCAAGCGCAGTGGAGAATGATTTCAACGTTGTGCAAGGTTCTGCAACCCTTTGAACTTGCCACACGTGAAGTCAGTTCAGACACTGCCAGCCTGAGTCAGGTCATTCCCCTCATCAGGCTTTTGCAGAAGAAGCTGGAGACATTGAAGGAGGAGCTAAAACAGAGCAATTCCGCTAGGCATGTGGGACTTGTGGATGGAGCCCTTAATTCGCTTAACCAGGATTCACGGGTGGTCAATCTGCTGAAATCAGAGCACTAAATTTTGGCCACCGTGCTCGATCCTAGATTTAAAACCTACCTTGTATCTCTCTTTCCGGCAGACACAAGTCTGCAGAGGTTCAAAGACCTGCTGGTGAGAAAATTGTCAAGTCAAGCGGAACGTGACCCGTCAACAGCTCCTCCTTCACATTCTCCCACAACTGGGGGTGCGAGGAAAAGGCTAAGAATTCCGAGCCCACCCGCTGGCGGTGATGCAGGGCAGTCTGGAGCGAGTGCTGATATCTGGTCCGGACTGAAGGACCTGCCAACGATTACTGACATGTCGTCTACTGTCACTGCATATGATTCTCTCACCATTGAAAGAATGGTGGAGGATTATATGAGTGACCGCATCCAAGTAGGCACGTCAGACAGTCCGTACGTATACTGGCAGGAAAAAGAGGCAATTTGGAGGCCCTTGCATAAACTGGCTTTATTTTACCTAAGTTGCCCACCCTCCAGTGTGTACTCCGAAAGAGTGTTTAGTGCAGCCGCTCACCTTGTCAGCAATCGGCGTACGAGGTTACTTCCAGAAAATGTGGAGAAGATGATGTTCATCAAAATGAATTATAATCAATTCCTCCGTGGAGACATTCACCAGCAATTGCCTCCAGAAAGTACACAGGGACCTAAAATGGTGGATTCCAGTGGAGACGAATTAATAATCTGTGAGGAGGGGGATGTACACAGTGAAAGGGGTGAGGAATCGGACGATGAGGAGGAGGTGGACATCTTGCCTCTGTAGAGCCAGTTTGTGCAAGGAGAGATTGATTGCTTCTTTTTTGGTGGGGGCCCAACCAACCAGTCATTTCAGTCACAGTTGTGTGGCAGACCCTGTCGCTGAAATGATGGGTTTGTTAAAGTGTGCATGTCCTGTTTATACAACATAAGGGTGGGTGGGAGGGCCCAAGGACAATTCCATCTTGCACCTCTTCTTTTTTCTTTCATTTTTCTTTGCATCATGTGCTGTTTGGGGACTATTTTTTTGAAGTGCCATCCTGCCGGACACTGCAGTGCCACTTCTAGATGGGCCAGGTGTTTGTGTCGGCCACTTGTGTCGCTTAGCTTAGCCATCCAGCTACCTTGGTGCACCTCTTTTTTTCTTTGCATCATGTGCTGTTTGGGGACTATTTTTTTGAAGTGCCATCCTGTATGACACTGCAGTGCCACTCCTAGATGGGCCAGGTGTTTGTGTCGGCCAATTGGGTCGCTTAGCTTAGTCACACAGCGACCTCATTGCGCCTCTTTTTTTCTTTGCATCATGTGCTGTTTGGGGACTATTTTTTTGAAGTGCCATCCTGTCTGACACTGCAGTGCCACTCCTAGATGGGCCAGGTGTTTGTGTCGGCCACTTGGGTCGCTTAGTTTAGTCATCCAGCGACCTTGGTGAAAATTTTAGGACTAAAAATAATATTGTGAGGTGTGAGGTGTTCAGAATAGACTGTAAATGAGTGGAAATTATGGTTATTGAGGTTAATAATACTATGGGATTAAAATGACCCCCAAATTCTATGATTTAAGCTGTTTTTGAGGGTTTTTTGTAAAAAAACACCCGAATCCAAAACACACCCGAATCCGACAAAATTTTTTAGGGAGGTTTTGCCAAAACGCGTCCGAATCCAAAACACGGCCGCGGAACCGAATCCAAAACCAAAACACAAAACCCGAAAAATGTCCGGTGCACATCACTAAATTTGTCAGAGAAAACTTCATATAGTTATAAATTTTACTGCTCCTATACAGGAGCAAATAGCTCTATCAGTAAGGTGCCTGCTTCCACTGTAATAGGTTGTGGGTTCTAATCCTGGTTATGACAATTAAGGAGCCCGGCGGCAGCCAACTCAGTCGCCTCCCACAGTTATGCCTCTGCACTAGCACACCAGGATATGTCATCTTTGTATAACCATCTCAAAGCTGCTGCTACTGTAGTAATGTTAAAAATAGGATTTTAATTACCTACTGGTAAATCCTTTTTTGTAGTCCATAAGGGATATTGGGGAACCTAGTACAATGGGGTATAGACAGGGTCCAAAAGGATCCAGTGCACTTTAAATTTCTTCAACCGGGTGTGCTGGCTCCTCCCCTCTATGCACCCTTCCACAGACAGTTATAGGTTAAAAATGTGCTCGAAGGAGAAAAGACATATGAGAGAAGGAAATATGATAACAAAGAGTAGTGAGATTTACATACCAGCACACCACTAACATAACAACCAGCAACAGCTGGTAACAACAACAGCTACCGCTGAACAGGTAACCACATAACAAGTACCTGCAGAAAAGTCAACGCTTTGAGGCGGGTGCCCAATACCCCTTATGGACTACGAGAAAAGGATTTACCGGTAGGTAATTAAAATCCTATTTTCTCTAGCATTCATAAGGGATACTGGGGAATCTAGTACGATGGGGACTTCCCAAAGCTTCCAGAATGGGCGTGAACGTGCGGAGACTGCAGCAGCACTGCCTGCCCAAACTGGGTATCCTTTGGCCAGGGTATCAAACTTGTAGAACTTCATAAAAGTGCTCTTCCCCGACCAGGTAGAAGCTCGGCAAAGTTGTAAGGCCGAGACTCCACGGGCAGCCGTCCAGGAAGAACCCATTGATCTCGTAGAGTGGGCCTTCAGAGACTTAGGAACAGGAAAAGCTGCCGACACATAGGCCTGTTGAATAGTAAGCTTAATCTAACAAGCAATGGACTGCTTTGAAGCAGGACAACCCTTTTTCTGTGCATCATAGAGCACTAACAAAGAATCCGTCTTTCTGAACCGAGCCGTTCTCTTTACATAGATCTTCATGGGTCGCACAGCATCCAATGCCTTTGAAGGCGCAGAAGCGCCAGAACCGGACGGAATCAGAATGGGCTGATTCAAGTGAAACGCAGAGAAAACCTTCAGCAGGAACTACTGCCTAGTCCAGAGCTCTGTTCTGTCCTCATAAAAGACCAAGTATGGACTTTTACACAAGGCCCCAAATTCTTAGACACATCGAGCAGAAGCCAGGGCCAGTAACATCACCGTTTTCCACGTGAGGTACTTCTACCATCATCAGAGGTTCAAACCAGGAGGACTGTAAAAAATTCAACACTACATTCAGATCCCAAGGTGTAGTGGGCAGCACAAAAGGTGGTTGGATGTGGAGAACCCCTTGCAAGAATGTCTGAACTAGCAAAACAGCCAATTTCTTCTGGTAGAAAATGGAGAGGGCTGAAATCTGGACCTTAATGGAACCCAGACGTAAGCCTTTATCCATACCAGCCTGAACGTAAGAAACGTCCCAAGTGAAACTCAGCAGGAGGATACATGTGCTCCTCACACCAAGAGACATATCTCCTCCAGATATGATGATAGTGTTTTGACGTCACTGGTTTTCTTGCCTGAACCATGGTAGCAATAACCTTTTTGGAAAGGCCCTCGTGAGCTAGGATGTTCTGCTCAACATCCATGCCGTCAAACGAAGTCACCGTAAGTCCGGGTAGACAAACGGTCCTTGTTGAAGAAGATCACTTCTTAGTGGCAGAGGCCAAGGGTCTTCAACGGACATGTCCAGAAGATCCGCGTACCACGCCCTCCAAAGCCAATCCAGGGCAATTACCTGGACTCTTTGATTCCTGATTCGCTTTAGCACCCTTGGGAGCAATGGAACTGGAGGAAACAGGTAGACTAACCGGTGTCACGCTCGGTGTAAGTTGGGGTTCCGACAACCGAGTTTTGGCTGAAGGGACAGCTACCTGTGGGGAGAGTAAACGAGGTGGCTGAATGTAATTCCTCCTCATGTGGTGGAAGCCAAACTAAGTGTTAACGTTGGTCGGAGGGCGTAAAGAAAAGGAGGACTTCGTAGGAAGATAACTGTAGTTTTAATTAATAATCAGGCTGTACACAAATATTGGAGCAATTGAAGAAACTGGAAAAATTAGAGTCTATGGTTAAATGACTTGAAGAGTGAAGCTGAAGAACTCCGGTAAAGAAGAAATGAAGCTTGTGTTTTATGATTAAAAGACGAGGCTGAAGAACTTGGATTTTGAAGAAATGAGGACTGTGGTTTGTGATTGAAAGACGAGGCTGAAGAACTTGGACTTTGAAGAAATGAAGACGTCTGCAGGAACTGCCATTAACACCTGGAGCTCCTCTACTACCTGGGACCCCATGAGCGCTTCCACAAGTGGCAACGGACTTAGACAGCAGGACTGCAGCAGCATTTAGGTAACCGATGGATGAGAGCAACCAGGACCAGGGAACCAGAAGTAACCTGGGAGCACAGAGCTGAAGAACCTTTCACAAGGAGGTAACATGAAGCACTGGCACTCTCCCTCTGAGCAAGCCCCCTTTTGTAAGGGGAGAACACACAGGATTGGCTGGACACAGATTGGGAACTTTATTGATAATACTCTGGTCTCCAACATGGCTGCCCCCAGCACAGGAGACATACTTAGCTGTTAGCACACAGCTTTAGCCAGCTTCTGTCTCTGACACACTATACCAGAGGTTCTCAAACTCGGTCCTCGGGGGCACACACAGTGCATGTTTTGCAGGTAACCCAGCAGGTGCACAGGTGTATTAATTACTCACTGACACATTTTAAAAGGTCCACAGGTGGAGCTAATTATTTCACTTGCGATTCTGTGAGGAGACCTGCAAAACATGCACTGTGTGTGCCCCCGAGGACCGAGTTTGAGAACCTCTGCACTATACTGTGTCACCACTAGAGGACCTTACCGCAGCGATCCCCTCCGCAGCGCCCGGCTCTCCAGACCCTCGGTCCCCGGCCCTTGGCAGCCGCACATCCGTCCAGAAGGACCCACCGCCAGCAGCTCCCTGCCGCCGCAGCCGCGCCAACCAGTGGGATGGTAACCCGCGGGAGCACCTGCCGGAGGTAAGGCTCCGGAGCCTGACAGGCAGTAAGGCCAAGGCAACACCAGTGCATCCACTGCCCTCTCCCGAGGGTCCCTGGATCACGAGCAATACCAGAGAAGTTTCTTGTTGAGACGAGAAGCCATCATGTCTATTTGTGGGCAGCCCCACCGGTTGATGGCCTGCTAGAACACCTGCTGGTGGAGACCCCACTGTCCCAAGGTGGGGATTGTGATGACTCAGGAAGTCCACTTCCCAGTTGTCCATACCCGGAATGAAGATTGCTGACAGAGCTCTTGCATTTCTTTCCGCCAGAGGCGTATCTTTGACACCTCTCGCTTGCACACCCTGCTTTTTGTCCTTCCTTGTCGATTGATATACGCAAGCACCATGGCGTTGTCCAACTGTACCTGGATCGTGTGATCCCTGAGCAGAGGAGAGGCAAAGTATTGTAGATCGCCTGAAGTTCAAGAATGTTGATCAGAAGGTGGCTTTCGAGTGGGGCCCCCAGTGTGTACTCACCACCGATGTCACCTACAGGCAGTGTTAAGGGTGTGCGGCGTGCTGCGGCTGTGACAGCCAAGGCGCAGTGCCCCGCTGTACAACAACCCCTCAGGACGGTGGTCCTGCAGCAAAGAAGCTGCTCTGCACTTCGTAAGTCTGTTGACCGTCCCCCCTCTAACTCCCACGGTGCAGGTATGCTGTTGCCCAAACAGCATACCGAAAATGACAAACATAATAAAGAAATTGAAGAAAACTCTGGAGCTCAGAGATGTGCATCCTCTCCTGAGGGCACTTTTTCCTAAACTGCCTGTGGGAGGGAGCATAGAGGGGAGGAGCCAGCACACCCAGTTAAAGAAATGTAAAGTGCATTGTATCCTTTGGACCTCGTCTATACCCCATCGTACTAGATTACCCAATATCCCTTATAGATGCTAGAGAAATTCCATTATGACCTCAACTACTGAAACCAAACCAGAAATGCTCTTGATGTGATTTCTGCAGCCCTTTGTCCCTCACTAGGTTACCTAATGGATTTAACCTACAGTATGTCTTTCTTACTCATTATTGCCATGCAATCATTACAATGTGTGTTACTCCTTAGCCTAGTCTAATTCAATGAGAGGCAGGTTTACTAATGTGTGTGGCTGTGATAGGGGCTGTTGTGTGCCATTACACAGTGCTAGCATATTCCATTGTGCATTACTACAGGAACAAACCCAATAAAATAAGACTAGGTAATAACAGACAGAGAGCTAAGAGGTCTCTGCTCACATGCTTTACAATCTATAGGGTCACAGGTATTTGATAAATGAGAAGTGCTACATATTGCATATGAGTCCAGATAGATTGCAGAGGTGGTCGACATAATACATTCACACTGTAATGCTGGCCTAGCATTTAATGAGGGCAGCGTGTGTGGTGACCCACACCGCACACCCTGCATCCATATTTAATTACTTACCGCTTGAGAGTTCCGCATCAGTGATGTTGATGCCGGAGAAATCATTTGGAAAATGTTCCGGCTGCCATTTTCCCGGTGATTCGTGCATGCACAGTAAATATTTGTCTCTGGCAGCATGATAGGCACCATGTTTTAGGAGACCCACGAACTAGAGAATAGCGTCTGTGAAAACGGCGAGTGCAATATTTCCAGAAACATGCTCATGCACAGTCTACGGCACCGCAGAAAGAAGGGGGACCACCAAAAGGAGTCAGCACATGAGTCCCCTCCACTCTTAAGCTGCCACTGGTTAGTGGGATGTGTGAGTGTAGAAGAACATACTGTATGTAAAGTTGTGCGTGGACTGTGTAGTGGAGTGGTAAGTAGTAGAATAGCTTACAGAGGTTATGTTGGTGGTTCTTGTGTGCACTGTGGTGGAGAAAGGAGTATGTTGTCCCAATGGGGGTAATTCCAAGTTGATTGCAGCAGGAATTTTGTTAGCAGTTGGGCAAAAGCATGTGCACTGCAGGGGAGGCAGATATAACATGTGCAGAAAGAGTTAAGGCCCGTACACACTGGTCGATGTATCGGCCGTTCTCTTGAACGGGGCGATACATCACGGGACCGTCGGCCAGTGTGTACGGGCGATACGTCTGTGAACTCCGTCGTTCACAGACGTATCGCGTCGGCCGCGCAGCACAGCCGACAGCCAATATATCTAACGATATATTGGCCCGTCGCTGTGTGTGTACGGGGCGGTCGTCCGACCGCCCGTACACATGCTGCGGCGGCCGGCGGTGATTGACAGGTGAACTGGGCGGGCGCGAGCGCCCGCCCGCCCAGTTCATGACGTCAGTCCCCCGACGGATCGGGCTGTGTGTATGCACAGCACACTGCCCGATCCGTCCATAGATATATCTGCAGATCAATTGATCTGCAGATATATCTAATAGTGTGTACCCACCTTTAGATTTGGGTGGGTTATTTTATTTCTGTGCAGGGTAAATACTGGCTGCTTTATTTTTACACTGCAAATTAGATTGCAGATTGAACACACCACACCCAAATCTATCTCTCTCTGCACATGTTAAATCTGCCTCCCCTGCAGTGCACATGGGCCCTCATTCCGAGTTGTTCGCTCGCAAGCTGCTTTTAGCAGCAGTGCACACGCTAAGCCGCCGCTTACTGGGAGTGAATTTTAGCTTAGCAAAATTGCGAACGAAAGATTCTCAAAATTGCGATTAGAAATTTCTAAGCAGTTTCTGAGTAGCTCGACACTTACTCTGCCACTGCGATCAGTTCAGTCAGTTTCGTTCCTGGTTTGACGTCACAAACACACCCAGCGTTCGCCCAGACACTCCTCCGTTTCTCCAGCCACTCCCGCGTTTTTCCCAGAAACGGTAGCGTTTTTTCACACACTCCCATAAAACCGCAAGTTTCCGCTCAGAAACACCCACTTCCTGTCAATCACATTACGATCACCAGAACGAAGAAAAAACCTCGTAATGCCGTGAGTAAAATACCAAACTTCTTAGCAAATTTACTTGGCGCAGTCGCAGTGCGAACATTGCGCATGCGCAATTAGCGGAAAATCGCTGCGATGCGAAGATTACCGAGCGAACAACTCGGAATGAGGGCCATGGTTTTGCCCAACTGCTAACAAAATTTCTGCTGCAATCAACTTGGAATTACCCCCAATGTTCCATAGGTAGAAAGCTGTATTTATTACAATCAGCTCATATTGCCCCATATGGGGAGCTTTCAGGTATTTATAAATTAAGCACTACAGTAATTCAATGATCAGAGGCCATAAACCAGTCCAGCATACCTCCATTTTTGTGCACATTGTACTTTCTTAGCCTGTCACCACTGACAATGACTCTACAGTTTATCAGCTTTTAGTATCTATCTACAGATGAAAAGCTGTCATTACAGGCTTATCTGGTTGGACCACTAGATGGCAAATACAGGGTGGTCATTCAGGAATTGATAGGTAAGTGCTCTGATAACATTGTGGTAATGATGTTTGCATATAAAAGTAATGTTGCATTGTTGTCTAGCTCTGTATTGCCCGATTTGTTCCAATTTTGTTCCAGGAGTTCTCCAAGTGATAAAACCTATGTGTGGTGCATACCTGCCAGCATTTGAAAAAGCATTTAAAGGAGATGGTAAAAGAGACAGCCAGGGCCGGATTAAGACTGTTGGGGGCCCAGGGTAATGAATGTATGGGGGCCCCCACTACTAAAATTGCTGCCAAAGCCCCCCTTCCCCACCCCCACCCCCACGACATACGAACACATACACTTCACGGAGCAGACTGGGCAGGGACATCACGTCAGAACAGCAGACGCCGGCAGATCACAGTCAGTGTCTTGTAAGATTTCCCTTCACTATCCTATGACACTGACTGTACACGGAGGAACTCTTCAGTGGCCGCTGTTAATGAACAGCTAAGCCGCCAGAGGGAGACTGGTCTCTAATTGAAAAAGCAGTGTGTGGGGGCCCCAGGACGGCCGCCCCTGTTGCCCCTCCATTAATCCGGCCCTGGCAACAGCTATGAGCATGGTGTTAAATTTGACGCGAACTGCTGCACCTGAACATTGCTGCATAGCTGCTCAGTAAGATCCTATAATCACGGATTTACATCACAGCCGACTGAATAGTTCCGGGCACTCATTCCCGGAGCTTACCAAACTCATGCTGAATTGCGTACATTAATTTTTTTTACCCGGAAGTTGTAAAAACTCTTAAAAAATCAGCACGTAGTGCTACCTATAAGCATTCACTAACATAATACAAAGCGTTAAAGTACATATAAGCTAAACAATTTGTATGGATAGACGTAGGTTAAAACATTATGCATCTACTGTAGATATTTAGGACAGGGATATAACTAGAGGTGTGCGAGCTGTGTCGCCGCACAGAACTTAGGGTCCTGCGGATGGTAGTCATTGCGTTGCTTGTGGCTAGCAGGTTGCCTGCAATGCTACAGGCACTCACAGTACCATCTGTGCAGCCGCTCAGTGTGTCCTTAGAAACAGGGCTGCACTTTCCTGGTGTCAGCGGCCCTGCCGCCCCTGCACAACATCATGACATCATGTGCTTAAGGGGCCACACAGTGCTAAACTACACCTCCCAGCAGCAATTGCTGTGAGCTCACTGCAGCAAGGGCTGCTGGGAGGTGTAATTTATGTAGTCTCTTGATTGTAGTGTGGTGCGGTGCTGGACCCCGGCGCAATTACAGTGGCTGCAGCATGCTGTGATTGTTACTGAACAACCCTGCTGCCTCTAATCTACCAGATAGGGACTTTTACAGGACAAAGCCCCCAATTCTAACACACGTCGAGCAGAAGCCAAGGCCAACAAAGTTACCGCCTTCCATGTGAGAAACTTGATTTCAGCCTCCTGTAAAGGCTCAAACCAATCCGAATTGCAGGAACTGCAACACCACATCAAGATCCCATGGTGCCATTTGCACCACAAAAGGGGGATGGATGTGCAGAACCCCTTTCAAAAAGGTCAACCTCAGGGAGGACAGCCAATTGTTTCTGGAAGAAAATGGATAAGGCCGAAATCTGGACCTTCATGGAGCCCAATCTCAGGCCTAAATCCACACCTGCTTGCAGGAAAAGGAGAAACCATCCAAGTTGAAACTCCACTGCAGTAAACTTCTTGGATTAGCTCCAGGATGTTTATGGGAAGAAGGGATTCCTGACTTGACCACCTTCCTTGGAAGGTTTCCCCTTGAGCGACTGGTCCCCCAACCTCTTAGACTTGCATCCGTGGTTAGAAGGATCCAGTCCTGAACCCCGAACCTTCGGCCCTCCAGAAGGTGAGGTAGTTGCAGCCACCAGAGGAGTGAAATTCTTGCTTTCGGTGACAGAGGTATCCTCTGGTGCATATGTAGGTGAGATCCCGACCACTGGTCCAAGAGATCCAGTTGAAAGGACCGAGCATGAAACCTTCCGTACTGCAGAGCCTCGTAGGAGGCAACCATCTTCCCCAGAAGGCGGATGCACTGATGAACAGATACCTGGGCCGGCTTGAAGACATCCCGGACCATTGTTTGAATCACCAACGCTTTCTCCACCGGTAGAAACACCCTCTGCACCTCTGTGTCGATAATCATCCCCAGGAAAGACAGCCTCCTCGTCGGCTCCAGGTGACACTTTGGAAGGTTCAGGATCCAACCGTGCTCCTTGAGCAGATGCGTTGTGAGAGCAATGGATCTTAACAAATTCTCCCTGGACGATGCCTTGATCAGCAGGTCGTCCAGATACGGAATTATGTTCACCCCCTGCTTGCGGAGGAGAATAATCATCTCTGCCATCACCTTGGTGAAGATCCGTGGCGCTGTGGAGAGACTGAATGGCAGTGCCTGAAACCGATAGTGATCGTCTAACATTGCAAACCTGAGATAAGCCTTATGCGGCGACTAAATGGGAATGTGGAGGTACGCATCCTTGATGTCCAGGGACACCAGGAACTCCCCCTCCGTCAGTCCTGAGATAACCGCTCGCAGAGACTCCATTTTGAATTTGAAGTCCCTGAGATAAGGGTTCAGTGACTTCAAGTTCAGAATCCGGCTTCGGTACCACAAAAAGATTAAACAGTAACCTTTGTTCAACTGATGAGGTGGAACTGGAACAATGACCTCCGACAATACCAATTTTTGGATAGCGTCCAGTAAGATAGCTCTGTCTGCCGGCAAAGCCGGCAAGCCTAATTTGAAGAATCAGTGAGGTGGGAGAGTTTGAAACTCCAGCCTGTACCCCCGGGACACAATATCCTGTATCCAGGGATCCAGGCTGGATGACACCCAGGCATGGCTGAAATGCCGGAGTCTCGCTCCCACCTGACCTACTTCCAGGCTGTGCCATACACCATCTTGCTGAGGACTTTGAGGCACCAGAAGGCTTTTGGTCCTGGGAACCTGCGGGAGCAGGCTTTTTGGATTTGGCACGACCACCTCTAAAGAAGGTGTGAGAGGGCTTGTTCTTTCTAGTCCTAGTGGGCCGAAAGAACTGTGACGTGTTGGGAGAAAATGGCTTCTTCATAGCAGGTGCAGCTGAGGGGAGAAAAGGAGACTTACCCGCAGTAGCTGTCGCAATCCACGCATCCAGCGCCTTCCCCAATAGATCCTGACCTGCATAGGGTAGGCTCTCCACACTTTTCCTGGATTCCGCGTCTGCAGACCATTGGCGCAGCCAGAGACCCCTGCGAGCCGAGACGGACATGGAGGAGATCCCCGCAGCCATGGAACCCAGATCCTTCATGGATTCCACCAGAAACCCTGAAGAATCCTGTATGTTACATAAAAACAAATCAACGTCACCTTTATCCATTTTAGTCAAGTCCTCCTGCAGAGTGATTGACTACTTTGCTATTGCTTTTGAAATCCATGCACAGGCAATAGTAGGCCGCAGTATCGCCCCTGAAGCCGTGTATATGGATTTGAGCGTAGCATCCACCTTGCGATCCGCCGGGTCTTTCAACGCGGTAGATCCAGGGACAGGCAAAACCACTTGTTTTGACAGCCTGGAAACAGAGGCGTCAACTATAGGCGGTGACTCCCATTTTTTTCTATCATCCTCCGGGAAGGGAAAAGCAACCAGAACCATTTTAGGGATCTGGAATTTTTTCTCCAGGTTTTCCCAGGCCTTTTCAAAAAATGGCATTTAATTCCTTAGAAGCAGGGAAGATGAGAGGTGCTTTCTTACCGTCTGTGAAAAAAGCCTCCTCAACCTGCTCAGGAGGTGTGTCAGAAATATTTAACACATCCCGCATGACCTCAGTCATCAACTGCACCCCCTTAGCAAGTGATGCCGTCCCCCTTGACACATCCCCATCACCGTCTGTGTCAGAATTGGTATCAGTGTCATCCTGCGTAATTTGGGATAAGAGCACGCTTGTGAGAATGTACCGCAGGGGGCCCAGGGGGAGCAGTATCGGACCATACTGCGATAGAGGACTGCAATACCTGAGTTGCATGCTCAGTCCTTGCAACCCTTTCAGAAATCTGAGAAATAGCCCCCTAAGAGAGGCTAACCACTCCGGTTCCCTAGCCGGGATCTGCTCTACAACAGTGCAATCCTGATTACATGGGATCTTCCTGAGAAGATATATCCTCTGCTGCATATGAGTCAGAGTCTCTAGACATGGTTGCTTGCACACCCCACACACTGTACAGGGCAGACAGTGTTTCCCCCCCAGAGAGACACAGAGATTGGAGCCAACCCACACACAGCGCTATACAGGTATAGGGAGACCCTTAGTCAGCGCTGACTGTGTCCCTTAATAGGTGACACAGTCTATACACAGCCTCCCCTCCTTTCTACAACCCCCTGGTACCGTACAGATAGCTGGAGTTGCTCTGGAGGGACTGCTCTTCACAGGCAGCGTGTCTGTAGGCAGGAAAATGGTGCTGAACACTGCTGGGTCCGCTCTGAGGAGAAGCTCCGCCCCCTTAATGGCACTGTCTTCCCTCTCTTCCAAGTTTATACTGGCCTGAGAATTTTCTGCTGGCTGAGATCAGAGGATCCCGCCAGGCTTTCTGGTCAGTGTAGGGTTAAGGCGCCGGCTCAGGGCGCCCCACCATGTACCGCTCAGCCCCCGGAGCGCAGTCAGTACTGCGCTCCCTACCCTGTACCTGCCATCTTCACATCGGCTCCCCGCTTGCCAGGGAGCCGATGACTCACTTGCCACACTTCAGCTCTGCAAGGGGGTGGCGGCATGCTGCCGGGGTGAGCGTTCCCCTGCGGCGGGGAGCGATCTATCCCCTCTGGAGCTCAGTGTCCAGTCAGCGGAGACAGTGGCTCAGACCCCGCAGGGCGGACACTGCTCCCCCCCCCCCTCAGTCCCTCGATGCAGGGAGGCCGTTGCCAGCAGCCTCCCTGTAAAATAACATACTCTAAAAAAACTTTTACTAAAGAAGCACTGTAGAGCTCCCCTAGCTGCGACCAGCTCCTCCGGGCACATTTTCTAAACTGAGTCTGGTGGGAGGGGCATAGAGGGAGGAGCCAGCCCACACTGTTAAACTCTTAAAGTGCCAATGGCTCCTTGTGGACCAGTCTAAACCCCATGGTACTAATATGGACCCCAGCATCCTCTAGGATGTAAGAGAAAATTAGGTACGGTGATACATAATCAAACATATGGTCTAAGAGAGTCCAATTCTGATAACAAAACTAGAATTTTGGTAAATAGAGGGTGCTGGATATTACCCACAGTATGAAATGTGAGGCCTGTACATATTTCAGCCACTCTGATGAAGGTAAGTTACATTTAGACATATACCCAAGCCTATAGCCCAAAGACAGGACATTTAAATCAAACATTTAGGATGGATCCGGTATGATATACCGGCAGATGGGATGCTGACAGCATCCGGTCTGCTGTAATCCTGGCAGCGGATAAACGAGGCCCCTCGCGGGCTCTCTGTGCTCACCATGCTTCTGGGCCAGCAGCTCGCTTTGCTCGCCACAGGCTCTATTCATGAACCCACCAACCGAGTGGAAATACCAGGCGCGTGTCGGGCTTCTGTCTGAAGGTTAAATGCCGGCTGTTGGGTTTCCAGCACCAGTCTCCTGAACACCAGGATCTCGACAGCTGCCATTTTAACTGCATCCCACTTAGGATTGTTTATACAGCATATAAAATGTAACCTATTTTAGAGCATAGGAGCACATGTGCTTAATCCATTGTACATAGGTGTATCGCAACCAAAAAAATAAAAAAAGACTTCCTTTTATATGTCAGAGTTATTTTACAATACACAAACATGACAATCTTCATGAATTATGATGCACTCCTTAATGGCAGAAAATGTTGAAAGTTCTTTTAAACTGCAGTAAAAGAGCTTCGAATTTAAGCTAAAAAAAATAGTTTCTATGCCAACAGACCTATTGTCAAGAGAAAATGGTTTCTGCCTCATAGCAACCATAAAATGTGCATGATTCACTGCTTTATATCAGTGAAATTATACAGTAAAATGTGAATTACACTTCAAACAACATATGTATGCAGGCCCGGCGCTACCCGCTCAGCGAAGGGATGCAGTGCAGGGAGGCGCTGGGACAGAGAGGCGCTCCCCCTGCTCTGAATCCCTTCACTGCTGCGCCGTCCTGTCCCCCTGCTGCTGCTGTGACTGTCACGGTATGACAGTCACTGGCAGCAGCGCCTGCTGAATGAAAAACCTCCTGCCTCCCCTCCCCGTGTGACAGCGGCTGAGTATGGGACAGAAGGGGGCGGAGCTAAATGGGCCGAAATGGGGCGGGGCTAAACGGGACAGAAGGGGCGGAGCTACACTGACCAGGCTGCAGTACAGAGGGAGACTGGCTTAGGTAAGTGGTGTGTGTGTGTATATATATATATATATATATATATGGTGAGTGTGTATGTGTGCATATGGTGGGTGGGTGTGTATGTGTGTGTATATATGTGTGAATTGTGTGTGTGAGGTATGTCTGCGTACGCGCACTTTATGGATGCTAGTATTGGGGGGGCATTACGTATAATGACGCTACTACTGGGGGAGGCCATTACATGCAAGGACGATACTACTACTGGGGGGGCATTACGTATAAGGACGCTACTACTACAGGGGGGCATTACGTGAAACTACGCTACTACTGGGGTGGCCATTATTTATAAGGACGATACTACTACTAGGGGGGAATTACGTATAAGGATGTTACTACTACTGTGGGTGCACTACGTATAAGGATGCTACTACTACAGGGGGGGCTTTACGCGTAACGACGCTACTACTACTGGGAGGGTGCATTACGTATAAGGACGCTACTACAGGGGGGGCATTACGCGTAACAACGCTACTACTGCTGGGGGGGGCATTACTTATAAGGACGCTACTACTACTACGGGGGAATTACATATAAGGAGGCTTCTACTGGGGGTGCATTATGTATAAGGACGCTACTACTACTGTGGGGCATTACGTATATGGACGATACTACTATTAGGGGGAATTACGTATAAGGACGCTTTTACTACTGGGGGTGCACTACGTATAAGGACGCTACTACTGCTGGGGGGGCATTACGTATAAGAACGCTACTACTACTTGGGGGCATTATATATAAGGACGCTACTATTACTGGGGGGGCATTACGTATAAGGATGCTACTACTGGGGGGGCATTATGCATAAGGACGCTACTACTACGGGGGGGGCATTACATGTAAAGATGCTACTACTGGGGGGGGGCATTACGTATAAGGACGCTACTAGTACTGTGGGGGGGGCATTACGTATAAGGACGCTACTACTACTAGGGGGGAATTACGTACAAGGACGTTTCTACTACTGGGGGTACACTACGTATAAGGACGCTTCTACTACTGGGGGGGCATTACGTATATAAGGACGCGTCTACTACTGGGGGTGCACTACGTATAAGGATGCTACTACTACTCTGGGTGCATTATGTATAAGGATGCTACTACTACTGGGGGGGCACTACGTATAAGGATGCTACTACTACTGGCGGAATTATGTATAAGGATGCTACTACTACTGTGAGTGCATTATGTATAAGGGTGCTACTACTACTGGGGTGCATTACATATAAGGACGCTACTACTACGGGTGGGGCATTACGTATAAGATTAATAAGATTGTGCTACATTGTGGCGTAATTTTAAATGGGGGTACTATTGTGTTGCCATGCCCCTTACTTGTGAGACCACACCCCTTTTCCCGGCGCACGCCAACGGAATATGGGAGGGCGCAATTTTATAGTTTGCAGGGGGGCGCCGAACACCCTAGCACCGGCCCTGTATGTATGTTTATAATGGCTGATACCCATCATGAAGGGTGATGTGCCAAAGTATTTTGTTGTTTTTATCTCATCATACAAAATTGGCCATAAACATTGTCCATCATTAAATCTGCAATAAAGATTTAAGCCACAAATGTTGCTTATGACAGCAAAAAAAATCACATTTTAGAGATATAATGCATAGTCTACATTGTACTCTACAACATGTGGGAGCCTAAACACACAAAGTGAGGCATATTTGTACATTATATGAAAAACAAACACAGCTTGATAAGCCGGTACAGGAAATTAAAAGTAATACGTACTTCACTTAAATTTCCCCCAACTTATAATAAAGTATACAAATCCAAAATTAAAGCTTCTATCATACCTTCTCTTTAACAGGTAGTTAAAGAGTTGGGATCATAACACAGACAAAATAGCATAGCCGTATAGAGTCATTTAATAACTACTTAACTGACGATTTTTCCCTTCAGAAGCGTTAAAAACATTGTTTTTTTTTTTATTTCTTTTATTTAATAAAGTTGAAAAAATAAGATTTTAAACCTACTGGTAAATCTTTTTCTCGTAGTCCGTAGAGGATGCTGGGGACTCCGTAAGGACCATGGGGAATAGACGGGCTCCGCAGGAGACATGGGCACTTTAAGAAAGACTTTGACTCTGGGTGTGCACTGGCTCCTCTCTCTATGCCCCTCCTCCAGACCTCAGTTAGAGAAACTGTGCCCAGAGGAGACGGACAGTACAAGGAAAGGATTTTTGTAATCCAAGGGCAAGATTCATACCAGCCACACCAATCACACCGTATAACTTGTGATATACTACCCAGTTAACAGTATGAAAAACAATATAGCATCAGTCCAAGACCGATGAAACTATAACATAACCCTTATGTAAGCAATAACTATATACAAGTCTTGCAGAAGTAGTCCGCACTTGGGACGGGCGCCCAGCATCCTCTACGGACTACGAGAAAAAGATTTACCGGTAGGTTTAAAATCTTATTTTCTCTAACGTCCTAGAGGATGCTGGGGACTCCGTAAGGACCATGGGGATTATACCAAAGCTCCCAAACGGGCGGGAGAGTGCGGATGACTCTGCAGCACCGATTGAGCAAACAGGAGGTCCTCCTCAGCCAGGGTATCAAACTTATAGAACTTTGCAAAGGTGTTTGACCCCGACCAAGTAGCAGCCCGGCACAGCTGTAGTGCCGAGACCCCTCGGGCAGCCGCCCAAGAAGAGCCCACCTTCCTAGTGGAATGGGCCTTAACCGATTTTGGTAACTGCAATCCTGCCGTAGAATGCGCCTGCTGAATCGTATTACAGATCCAGCGAGTAATAGTCTGCTTTGAAGCAGGGCCGCCAACTTTGTTGGCTGCATACAGGACAAACAGTGCTTCTGTTTTTCTGATCCTAGCCGTTCTGGCCATGTAAATTTTCAAAGCCCTGACCACATCCAGGGACTCGGAATCCTCCAAGTCACGTGTAGCCACAGGCACGACAATAGGTTGGTTCATATGAAAAGATGAGACCACCTTAGGTAGGAATTGAGGACGGGTCCGTAATTCCGCTCTATCCATATGGAAAACCAGATAGGGGCTTTTATGTGATAAAGCCGCCAATTCCGAAACTCGCCTAGCCGAAGCCAAGGCTAACAACATGACCACCTGCCAGGTGAGATATTTCAACTCCACTGTCTTAAGTGGTTCAAAGCAATGTAACTTAAGGAAACTTAACACCACGTTAAGGTCTCAAGGCGCCACCGGAGGTACAAAAGGAGGCTGAATATGCAGTACTCCCTTCACAAAAGTTGTACTTCAGGTAATGAGGCCAATTCCTTTTGAAAGAAAATGGATAAGGCCGAAATCTGAACTTTTAATGGAGCCTAATTTTAGGCCCAAATTCACTAATTTTAGGCCCAAATTCACTTCATAGGAAGTGAAGAAAACGGCCCAGGTGAAATTCTTCCGTAGGAGCATTCCTGGCCTCACACCAAGAAACATATTTTCTCCATATTCGGTGATAATGTTTAGATGTCACGTCCTTCCCAGCCTTTATTTGCGTAGGAATGACCTCATCCGGAATACCTTTTTCCGCTAGGATCCGGCGTTCAACCGCCATGCCGTCAAACGCAGCCGCAGTAAGTCTTGGAACAGACAGGGACCTTGTTGTAACAAGTCCTGCCTTAGGGGAAGAGGCCACGGATCTTCTGTGAGCATTTCTTGCAGATCCGGATACCAGGTCCTTCGTGGCCAATCTGGAACAATGAGAATTGCTCTCACTCCTCTTTTTCTTATTATCCTCAACACTTGGGTATGAGAGGAAGAGGAGGAAACACATATACCGACTGGAACACCCACGGTGTCACTAGGGCGTCCACAGCTACCGCCTGAGGGTCTCTTGACCTGGCGCAATACCTTTGTAGCTTTTTGTTGAGACGGGATGCCATCATGTCTATTTGGGGTAGTCCCCACCGACTTGCAATCTGTGCGAAGACTTCCTGATGAAGTCCCCACTCTCCCGGATGCAGAGCGTGTCTGCTGAGGAAGTCTGCTTCCCAGTTGTCCATTCCCGGAATGAACACTGCTGACAGAGCGCTTACATGATTCTCCGCCCAGCGAAGAACTCTGGTGGCTTCCGCCATTGCCACTCTGCTCCCTGTGCCGCCTTGGTGGTTTACATGAGCTACTGCGGTGATGTTGTCTGACTGGATCAGAACTGGTCGATTGCGAAGTAAGATCTCCGATTGACGTAGGGCGTTGTATATGGCCCTTAGTTCCAGGATGTTGATGTGAAGACAAGTCTCTTGACTTGACCAAAGTCCTTGGAAATTTCTTCCCTGTGCGACCGCTCCCCAACCTTGGAGGCTCGCGTCCGTGGTCACCAGGATTCAGTCCTGAATGCCGAACCTGCGGCCCTCTAGAAGGTGAGCACTGTTTAGCCACCACAGGAGAGATACTCTGGCCCTGGGGGACAGGGCGATCCGCTGACGCAATTGCAGATACGACCCGGACCATTTGTCCAATAGGTCCCATTGGAAGGCCCTTGCATGGAATCTGCCGTATGGAATGGCTTCGTATGTTGCCACCATCTTTCCCAGAACTAGAGTACAATGATGTACTGACACTTGTTTTGGTTTCAACAAGTTCATGACTAGAGTCATGAGTTCCTGCGCTTTTCCCTTCAGAAGAAAAATCCTTTTCTGGTCTGTGTCTAGAATCATGCCCAAGAAGGGCAGACGAGTTTTAGGATTCAGCTGCGACTTTGGAATATTGAGAATCCAGCCGTGTCGCTGTAACACATTCAGTGAAAGTGATACGCTGCTCAGCAACTTCTCCCGTGATCTCACTTTTATGAGGAGATCGTCCAAGTACGGGATAATTGTGACACCCTGCTTGCGCCGGAGCACCATCATTTTCGCCATTACCTAGGTGAAAATTCTCGGGGCCGAGGAAAGCCCAAACGGCAACGTCTGAAATTGGTAATGACAATCCTGTACCGCAAATCTCAGGTACGCCTGATGAGGAGGATATATGGGGACATGTAGGTATGCATCCTTTATGTCCAGAGATACCAAAAAATCTCCCCCTTCTAGGCTGGCGATGACCGCCCTTAGTGATTCCATCTTGAACTTGAATCGTTTTAAGCAAAGGTTCAGGGGTTTTAAATTTAAAATGGGTCTGACCGAACCGTCCGGTTTCGGAACCATAAACAGAGTTGAGTAGTACCCCTGCCCTCTTTGAAGCAGGGGAACCTCTACCACCCCTTGTTGCAGACACAATTTGTGAATCGCATGTAACACTATCTCCCTTTCCAGGGGTTGTTTCGGTAGGGCCGATTTGAAAAAAAACGGCGAGGAGGCACTTCTCCGAATTCCAGCTTGTAACCCTGGGAAACAATTTCTATTGCCCATGGATCCACCTGTGAGTGGACCCAGACGTGGCTGAACAGTTGAAGACGTGCCCCCACAGGAGCTGACTCCCTCAGGGGAGCCCCAGCGTCATGCGGTGGATTTAGCAGAGGCCGGGGAGGACTTCTGTTCCTGGGAACTAGCTGTGTTGTGCAGCTTTTTCCCTCTGCCCTTACCTCTGGCAAGAAAGGACGAACCACGTGCTCTCTTGTTTTTATTGGAACGAAAGGCCTGCATTTGATAATGAGGCGCTTTCTTAGATTGTGAGGGAATATATGGCAAAAAAATGTATTTACCTGCCGTAGCCGTGGAGACGAGATCCGAGAGGCCCTCTCCGAACAATTCCTCACCCTTGTAAGGCAACAACTCCATATGCCTCTTTTAGTCGGCATCACCTGTCCATTGCATGTGCCACAGGACACGTCTAGCAGAAATCGACATAGCGTTGACTCTAGAACCCAGTAGACTAACGTCTCTTTGGGCATGTCTTATATATATATATTTATATATATATATATATATATATATATATATATAAGACAACATCTTTTACATATAAATATATATATATATATATATATTAGGGACAATAACATGGTATCCTTATCTAGAGTTTCAATCTCTGCTGATAAGATATCTGTCTACGCTGCTACAGCGCTATAAACCCATGCCGACACAATCGCCGGTCTGAGTAGTGTACCAGAATGTGTGTATGTCAATGCCTTGTACACCCTAGGGGAAGATTCCCATCTTATCCTGGCCCCATTAGGGAAAGGATACTCCCTGAGGATTCTTTTTGGGAAGCTGCAGCTTCTTGTCTGGAGATTCCCGCTCTTTTTTTTCATGAGAGGAGGGAAATTTACCTCAGCTTTCTTCCCCTTAAACATGTGTACCCTCGTGTCAGGGACAGATGAGTCATCAGTGATAAGCAAACATCTTTTATTACAATAATCATATATTGAATACTTTCCTGCCAGTTTTGGCTGTACTTTGCATTATCATAGTCGACACTGGAGTCAGACTCCGTGTCGATATCAGTGTTTATTATTTTGGATAGTGAGCGTTGTGAGACTCTGAAAGTCTCTGTGAAATAGGGACAGACATGGGTAGAATCCCTGTCTGTTCTCTAATCTTTTGTGTAATAAATTCATCTTAGCACTTAATTTCACATATCCAATCAGGTGTCGGCGTTGTCGACGGAGACACCACACACACACACACACACACACACACATTTGCTCCATCTCCTCCATAGGAGAGCCTTTTACCTCAGACATGTCGACACACACGTACCGACACCACACACACTCAGGGAATGCTCTTCTGAAGACCGTTCCCCCACAAGGCCCTTTGGAGAGACAGAGAGAGAGTATGCCAGCACACACCCCAGCGCAATATGACCCAGGAAAAACACAGCAATTTAATGTTTACCCCGTAGCGCTGTTATTATTATCTGCGCCGAATTATGTGCCCCCCCCTCTTCTTTAAAACCCTCTCTTCTACCGTGGTATAAGCAGGGGAGAGTCCGGGGAGCTTCCTCTCAGTGGTGCTGTGGAGAAAAACATGGCGCTGGTGAGTGCTGAGGGAGAAGCCCCGCCCCCTCGGCGGCGGGCTTCAGTCCCGCTAAAGTGTAAAATTGGCGGGGGCTCATGCATATATACAGTGTCCAGCTGTATATGTGCTCTCTCTTGCCAAATAAGAGGTTTATATTGCTGCCCAGGGCGCCCCCCCCCCTGCGCCCTGCACCCTTACAGTGACCGGAGTATGTGAGGTGTATGGGAGCAATGGCGCACAGCTGCCGTGCTGTGCGTTACCTCAGTGAAGCTCACGAAGTCTTCTGCCGCCTTTTGAAGCCTTCTTTCTTCTCATACTCACCCGGCTTCTTTCTTCTGGCTCTGTGAGGAGGACGGCGGCGCGGCTCTGGGACGAACGTCCAGGGCGAACCTGTGTTCCGACTCCCTCTGGAGCTAATGGTGTCCAGTAGCCTAAGAAACAAGACCTTGAAACTCAGAGAAGTAGGGTTGTTTCTCTCTCCTCAGTCCCTCGATGCAGGGAGTCTGTTCCCTGAAAATAAAAAACCTAACAAATATACTTTCTTAGCAGGAAACTCAGGAGAGCTCCCTGCAGTGCACCCATCTCCTCTGGGCACAGTCTCAAACTGAGGTCTGGAGGAGGGGCATAGAGGGAGGAGCCAGTGAACACCCAGAGTCAAAGTCTTTCTTAAAGTGCCCATGTCTCCTGCAGAGTCCGTCTATTCCCCATGGTCCTTACGGAGTCCCCAGCATCCTCTAGGACGTTAGAGAAAGTATTTTTTTAAATATTTAAACATTATATTATGTACAGCTGCAGAACGGATCTCCTCGTCAAAAACGGGGGGACAGAGTGGGATGACGCAGTTGCATGAAATCTGACCATGCCAGTCAAGTGGTTTTAATGTAGTAGTTGAAAGGAGAGGGAATAGGTGACGAGTGCTTAAAGTGGTCCTAGAGAGGTGGTGGAACTCACTCACCCCCCTCCCACCAACACACACACACAGACACACAGACTTGTGAAATAAAGGGATTGCACGTGCTTCAACAAAGGGGCGTGGCCTCAAAAAGAAAGGGGCATGGTCATCCAATAGTAGCCCCAATTCAAATTACGCCACACAGTAGCACAATCTTATTCACATTACACCACATAGTAGTGTCCCTTATTCATGTTATAACACACATTAGTGCCCATTATACACAAAGCCCACAGCAGTAGTGCCCCTTATATAATGCCTTCAGTAGTAGTGCCCCTTATGCAATGCCCGCTGTAGTGGTAGTGCCCACAGTTGTATTGCCCCTTATGTAGAGCCCATAGTATTGGTGCCTCTTATACAGTGCCCCCAGTAGTAGTGCCCCTTATGTCCCCAGGAGTGATGTCCCTTATTAAGTGCCCCCTGTAGTTATGCCCCCAGTAGTTATGCACCCAGTAGCTATGCACCCAGTTTCCCCCTCTAGTAGCGCTGCTTACACACACAAAAAACAACTCACCAGCCCTGCTCCTGCTTCCGGACCGCAGCCTCCGTCTGGCGGCCGCTCCTCGCAATTATGGGAGAGACGTCATGATGTCTCTCCCATAGCGCACAGCCGCACACTGCCTGGGCCGGAAGCCGGAGCTCAGGAGTGAGCTTTGGATTCCGGCTTCGCTGAGGGGGAAAGAGCCGGCGCCCATTGGTAACAGTCTCAGCGGGCGCTCGGCATTTCCCTAGGTTAGGTGAGCCGGAACTGACCCCGTTCTGGCTCACTTTAACCTCTGGGTGAAGGTATACTGTAACTTGTTTGCACAGTTGCTGTGGTTATTCAGACACATGTTGCTTAGACTATGGGCTCAATCAAATTAGTAGAGATGAGCGCTTCAGATTTTAGGAAACTCAAACGTGCCCAAACTTCCGGGATCCAAGTTGTTCCAAGCACTGGCTCAGGTTTTCTCACCAGGCTCGGATTTCAAACAGAGGCAAAACGTCATCCTCCCATCAGAATCGGATTCTCTGGTTTTGGCTTCGATATGGGGTGGCCGTGGCCAGGACTCTGTGCCATTTCACTCCAGTCCAGGCACGCTGCTGTATGCTGCGCTCAGAGTGGCTGTGCAATGTCGATCCACAAGTGGCAGTGCGGTACCCATCTCAGTGGCTGTGCGGTAACCATCTCAGTGGTACTGCACTAACTCCGCAGGCCCCACCCACCGTGTTCACATAAACAGTGGGTTAAAAAAGTTAAATAAAATGAAAGTTTAAAAAAGTAAAAAAAGTTTACTATAAAATTTTTATCATTTGTACTGTTCTGTGCACTGCACCCCAATACGCTGCACCTCAATATGCTCTGTAACCCAGTGCACATGCGTAAGAATGGTCTGACTCCAGAGTGAGCTGAGCTGCCAGGTAAAAAAAGAGAAAAATATATTGCTGTATAACTCCAATATTTGTGTACTCGGAGAGAGTTTTCAGCACAGCTGGGAACCTTATCAGAGATCAGCGTAGGTTACTTACTCAAAATTTGAAAAAGATGATAATCATTAAAATCAACTAAAAATTCTACAAGGAAGACCTTTACCAGCAATTACAGAGATTTCTGTAATGGTGTATTCCAGCAGGGGATGAATTGATATTGTGTGAGGATGATGTACACACTGATGAGGGTGAGGATGCCATATTGCCACTACAGAGCTGTTAGCTTAGCTGCCTTAAGCCCATTGGTAGCTTGTTTTGTGAGGGCCCAAACAAACCAAGCACTTTAGCCACAAAAGTGGCAGTCCCTGTCCCTGAAGGGCTTGGTTTGTTAAACTGTGCATGTCCTTTTTAACATACAACATAAGGGTGGGTGGAAGAGCCAAAGGACAATTCCATATTGCACTACATTTCATTTTTGTCACTGCTGTGTGGCAATGTTTCTTAGATGTGCTATAAATTGCTGTGTGTTTGTGGCGCTGTTCGGTCACTTAGTAAACAGTCAGTTTGCTGCAGCCTTTGGCCTAAAGCAGATGAAAATAATATTGTGAGCTGTGAGGTGACCAAAATCGACTGAAAATGAGTGGAAATTAATGTTATTGAGGTAAATAATACTCTAGGAACAATAATAAAAAAAAAAAGGCCCAAATTATCATTTTAGCTTTTTTTGTAAGTTTTGGAAAAAATACAAAACCAAAACGAGTCACAGTGGAAATCCCAAACCGAACCCAAAACCGTACAACGAATTAGAACCAAAACCAGCAAAAATGGTCCGGTGTACATCTCTACCAATTAGCAGCAAGTTCAGTCACAACGCGATTAAGTGAGGCTGTATGCCACACTAATGGTACCCTCCAGATTCCATGATTTTGCAAAGATCCACAAGTCCAGGATCAGACTGTGTTGCGAGGGGGGAAAATGATGGTGCTGTTGCTTCTATGTTGTCCCAAGGGTAACTTACCCACTTCCCACCTAACTGAATTAAGCCCTATGCCTTTAGTTCTAAAATAATAATAATAATAATAAACTTTTATGACTCCAGGGTTGCCAAGGGCAGTGGGGTATATTGTGGAGAGCTGGTGCTGATTACGCAGGCCTGGGCTTGCTGGAGTTGCCCAGGTCAGTGATACGCTGTCGATTTCCTCTAGCCACCCTGGCACAGGCCTCTTTCCCCTGCAATGTGTCACTGTGTCTGTGCAAAGTCCCAATTTCGGGAGCCATGGACTGAACAGCAAGCTGATTGGACAGGTGGAGATGTCTCTGCCCCCTAATGGAGAAGTTGTCACCACTGCCAAGTATAGATGCATGGATCCAGGCAGCTTAAGAAAAAGTCTTCCCCCACCGGGCACTGCACCTCTCACTGCTGTTGGCTGCAGCCAAGGAAGGGGCTCGGGGTAATTAGAGAGCTGAAGTTCAACTGCTCCCAGGCAGTTAAAACCTGGGGCCAACAGATGTCTCAGCAGAGGGGTGGCAGAAGCAGAGAGAGCATGCATTTGAGTAAGAAGGGCTGATGGGGCATTGTTAGCCTTTGCAGAGATGCCGAGGAGGTCAAATGTCTCTTTGTAGCTTGCAGCACTGCTCCTTTGCTGTGCATGGCACCACATGTAGTATTTTTGAACATTTTGGTTTGTGTAAGGAAATTGGCCACACCTCCCATATTTGGCCACATCCACCCCAGTACCTGGTCCCGCATCAGCTATTGATGGCCCTGTTTCATCTATAATGCAGAGTAAGATGTGTCAGTGTTCCCAAGGTAGGTCACCATGCACAAAGTCCTGTCAGATATAATGGAATACATATGTTTTACTAGCAGCCTGGATCCCAGCTGTCATGATCCCGACAGCTGGATCTTGGCCACCAGTATGCCGGCAGCGGGGAGAGCGCTCCTGTGGTGGCATCTCACTGCCTGTCAGGAATCCGGGGTCGGTATTGTGACCGCCGGGATCCTGACAGGTGGTCTCATGATTGCCTCCAGATACAATATCTCTAAAGGTCAATTTTTACCTCCACTTCCTACTAGTTATCTTTAAGGACTATTATAAGCTTTGCATCAGGCTGTTCAGTTTTAATGGTTAAGCAGCGGTACTGACAGATCACCAGTAACAAACCCACCTACTTTATGAAATTTGAGGATTTTGGTACTTACCAGATAAATCCTCTTCTTTGAATCCATAGGGGTCACTGGAGTTCTCTTGGGATATAGACGGTGTGATAGCAGGGATAGGCACATTTAAATATTAAAATAAAATGTGTAACCCTCCTCCATACTCGCAAGATACCTCAGTGTTTTTTGCTGGGCCGAATCGGAGCGAAAGAGAGGATGAACAATGAAGAATTACATATAACATTATAACATAACGGACAACTGGAAAGTTGACACGACAACAGATAACAATCACCGTAACCTTCCAACAAGCCGGTGATAATGTGTTACCATAAGATAAACTGAAATTACCACAAGACAGGTGAAACTGCTCTGGGCGGGCGTCCAGTGACCCCTATGGATTCAAAGAAAAGGATTTATCTGGTAAGTACCAAAATCCTCTTTTCTTTTTCATCCACTAGGGGTCACTGGAGTACTCTTGAGATGTACCAAAGTTTCCCCCTTGGGCAGGAGAGCTGGTTGGCACCTGTAACAGTAGACAGCAAAAGGTAGATGGTGATGCCGCAAACGTATAAAAACTTGTAAAAGCGCACAAACGTGTGCACTGATGACCATGTAGCTGCATGGCAAAGTTGCGTCGTAGAGGCTCCACGACCTGCTGTCCATGTTTCCACAGAACATGTGGAATGTGAAATAGATGCAGGCGGTTGTAGCCTAGCCTGAAAGTAAGCTTGACGAATGGCAGCTTAATCCATCTGGCCAGGTCTGCTTGGAAGCTGGCCAACCTATCTTGACTGCATCAAAGAGAACAAACAATGTATCTGTTTTACGTACTGTTGATGATCGAGCTACATAAACATGAAGTGCGTGTACCACAGCTAAAGTAGCTGGAGTTCCTGAACCTTTTGAGAAAACAGGAACTACGATTGGTTGATTGATGTGAAAGGAGGATACTACCTTCGGTAGAAAAGCGGGATTTGTCCGAAGCTCCGGTCATCATGAAATACCAGATAGATGGCTTGCATGACAAGACACCCAATTCTGAAACACGCATTGCCGAAGCTAAGGCTAGGAGAAACACTTTTTTCCACGTTAGAAACTTAACATCCACTTGTTGTAAGGGTTCAAAAGTTGAAAACTGCAAAAATGTAAAACTAGATTCAAGTCCCATGGCACTGTAGGTGGTATAAATGGAGGTTGAACTCTAAGGACACCTTGTTGGAAAGTGTAAAATGTTGGCAAAAGAGCCAAATGCCTTTGAAAGAAAATTGACAAGGCAGAGACCTGCACCTTTAGTGTAGCTAAACGTAGTCATCCATCTAACCCACTCTTTAAGAATAGCAAAAGATGGGATAAACTGAAAGATGTTGGTAACGTCCGAGCTTCACACCAACCTATATAAGCTCTCCAAATTCTGTGATAATGAGCTGCTGTAACTGGCTTCCTAGCATGTAACATGGTTGGTATAACTGACTCTGGAATGCCCTCTCATCTTAAGAGAGCGGTTTCAACAGCTACCCTGTCAAATGCAGCCGCGCTAAAAGCGGGGGAATGGAACGGACCCTGTTATAGTAGATCTGGACATAGCGGAAGCAGCCATGGCTCCTCTACGAGTAGCCCGCGGAGATCCAAGAACCACACTTTCCGAGGCCCACTAGTATGACGGTCGTGAATTCTTTCGGTTTATTCGCTTTAGCAACCGAGGAAGCAGCGGAGATGGTGTAAACAGATACACGAAGCTGTATGGCCACGCCATTGTGAGAGCATCCACTGCTTTTGGATCTCTTGTTCTGGACACATACTGGGGTGTTTGATGATTTTGGCGAGATGCCATTAGATCCATCTGTGGGTAATCCCACCGCTGGACCAACATCTGGAACACTTCTGGATTTTAAGACCATTCTCCTGGATGAAAATCCTGACGGCTGAGAAAATCTGCTTCCCAGTTGTCCACTCCTGGAATGAACACTGGTGATGCTCGGCCCAATTCAGGATTTGCGCAACTTCTCACATGGCCATGCGACTTTGAGTTCCTCCTTGTTTGTTTATGTATGCGACTGCCATTGCCTTGTCTGACTGAACCTGAACAGTCTGAGACTGGAGCCTGTAAACTGCTTGTTGCAGCGCGTTGAAATCGCCCTGAGTTCTCGGACACTTATTTGACAGTAATCTTTCTGGGTCTGACCATAGACCCTGAAGCTGACAGTGTAGGACCAATGCTCCCCAACCTCTGAGACTTGCGTCCGTCATCAGAATTATCCAATTCCAGAGTAGTGACACTCTGGCCCTTAGAGACAACCGCACCATCTGATGAATTTGTAGATGAGAGCCTGACCACTGTGCGAGAAGATCCAGTTGTTAAGGACATGAGTGAAAACTTCCGAACTGGAGTGCTTCAAAAGACGCTACCATCTTAAATAACAGTTGAATACACAAATGCACGGAGACTGTCTGTGGTTTGAGCACTAAGTGCACCAGATGACGAATACTTTGTGCTTTCTGTTCTGGCAGGTAAATTTGTTGATCCACCGTATCCATAATCATTCCTAGGAATTGAATTCTTGACATGGAACCAGGCTTGATTTCTTGAAGTTGACAATCCAACCGTGCTAAACTAGTACATTGTACGTCAGTAAGGCATTTTGAAGGAGTATTTGTTGAGGCGGAGCCTTGATGAGAAGGTCGTGTAAGTACGGAACTATTACCACTCCCAGGGATATGAGTTGAGCTATAATCACAGACATCACCTTTGTGAATACCCAAGGCGCTGATGAGAGGCCAAACGGTATTACCTGAAATTGATAATGGTTTTGTTGTACTGCAAACCTTAAGTACGCCTGATGCGGTGACCAAGTTGGAATGTGTAAGTACGCATCCTTGAGATCCAGTGAAATCATGAATTCCTGTGGTTATAAACCTGCAATCACTGACCGCAGGGATTCCATCTTGAATCTGTAGTAAGTGACGTACTGATTGTTCCCCTTCAGGTTCAATATTGGTCTGACTGAGCTGTCCGGCTTTTGTACTACAAAAAGACTGGAATAAAAACCTTGACTGTTGATGTACTGAAACCTGAATCAAAACTGCTGAATCCACAAGAGACTGAATCACGGTCTGCAGAGCCACCGTTTTGTCCCTGACACAGACAGGCCTGTTTAGAAAAACCGCATTGGTGGTAGACAATCAAACTCAATTTTGTAACCTTTGTCCACAAATTTGCGGAACCACCCATCTGCGGAAGTCTGAAACCACGCTGACTGAAATGTGAGAAGGCATGCTCCCACAACTGAAGATCCGAGATGGGCTGGAATTCCATCATGCCACTGGTTGTTAGCGGGATTTTATTTTTTTTAAGATGGTTAGTGGTTTTGAAAACCATGTCCTCTACCACATGTACTGTATACGGTTGTTCCTTGTGCACAGCCACGAAATAACTGAAGTCTAACAGATGTGAACGCTGGTCCACAGTACTTCCTTTGAGGTACTGGTGTGGGCAATGGTAGGAATATAGATTTCCTTCAGTAGCCCGAGAAACCACTTGTCCAATGTAGGACTAAATAACATGTCGCCAGTATAAGGCAACGCCTCTTTCTGGTTTTGACTTAGCCTCTGCTTGCCAAAATAGTGACCCAAGCATCCTACGGCCACACTAATGGGCTTTAAAATTTGAGAAGTGACTTGCCCAACATCCATAGATGCCGTAGCCAAATACTCAGCCGATTCACAATGTGATCGGTAAGAAGTATAAGTTAGTCTGAGAATAAGACCCTGTTGCAGGCCTAACCTGAGCTGTTTAGCCTAGGTTCCTACAGCCTTGTTACTGAAAATCCAACTAAAGCAGGTCAAGCAACACCCCTGCTGTTGTATAAATGACTTTAGCATGGACTCTAGCATACGCTCAGACTGATCTTTAAGTGTCGTTGCAGCAGGACCTGGAATTGTCAATTTCTTTTCTTGTTAGTAAATAAAAAAAAAAACATATTGTGACAGAAGTCTCTGTCTCAGTGAAATGTAGCACCTGGCGTACCGGGCGGATGAGGCCATCAGTAACCTCACTAATTCTCCAAGCCCAATTGACCTTTCACCTTCTGTTACTGAGATACCAGGTCTGGCATTAAAGCATCCGATTGTAGTGCAAGGTTCTTGAAATTTCCTGAGCCCACTGAGGCTGCTCAGACAGCAGTGAACGCGGATCAGATCACTGACTCACGGTCATTCCGTGTCGCGGACAATTCCGTTGCCCAAGTTGAAAAATCTGCATGACTCAGTAAACAATATCTAATAAGAATGTGAATTACTGAAGAAAAATAATAATAAATAAATAAATAAATAAATAAAAACCGATAACACCCCTGCTACCCCTCCAGTGGCAGTGTGTTGTAGGACAGACACCAAAATTCCTGCAGGTAGAAACAAGAAGTTAGTATAAAATGATGTCCACACCATGTGCGGTGTCTTTTAACCTATGCAGTAATTCACAGAATAATCTTAATTCACAGTATAGGCTCAATAGCCTGTTTTTATCATAACCATTGGTGAGTGAAACATACATATAATATATAAACACAGTTCCCAGTATAGGCATAATTGCCGGGTTATAACCACTGGTGAGTGAAACATATGCAATATACATACACAGTTCAAAGTATAGGCTTAATAGCCCGTTTTTGTTATAACCACTGCTGATTGAAATAAATGCAATATATAAACACAGGTCACAGTATAGGCTTAATAGCATGTGCACCTTATTAAACACAGTTCACATTATAAACATTACTGAGTGTAATATAGGTAAAATATAAACACAGGTCAAAGTAGAGGCTTATTTGTGTCCCCTTATAAGCCCTGTGATGCATTTCCTTTGCTGAAATGCTGGCTAGGGATCGGACCACCATCCATTCTTTCCCCCCCCCCCCACCCCACTGCTTGTATCAGCACCTGTGAGCTGTGGCTTCTAAGAACAGGACGCCCCAGCTAGCTGAATGGCTCCCCCTCCCCGTCACCTGGCAGCTATATGTGAGCTGACCGTGGTGGGGACTTGGGGAGCGGTGAGCTGCGGTAGCGCGATGTAATTGCGTAAGGGTTGGAACGGGCAGTGTGCAACAGTGATGGGTGCCAAGCGGGGACAGCATGTGCTGACCACGGCGCTGTGGAGAACAGAGGCGGGCAAGCGGGGGCAGCGTGTGCTGACCGTGGTGCTATGGGGAACGGAGGCGGCCAAGAGAACGGAGTCAGGTGCCAATATCAGAGGCGGTGAGGCAGCATGTAATAAGATTCCCCAGTGCAAAACCGGCCCCACGGAGCGGCGGCAGTATGAGCTGACTGGCCACTCCTTACCTTCTCCCAAGGTCTGGATGTCTCTGTCGGGGGTTCTTTATAAGCTCAGACTGTGACTTCTGTGTTGCTTGATAGATTCCAGGAGTGCTATGACGGAGCTTCTCTGCAAGTGTCGTCCAGCTCCTGCAGCCTTTGGCTGAATCAGCTAAAGCTGATATAGGTCTATGGCAGTACTCCTCTATCTGAGTGCCGACAAGCCTCTTCTGCCAACAGCAGCACACACAGACCCGGACCCAAGCTTCTTAATAAGCTGGGAAAGGCTGTGGTTAAAAATTAAAAAGTAAAAAAGAAAAAGAAAAAAAATCTGGAGTCCAGTCCAGAATGTGCGATCCCATGAGGCACATAAAAACAACGAGGTATCTTGGGAGTATGGAGGAGGAAGAGGGTAACATATTTTAATATTTAAATGTGCCTATCCCTGCTATCGCACCGTCCATATCCCAAGAGTACTCCAGTGACCCCTAGTGGATGAAAAATAATTAAGAATTAGTTATAATTAAATGATAAATATTAAGAGTTTGGTATCCAGTATAAGACCATCTTTCCTTACATCCTGGAGAAACCAAGCTTTCCATGCTCCTAAACCACATTACCAACCACTACACACATTCAGGAGACTGGCAGCCTGGTGACATATTCTGGCTAGAAGGGGGCAGAATAACTGAAGCAGCATGTGGTGCCAGAGATCATGGTCTCTTTATTCTTCCTAATAAACTTGGCCATAGATGTTGATACTGTATGAACTGAGAGAGGTCTCTGAAGCGCAACTGAATGTGTGTCTGTAGAGCAGTTCCGGGTTCTATAGCAAACTACATGTTCTTACTTAAGAAAATGACTATTACAAAAATGTCTTTTACAAAGAACTACCTTGTAATTGTCTAAGCTTCTGTATTACAACAGACATAATTGCACTATAACTGTGGAGAGCCCATTGCTACAGTTTTAGCTTCTGGCAGTCACAGACATTTAGCATCATACGGGTTGCCCGGAAGGGAGGACACATTTAATGAGCAGCATTTTTCTTTTATTTTGTTCTATCATTTTTGAAGACATAAAACGACTTCATACTCATTATTTCAGGTAACATAGAAAGTGATTCATGAAGTATACATAGAAAGAAGAAATGCATAAAATATAAATTCAATGTGCTGATAAAATTACTTAGAAACCTGTAAGTAATGTTGGTCTGCATAACATATTTTCCATTTCTTTTTCACACCTCGCTGGCAATAACGCAGCATCGAAGAAGTATATACACCACTTTTCTTATGTATATATACCCTTGACAAATTTTCTAAATTTGCTGATTAATAAATCATACACCGAAATGTTGTTCTATGATTCAAAGCACTGATGTTGAAAATAAATGATATTTGGTTTTAATTTATGGGTCTGTTGACTAAAGAGAGAAATCCTCTCTCTCTAGCTTCTCCTCAAAGGTATGGCTTCTCCCTATCTTCTAAAGCCCCCACACTGGTCAGTGATAGTTATTACCATACAGAGAAACAGTTACATTGAAAACACAACCACTTAGTATAAGTAGTACACAACACATAAGGGGTAAGACTAAAAGTTGAAGTAAGACGAGTTTGTAAGTCACATTAAAGCAGTCTCAATCAATGACCCAGTGCCATGGTGTGGACAGAAGGGTCATTGGTAACAATTGTGAGTGCACTGGGGACACGCATTGTGCAAGGACTGTACAAAACAGGAGGGCACTATTTGTGCAAGCTTATAGTCTAAGGCAGAGATTTTCAACCTTTTACAACTCGCAACACTGAATAAGATTTAAATATTGTCAAGGCACACCGAAATATAATGGTGATGCATGGTGCAGTTGCGTGTCCTAGGATGTCATGTTGCAGCTTCTCCATAGGTAACGCCTGAGCCACATCTGAGAACGCTAGAAGAGCCCAACACTGCCTGGGACCAAAGTTAGAACTGGCTCTGCAACCACTAAACCCACCATTATTGATCGTTCCAGGGCCTCCGTAGCGCCAAAACACTGACGGGCCTGGCTCTGCTTCTATGGCGGCACACCTGGAGACTGCTCAGGGCACACTAGTGTGCCACTGCACAGTGGCTGAAAAACATTGGCGGTGACCTGGGAGACAGAGGGAGATGGGCAGAGAGATTAGAGCTAAGAAGGTAAATAGAGCTGAGAGGCATTTATTTAAATGATTCACTGGTGGAGCACCATGACAACGCAATGGGGGGGGGGGGGGGTGCTATAAATACATCTATAGTGTCTAGGAACATAATGTAGGGCCTTATTCAGAGTTGTTAACATACCAAAAAAGCACACTAATGGGCAAAACCATGTGCACTGCGGGGGGGGGGGGGGGGGGGGGGCAGATATAACATGTGCAGAGAGAGTTAGATTTGGGTGGGGTGTGTTTAAACTGAAATCTAGATTGCAGTGTTAACATAAAGCAGCCAGTATTTACCCTGCACAGAAATAATATAACCGACGCAAATCTAACTCTATGCACGTTATTTCTTCCCCACCTGCAGTGCATATGGTTTTGCTTTTTTGGTTTGCTAACAACTCTGAATAACCAATAGGTCAACATATGGTCGGCATGCAGTAGAGGGACAGGTACAAAAGGTTGATGGGTACAAAAGGTTGACAGAGAAAAGGTTGAAAGTGGTTAAGGTAGACAGAGTAAAAAGTCCAACATGACAATGGTCGATATAAAATGGATGACAAGTTTTTGAGTGTTTAGGCCAAATCTTGCATATTCCATGTTATATGACAGCCATCAGTAAAAACATATACCATTACGGGCTCGCTCTGCTCGCCACAGGCTACTATTCCCAACAGATGTCCACGTGGATAGTAAATCAAACAAATGACCATTTGTACCTGTCAACCTAATGCATGCCTATTATATTATATTTATATATATACACACACACACACACACACACACACACACACACACACACATATACACACACACACACACACTGTCTACCTAGACATTGTAGATCTATCATACCAGGCAATGATGCCAGGCAATGGTGCTGCCCATGTTGGGTAATGTTTGTCACCAGTGTAAAGTTTGAGCTTGCATAACATAGGAAGTCAGCACATACTATAAGCAAATATTATATTTTGTTTTGTTGTCTCAAGATTGTTCTGTAGCATAAAAGATTGTCATTAAAAGTTTAAGTATTTTCTAATAAAAAGAACAGAGAAAACAAAAGGAAATTATTACCTGTGTATTAGATAGCAGTCACAAGTACTGTATTTGTGGATTAGGTTTTGCTCTGATAAACAACAACAACAACAAGATGTGGAAATAAAAAACATATATATTGGCTCTAGCATTATTTAAATATCCAAGCTACGATCATACTGTTTTATTTCCCATTCCATTCCTGTTAGCCTGAGGCAAGCCATAAATAGTACAGATCTTCTTTTACTGGCTCTTTAAATATTGCAGTAATATTCGAGTTGTTGGCGATACATGTCAGAAAGTAATGGCTCCGTTTCCCAAGCTTACATGGACCAGACTGAATGTTCATAATTAATGTTTATCTACAAACACTGGGAATTGAAAATCAATAAAACTGATGGCTTTAAACCCAGGTTATTCTACCAAAAAGTTCTACTGTTTTACAAGTATGAATATAAGTGGAAATTCATCTGATCTGCTATATTACGTTCTCTCTCCTGGGGCTGATGCAGGGTGGGATTTAGTGGAGTGTAAATAAGCAAATTTGTTCTGTGCATGACCAGAAGAAAAAGGATTGCTGTAATCGGACAATTGCACTTGAACGCGATTGAGGTGGGAATGTGCACTAACTTGGGACATGTACAGTAAGGGCACAGACACATAATGCAACAGATGGAGACTCGCACATAGGCGCACAAGTGTCTGTCAAAGCCCTATCAATTTCTGCTGCCTGAGGGCTGGTGGAAATAAACACCAATGACTACGGTCGTCAGTACGAGGCAGGTGGGGAGTTTGACAAGGGCGGGATACCTGTCAAACCGTTACGCAGGTTTCCTAAGGTGAGCTCAACGAGGACAGAAACCTCTTGTGGAGAAGAGGATTGTGATTGGCTGATTGTAAATTCCCTGCTGAAGCAGATGGGTGCTTTCTATGTTGCCTGTGGAAATGCTATATGATTCTGTGATTTAAAAAAAAATATGTAAAAGCTAAAACATTAAATACATGGAAGGGAGCGCATTACCTGCTGTAACAGCATATTTCACTACTAAGACAACTATAAAAAAAAACAATTGCATATAGATGTAACCGACAAATGCCTGATTAAACATTACACATATGATACTGGTGCAGACCTGTACACATCCTGCAGTTGTGTATTTTTAGTGAATGCATTTTACGTCTGCGAATTTGAGTGGAAAGGCGTTGAAACCCAGAATCATCCCATTGGTGCGCAAGTCACTATGTAGATTATTCAGAGTTGTTAGCAAACCAAAAAAGATAGCAATTGGGCAAAACCATGTTGCACTGCAGGTGGGGCAGATGTACCATGTGCAGAGAGATTTGTATTTGGGTGGGGTGTGTTCAAACTAAACTGCAGTGTAAAAATAAAGCAGCCCCCCTGTGTAATAAGAATAACCCCCTATGTAACAAGCTAATGAACAGCAAATGTTGAACCTGCTGATGGGTTCTTTTTAATCTACAGGCATTTCACAAATGTATCCTCATAATTCTATAATTTTTGTGCCAAATGGCGAGAGACGCATGGAGCGACTTAGACATCTCCGCCATGGGTAGCAATACCTGAACTTTTACACTGAATATAGGAGTTATTCGGGTTTGATAGCAAACCAAAAAAGTTAGCAATTGGGCAAAACCATGCTGCACTGCAGGGGGACAGATATAACATGTGTAGAGAGAGTTAGATTTGGGTGGGGTGTGTTCAAACTGAAATCTAAATTGCAGTGTAAAAATGAAGCAGACAGTATTTACCCTGCACAGAAACAATATGCAGCATTACTGATGCAAATAAGATAAATATTTAGTATAAAACTGTGGCAGGACACATGGCACTCCAAAAGGGGCCTCTTTGGTATGATTTCAGGATAGGTGTGTTTGTTGACACATCTTTATAGGGAAATGAAAAAAAACAGAACATCTTTAATAATTTCCCTTAATTTCTCTCAAATGAATTAAGGAAATATGGGGGTAATTCTGAGTTGATCGCAGCAGCACATTTGTTAGCAGTTAGGCAAAACCATGTGCACTGCAGGGGGGGCAGATGTAACATGTGCAGAGAGAGATTTGGGTGGGGTGTGTTCAATCTGCAATCTAATTTGCAGTGTAAAAATAAAGCAGCCAGTATTTACCCTGCACAGAAACAAAATAACCCACCCACATCTAACTCTCTCTGCAAATGTTATATCTGCCTCACCTGCAGTACACATGGGGGGGGTCATTCCGAGTTGATCGCACGCTGCAGATTTTCGCAGCGCAGCGCTCAGGTTACTACTGTGCATGCGTATGCACTGCAATGCGCACGCGCGTCGTACGGGTACAAACAGCATCGTTGCTGTGCAAGGCTTCTAGCGACGAATCCATTCGCACAACCGATCGCTAGGAGATTAACAGAAAGAGGGCATTCATGGGTGTCAACTGACAATTTTCTGGGAGTTGTAGGGAAAACGCAGGCATGACCAGACGTTTGCAGGGCGGGTGTCTGACATCAATTTCGGGATCGGACAGGCTGAAGTGATCACAAGGGCTGAGTGAGTTCAGACCTACTCAGAAACTGCAAAAAACTTTTTCGTCCCACTCGGCTGCACATGCGATCGCACACTTGCAAAGCGAAAATAAACTTCCCTAGAGGCGGCAACTATCTGATCGCTGCTCTGCAAAAAATAGCTAGCGAGCGTTCAACTTGGAATGAGAGCCATGGTTTTTCCCAACAAATTTGCTGCTGCGATCAACTCTGAATTACCACTTATATCACTATAAGTAATTTATTTGTCTTTTTTCAGAACTTTTTTTCACATTTATTGCACTTTGTTTTTCTTTGTACTTATTTTTACATAGCAGAGCATGTGTTAACACACAGCATCACAACTTTACATGTCATTAGGTCCTTTCCCATAATGTAAAAGTGTGTGTCTGCTGCCAGATGTTGGATTTTCATCAATAGTTGTCTGAGCGAAGGTCATCAATTATAAAAACCTTATGATGCTAGCACTCAAAGGAATGATTTTTAGTGTATGTCTAGAGGGTATTTTTGAATTCAAACCAAATATATAAAATATAGCCAAGGAATCTAAACAGCGAAACTTTTACTGCTTGCAGTGTTAAAAATTACACAATAATCAATGAGGGTCATTTCAAAGGGGAAGTGCAGAACAAACATATGGATCTAATTGCAAATACGTGTGGGATTTACAGCCGGACATATATCAGTGCACAGGAAGCATATGCGTCATTTGCCAAATGGTAACGCTGTAATGGGATAATAGTTTAAATCTTATTGTGTATTGAACATTTGTGGTCTAAATATACATAGGTAAAATGATGCAAAAAGCCAACAGCCATGTCTCACCCAGCCGTTCATTAAAGGTCAACTCCAAGTTCAGGAACAAAAAAAAAAAAAAAAATGTGAAATGAGCAAGTTCAAACCAATCGTAATGGGTTATTTAACATTCTAATCCTAAATTGCTTTTTGTGGTGTCCTTTCATGTACTGCAACAGCCTATCATTGCAGTTTAATTGTAGTCCACTTATTACAAATTACCGAAAAATAGAAAGAAAGGTTAAGTGCTTTTTTTAATTATCAGATAACAGAGCATTAAACTAGTAGAGTAAATGATGATTAAAAGCTGAATTATATATTTAGGCTTCAATGCCATACAGACTGCTGTAATTTCCCAATGACTTTATCTATACAATATAGGAAACACTACTTCCAGTAATACCGCCTCTCTTTAAACACAATGGAACACTCAAGAGTACAGTTTGGCCTCTGGTTTTATAGAAAGAAAAGCATAATGGCCCTCATTCCGAGTTGTTCGCTCGCTAGCTGCTTTTAGCAGCATTGCACACGCTAAGCCGCCGCCCTCTGGGAGTGTATCTTAGCTTAGCAGAATTGCGAACGAAAGATTAGCAGAATTGCGAATAGAAATTTCTTAGCAGTTTCTGAGTAGCTCCAGACTTACTCCTACATTGCGATCAGTTCAGTCAGTTTCGTTCCTGGTTTGACGTCACAAACACACCCAGCGTTCGCCCAGACACTCCCCCGTTTCTTCAAACACTACCGCGTTTTTCCCAGAAACGCCAGCATTTTTTCGCACACTCCCAGAAAACGGCCAGTTTCTGCCCAGATACACCCACTTCCTGTCAATCACACTACGATCACCAGAACGATGAAAAATCCTTGTTAGGCCGTGAGTAAAATACCTAGCTTTTGTGTAAAATAACTAAGCGCATGCGCTCTGCGAACCTTGCGCATGCGCAGTAAGCGACTAATCGCAGTATAGCGAAAATCGGCAACGAGCGAACAACTCGGAATGACCCCCAATGTAAGATATGTTCAGAACTGGCTAATATGCACAAATGCTAGTATACTTCCACAGATCTTGTGGTTGTGACTTGAATCCATTCAAATCAACTAAACTAATGAGTTTATAAAAAAAATTATATTATTTCTTTAAACCCAATTCTACAAATACACCTTTTCAACTACTGTCAGGCTCTCCGAGTGGAGGCTGGGACTGGTATGGAGTTTCATGCCTGATTCTCTCCAGGGGCCCAGGATGGGCAGAAAGACATCATCAAGAGGGCTATGCCCCCGCAGTGCACAGCACCTTCAAATGGTATACACCTGTGATGAAACCACCATCTGACTGGGTGGAGACTGTGGAACGCAACCAGAAGCCGTAAAGGCCCAAAACCCAAAAGTAGCGGTCCACGTGTGAAGCTTGTATTCCCGGCGAGCAAGGGCCTTGTGAGCAGCCGCAGATGCTTGGGAGTGGAGACCCCGCTGCACCAGGGCACAGCACCGCCAGCTGACCAGAACAACCAGCCTCACTAAAGCCAGAGCACACTTCAGAAAAACACTGATAGTAAGAACAGACATACCTCCGCCCAAACTTGGGCTAAGGAGGATATATTTTTCTTCATGTTTGCAATTGCATGTTTGCAGCAAAGAGGAACTCTCAGCATGAAATATTACCATTGCTGCACTGATTCCTTCCTTTTAGTCTGGAGCATACCTAAACTGTGTATTCCATCATAGTAAACCAATGTTTCATGTCTTAGGACTTGCATTTCTAAGTCTTATAGAAGTGCTTCTTATCAGCTAGATCCGTGCCATTACTAAGCAATTGGTATTAAATGTAATTGTATTTCCACCCGTGTATCCTTGGTACAGTATTTACCATTGTATTGTATTTTGATTTTAAAATAAATTCTATACTGTATTCAGTAGCTGTGTCAGAGCGCCCCCATTCTCTTTTTTTTTATTTACCTTTTGCAATTTGTGGAGTCCCAGTACCACATTGTGGGGGCAGCCATTATACCCCGCTTTCTTATAAATTTAATATAATTATTGTAACTAGCACCCTTATATATTTTTTTGCATTGTTTTCCTGGACTGCTTGGAGAGTTTGACAGTCTTCCTATTGAATGGTATGAAGCCAGACATCAAATTCCTGGAATAAATATCTAAAACCAGGCTAGTTGTAGTCCTTGTCGGTGCCAACCCCTTTCCCTTAGAGCTGCGCATGCTCACCAGTACTATGCCCCAAGCTCTTGAACACTCATTAGGTAGGCTTATTAATATTTTGGGATAGTCGCTGGCGCTTGAAATATTAGAGACACCATTTAAAAATTTCAAAGACAGAATGACATGATATTACAGATACTCACATAGATCAAAGAAGATGATTGGTCCTAACTCCAAGCATAAATAAACGCTGGTGGCAATCCAGAAATGGTCCAGGCAAAGGTCAAGCCAAGTGGCAATCCAAATTTGTCAGTATCCAGGCAAGAAGTGAGGGCTGTTGGCTATTCAAAGACTGATCATTATATGGGTAAAGTCAGAACTGAAACCAGACAGGAAAGACAGATCCACAGCAAAGGGAACTGCATGTATCCTGAGCAGTTAATCTTACAACTGCCTTCACTATTATGCCCTAAAAGTTGCAGGTTGTGACTGCGCTTGAAACTACACACCTTGCAGACGCTACGACAAAACCAGAAGTGGTGGGAAACCTGATAACACTATGGGCCTAATTCAGCCCTGATCACCAGGGTGCATTTTTTGCATCCCTGCGATCAGGTAGTTGACGCCTACAGGGGGAGGGGGAAATCGCTGTGCAGGGGTGTGATCGCATGTGCAGGAGAGGCAGTCTCTGCACAGCCCAGGACTTACTCTTTCAGTGCGATGATCGGGGCCGGAGCGGACGCCAGAAACACTCTCTCCAGACGCCTGGTCCCTCCTGCGTTTCTCCTGACCCTCCTTAAAAATGGTCAGTTGACACCCACAAACGACCTCTTCCTGTCAGTCACCTTGCGATCGCCTGTGCGATCGCTTTTCTCGCAAATCCCGTCGCTGCCCGCCGATCCCCGTCGCTGCGGACCGACGCACCTGTGCATTGCGGTGCATGCGAAGTTCAGACCTGATCGCAGGCAGTACGAAAACGCAGCCTAGTGATCAGGTCTGAATTAGGCCCTATATGCCCTGGTCTTCACCAAGCTCCCATCCACATCTCCAGTAAGGGACCTCTGTAAAGTTACCAAGTACTGTACGCTCTTAACACTCCAGGGGAGTAATGACTAATTAATGCTAAGATGCCTGCAATATTCTTTTCAGAAATAAAAAAAATGTATTACCAGAATTACCAACTTTTTAAGTAAGGGAACTGTGCTTTGAGGAAAGCATGCACACGGGAAGGGGAAATAGTGATGCGTCACAGGAACCAGCACCACTGATGTGATGGACCAGCTCCAGTTTCTTTCCACTACCCTAAAAACATGGGGCAGATGTATTAAGCCTGGAGAAGTGATAAAGCAGTGATAAGTGAAGGTGATAACGCACCAGCCAAGCAGCTCCTAAGTGTCATTTCTCAAACCCGTAATGATTGGCTGGTGTATTATCACCTTCCACTTATCACTGCTTTATCACTTCTTTATCCCTTCTCCAGGCTTAATACATCTGCCCCCATGTTTTCAATCCTGTATAAACCACAGCAGATGCATACAGCACCCTTTCACCACTTCTCTGCTGTGAGATATTCCTTCCAACCTTCTGGTCCAATCGAGACTTTCATGTCTAAATTAGGACAGATGGGAGGTATATATCACGGCAACAAGTGACAAATAAAAATTCTGAGGTGTACATACAGATTTAGCCATGAATGGGAGTATCTCGTACGCTGCCTCAGCTAGGCACCTAGCTAGGCCTAGCTGCGCCAACCATGCCCGTCTGCAATGTAGCCACGCTACATGAGCGTGGCTACATCTGTAAGGTGACAGTGATAACATGTCACAGAAACAGGTTTGGTGCACTGCCTTTGATAACGGTAGGCCAAGCAAGTCCAACACAGACAGTGCACCAAACCTATTTCTGTGGCATGACATCACTGTACACCTCAACAAGTTGGCAATGAATTTCAGCCACTGATGTGCCCTTTAGACACAGAAATTTGATTACACTACGGGTGTGGTTCATCAAATCGACAGTGTCTAGGTTGACAATGTTTAGGTCGACCACTATAGGTCGACAGTCACTAGGTCGACATGGATGGAAGGTCGACAGGGTTTCTAGGTCGACAGGGTTTTTAGGTCGACAGGTCTAAAGGTCGACCTGAGGATTTTTATTTTTTTTGTGTTGTTTTCTTTGTAAAGTGACTGGGATCCCAAATTAGTGCACCGCGTCCCCTCGCATGGCTCGCTTCGCTCGCCATGCTTCGGGCATGGTGCCTTCGCTCCGCTACCGCTTCGCTCGGCACACTTTACCGTTCCAATCGTAGTCCACGTGGATCGTTAAGTATGAAAAAATTCAAAAAAAGACAAAAAATGTGAAAACCTCATATCGACCTTTAGACCTGTCGACCTAGCACATGTCGACCTAGAAACCCTGTCGACCTTCCATACATGTCGACCTAGTGACTGTCGACCTATAGTGGTCGACCTAAACATTGTCGACCTAGACACTGTCGATCTTTAGACCGGATCCCTACACTACACGCTTCAATGTTTGACCATGTGTCCGCCAGCCCTGCCATCTTACAACTATTGTTGTGACAGTATGACTGATATGAGGAGCAGTCTAATGACCGTAAGGGGGAATTAGAATGAAATAGACAACATTAAACATGAGGTCTTGCTGCCTAACTTATTAAACCACCCTCATTCATTGTTGCCTCATTCAGGGGAATGAAACATTGTTCACTGTAATTTCCTAGAGAAAAACTGCTTTAAGCAACCTTAACCTGTACATAAAGGCATTTTTAAAATAAATATCAACTTACGGATTGCTAGATGCACTTGAATACTTATTTCTCATGTGCCATGTGTAAACAGAATAACATTTGCTGAAGATTAGCTACTTATGCTTTCCTATCTGTTTAGCAACTCTTCCTTTCCAAATCAGTTACAGTCCCACTGGCTGTAATAATGGATTGCAGATATTGCCATGGAGAATTAATTCCTAAAGGTCTATAAGGACAGCAGATGCAGCTGTTAAATAGAGACCAAAGGTAAGTGGAGATAAGGGAGAGAGGGTCTCCAGAAGCTATGCTGCAATTCCTGGCAGAGGTGGCACAGTCATTACAATCACAATGGCATACAGTACATACTGTATGTGTCTATTTAAGCTGAGAAGTAAGGTTTGTACAGTGTTTCCCTAATGTTGTGACCTAAGAAGCACACAGCTGACTAGAAAGGTAATCAGGAAAATAAGAAAGGCAGCATTAAGGGACCTTCATCACTTGTTGGTCTCCTACCATCCACACTGACAGCATGCCAATTATTTTTCTGCCCTCTGGAACCTTCAACCTTCTACAATATAAAAGAAATGCATGAATGCCTCTCCTGCAATCGGGAACAGAGCAAGCCACTCGGGTAACTGTAGGTGTGTATATCATCAGAAGCCTTTACTATATCAAGGAAGAGATGGGTTACTTACAATGTTTTTGTTAAACATGTATTATTTTATTTATATGGTGTATACATAAGTACTGTACATTTACATTATAATGGACTTTGGTACAGTACTTTTTTTGTTTGAAATGGAGCAACAGAACAAAGGAGGCCTTATAGACACACTGTAAGCGTTAAGATCAGGCGCCTGATATGCGTCTGGAAGCCCGCTAGACGTGCCTAATGCTGATAGTTCAAAATGTAACCAAATGAATCTGTACATACACATACATTACCCCTTCTGACAGGGCTCTCTTAACTATGCATCAATGTCAATGCTGCAAACAGTGTTCACCTGTATTAACACTCAGTAAAACATAATGACGTTACAGGAGAGTGCTGATTAAGCCCTCACTATACACTGCTACAGGGAAGCTTTGAAAACATGAATTGAATGAGCTCTGAGAATCAAGGGCCTTCATGTTCTGATTTTGATAAGAACTTCACCATGCCTTGTGAGCTGACAGAACGAGATATTAGAGTGTTAGAAGAAAGAATATCACAATTAAACAAAACACAGAGCCTATTTATTTAATGGCAAAAAGCCTCATCTCTAGTGAAGATGAGAGTCCTATATAACAAGCAACACCACAATCCTTGTTCTGTTATTGCCATCTCAGAATAAGAAATCAACGAAAAAAAATGCTTTATTCTTTCAGGGTTTTTTTAATGGTTGAGATTAAAAATTTTTTATATATATATTTATTTATCTCTTTTTTACTAAGTGGTTCAGTTGCCATTCAGAGGTGAGCTATACTGTGCTCTAGTGCATTGGCCAGACATTCGTTATTATTACAGGCGATAGCAAAGACACTAGACTAGAGAGACCAACACTGCCCCACATTTAAGACAAAAGCTATTTTACATTGCCATCAGGTGGTATACAGCTGTGACCTCATAGACATAGTATCTTTACGCCATACAGTGCGACACGGCCAGCTCCACTGAAATTAGAGCAGAAAAGGATAGAGAACTGCTGCGCCCTATGCGGCAGCAATAGAAGTTAACTCTGGGTGTCACTCTACACCCTTACAGAATACACAACCAAAGATGAGCGTTACCTCAATTGCGCACTGCTAAAAAAAATGACAGAAATTATCATGTAGATGTTATATGTAACCACAAGCAATGTTTTTATGGTGAAGAGGGGTTGTTAATACATAACCGGATCTCCACTCAGTCCATAAAAGGGGTCTTTTTATGTTGTCTCCTGGTGATATTCTTTAAATCTCCATATGTTTCATCGAGAATATGAAAAGGAAACTACAAACTCATAAAGGTGAGTTATGAGTTTTATATCCACGTATTTCATGTAAGAAAAGTGTAAGCACACACTTTACATCCTACACGGTGGTGAACCTATAGAAGTACTCATTGAACAACCACCCCCCATATGGGAAAAGGAATATAATTTCTACAGTAATACTCCCTTTGTTCAATAATCTGAGCACAAGAGGAACTGAACTCCTTTTTCTTTGTGGTTTCCTTTTCATATTCTCGATGAAACATATGGAGATTTAAAGAATATCAACAGGAGACAACATAAAAGGACCCCTTTTATGGACTGAGTGGAGATCCAGTTGGGTATTAGCTCTGAGATGTACCGTATTTTTATTTACATTTTGTGTCTTAGTCCCATTGCAGGTGCTGGGCTGTGCCTTTAACTGTACAGGAATTGGTTTTACACATATACAACGGAAATTGCCATGGGGAAAAGCCACAGCTGCTTGTATCAAAGCATTTTTTACACAGATTCAGACTCAGTCGCACACAGATGTACTAATGTCACAAACGGCAGCGGTCTGTATATGCTGCCATGTTTTCTTGCTTCCTGTTTTATTTATGCGACACACAATAGAGCGAAAAAATGCTCAGTGCAGCTGAGTCACACAGGACCTGGCGTGCCAAGAGGGGTTGTTGGCGAGACTGAAGCCACAGTAAAAAGGACACATCTGTATATAGGGGGTTATTCTGAGTTGATCGCACGTAGCAACTTTTTGCTGCTCGTGCGATCAACTAGACGCCACCTATGGGGGAGTGTATTTTAGCCCAGCAAGGCTGCGATCGCTTGTGCAGCCCTGCTATGCTAAAAAAGTTTTGTGTAAAAGAAGACTAGCCCTGCAGTTACTTACCCTGTGCGATGGTTCCAGCGATGAAGGTCCCAGAATTGACGTCAGACATCCACCCTCCAAACGCCTCGACATGCCTGCGTTCGGATCTCCATGCCCGGAAAACGGTGAGTAGATGCCCCAATTCACCTCCGGCCTGTCAATCTTCTTGCGGTCTGCGCTGTGACCGCTTTCTTCGTTCCCGGCGTCGTTGCCCAGCGACTGCCGTCGCTGAGCAACAACAAGCCTGTGCATTGCATCCACCGTGCATGCGCAGAACCGACCCATTCACACCACTGCAATGAACCGCAGCGTGCGAACGGGTTGGAATGACCCCAATAATACCATACCATTGTGCAGAATCTTGATATGCTACTGTATACCATTTACAGACAGAAACCTAGATGGGTAAGCCAATAATCCAATTGTCAATCACATGGTAATGTTCCTGGTTTATTAATATAGGTTTACATAATAGCAAATCATCAGATAGCAAAAATCATTGATTTATCAGCAAAATGTATAGTTAGTTAATCAATCTTGTAAATTGCCTTCATTTCAATATTTTCTCTTATGTCCTAGAGGAGCCGGTCACGCTTATGGAAGCTCCTGAAGAGATTTCTGCATGTATTTTCTATGCTTGTTATTTTCAGGCAGGGCTGGTTGGCACCAGCCTGCCTACTTCGTGGGACTTATGGGAGGGGGGGGGGGGGGGGAAGAGGCCAACCTCTTGAAGGGTTAATGGTCCCGTTCCCCGCTGACAGGACACTGAGCTCCTGAGGTCGCAAGCCCCACCACGGCGAACGTACATTCCCGCAGCACTCCGCCACCCCTAACAGAGCAAGAAGAAAGAAGAGTAGTGAGTTCTAAGCCGGCGTCCCGACTAGCGGGTCGCCGGCCATTATGGCGGCATGAGGGTACGGAGACACACGGCTTCTAACCGGGGCGGATTGAGTCTCCAGACACAGTACCCACACTGGCAAAAACAGCCATAAAACAGTTTTCTCACCAATTTAAGCCACAGATTACCTCAGCCAGTATAAAAAAAGCGGGAAGACCGCGAGCCATTGAAGGGACGGGGCTTCATTAGGAGAGGATACAGCAGCTCACCAGCGCCCTTTTCCCTCTGCAGTGGACACAGACGCTGACTGACAGGGACGCGCAGCTCCTCCAGTGTGACTCCAGCTTACCTTAGCGGTACCAGGGGGTCATAGCAGGGGGGGAGCAACTATTAGTGTACTAAGTCCCCAATCAGGGTTCTTAGTCTGTGACCCGGCTAAGCTTGGCATTAGCGATAAGGGCGCGGTGGGGACTGGCTACAAATTACTCTGTGTCTCCCTGAAGGGCTCTTTGTGGGATAATTGTGCTTAACCTTATCCTGTGTGTGTGTGCTGTCACATTTACATTATGTCAGGCAAAGAGTGTGTTTCTTGTACAGCGGAGAGTGTTCCTCTTCACCAGGGGGCTCACTACTGAGTACTCAGGGCAGTGAACCTTCCCAGAATAGCGGGGCTGAACCGCAGTGGGTTAATTGCATTAAGGGAATGATCTCAAATATTTCTACAAAAAACTGTCTCGCAATGAGAGACGCAATACTTAAGACAGACTGTGGATGAGTTGATGAATAGAGACTCAGTCCCCAAACCAGAGTCTCAATCCCCTCCCATTTGTCCGCAAAAATGATCTCTGGCCCATATCCTGCAGTCTGACTCTGACGCTGACGGGTCAGACATGGAGGAGGGTGAGGTGGATTTGGAGGGGGGGATGCTACTCTGTCACAGGGAATAGAAGCTCTTATAGAGGCTATCAGAGATGTTCTGCAAATTCCTGATAAAGTGTCAGAGGAGTGTGAGGAATCTTATATTAATGTAAAAAAGTAGTCCTCGGTCACTTCTCCTGCGTCAAAGGAATTGAATACCCTGTTTGAAGAACTGCAGGTTAAAGTGGGTTAATCCTGATTAGAAATTTCAGATCCCTAAAAGGTTGCTCTCATCTTTTCCTTTTCCTCTGGAGGATAGGGGAAAAAAAGGGAATATCTACTGATAGTGGACGCATCAGTCTCTAGGCTGTCACGTAAAATTGTATTGCCTGTCCCTGGTGCAGCCTCCCTAAAAGATGCAGCTGGTCGTAAAATTGAGACTACACTCAAATCATTGTACACAGCTGCTGGGGTGGACCAAGGACCCACTATTGCATGTGCATGGATTACAAAAGCCATTGCTAAATGGTGAGGTAACCTAATTGAGGGGTTAGATTCTTTGTCTAGTGGGAATGATGTTTTACTCCTGCAGCATATACAGGACTCTGCAAACTTTATGGTGGAAGCCATAAAAGAGATTGGTTTGCTTAATGCACGCACCACCGCTATGGAGGTGTCAGCATGCAGGGGCTTGTGGCTACGCCAGTGGACGGCTGATGCGGACTCCAGGAAATGCGTGGAAGGCCTACCATTCACAGGAGAGGCCTTGTTTGGAGACGAACTAGACAAATGGATCTCCAAAGCTACTGCGGGTATGTCTACGTATCTTCCTTCCGCAGCACCCCCAGCCAGGAAAGCTTATTCAACTTCAAATTTACAGTCCTTTCAGACAGCCAAGTTTATGGGAAAATCCAGAGGTGCTCCTACAGCCTCCAGAGGCGCAAGAGGTAAACCACGCAAACCAGCAACTGCAGGCGTCCAGGAACAGAGCTCAGGCTCTGCTTCCTCAAAGCCTTCAGCATGACGGTGGACCACGAGGCCTAGAGGTATGTCAGGTGGGAGCCCGACTACAAATTTTCAGTCACATCTGGTCAAGTTCGTGCCGGATCCCTGGGTAATAGCTCTTATTTCCCAGGGCTACAGACTGTAGTTCCAAGAGCTCCCACCTCACAGATTCTTCAATTCAGGCTTACCAGCTTCACAAGAGGCAAGTATAACTTTACAGCAGGCCATCCAAAAACTTGTACAGACTCAAGTCATTATTCCAGTTCCACCTCATCTACACAACAAAGGGTACAAATCCAACTTGTTTGTAGTACCGAAACCAGACGGTTCGGTACGTCCGATTCTGAACCTCAAGTCCTTGAACCCGTTCTTAAGAGTGTTCAAGTTCAAGATGGAGTCTCCGAGAGTGGTGGACTCAGGTCTGGAGGAAGAGGAATTCCTTGCGTCTCTGGATATCAAGGATGCGTACCTTCACATTCCGGTCTGGCCGCCTCACCAGGCTTATCTACGGTTTGCACTACATGACTGTCACTACCAGTTCCAGGCCCTGCCATTTGGTCTCTCCACGGTACCGAGGGTGTTCACCAAAGTGATGGTTATAGATGATGTTTATACTCTGCAAGCAGGGAGTGAACATAATTCCGTACCTGGATGATCTTCTGATAAAAGGCGCCATCCATGGAGAGGTTGCTGGATAGCATTGACCTCTCAACCAAACTTCTCCAGGATCATGGGTGGATGCTGAACTTTCCAAAATCTCACCTAGAGCCAACATGGAGGCTCCCATTCTTGGGAATGATACTGGACACGGAGTCGCAGAAAGTGTTCCTTCCATTGGAAAAGGCATTGGTAATCCAGTCGATGGTTCGGGATGTCCTGAAGCTAACCCGGATATCGGTGCATCTATGCATTCTCCTTCTGGGGAAAATGGTGGCCTCTTACGAGGCTCTTCAATACGGAAGGTTTCACACAAGACCCTTCCAGCTGGGTCTGTTGGACAAATGGTCCAGATCACATCTTTACATGCACCAGAGCATTCATCTTTCACCAAAAGCCAGGATCTCCCTTCTGTGGTGGCTACAGACCTCACAACTCATCAAGGGTCAGAGGTTCAGAATTCTGGACTGGATCCTGTTAACCACGGACACAAGTCTCCGAGGTTGGGGAGCAGTCACCCAGTGGGTGCAGTTTCAAGGAAGATGGTCAAGTCAGGAAGTTGTCCTTCCAATAAACATTCTGGAACTCAGGGCCATATACAACGCCCTTCTGCAGGCCTCTTACCTTCTTCAGGATCGGGCCATTCTGGTCCAGTCGGACAATGTAACGACAGTGACGTACATAAACCAACAGGGCAGAACGAAAAGCAAAGCGGCAATGTCAGAGGTGTCAAGAATTCTCCTCTGGGCAGAAAAAAACAAAACACTGTGGCATTGTCAGTGGTCTTCATTCCGGGAGTAGACAACTGGGAAGCAGACTTCCTCAGCAGACACGACCTGCACCCGGGGGAGTGGGCCTTCAACCAGAAGTGTTCAGGTGCTTGACATGTCGGTGGGGATATCCACAAATCGACATGATGGCCTCTCGTCTCAACAAGAAGCTCAAGCGGTGTTCCAGGTCGAGAGACCCACAGGCAGTGGCGGTAGACGCTCTGACGACTCCATGGGTCTATCAGATGGTGTACGCGTTTCCTCCACTTCCTCTGATCCCAAGATTTGTCAAAAGAATAAAAAGGGAAAAGGTTTGAGCAATACTCATTGCTCCAGACTGGCCAAGAAGGGCCTGGTACATGGACCTTCTGGAGATGCTCCTCGAAGATCCGTGGCCTCTACCTCTTCGCAAGGATCTTCTGCAACAGGGCCCTTCGTCTATCAGGACTTACCGCAGCTACGTTTGACGGCATGGAAGTTGAACGGCCAATTCTAGCCAGAAGAGGGATCCCTAACAAAGTTATCCTGACTATGATCCAAGCCAGGAAGGGGGACACGTTTAAACATTACCACAGTATTTGGAAGAAATACGTCTCCTGGTGTGAGAGCAGAACTTATTCTGCGGTGGAATTTTACCTGGGACATTTACTGCTTTTTTTGCAGGCAGGTGTGGATGTGGGCCTATATCTGGGCTCCATAAAAGTCCAGATTTCGGCCTTGTCCATTTTCTTCCAGAAACAATTGGCTTCTCTCCCTGAGGTCCAGATGTTCTTGAAAGGTGTTCTGTGCATCCAACCTCCCTTTGTGCCTCCCGTGGCACCTTGGGATCTCAATTTGGTGCTGCAGTTCCTCCAATCAGACTGGTCTGAACCATTACAGGAGGTGTACGTAAAATATCTTACGTGGAACACCATCACACTGTTGGCCTTAGGTTCAGCAATACGAGTGTCAGAGCTGGGAGCTTTGTCTCACAAGAGCCCCTATTTAATTTTCCATGAGGACAGAGCTGAACTTAGAACTCGTCAGAAATTTCTTCCGAAAGTGTTGTCAGCATTTTCACATCAACCAACCTATTGTGGTTCCAGTTATCACGGACACTTCCACTACTTCAAAGTCTTTGGATGTTGTTAGGGCTTTGAAAGTATACGGGGAAAAAAATCGAAGCACAGGAAATCTGACTCGCTGTTCGTTCTATATGATCCCAATAAAATTGGGTGTCCTGCTTCAAAGCAGACAATTGCACACTGGATCAGACTCACTATCCAGCATGCTTATTCCACGGCAGGTTTGCCGGTTCTAAAATCTGTACAGGCCCACTCTACTAGGTCGGTGAGTTCTTCCTGGACAGCTACCTGGGGTGTCTCGGCTTGACAGCACTGCCAAGCAGCTACTTGGTGTGGTTCGAACACATTTGCTAAGTTCTACAAGTTCGATACTTTGGCCTCTGAGGACCTTCAATTTGGTCAATCAGTTCTGCAAGGAACCTCAGCACTCTCTCACCCGGTTTGGGAGCTTTGGTACATCCCCATGGTACTAAATGGAACCCCAGTATACTCTAGGACGTAAGAGAAAATAGGATTTTAATTACCTACCAGTAAATCCTTTTCTAGTAGTCTGTAAAGGATTACTGGGCGCCCGCCCGGTGCTTCGTTCTTCCTGCACTGTTATTTGGTTAAGTATTGTTGGTACAGCTGTTGCTGTTCCTGTTTAAAGTTGGGTTAGCACAGCTTTCCTCTGTTTGTGTGTGCTGGTTCGGAATCTCACCACTATCTTTATCTATCCTTCTCTCAAAGGGGTATATTTACTAAGATTCATATTAGTATCGATTTGGAGTGAGAATCATCACGAATGACATCGAAAGTGTATTTGTGCAACTTTTTGAATTTGTTACGCCTCATTTACTAAGCTGTCGTATTTGTATTTTTCGTGTTTTACGATGTCGATGTCATTCGTGGTTTTGTAAGGTATAATGCGGCCGATTTAGAGGTTTGTCGGCCGTGTTCTGAGGTTTTTGTTACGACTGCGTCACATTTCGGTTACGGCAGTGTTTGTCCGTTCACTGCCGCGGTTTTTTGCTAAGTTTCGTTTTTGTCACTCGTCCGTGATTGGTTTGATTCGTGATGGAGGAGTGTCTGTGCACATTACTATAAAAACGCCCCAAACCGGCCGCACCTCGTGGGTTTAGCTAGTGAAGAGGAGAGAGGAAAGTGTGTTAGGAGTTGGAGAGTTTTGTGGAGTTTGTGGAGGATTTGAGGCGGAGTTTTGTGATTGTTGAGTGCTGTACTGTGTGTGTAAGTAGTCTTGTCATACTAGTTGTGTAGTTATTTAAAAGTCTGTCTATTTTTTTGTCTTTTTTTTTGTTACGTCTATTGTCATTGTTTGTGAGTGAGTGAGTGAGTGAGTGAGTGAGTGAGTGAGTGAGTGTGTGTGTGTGGTGTGTAGTGGTAGTGGAGGAGTGTGTTATTTGTTTTATTTTCTCAGTGTTATTTGTGGTTTGTCCTAATTATGTCCCAGTCAGAGGTGAGTGTGGTGGAGGAGGTGAGTGAGGTGGAGGAGGTGAGTGAGGTGGAGGAGGTGAGTGAGAGGGAGGAGGTTAGTGAGGTGGAGGAGGTGAGTGAGGTGGAGGAGGTTAGTGAGGAGGAGGGGGAGGTTGCTGCAGCGGCTTCCACTAATAGTGATAGTGATGGTGTTGTGGCTCCGCAGCCACGCACCACTACAAAGACGGGCCGCAATGTTAAGTTTAGTTACGCGGAAAATATGGCTCTGGTGCGGGAGCTGAGGAGGCATCATCGCCAGTTGTTTGGGTCTGATGCAGCAAAGGTGTCGACACGCAGGAAGACTGTTCTGTGGGGGAAGGTTGTTGCTGCTGTGTGAACAGTGAGGGTGTGGTGAGGCGGACCGAGGACACCTGTCGTAAACGCTTCTACGACATCAAGTGCCGTGTGAAGGCGAAGATGGCGAAGGAGGCAAAATCTGTCCGCCAAACCGGGGGTGGACACCCCTTCCGAGCGTCTTATAGAGATTGGGAGGAGCCTGTGTGTACGCTGATTCCGCCTGAGGTGGTTTGTGCCACTCATGTCCGGGATTCGGACCGCCCAAGGCAGGATGGTGAGTTTTTTCATTTTCTGCCTTTATTGAAACATCTGTGCTTTGTCCTTAGTTGTGTGAAATGTATTTACGCTAATTGTGTTTGCAATTTGGTTATTTCTTCTAATGTGTTGGTGATGTAGTGCAGGCCTGGGCAACCTGTGGCTCTCCAGCTGTTGTCAAACTACAAGTATTATCATGCCTTGCCACAGTTTTGAACTTAGTGAGTGACAAATGTGTTGGCGGGCATGCTGGGATGTGTAGTTTCACTACATCTGGAGAGACACAGGTTGGGCCGGGCTGGTGTAGTGTGACTCTTAATTCTGTTTTTTTTGCCATTATGTATTGTCAATGTTTCTGGTTGTGTTGGCCATTTTCTGCTGTCTGCTTTTCCAAGTAAATGTTAGTCTGAGTTTTTTAATGAAGTGTGATGACTGTGTTTTATGCATATGTTTTCATATAATTGCATTTTCAATGGATGTATGCTTATTTTGTGTTGTTCTGGGTTATCATTTGTGTTGTTTATGTGTATTTGCATGCATTTGTAGGTTTGATGATTTCATTTTAGTGCAGATATTTGTGGCTACTGTACTCTTGTTTGCGTTAAAAATTGGTAACTGAGCATGCAATATTGTGGCTGTGTAAAGCTACGACGTATGTGTTTTAAGTAGTATAATATTGGGCATTATTTGCATTTGTGTATGTATTGTATGGTTAATTTCTTGGGAATTTAAAGTATACACACCCAATGTAGTCATGCATTCAAGGCTAAGCATCGCTTAGTTTAAGTCACAGCAGCTACCACATATGTTTTCATCCCAAAAAGTATTTGGCATAAACATAACAACCAAAGAGTATGTTCATATCGACATTCTTCTTCTTTCTACAGTACGCCAGAGAAGCAGCACAGCCAGGCCACATCCAACACTGCCTAGAGCTGCAGATGGTGGGAATGCAGGTAAGATTTAACTGTAACCACATATTCTGCAAACACATAGAAACACAAAATGATAATGAAGATCTTATCACACAGGTTCTTCATCTGTTCCGCCTCCACTAAGGCGCCCATCACAGGGCACGGTTACTGTGGCTCCAAGGCCACCCAAGAGGCCCCGTGTTGATGCTCCAGCTCCTGTTCCAGCACCAGCATCACCACCCCAAAGGCGCATCTCTGCTGTGTCTGCCGTGCCACCACTCGCTCTTTTGGCCAGCCCCCAAAGTGAGGATCCCCAATCACCACAGTTGTCTGGTGAGTAAATAGATTTTATTATTGAAATTAAGTTAGAAAACAGTGGAGTAGATTTAATAACCAGGAGAAGGCATAAGGAAGTGAAAAAACACTGTTATGTGCAAGATGATAAAGGCAGCAGTACAAAAATGTTAAAAAAATGTTAAGGTACATTTTGGAGCTGCTTGCTTTGTGCCTTTACCACCTTGCACATATCACTGGTTTCTCACTTCCTTATGCCTTCTCCAGGTTTATACATCTGCACCACTGTTAGTACTGTAAAAACAAAACTCAAAATGACCACTCATACTTGCAATAATAAACAACTACAAGCAGATGGTGTTAACGTATTTTTAGGATGTTAGTTGTCAAATTTGAGGTTGCCCATATCAACACACTTACGCAATTGGTTTTTTGCTATCAAAATAAATTTAAAAAAATAATAAAAATAAAAAATGGTTTGACATGGGCAAAAATACCACTTCAAAACATAGGGCACCTTAAAAATTAGAATAACATTGTTAATGTGTACATTTTATACCACTATATTAGTAAACGTTTTGGCCAGACCACTGACTGCCTTGACCAATGTATGAGTGTATTGTTCCACACATTTTTTGGTTTGTGTGTGTTGCTCCAAAGGAAGCTTCATAATCCAAAAGAAAATGTAGTACTTTGATTTTGTTAGAGTTCATGGAGTTTAAACAGTAATTATGACTCTGAATCCTACAATTTCCACAAACTTTAAACAACTGAGTAGTATACGTTTGAAGCCACATCATTTAACTAAAAGGTGACCAACATAGTTAAGTTTAGTCCACAATCTATTTAGCTATTACATTAATATTATGAAGTAATACATGTTGTCGAAAAACTATCGTAAGACCAATGCGACATATGTACTAAATATTGCCTGTGTTCAACCCCATACAGACCCAGCCATCATGAGCGAGGATGTCCAGCAGGACCGTGACCAGGAGACCTTCACACTCCACCTGCAGCCCATCGATCCAACACAGCCAAACATGCCTCAGGACATACCCCAACCACCACAAACATCCCAAAGCCCCCAAATGAGCACAACACCAGGCCCAACACAAATGGGCCCAGAGTTTTGGTCAAGTTGGTCATCACAACAGGCACAACACTACGCGTGCCTCACCACCCAAACCCAATATCTGTCCAGTCTGCACCATCATTTGCCAAGACTGAGTCGCAACTCAGGCAGACTCATAGTGCAGGTGGGCCGAATTGCGAACACTATGGAGCAGATGAGGGCAGACCACACCCAAATGCAGGCTAACCTACAACGCATCTTGGATGATCAGCAGCGGCAGCAACAAACACTTATCCAGATGATACAGCATAATCAATTGATCAATGACAATCTGTCTCGAATGATTGGAAACAACACTGCCGCTAATACGCAGCTAACGGCAAGTTTGAACATTCTGAGCCAAAGTCTAAGTGTGTTGGGCTCCCACCATGTGACCTCAAGCTCAGGGACAACAACCCCAAGCCACACCCCAGTTCGACGCTCAAGTCGAAGCCGCGCCCACGAGCCACCACAATCCTCCGCACCCAGCACCCAAAAAAGAAAAAAATAATGACTGGCCAGAATATGGTGGCCATTTAATTAGTTTAAATTTCTGTTATGCCAAAATTGGTATGTTCTTAAAAATAAATTGTTAACACCAAATATGTGTATTGCTTAATTAGCTACAAAAACAAACACCACATTAGTGTCTAGGGCCAGATGAGTATTGGTATAAATATATTGCCTGCCCCTAGGTGTCCTCAGCTCACCGTATGTCTAATCTATGACACCCAGCACATTGGCCATGGCCGCAAGATCACATAAAGCTACCCTGACTGCAGGCCACTGCGACTCCTGGGTAGGGAAGCAGAGAGAGGCATCTATGTAGCCAGCCAAGACATCCAAAACCTGAGTGGCCCATCAAAAAATATAGGTGAGTGTCATGACCTGTAAGCAAGTCAAAATTGAGTTAAATTACATTACAGAAGCAACACTTAGACGTAGACGTGTATGTATGTTTTCAAACACCTGAATTACATATTTCTAGAAGGTGGCCTGTGAAATACTAATTACTTCGCAAGTCACAGGCTGGAAGCTGCCAGTAGCCATAAAGTGCAACACAGGAAGGAGTTTGTGCAGGCCTGAGACAGGGCGAGAGCGTGCTGTCTCAGGGTCTAGGGTCAGTTTGACCAGATCATACAGAGTGCAATTATTTATAACATTTAGTCTGAGCATCTGTATAACATGGTCATCAGCAATTTTGGTCTCGTTTAAACTACCACTAAAAAATAAGGCATGCCCAGCCTACGCGGAACATGTACAACCTGCTGACCCTGTTGATTTTCCTGGCCTGGGTTTATTGTAGCCTCATGGAGCAGTGTTAGGTATCCCACAGCAAACAATACAGCAGTACGACACACAGTAGCAGCCATTTCAGATTGAGAGTGTTGAGAAATGTGTTGGGGCCCCTTTTAAAGGGCAAAAACGTCAGGTGTGAGTAATGTAGAATTGACAACACATGTAAACACGCTTCTCAAAAGCAGGTCTACTTTTTTTTAGGCTTTTTGTACGATTAGTAAATTATTACGACCGCAAAACCATTTTCACGGTTGAAAATACAAATACGAATGCTTAGTAAATGACCGAGTTCTATATCTAATCAGCCGCGTTTGACCGATGGTGTATTCATTCGTAATTTTACTACACAGCCGAAATAAAAATACGAATGCACTCTTCACTGCCGTGATTTGAGTTTAGTAAATTCCCGAGATGACACTTTGAAGAAAAAACACCATCTCGGTCAAAATCGGGACCTTAGTAAATATACCCCAAAGTATTTCCGTCTCCTCGGGCACAGTTTCCTAGACTGAGTCTGGTAGGAGGGGCATAGAGGGAGGAGCCAGCCCACACTATCAAATTCTTAAAGTGCCCATGGCTCCTAGTGGACCAGTCTATACCCTATGATACTAAATGGAACCCCAGTATCTTCTACGGACTGCGAGAAGCACTAGCAATGCAATTGAAACTAATGTAACAAGCTCCACCAAGTTTCAAGCCAAACAGGCTAGATACAGAATGGTATGGCATTGCAACACACTATTGAAGTTGTCCAGTGAACGTCAAAATAATTACATGTTTTATTACAATTGTCTTCTCCCATCAACAGATTTCTATTCTTTAAGGAAGCAGAGAATTAATTTAAGACTTTGATTTTGCTGAATATTGAAAGATTATTGTTATGTTATGAATGTAACTGCAAAGGAATTTTTAAATATTCATCATAATTCCACTGTGATTAAAGACTTCCAAATCTATATTGTAAGAAACGGCACTATTTGGAATTCTCCTGAGAGCTACAGAAGGTCAGACTATAAAATGGTGTCAGGGACTTAACTGTGTGTGGAATAATCTGTAATGGCCATTACAGTGTGTGGCATATAGGGGTATATGCAATTCCGGGGCGAATTGCGGCACTTTTTCGCACGTTTTTAAATTCAACACAATTCGACCGTCGAATTCCGGAAGGTGGGTGCCGGAATTCGACATATTCAATAAAAAACGGATTCGACAGTCCCGCTGTCGAAAAACGGCTGAATTGACGGATTTTGATTAGATTTTTAAAAATGTTAAAAAAAACGAAAAAAAATTGCGTGGGGTCCCCCCTCCTAAGCATAACCAGCCTCGGGCTCTTTGAGCCGGTCCTGGTTGCCAAAATACGGGGGGAAAAATGACAGGGGATCCCCCGTATTTTAACAACCAGCACCGGGCTCTGTGCCTGGTCCTGGTGCAAAAAATACGGGGGACAAAAAGAGCAGGGGCCCCCGTATTTTTTGTACCAGCACCGGGCTCCACTAGCTGGACAGATAATGCCACAGCCGGGGGACACTTTTATACCGCTCCCTGCGGCCGTGGCATTAAATACCCAACTAGTCACCCCTGGCCGGGGTACCCTGGAGGAGTGGGGACCGCTTCAATCAAGCGGTCCCCCCCCAGCCACCCAAGGGCCAGGGGTGAAGCCCGAGGCTGTCCCCCCCATCCAAGGGCTGCGGATGGGAGGCTGATAGCCAAGTGTAAAAAATGAAAGAATATTGTTTTTTGCAGAAGAACTATAAGTCCCAGAAAGCCTCCCCCGCAAGCTGGTACTTGGAGAACCACAAGTACCAGCATGCGGGGGAAACGGGCCCGCTGGTACCTGTAGTTCTTCTGCAAAAAAAAAATACCCAAATAAAAACAGGACACACACACCTTGAAAGTAAAACTTTATTACATACATGCCGACACATACATACTTACCTATGTTGACACGCCGACTCTGGCCACGTCTCCGTCTGTTGACGTCCGGGGTACCTGAAAATAAAATTATATACTCACCTGATCCAGTGTCCGGTTCTTTTATTGTAATCCTCGTACTTGGCAAAAAAAAAAAAAACGCATAGCCGATCCAGACGGACTGAAAGGGGTCCCATGTTTACACATGGGACCCCTTTCCCCGAATGCAGAGACCCCCCATGACTGCTGTCACAGAAGGTCCCTTCAGCCAATCAGGGAGCGCCACGTCGTGGCACTCTCCTGATTGGCTGTATGCGCGTCGGAGCTGTCAGACGCGCATCGCACAGTCCCCTCCATTATCTTCAATGGTGGGAACTTTGCGGTTAGCGGTGAGGTCACCCGCGGTCAGCCGCTGACCGCGGGTAACCCCACCGCTGACCGCAAAGTTCCCACCATTGAAACTAATGGAGGTGCTGTGCGATGCGCTGTCTGCCAGCTCAGACGCGCATAGGGAATCAGGAGTGCCAGGACGTGGCGCTACCTGATTGCCTAAAGGGACCTTCTGTGACAGGAGTCACAGGGGGTCTCAGCATTCGGGGAAAGGGGTCCCATGTGTAAACATGGGACCCCTTTCAGTCTGTGTGGATCGGGTAAATGCGTTTTTTTATTTTGCCAAGTACGAGGATTACAAATATCACTGGACACTGGATTTAGGTGAGTATAATTTTATTTTCAGGTACACCCCGTGGATTCTACTTGGACAAGTGGACCGTACGTCGTGTCAACATAGGTAAGTATGTGTGTGTGTCGACATGTATGTAATAAAGTTGTACTTTCAATGTGTGCGTGTCCTGTTTTTATTTGGGTATTTTTTTTGCAGTAGAACTACAGGTACCAGCGGGCCCGTTTCCCCCCCGCATGCTAGTACTTGTGGTTCTCCAAGTACCAGCTTGCGGGGGAGGCTTGCTGGGACTTGTAGTTCTGCTGCAAAAAACAATATTCTTTAATTTCACAAAAGGCTATCAGCCTCCCATCCGCAGCCCATGGATGGGAGGGGACTGCCTCGGGCTTCACCCCTGGCCCTTGAGTGGCCTGAGGGGGGGGGACCCCTTGATTGAAGGGGCCCCACTCCTCCAGGGTACCCCGGCCAGGGGTGACTAGTTGGGGTTTTAATGGCACGGCCGCAGGGACCGATATCAAAGTGTCCCCCGGCTGTGGCATTATCTCCCCAGCTAGTGGAGCCCGGTGCTGGTTCCAAAAATACGGGGGACCCCTACTCTTTTTGTCCCCCGTATTTTTGGCACCAGGACCGGACGCAGAGCCCGGTGCTGGTTCTAAAAATACGGGGGATCCCCTGTCATTCCCCCCCCCCATATTTTTACAACCAGGACCGGCTCAAAGAGCCCGAGGCTGGTTATGCTTAGGAGGGGGGACCCCACGCATTTTTTTTTCTGATTTTTAACCCATTCCATTATAAAAAAAAACACATATTTTAAAGAATATATAAAAAATACTTGTGCCTCCTAAATGGACATACCAAGTACCTAATCCCTTCTAATATAAATAGATATGCTATTACCAATAAAAAAAACACAAAAAAAATGTTTTTACATTTTTTTATTAGATTCCGCCAGCAAAGTGATGCGGATTGAAAATGACGAATTTACTGTCTAAAAGCACTGTTGTCGAATTTACAATCTTCAATTGAATATACTTTTGTCGAAATGCCGCATTTGTACCATTGCAAAAATGTCGAATTTGTCAAATGTCGAATTTCAAAAAGTCGAATTTGGAAAGTCCGTTTTTTTGACGAAAAGTACTGAATTGCATTGTTGATTATTTTTTTTTGCCGAAAATGTCCAGTTTTTCGACATTTTCGGGAATTCGACCGCAATTGCATATACCCCATTGTGTCATGGGCATTATGGTGTGTCATAATGTGTCATAGGTATTACGGTGTGCGGTATATTGTGTCATGGCCATTACAGTGTGTGTGGCATAATGTGTCATGGGCATTACAGTGTGTGGCATAATGTGTCATAGGCATTACGGTGTATGGCATAATGTGTCATAGGCATTACGGTGTGTGGTATATTGTGTCATGCCATTATAGTGTGCGGCATATTGTGTCATGGGTATTACAGTGTATGACATAATGTGTCATAGGCATTATGGTATGTGGTATATTGTGTCATGGCCATTAGAGTGTGTTGCATATTGTGTCATGGGCATTATGGTTTGTTGCATAATGTGTCATGGGCATTGTGGTATGTGCCATATTATGTCAGGGACATTATGGTCGGTGGAATAATGTGTAATAGGCATTACGGTGAGTGGCATATTGTGTAGTGGGCATTATCGTGTGTGGCATAATGTGTACTGGGCATTACAGTGTGTGCATATTGTGTAATGGACATTATGGTGTGTGTGGCATAATGTGTAAGGAGCAGTATGGTATTTGGCATATATAAAGGGCATTACAGTGTGTGGCATGATGTGTAATGGGCACTATGGTGTGTGGCGTAATGTGTAATGGGCATTACAGTGTGTGGCATAATGTTTAAGGGACATTTTGGTGTGTGGCAAAATGTGTAAGGGGCATTACTATAAGTAGAAAATATGACAAACAGTGTAATGGGAATTAATCAGGATTTTTTTTTCCCTGTGGTCTGGGCGTGCTGGTTGCAAAATTGGGGTATACGGTAGTCTTTTCCTGGAAGGCCACTTCCCTTGCAATACCATTGGGGGGAGCGCATCAGAGACTTTTTTGGCAGGGGGAGCAAAATTTATAGTTACACCACTGTGGCATAGGGAAACAGTTAAAATACTGCTAGTCGGGATCCCGGCGGTCACAATGCTGACGACAGAATCCCAACTAGTGGTGAAATCCTGCCACCAGAATACCGCCGCCAGAGGCTATTCTCCCTCTGTGCGTGTCCACAACACCCATTGAGGGAGAATATAACCTGTGGCGAGTGGAGCGAGCCACCATGCCCACAGCATGGTGAGAGCAGTTAGCCTACAAGGTGCTTTCTAGTGCTCGCCCCGCTGACTCCATACTGGTGGCTGGAATGCCGCAGTTGGTATACTGACGGCCGGCATCCCGGCCGCCAGTAATTCATACTGAACCCATGGCATCCCTACCTGTGGTGACACCCGATGCACTAACATACATAGTGTGTGTGGCTTCATCGGCACCGTATGTTGCCTCGCAAGCCAAACCCCAATGTTTGGCACTCCAGGGGTACGGAGCTGCAGGACTGCCCCAGAGACCAGTCTGTGTGCAGTGCCGGTTCACTGTGACAGTAGCCGGGTGCTACTCATAAAGTTACAGCGCCGCAACTAACCCTGAGGAGGAGTCGGCACTTTGGTGTCATCCCTCGGTGGGTGATACCCGGGTGCAGCCCGCACCCCCATAGTGACGCCACTGTGCTCAGTGCAGGTGTATGACACTTAGAGGGGCAGTCGTGTGACCACTGACGTCCTCAAGGTGCCCAACACTAAACTACTGTATGTGCACAGACCTGTGTCAAAGTATTATACACCAGCATTCCTGGTTTCCAATCCATCTCCATTCAGTGTCCTGCATCTATTTAGTCTCCAGTGTATTTGACCAGGCTTGTTCTGATGTTTGTTTTGTCTGGTCTTCAGATTTGGCTCTGATTCTGTTTACTGGTTCTGGCTCGACTGGTCTTTGAAATCCCCTTCTCATGATACTTCTGGCTTTTATGCAGTTTATTTGTGGACCACACCCAGCTATTTTTCATACCTGCACTGGCCCTCCTCATCCAAGGGTATGATAGGGGTGAGCAACCTGCAGGCCTTCCAGCAACAGAGCCCAAATCCTCTTGTGGGGTTACTGGTTAAGACCGTGGTCTCAGCAGACTTTGCATTACTACTACATATTTTTAAGCTCATACAATACATTGGTAATGTTAAGATTAATTTATTAATAGTTAAGGGCTTGTCAGTTGGTAATGTAGATGGGGATAATTATATTATAGAGTCTGCAATCGTAAATCCCGATTGGTGCAAGCAAATCCAATTTGAATTTGTGAGATTATGCTGACAACACTAAACTTACATACAGTATAATATAATTATCCCCATCTACATTAGCAATTGACAAGCCCTTATCTATTAATAAATTAATGTTAACATTACCTATGTGTTGTATGATCTCAAAATATATTTTCAAAATCTGCTGATTAAATGTTTGAACTTTTATTGCATTTAATGTTCCTCCTTATATTCAAAGCTGTCAGGCACGCTCTTCTCACAAGACATATATTCCTGACCTTTAGTTTTCCCAATACACTCACTTATGTTAATGATATGTGAATGCTTATGCTTGATATAATCATCATTCTCTGAAGTAAGGAGACAGATATCATGACATTGCAGCAAAGGATAAATCTATCACTATCCCATGTACTGTATATGCGGCCCTTTATAAGTGAAGAAAATAACTCTAATGCAAGTATGATCTAAAAACAGTGAAAAACATAATACAGAACCTCGATTGATTTTCTGAAAGCTCAGATTTATCTTCTAATGGTGTGTACACACTGGCCGATGAATCGCGGGTCCATCGGCCAGCGTGTACGAACGATATGTCTGTGAACGCAGTCGTTCACAGACATATTGTGTCGGCCCTGCAGCACAGCCGACAGCCAATATATCTAACGATATAGTGGCGAATCCTGCTGTGTGTGCGGGCAGCGTACACTTGCTGCAGACGCCAGCGGTGATTGACAGCTGAACTGAGCGAGCGCATGTAAACGCCCGCCCAGTTCGTGACATCAGTCCCGATGGATTGGGCAGCGTGTATGCACAACACACTGCCCGGTCCGTCCATAGATCTATGGGGGTCATTCCGAGTTGATCGCTCTCTAGCTAGTTTTAGCAGCCGTGCAAACGCTATGCCGCCGCCCACTGGGGAGTGTATTTTAGCTTAGCAGAAGTACGAACGCATGTGTAGCCAAGCTCTGCAAAAACAGTTTGTGCAGTTTCAGAGTATCTCGGAACCTACTCAGTGCTTACGATCACTTCAGCCTATTCGTGTCCGGATTTGATGTCATACACCCACCCAGCGAACGCCCAGGCACGCCTGCGTTTTTTCAGACATGCCTGCATTTTTGCAAACACTCCCTGAAAACGGTCAGTTGACACCCAGAAACGCCCCCTTCCTGTCAATCTTCTTGCAGCCGTCAGTGCGACTGAAAACGCCGCTACAACCTGTGCACAACCACAACGGGCTTTGTGCCCGTACGACGCGCGTGCGCACTGCAGCCCATACGCATGCACAGAAATGCCGATTTTTCACCTGATCGCTGTGCTGCGAAAATCAGCAGCGAGCGATCAACTCCAAATGATCCCCTATATGCAGATCAAGTGTGCATCTAGCATAAGTCTATTGATCTGGAACCTTCAGTCTTTCTCTGCTCTTTTTAATGTTACACAGAAATATAGTCTCTCGTTGCTGAAAATAATCTACAGGTTTACTTTAGTCTAATATGCGGTTTTCATTTATTTTGAAAGGGCGTTTGTATTGTTTGTCCACATTATGCCACACAGTGCCACCAGTTCACATTACGGCACATTGTAGTGCCCCCAGTTTACATTTTGCCACACTGTAGTGACCCACATTATGCCACACTGCAGTGCTCCCAAGTCACATTATGCCGCACAGTGCTTCCAAGTTACATTATGCATCTCCACATTCCAATTCCACACCAAACCACCCCACTGCAACTTAGCTGCAGCAGCATCCAGAAAGCACAAATATAGTGGACCGAAGCAGCAGGCCAGGGTCACCCAGGGCAGTCGGCTATAAAGGCAGAAACAAGATTACCATAATCTGGTTTTACACATGTAGAAGCCAGAATGGGTTTGTTACTGGCTACCAGTGTCACTGACAGTTCTAGGTGCCAACTGCAGGAGATGTCAATAGATCAGAGCAGATGTAGCTGTACAGCATCTCTACCATGGGGGTCTCTGGTGGAAGGTGAGATGCCTTGATGCCATTTGATCCTTTGGCTGCTGGAGAAGCAGACTGTCAAGTGACCCAGGGCACCAGACAGGACAAGGGGCATGTGACTAGGTCCTGGTCTGTAGTAAGTCCAGCGAGATTTGAGCTCCTATGTAATTGAGGAGGCTGTAGTCATGGGGTGGTCTGAGCGGGAGAAACTTACTAAATCTAGATTTGAAGCAACAGGGAGGCTCAAACAGAAGGACATACTACTAGGAATGACAGCTCTGGAAACAGATGAAGTACAGATCTGTGAGCACTCCTCCCGGGGAATTACTACTCCAGTTAGGCATGGAGCTGAACCAGAGATGGACTGTGGCCAAAATCGGCCCTGGCATGTGCGTGCACTCACACGCCTATGACAGGGGCGTGAGCGCCACGAAAGGTGCCGCATGGGCACTACCGATGGGCAGAGGGGCAGGGGAGCGGCAAGACCAGAGAGCCGTAGGCTGCACAGTGTATTATATATTTTTTTATTTTAATTTTAAATTTGATTATTTTTATTGACTGTTTTTTTTGGGGGGGTTTCAAAAAACAAAACATTGAAGCATTACGGTTGGTGACAGTAGTGGCTAACATTTAGCAGGATATTAGAACACACATTATCACAATTAAACATTGCTGGCATATAGACATGTTCCGATACATGAATAAAAAAATGTAAAAAAGAGAAAACACTGTCATTTAGTGACATTAATTGAATATGATACCGTACAAATAATACGCTGCACACTTATACCAGATATATAGACTATTAGCCTGGGTAAACATCATATTAAAAAGCATTACTATAGGATCAGTATACGTATTTTCCTAGCTATAAAATGTATCAAAATAAAATACTATTGTAACCCTTGGTTACGTATAATATAGGTATATTATGCACTACTAGATTATTGGTATACTGTACCTCCACCCAAGCTTAACTTAAGTTTTAATTACTTTATTTTACTGGGCTGGCTTGGGTCATCCAATTATTTCTCTATTCCCTTTGCTAAATAATTTACTCCCACTCCATTTATTAGCGTTTTAAATTAATGTGATAGTATTTAATAAAGTAATATAATATCACATGGGTAGTAACATAACAATAGAATACAATTTGGAAATCGCACCTTCCCTCTAATCCTACCCACCAGGCCTACACAGTGCAGGCATATATGGACGATCTCATCCATATTGGCCTGCATGCACAAGCGACGGGGCACCAGCGATGAACGAGTGCGGGGCCGCGCATCGTTCATCGCTGGTGCCTCCACACTGCACGATATGAACGAGTTCTCGTTCATTAATGAACGAGAACGTTCATATCGTGCAGTATCATTTGCCAGTGTGTAGGACCCATTAGATCCGTATGTCCAGTGAACCTGCTTCTAGCTCAGTCTTTTCTCTCTTATAAGCTGGTTGTTGTCTGGTAGGTTTCCGCAATAAATTACTTTACTATCCCAGACAGTACTTGTTACGATTTTGTATTTTTCTGGTTGTAGCAAAATGCTGCTAGATTATCTGTCAGAACTCAGCTTCCAAGGTCTATTTGATACTTTGTTTAGCCAGACTGAGTTTTGTAACTAAGTCTTAAAGTCTAGTTGTACTTATCTGGCAGCCCTACTGATGTCTCTTAGGGCAGTATATAATATTATACGGTCACTGAGCGAATGAGCAGTACTTAACAACAAATGACCCTGTGCACATATATGGGGTTTTCCTTATGTGTTTGGCTTAAGTTTCCAGCAATGAGACTGGAACGATTAAAATGTGAATGTTCATTACAGGCTACTTTGACTAAAATGTCTATTGGTGCTGCATGTGAGTGTATTTAATATTTCTCACCAGTCCACGGCTAGCTGTACTCCTTGCTCTCTCTCTTGAACTGCCAAGCTATGCATTGAGTAACGCTGGCTCTGGCACTCCCTCAACCTTCTCCTCACCGCCTGGTGTCTCAGCTGCTCAGCTCTGTCTATTCTCAGCCTCAGCATACGATGGAGAAGAACGATCTCTGGCCAACCTCTATCACAGCTCACCCTGTGCAGCTACATTCACTCTCCCTGGCATTAACATCTAAGAGTACTCTTCACACCTTGCCTTATGATTACAGCTGACGCAGGGAGCAAAAAATACTCTCAATGCGCCTAGCTCTTATGTGTATGGAGGGCAGCGCTATCAGTCTACCTACTGCCCACTCAGTGTTTACAGCTCAACGTGAGTGGCAGCAAGCGCAACTTGAAAAACGCCATATGACCCCCTAGGCGTGCATCAAAGGCGACAGTCTCAGTCCTCTCCCTCTGCTCACTCGTGTTTACAGCTCAGTTGAGTGATAGCAGCAGAGAGATTTCAACAGCGCCACCCACTAATGCGCCTTACACTGGCTATTGCTCGGCGCTGGCTACAGCTCTGGAGCTGTCCTCCACCAATGTTACAGCTCTATAGCGGTGGGCAATCCGTGAATCAATATCTGGGCCAGTAGGGGCCATCAAAGAACGGGCTACAGAAACCTTTGCAAGAGCACACAGGTTGATAACATAACATCTGGAGGGGGCATCCAGCAACTCCTCATCTAACACTGCCAAAATACTGTACATACAAGAGGGGACAGAGTATCTGCGGGTATTCCAGTGGAAACTATAATCTTAAGTATAGCACCCACTATATTATATGATTTGGGAATGTCGATGTGGTAGAAAGTTATTTAAAGCATTTAACCATGTCAGCGTTATAACTTTAAACATAATGGCATAAAAATACCAGCGCTGAAAGGGTAAATAGTAAAAAGAAAGTTTAAAAAGTGTAAATTAGAACAGAAATATCACTCCAATCAGGAAGAAATCATTATGTATTTATAAATCACAATAAACTGTCATAAAAACAGTATTTGTAAAAAAAAAAATTATTTTAGTTTTAAATCAATCAGTCCTGGTACAGACAGAAGTGTTTGGCCCTTTTCTGGTTAAGACTATTGTCATGAATGCAGCTTGCTCTCAGATATTATGATCTGAAGTTGCTGTTCGTGCATATTGGTTACTTCGGCACTCACAGGTAATAAAACAATGGTGCAATGAAATAGGGTCAGAGTTTGCCGGAGGTGCGGGATACTGTCCGATCTCAGATTTTTTTTAAAACAGCAATCATTTACAAGTCAAAGCCATGGAAATCACTGATCTATGCATTCTTCTGTACAACTCACCTGTCTGAAGCAAGGCTATTATTTTGCAATGGTTTTTTTTTACTACTTCTATGCAGGCTTATAGATCGCATTGGGCTAATTGTATGTTTTTCATGGGAAATGCAAGTAGTTGATTTGCAAGTAACATACAAGTTTGCATGTTCTCACAGCCTACTACATGTGTGAGTTGTAAAAAAGTGCAAGTTTACTGCTAAACCTACACTTTTTTACAACTCGCACCCTATTGCATTTAACCTTAGGGATTTACTCAAGGTAACCAAAGTTTATTTGAAGGGCTCACAGTCCTTTGTTCTTACAATACAGGGTTTCCGTGTCAAATTAAGAATCACTTAATTACCTGCTTAATTCAGCTTGGAATCTATTTTATTGATTTGTCAGGAAGGAAATTCACATGACAAATGTCTCTCAGTTCCATACTTGCCTACTCTCCCGGAATGGCCGGCAGGCTCCCGAAAATCGTGAGACCCTCCCGACCCCCAGAGAAGCAGGCAAGTCTCCCGACTCTACTGGTCCCCACTGTCCGGCCGCCCACTTAGTGAGTAAAGTGGGCGGTCAGGACAGCTAATGACACGATTCTTGCTGAATCGTGTCATGATAGCCACGCCCACTGCAGTATAATGCCGATAATATTGGAATTACAAGTGGGGGCATGGCTTAAATGACACACTGTGGTGGCCACACCCCTGTTTTGCCTCCACCCATCCCCATTCTGGCTCCGCCCCCTCTGCTCATCATTGCCCTGCCCCGCCCCCCTGATGAGCTGACCTGGCTGCTCTCTCTGGGAGGGGTCTAGTACGTTATGGGATCCCGGCGCCCAGCTTGGGATTCGGGCGCCCAGCATACCAGTGCCGGGATCCTGACCGCCGGCATGCAGGTAGCGGGGTGAGCGCAGAAGAGCCCCTTGCGGGCTCACTGTGCTCACCATGCTGTGGGCACGGTGGTGCATGCTATTTATCCTCCCTCCAAGGGTGTCGTGGACACCCAAGAGGGAGAATAGTTTTCGGTATTTTGGCTGTCAGGATCCCGGCGCCGGTATGGTGAACGCCGGGATCCCGACAGCCAGCATATCAAATGCCTCCCGCCAGGAAGTAGGCAAGTATGCTCAGATCCCTTAACTACATAAAAATGGCTGAGGTTTAGGAGAGTATGCCCTTCTTAAGACACTTTTGTCACCTATGTAGCCTTACAGTGTGTGGACAAAGCAATATGTAAGATTTCTCCTTACAGTAGCTCACACATGCCCCCTGTTGTGAAGAGTACACACATATTCTTTTACAATGGGATATGCAAAGACCAAACCAAATATTTCTTGGCTCAGTTCAATTACCTGGATTGCTAATTACAGAATTGCAACTGACATGCAGTTTGAAAACCTATTTTTCATACAAAATATACATTGATACAACATACAATTTGAACAATACCATATTTTTGGATCAGATAATGTAAATGATCATGATAACTAGAATAAGTCTCTGTGGATGTGGTGAAAGCGCCTAATTATTCAGCATAGGCAGCTGTTACTGTATATTACAGCAGCAGAGATACAGAAGTCTTTTGTTGGGTTTATCCACAGAAATGTGAGTAGACATGGTTTGTAGGGGCACTCCTACTTTTTTCTTGGTTGTGGCAGGCAAGATTCAGTGCTTCCTGCGGTACTGATATGGTCACAGAGCAACTGCGGCTCTTCCGGTGTCCTTATTAATTGGAGACGGTCTACAACTTTTTCTTGTCTTTTCGCCTTAGACACCTCACTTTTGTGGGTGTGCGGCTAGGAATATCTTGAACATGGTCCTTCTCACATGGACTCCCAATAGCCGATGGAATTATCTACCTCTTGCTGTGTCTATTACCAGCCTAGGAGACACTGCACTAAATAGTGTGGCTCAGTAATTCTGTGTGCAGATGTGAACACGCTGCTCTTGGTGGATATGTGTGCAGTCTGATGTGTCTTGTTTGACCATACTCTCCAGCATGTTTCTCCTTGATAACCAGACTTACTCTGGGATTGTAGATTTGGGAGATCCCAATCCACAACCTAGCAGCTTCTTTTCTATTTTTCCACTTTTTATTCCCCTTTTTGAGCTAGGCTTGCACTTTTTTTCTCCCTAGCTTTAAAAGTATAACTTTGGACATAATTAGAATCAGATGCTTTGCCATCAAGTTTAAAGTTATAATGTTGTTAAGGGTATAATGGATTAAATCACATTACTAGCGCACCAGCATTCTCCCTTTGATATTATGCTGTTGACATTGTACCATCCCTTTGTTTGTGTCAAATAAAACAAAATCTCACCAATAATGTAAAAGTTTTACAGACAAAAGTGATAACAAAAAGTCTCAGTCTGAACATGTCAGTAGATTGTATTATTATTCTATGGCTGCCCTTCCGAAATCTGGCGGCAAAAGCTTGCTTCTCTCAGATTAATGATCCTTGCAAGTTTAATGTCCCTGAGCACAAACTGAAATTAAGAATGCAAACAAGAGCAGGCACCTACAACAGCCTAATTAAAGTCAATAGCAAGCAGGGCACTGAACGGCTGTCTGAATTTAAGTTAAAAAAAAAACAATACAAAAGGAAGTCAATATGTTGTACTTGTTTGTGGCTTGTGCCCTTCAGTTTGTTGTAAAAACATTTATCTGTTCAAATGTTGTAAATGCAGAAACTACAAAAAATGTAATTGCAATAGCTAAAATCTGCTGCTGTCACATTAAACAGTATTTCTCAGTAGTAAGCTGCCGCACACTAGACTGTCTTTCATCTACCAACTAAAACGGTAATCCATACACCCAAACAACTACTTTCAGCAGAGCAGCCAACTTCTTTCCAACCTATAAGGTCACAGAAGTCGGCGGACAGAGTCTGCCCACTTCTGCATGTTTTAAATTATAATATATAATGGCTTGATAAAATGGCTTGATAAAAGCGCTATACGGCGCTGAAACGTTGCCCTATAACAGCCGACTTGTGTCTTTATTCATGAATTAAAAGCCCTGGAGTGCCGCCAGTGGAGGAATGTATTGCGTTCAACCACGAAGGCTGCAATGTGGAAGGCACCAGGCGCAGCACACGTCTGACAGTCTGTGGAGTGCCGGAGTTGGAGAAGTATATATACACACACACATTCTAAACATAAACATAGGTAAACAACATATATAGCAAAAAAAATCTATAATTCTGATTGTTATAAACAAAGCGCCAGACAGGAGACAAGATATGGGAATAGGGGGGAGGGCAGGTAATGGGGATAAGGTGATGACATGGAATCTACCACTCCAACAGAAGGTAATATTATCGATAACAGTGGGAGTCCAAGCGGAAAAGTTAGGTGAACTACCGTGTAATATAGGGCACATGAACCATATCAAAAGAAGCTACCAAGACTCATAAGGCGGTATTCAAATTATATATCAAGCCCAATCTCCTTTCTAAAGTGATCCCCGTTATCGCGCATATCACACCCATAGTAATCAGGTTTAGCTGCGTAAAGGGTTAGGGCATCTCGCTACCCTGGGAGTAGCGAGCTCAAATGATTATACCATGCTCACAGCAGAAACAGAACGGGTGTGGAAGGGGGCGGAAAGAATTGAATACCGCCCACAGAATCAGAGCAAGAAAAGTCACAGAGGATTTAAACTCTAGCCATGGACCCCAGACCACACAGAACTCTTCATTTTTGTCAACACCTAAGAGGAGGACATCCACTGCCATGTAGTGGTCTAATTTATCAAACCATTCTTTAACTGTGGTTTGGGCATTAGACCTCCGATGAATTGGAATCACTGCTTTAGAAGCACTGGTAAGGTGCTTAAGTAGGGATTTTTTTATACCTGCAATGGAGCTGGGTACCAGATTTAAAAGCCAGAAGGAAGGACTAGTAGAAGAGCCTCTGCCAAGGAGTGTAGTAAACAGTGAGAAAACTTGTGCCCAGAAGGGTCGGAGTACAGGGCAATCCAACCAAATATGTAATAGGGAACCTACTGCCTGGTTACATCTCCAGTAGCTACCAGAAACCATAGGGAACATCTTTGCCAGAGTGAGGGACAACAGTACCAACGAGACAGAACATTAAACTGTGTTTCTATTACGGAATAACTCATTTTTTTTGTATTAACATCTTGTTCTAATTTCCATTCACAGGTTACTGTGACTTTATAAGTTATTTATAACAATGTGCAGGCATGTACTATATTGTGTACTCCCACATCAAGGCACATATTCTGCATCTCTGCTCTCTCCTGGAGTAAAAGAGGCACATAGGCTACTCTTGGCAAGCTGGGTTTATCTTGTTTATATGACCAGCTCTGCAATAAATAAATAAAAAAGCAGTTGCTGTTTAGACACAAAATTCATCTTACTCTACATGAGACCTATAGTGGTATATTTATACATATGCCCCCTGTCTAAGTAGTATTTTTTTATTGCCATTTATCACAGACAAAAAAAAAAAAATTATATCAATTATTTATGCAAAATAAAGAAACGATACACAATATTTTGGGGCATTTGAGGCTGGAGGCAGCGCTATATACTCTAGGCACTAGGATCACTAGGGGATCCTAGCGCTGTCCCAGAGTATATTGCGCATGCGCAGATCTCCGGAAAAATTGTGTGTCGGACATTTTTTCCAGTGATTTCCATAGGGCGCATGCGCAAAGTGCTGAGAAAATGTCCGCTGCAACATTTTCCTGGTGATTTCTGCAGCGCTGCTGCCAACGTGGATTCCAGAGTGTAAGTATTGAAAAAAAATGGGTGCAGAGTATGCGCACACACTGCACCCATCATAAATATACCAGTGGTTTTGGTCTTTTGTCTCAATTCATTCTGAGATGTTGATAACAGTATACTTGTATTCAGGGCTGGACTTACCACAAAGTATCCTAGGCACCTGCCTAGGGCCAGGGGGGTCCCAAGGGGCCCGTGACTGGGCCCCACAAAATGCGACCCATCCATCACAAAAAACGTCTTCTTGTTGTACATGTAAATGTTTCAGAGAGGCTTGGTGCAGAAGTTTGGGTTAGGGGTGAAGGTTTAGTTTAGGGGTTTGGGTATTAGGGATAGGGTATTGTGGTTGGTGTAGAGGTTTGAGTTAGGGTATTATGTATAGGGTATGGGTTAGAGTATTAGGGGTAGCTTAACTAGAGTGCAAGTTTTTAGAATTGACTGTGTTGACCAGATTCTAGCTATTTTCTTCTAGAAGGTGCTAGAAAAATGATAAATGGAATCTCCTTGTTTGCTATAGGCAATATCGGCACTTCTAAAAACCCACATTTTAGTAAATATACCCCATAGGGTTAGTTTAGGGGTTTGGGTTAGGGTATTTGGGTTGACAAAGCAGTTTGGAATAAGTGTGAGGGAGGGGGGCCCCAAACCGGTATCTTGCTTAGGGTCTCATGAGGTCTAAATCCAGCTCTGCTTGTATTGCTGCAGTACATAAACCCGATAAAAAGGCACCCACCATACAAAGACATGTGAGGAAATCTCACAGCTAGTAGGGTTATCAGTCATAACAGAGTTTACCTATATATTTTGTTGGGTTAATGATAACTAGCCCTATCATTAGCAACATCACCCACTTGCTCAGCAATGAAACCCTTTCCCCTTTGATAAATATATCCCATAGTAACATTTGTATTTTCCACACAGGTAAACTAGACACATTCTTAGGGTAGCAGAATTTGGCCTGCAGAACATAAATGGTCTTATGTTAATTAGCCTTTTTCATTTTTTTTTTGTTCTGGGTACTTTTGCAAGCTGACACTTCTTAGTAGAGATGAGCGGGTTTGGTTCTCAGAGAACCGAACTTCACGTCCCAAGCCCGACTCAGCTTTTCCCGCTTGACTCAGAAACCAGAACGAGGCAAATTGTCATCATCCCGCTATCTGATTCTCACGGGGTTTGGATACCATATAAGGAGCCGAGCGTCACTGCCATTTTCACTCCAGTCCTGGAGAGTGTAGTGAGAGGACGTGTCTCCGTCCTCAATGTCTGTGCGGGTGGGAAAGTGGGGTGGCGATTAAAGTGCTGTCTTGTGCTGCTCAGTCCGGTCATGTAGTGTCTTATGCTGCATCAGTTAGTCCAGTGATCAATCACAGTGGTGGTGTCCTCTGCTGCCATATGTCCAGTGGTGCTGTTTAATAAGTCCCTTACAGTGTCACTGTGTTGTCCTGCATCAGACCAGAGGTAGTGTCCTGTGCTGTATATTATTTACTCCAAATAAAAGGGGTTATTAACATTAAATCCAAATATAATTTTGACAGGGTTTGCTCTGTGTGGTGTAGGGGTACGCTCCCCTGTGCCGCATATTATGTTATATAATTCCAGAAATATAATGGAGAACAAAAATTTGGACAATAAAATAGGGAAAGATCAAGAACCACTTCCTCCTAGTGCTGAAGCTGCTGCCACTAGTCATGACACAGACGATGAAATGCGATCAATGTAGTCTGCCAAGGCCGATGCCCAATGTCATAGTAGAGGGCATTTCAAATCCAAAAAGCATAAGTTAAGTAAGATGACCCAAAAAAATAAATTTAAATGGTCTGAGGAGAAACGTAAACTTGCCAATATGCATTTACGACACCGAGTGGCAAAGAATGTCTAAGGCCCTGGCCTATGTTAATGACTGGTGGTTCAGCTTCACATGACGATAAAAGCCCTCATACTCCCGCTAGAAAAATTATAAGAGATAAGCTGGCAAAAGCACAGCAAAGAACTGTGCGTTCTGAGATGGTATCACAAATCCCCAAGGAGAGTCCAAGTGTGTCGGCGGTTGCGATGCTTGACCTTCCCAACACTGGATGGGAAGAGGTGGCTCCTTCCACCATTAGTACACCCTCTGCAAGTGCTGGAAGGGGCACCCACAGTCCAGTTTCTGATATTGAAATTGAAGATGTCACTGTTGAAGTACACCAGGATGAGTATATGGTTGTTGCTGGCGCTGAAGAGGATGTTAACGATGAGGATTCTGATGGTGATGTGATTTGTTTAAATCAGGCACCGGGGGAGACACCTGTTGTCCGTGGGATGAATAAGCCCATTGTGATGCCTGGGCAAAATACCAAAAAAGCCACCTCTTCGGTGTGGAATTATTTCTCCACAAATGTGGGCAACAGGTATCAAGTCGTGTGTTGCCTCTGTCAGTCTGTAATAAGTAGGGGTAAGGACGTTAACCACCTAGGAACATCCTCCCTTATACGTCACCTATTGCTCACTCATCAGAAGTCAGTGTCAAGTTGTGAAACTTTGGGTAAGAGCGTAAGCAGTCCACGGACACCTAAATCCCTTCTTCCTCTTGTACCCAAGCTCCTGCAAGCCATACCACCAACCCCCTCAACGTCAACTTCCTCCTCAGTCAGGAACGTCAGTAATCCTGCAGGCCAAGTCACTGGCAAGACTGAGGAGTCCTCTCCTAACCTGGGATTCCTCCGAAAGGATCCTTGAGTGGTACACCTACTGCTGCTGCTGCTGGGAGTCGATCGTCATCCCAGAGGGGAAGTCAGAAGACCACTTGTACTACTTCCAGTAAGCAACTGACTGTCCAACAGTCCTTTGTGAGGAAGATGAAATATGACAGCAGTCATCCTGTTGAAAGCGGATAACTGAGGCCTTGACAGCTATGTTGGTGTTAGACATGTGTCCAGTATCCGCCATTAGTTCAGTGGGACTTCAAGAATTGATGGAGGTAGTGTCACCCCGGTACCAAATCCCATCTAGGTTCCACTTCACTAGGCAAGCGATACCGAGAAAGTACAGAGACGTCAGAAAAAGTGTCCTCAGTGTCCTCAAAAAATGCAGTTGTACTTAACCATGGACATGTGGACAAGTGGAACAGGGCAGACTAAGGACTATATGACTGTGACAGCCCACTGGGTAGATGTATTGCCTCCCACAGCAACAACAGCAGCGGCACCAGTAACAGCATCTTGCAAATGCCAACTCGTTCCTAGGCAGGCTACGCTATGTATCACCGCTTTCCGTAAGAGGCACATCGCTGACAACCTCTTACGGAAACTGTGGGACATCATAGCACAATGGCTTAACCCAATAAGACTCTCCTGTGGATTTGTGTTAGCGGACAACGCCACCAATATTGTGCGTGCATTACATGTGGGCAAATTCCATCACGTCCCATGTTTTGCACATACAATTAACTTGGTGGTGCAGAATTTTTTTTAAAATGACAGGGGGGTGCAGGAGATGCTGTTGGTGTCCCGAAAAATTGCGGGCCACTTTCGACATTCAGCCACCGAATGCCGAAGACTGGAGCACCAGCAAACACTCCTGAACCTGCCCTGCCATCACCTGAAGCAAGAGGTGGTAACGAGGTGAAATTCAACACTCTATATGCTTCAGAGGATGGAGGAGCAGCAAAAGCCCATTCAAGCCTATACATCCACCTACGATATAGGCAAAGGAGGGGGAATGCACCTGACTCAAGCGCAGTGGAGAATGATTTCCGTCTTGTGCAAGATTCTCCAACCCTTTGAACTTGCCACACGTGAAGTCAGTTTAGACACTGCCAACTTGAGTCAGGTCATTCCCCTCATCAGGCTTTTGCAGAAGCAGCTGGAGAAATTGAAGGAGGAGCTAAGATGGAGCAATTCCACAAATTACGTGGGATTTGTGGATGAAGCACTACATTTGCTTTGTCAGGATTCCAGGGAGGTCAATCTGTTGAAATCAGAGCACTACATTTTGGCCACCGTGCTCGATCCTAGGTTTAAAGCCTATGTTGTATCTCTTTCCAGCAGACAAGTCTGCAGAGATTCAAAGACCTGCTGGTAAGAAAATTGTCAACTCAAGCGGAACGTGACCTGTCAACAGCTCCTCCTTCATTTTCTCCCGGAACTGGGGCTGCAAGGAAAAGGATAACATTTCCTAGCCCACCTGCTGGCGGTGATGCGGGGCAGTCAGGAGCGAGTGCTGACATCTGGTCCAGATTGAAGGACCTGCCAACGATTACTGACATGTCTACTGTCACTGCATATGATTCTGTCACCATTGAAAGAATGGAGGAGGATTATATGAGTGACAGCATCCAAGTAGGCATGTCAGACAGTCCGTACGTATACTGGCAGGAAAGAGAGGCAATTTGGATGCCCTTGCACAAACTGGATTTTATCTAAGTTGCCCCCCCCCCCCCCTTCAGTGTGTACTCCAAAAGTGTGTTTAGTGCAGCCTGTAGCCTTGTCAGCGATCGGCGTAGGAGGTTACTTCCACAAAATGTGGAGAAGATGATGTTCATCAAAATTAATTATAAATTCCTCTGGGAAGACCTTTACCAGCAATTGCCTCCACAAAGTACACAGGGACCTGTGATGGCGGATTCCAGTGGGGACGAATTAATACTCTGTGAGGAGGAGGATGTACACACTGAAAGGGGTGAGGAATTGGAGGATGAGGTCAACATCCTGCTTCTGTAGAGCCAGTTTGTGCAAGGAGAGATTAATTGCTTCTTTTTTGGTGGGGGCCCAAACAAACCAGTCATTTCAGTCACAGTCATGTAGCAGACCCTGTTGCCGAAATGATTGGTTTGTTAAAGTGTGCACGTCCTGTTTATACAACATAAGGGTGGGTGGGAGGGCCCAAGGACAGTTCCATCTGGCAGCTCTTTTTCTTCTTTGCATCAGTGCCATCCTGTCTGACACTGCCGTACAACTCCAGGGGTACTGCCATATAAGTCCAGTCCAGTGGTGCCGTCTTGTGCTGCATCAGTCCAGTGGTGGTGTCTTGTGCTGTATATTATTTACTGCAAATAAGAGGGCTATATACATTACTTATATTATTATCCAAATAATGTTTACAGGGTTTGCCCTGTGTGGTGTAGGGGTACGCTCACCTGTGCTGCATATTATAATAACTCCAAATAAAAGTGTTATTATCCAATTTAATTTTACAGGCTTTGCCATGTGTGTGTGTGTGGTTTAGGGGTACGCTCTCCTGTGCCACCAATATAGTGCGTGTATTACATCTGGGCAAATTCCAGCACATCCCATGTTGCTTGTGCCGCACACTTGTGTCGCTTAGCTTAGTCATACAGCTACCTCATCACACCTCTTTTTCTTCTTTGATGTGCTGTTTGGGGCCTAGTTTTTTTAAGTGCCATCCTGTCTGCCATTGCAGTGCCACTCCTCGATGGGCCAGGTGTTTGTGCCGCACACTTGTGTTGCTTAGCTTAGTCATCCAGCCAACTCGGTGCAACCTTTTGGCCTAAAAACAATATTGTGAGGTGTGAGGTGTTCACAATAGACTGGAAATGAATGTTATTGAGGTTAATAATAACGTAGGATCAAAATTACACACAAATTATGTGATTTTAGTTGTTTATCTTTTTTTCAAAAATCATCCAGAGCCAAAAACAGAGCACAAAAGGGTGGTTTTGTCAAAACCATTCCAGATCCAAAACACAAGCATGGAACCAGAACCAAAACAAAACACGAAAAGTGCCCGCCGCACATCTCTAATTCTTAGAGCAGTGATTTTCAACCTTTTTTTACTCACGGCACACCGAACAATATTTTAAAATTGCCAAGGCACACCATCAGTTCCCCACAGAAAAAACAAAACACACACATTGGCCCTCACAGTAAAAAAAAAAAAAAAAAAAAAAAGATTTTAAACCTACCGGTGAATCTTTTTCTCCTAGTCCGTAGAGGATGCTGGGAGCTCCGTAAGGGACATGGGCACTCTAAGACCTTTTAATGGGCGTGAGCTGGCTCCTCCCTCTATGCCCCTCCTCCAGACCTCAGTTATAGGACTGTGCCCAGAGGAGACAGACATTTCGAGGAAAAGGATTTTGTTAATTAAGGGTGAGATACAGACCAGCTCACACCACAAACACACCGTATAACATGGTAAACCAATTAACAGCATGAACAACAGAAATCAGCAACAGTCTGATCTCAACCGTACACAACTCTCGTGTAACTATATCAGTAACTATGTACAAGTACTGCAGATTTATTCCGCACTGGGACGGGCGCCCAGCATCCTCTACGGACTAGGAGAAAAAGATTTACCGGTAGCTTCAAAATCTTATTTTCTCTTACGTCCTAGAGGATGCTGGGGACTCCGTAAGGACCATGGGGTTTATACCAAAGATCCAGACCGGGCGGGAGTGTGCGGATGACTCTGCAGCACCGATTGAGCAAATAGGAGGTCCTCATCAGCCAGGGTATCAAACTTATAGAATTTTGCAAAAGTGTTTGAACCCGACCAAGTAGCTGCTCGGCAAAGCTGTAATGCCGAGACACCTCGGGCAGCCGCCCAAGAAGAGCCCACCTTCCTAGTGGAATGGGCCTTCACCGATTTTGGTAATGGCAATCCTGCCGTAGAATGAGCCTGCTGAATCGTGTTACAGATCCAGCGTGCAATAGTCTGCTTGGAAGCAGGAGCGCCAACCTTGTTGGCCGCATATAGCACAAACAGAGCCTCTGTTTTCCTAATACGAGCCGTTCTGGCTACATAGATTTTTAAAGCCCTGACTACATCAAGGGACTTGGATTCCTCCAAGACATTCGTAGCCACCGGCACTACAATAGGTTGGTTCATGTGAAACGACGAAACCACCTTAGGTAGAAACTGTGGACGAGTTCTCAATTCCGCTCTATCCACATGGAAAATCAGATAGGGGCTCTTGTGGGACAAGGCCGCCAATTCTGACACCCGCCTTGCAGATGCCAAGGCCAATAACATGACCACTTTCCACGTGAGAAATTTTAACTCAACAGTTTGAAGTGGTTCAAACCAATGTGATTTAAGGAACTGCAACACCACGTTCAGGTCCCACGGTGCCAGAGGGGGCACAAAAGGAGGTTGGATGTGCAGTACTCCTTTCACAAAAGTCTGTACTTCTGGAAAAGAGGCCAATTTCTTCTGAAAGAATATTGATAAGGCCGAAATCTGCACCTCAATGGAACCTAACTTTAGGCCCATATCCACTCCTGTCTGCAGAAAATGGAGAAAACGACCCAGCTGGAATTCTTCCGTAGGAGCATTCTTGGATTCACACCAAGACACATACTTCCTCCAGATACGGTGATAGTGCTTCGCCGTTACTTCCTTCCTAGTTTTAAGTAGAGTAGGGATGACTTCCCCCAGAATACCTTTCCTAGCTAAGATCTGGTGTTCAACCGCCATGCCGTCAAACGTAAACGCGGTAAGTCTTGGAACACACATGGCCCCTGTTGTAACAGGTCCTCTATGAGAGGAAGCGGCCAAGGATCTTCTGTGATAATTTCCTGAAGATCTGGATATCAGGCCCTTCGAGGCCAATCTGGGACAATGAGTATCGTCTGAACTTTTGTTCTTCTTATGATTCTCAATATTTTTGAGATGAGCGGAAGCGGAGGGAACACATAGACCGCTTGATACACCCACGGTGTTACTAGCGCGTCCACTGCTATTGCCTGAGGGTCCCTTGCCTTGGAACAATTTGTCCGAAGCTACTTGTTGACGCCATCATGTCTATTTGAGGGAGTCCCCAACAACTTATCACTTCTGCAAAGACCTCTTGATGAAGTCTCCACTCTCCTGGATGGAGATCGTGTCTGCTGAGGAAGTCTGCTTCCCAGTTGTCCACTCCCGGAATAAATACAGCGGACAGAGCGCTTACATGATTTTCCGCCCAGCAAAGAATCCTGGTGGCCTCCGCCATTGCTGCTCTGCTCCTTGTTCCGCCCTGGTGGTTTACATGCGCCACGGCTGTGATATTGTCTGACTGGATCAGAATGGGTAGGTTGCGAGGGAGATGCTCCGCCTGTCTCAGGCCGTTGTATATGGCCCTTAATTCCAGCACGTTTATGTGCAGACAAGCCTCCTGGCTTGACCATATTCCCTTAAAGTTTTTTCCCTGTGTGACTGCTCCCCAACCCCGGAGGATCACGTCCGTGGTCACGAGAACCCAATCTTGAATTCCAAACCTGCGACCCTCTAGAAGGTGAGCACTCTGGAGCCACCACAGGAGAGAAATCCTGGCCCTGGAGGACAGGCTTATCATCTGATGCATTTGGAGATGGGACCCTACCACTTGATCAGTAGGTCCCACTGAAAAGTTCTTGCGTGGAACCTGCCAAACGGAATGGCCTCGTAGGCCGCCACCATCTTTCCCAACACTCGAGTGCATTGATGAATCGACACTCTTTTTGGTTTCAGCAGAACGCTGACCATGTTCTGGAGTTCCAGAGCTTTTTCCACTGGGAGAAAAACCCTCTGCCGTTCCGTGTCCAGAATCATGCCCAAAAACGACAGCCGAGTTGTCGGGACTAACTGCGACTTTGGCAAATTTAGAAGCCAGCCGTGTTGTTGTAGCACCCTCAGAGAGAGAGCCACGCTCTTCAGTAATTGTTCTCTTGATCTCGCTTTTATCAGGAGATCGTCCAAGTATGGGATCATTTTGACACCCTGCTTGCGCAGGAGCACCATCATTTCTGCCATTACCAAACGGCAACGTCTGAAACTGGTAATGACAATCCTGTACAGCGAATCTCAGGAACGCCTGATGAGAAGGATATATGGGTACATGAAGGTATGCATCCTTTATGTCTAGTGACACCATAAAATCCCCCCCTTGCAGGCTGGAGATCACTGCCCGGAGAGATTCCATTTTATATTTGAATCTCTTCAAATATAGATTTAGGGATTTTAGGTTCAGAATCGGTCTGACCAAACCGTCCGGCTTCGGGACCACAAACAGGGTTGAATAGCCTGTTGCAACTGGGGAACCTGGATAATCATTTGCTGTTGACACAGCTTTTGTATAGCCGCCGAAACTATTGCTCTCTCCGGGAAAAAAGCTGGCAAGGCCGATTTGAAAAATCGGCATGGAGGCACATCTTCGAAATCCAGTTTGTAGCCTTGGGACACAATTCCTATCACCCAAGGATCCAAGTCAGAATGAACCCAGACCTGGCTGAAGACGTGCCCCCACCGGTGCTGACTCCCGCAGCGGGGCCCCAGCGTCATGCGGTGGATTTGGTGGAGGTCGGGGAGGACTTTTGCTCCTGGGAACTAGCCGAAGCTGGTGTCCTTTTCCCCCTACCTCTACCTCTGGGGAAGGATGAACCGCGCCCCTTTATGAATTTATGAGACCGAAAGGACTGCATCTGGTATTGAGGTGTTTTCTTTTGCTGTGGGGGAATGTAAGGCAGAAAAGAAGACTTACCCGCGGTAGCTGTGGAAACCAGGTCCGCAAGGCCTTCCCCAAACAGAACTTCACCCTTGTAAGGCAAAGCCTCCATAAGTCTCTTGGAGTCAGCATCCCCAGTCCATTGGCGGGTCCACAGTGACCTCCTAGCTGAAATTGCCATGGCATTTGCTCTTGAACCCAAGAGCCCAATATCTCTCGCAGCCTCCCTCATATATAACGCTGCGACCTTTATGTGACCTAATGTCAACAAAACACTGTCTTTATCGAGGGTGTCCATGTCAGATGACAAGTTATCTGTCCATGCTGCAATTGCGCTCCCCACCCATGCCGACGCTACCGCCGGACTGAGCAGGGCTCCAGTAGTCGCATAAATTGATTTTAAGGTAGTTTCCTGTCTGCGATCCGCAGGATCTTTTAAGGTCGCCGTGTCCGGGGACGGTAGGGCCACCTTTTTGGAGAAGCGCGTAAGGGCCTTGTCCACCGTGGGTGAGGATTCCCACCGTAACCTGTCCTGTGAGGGGAAAGGATACGCCATTATAATTCTCTTGGGAATCTGCAGCCTCTTGTCTGGAGTTTCCCAAGCCTTTTCAAATAAAGCGTTCAGCTCATGTGATGGGGGAAATGTTACCTCAGGTTTCTTCCCCTTAAACATACATCCTCTGTGATATGTAATACATCTTTTATTGCAATAATCATGTATTGAATACTCTTTGCCATTCTTGGGTGCAACTTTGCCTCATCACAGTCGACACTGGAGTCGGAATCCGTGTCGGTATCAGTGTCTGCTATCTTGGTAAAGGGACGTTTTTGGGACCCTGAAGGGTCTTGTGACACAGTAGAGTGACTCCCTGGTTGGCATTTGGACTCTGCTTTGCCCAATCTCTTATGTAATAAAGCCACATTTGCATTCAAAACATTCCACATGTCAACCCAATTAGCTGTCGGCGGTGCCTCAGGAGACAATACTACCATCTGCTCTGCATCCTCCCTAGAAGAGCCTTCCACTTCAGACATGTCGACACACACGTACTGACACCCCACACACACTGGGATATATACGTTATGGTAAGAACTTACTGTTGATAACGTGATTTCTCTTATGTCCACAGGTATCCACAGGATAACATTGGGATATTGTCGAGCGACAGCGAAAATGGCACCAACACGGTCACGAGCTTTCTGGCCTCCCAGGATGCATTGGGGCCTCCACTATATAGTCCCGCCCACTGACTCAGTCAGATCAGTTCTTTCCACAGCGTTTTTAGGCAGGAACATTAGGTAGAGACCTGTACAGGCGATAAGAACACACATGCACACCCTTCCATACAAGAAGGAAGAGGTTTTAGTGATTGCCTAGATCCTCAAATCAGGTGCGTCAGGGTGGGATCCCTGTGGATACCTGTGGACAAAAGAGAAATCACGTTATCAACGGTAAGTTCTTACCATAACGTATATTTCTCTGGCTGGGTCCACAGGATTATCCACAGGATAACATTGGGATTCCCAAAGCCATTTTAGTGGTGGGGACGCTCCTGATTGCACAGGAGGACCTTTCGCTTGAAGTCTGCGTCATCAGAGGCAAAAGTATCCAAGGCATAATGTCTAATGAATGTGTTTATGGAAGACCATGTGGCTGCCCTACATATCTGTTCTGCTGAAACACCCTGTTGTGCTGCCCAAGAAGGACCTACCTTACGTGTAGAGTGTGCAGAGACATTAGCCGGAATAGGGAGATCTGCATGAGAATAAGCTTCTGATATTACCATTCGGAGCCATCTCTCCAGTGTCTGTTTACTAGCAGGCCATCCTCTCCTATGGAATCCGTAGAGGATGAAGAGAGAATCTGTTTTCCTGATGGCACTAGTACGATCTATGTAGATTCTTAAAGCCCGGACCACGTCCAGCGACGCTTCTCCCGCAGATAGTCCCGATACCTGAAAAGCTGGGACTACAATCTCTTCATTCAGGTGAAACTTTGATACCACCTTTGGAAGGTAGCTAGATCTCGTTCTGAGAACTGCTCTGTCTGGAAAAAAACTTAGGAAAGGAGACTTACACGATAATGCTCCTAAATCTGACACTCTTCTGGCTGACGCCATTGCCAGTAAAAAAAGAACTTTAACCATTAACCACTTAAGATCTGCTCTCTCAAGTGGTTCAAACAAAGGACCCTGGAGAAATTTAAGAACTAAATCCAAATCCCAGGGAGCTGCAGGAGGAACAAATGGAGGTTGAATATGTACTACTCCTTAAAAAAACGTACGTACATCCTGTAAATCAGCAATCTTTTGCTGAAACCATACAGTTAACGCTGATACTTGAACCCTCAAGGAAGCAACCTTCAACGCTTTATCCAATCCTGCCTGAAGGAAATCCAAAATCCTAGCTACTTTAAAAGATCTCTGATTGAAATTTTTTCCAGTACACCAATGAATATAGGCTTGCCATATTCTATGATACACACGGGCCGAAGCAGGCTTTCTTGCTCTAAGCATAGTTTGGATTACTTGTTTCGAAAATCCTTTAGCCTCTAAGATAGAGGTTTCAACAGCCACGCCGTCAAAGACAGGCGATCCAGATGACTATGACAACAAGGACCCTGCATTAGCAGATCTCAACGTTGATTCTCAACAGATCTGTGTACCAATGCCTTCTTGGCCAAGCTGGAGCCATTAGAATGATTGCTCCTTTTGCCTGTTTTATCTTTCCCACTACTCTGGGTAGCAGAGATATTGGAGGGAACAGATATGCCAGCTGAAACCTCCATTCTACTGACAGTGCGTCTACCAGGACCGCTCCTGGGTCCCTTGTTCTCGATCCGTACCTCGGAACTTTGTTGTTTAGACGAGACGCCATAAGGTCTATCTCCGGTAGACCCCATCTGTTCACCAGTGTCTGAAACACTTCTGGGTGTAGTGCCCATTCGGTTTCCTGAATGGTGTGCCGACTGAGAAAATCCGCTTCCCAATTTAGTACACCCGGGACAAATACTGCTGACAATGCCGGAAGATGGAGTTCTGCCCATTTTAGAATGGGAGTTACTTCCTCCATCAGACTCTTGCTGTGAGTTCCTCCTTGATGATTGAGGTATGCTACTGCCGTCGCATTGTCTGAGCGGATCTGGACTGGTCTTCCTTGTAGATTGTCCTTTGCCTGAACCAACGCCAAGTAAATGGCCCTTATTTCTAACAGATTTATTGGCAGGCGACTTTCCCTTGCGGTCCACTTTCCTTGGAACCATAGGCTTCCGAGTACCGCCCCCCAGCCCTGCAGGCTGGTATCTGTTGTCAAGACTTGCCACTCCTTTATCCAAAAGGGTCTCCCCTTGTTTAAATGGTCTGTCTGTAGCCACCATGCTAGAGACCTTTTTACATTTACTGGAATCTTTATCATCTGCTTCTTTATCGTCTGATGATTTCCATTCCATTTGGTCATAATAAGGTGCTGCAATGGTCTGGAGTGGAATTGCGCATATTCCACCATGTCGAAGGTTGATACCATCAGACCCAACAGTCGCATTGCTGCATGGACTGACATTGTCTGGGCTTGCAACGCTTCCTGAGCCATGACCTGCACCTTGACTATCTTTTTCTCTGGTAAGAGAACTTTCTGTAGGTCTGAATCCAATATGGCCCCAAAATGAACCATCCGCTGTGACGGATTCAGGGACGACTTTTCCCAATTTATGAGCCACCCATGTCTCTGTAAACAAACTATCGTCTGTTGAAGATGGCTCAACAGTAAATATTGCGACTGTGCTAAGATTAACAGGTCGTCTAGGTATGGGAATATTCTTATCCCTTGCTTGCGCAGACAAGCTGCCATAACCACCATGATCTTGGTAAACACCCTGGGTGCTGTAGCTAGCCCGAACGGCAGAGCTTGGAACTGGAAATGTTCCTGGAGGATGGCAAACCTGAGGTAACACTGATGAGATAGTGCTATAGGCACATGTAGGTAAGCATCCCGTACATCCAGAGATACCATGTAATCTCCCGGTTCCATAGCCAACATTATGGAGCGTAACGTCTCCATGTGGAACTTCGGGATCCATATGTATTTGTTCAACATTTTCAAATTGGTCGGTATGACCCATTTGGTTTCTGGATTAGAAATAGATTGGAGTAAAACCCCTGTCCCCTTTGTGATGGAGGTACCGGGACAATCACACCTGACTGCAGTAATTTTTGGACTGCTTCTTGCAGGGCATTGGCCTTCGACTCTATACGAGACGGGCTGGTGCAAAAAAATCTTTGAGGAGGCTGCCTCCTGAATGGGAACCCATACCCCTGAGATACTACCTTCTGCACCCAAGCATCTGCTGTTGACTGTTGCCATATGTGTGCAAAAAGAAGGAGTCGGCCCCCAACCCTGGAATCCTCCAGGCGGAGGCCCGTCTCTTCAGGCTGACGGTTTCTGTTCAGGTTTGGAAGCTGGCTTTTTGCTAGCCCACTGCTTCCTACCCCTGGATTTAAACTGGGGTTGCTTAGGCTCCTCTTTAGGTTTCGCTTTGCTTTGCCAACGAAATGAGCAAAATTTTAAACCCTTGGACTTAGGGTTATAAGCCGCCGGAAATCTGACCTTTTTTGATTCAGCCTCTGATTCTAGGATATCCGATAAAGGTTTTCCAAATAATATATTACCGACAAAAGGCAATGCTTCCAATTCTTTCTTGGACTCCGCATCTGCCTTCCAGGTCCGTAGCCAAACTGCTCTGCGAGCGACTACTGTCAAGGCTGAAGCTTTAGAAGCAACTGTGCCTACATCAATTGCTGCTTCTTCCAAATACTGGGCAGATTGTCTTAAATGGCAAAAACGATCCTCTTGCTCCCTAGTAGGAGAAGGGATGTCATTCTCTAGTTCCTCTATCCATTCGCCTATTGCCTTTGCTACCCAGGCCAAAGCCATAGCAGGTCTTACCACTGCTCCTACTAGAGAAAAAATATTTTTCAACAGGCTCTCTACCCTTCTGTCTGTGACATCATTCAATGAGGTAGATGACAGTGGTAAAGCAGATTTATGCACGAGTCGCAGAACATGTGCATCTACTTTTGGAGGAACTTCTCTTTTCGAACAATCCACAGCAGAAAATGGATAATAAGAATCCCATCTCTTAGGAATCTTTTACTTTTTACTGGGCGCTGCCAAAGACTCATCCATCATTTCCGTCAGCTCATCTGACGCTGGGAATTCAGCTTTCACTGATTTTGTTCATTTAAATACAGGTGCTTTTGCTTTTAACACTGTCTTGGCTGGCTCTTCCAACGAGAGAACAGCCTTTACAGCATTAATAAGTTCAGCTACATCTTCTGAACTAAAGCTCTGCGACTGATCATCATACGGAGTTGAATCTATTGTATCATCATCATCCGATGTATCATCTTGTGTAGTCTGCCACACAGACGTATCTGTCTTAGTCTTACCTGCCCCTTGGTTGCTCGTAGAGGCTACTGGAACCAAACCATAGGAAGGGAGCTGCATGTATGGGTTCATAGTGTAACCTAACCCTTGAGGTGGTGCTACCAGAGCTAACCTGTCCGCTATTGAAGACAGAGTCTTTGCGAACATATTCCATGGTGGCTCTGTTGGTGGTTGAACTAACGCCTGTTTTATACTTCGCTGAAAAGCGAAACAGTTTGCACACAAACCCTCATAAGTGACCAATTGATTCATATCAATTACCCCTGACTTACAAGATAAGCATGTTAGGGCTGTAGGAGTGCTTGATAAATTCTCCTCATCACTTTTGCCGCTCACAGACATGGTATTAACCTGTTATTGACTACACAATTTGTGACTGAAAATCACCCTATATGTCAGTATATAGAGGTGAGATCAATCTGACCACAGTGCACCTGATTTGAGGGTCAGAACAGGACTGACATTACACAGAAAAGTCAGCACACATACTAGCAGTCAGTCACATGTTAAAGCATTAGACAGTGCCATATGAGAATACAACCTCCATAACAACTTATACATAAGTAGGAAAATTGTACTTCTATTTTAAACTGGTTCTTTTTTCAACATAGCATGCAGAAAACACAGTAATATACAGGTCTTATATGCAATAGGTACTAAAAATTAACAAAGCATACTAAGAAGTAAAGAGAATTTTTAGTACTGTATACCCTGCCTCCGTAGAGCGGGATACAGGGAGACTCACCACACTTCAATATCCAAGCAAATACGCTCGTAAGACGCTGAGTGGATTCAGACGCTACTGGTGTACACTGCCGCTCTTGATAACTGATAACAGACACGGACGCTCACCAACGGACACGGACGCTGAGCGACTTCCACGTGTATGCAGACGCTAAGGCCTGCGACACGGTCTGGCGGGTTTAACTCCAGTGTACACAACCGCAGCGTCTAAGCTGCGACCGAGTACCCTCGTGGTAGCGTCTGAGCCGGAAGTGAGGTCATTTAGTTCATGAAACGAGAAACACGCGGGAACTGGCCATGAACTCGGAGGAGGGACGGCCAGGAGAGCGTCTGAATCCCCCTGTTGACTTAAACTCCCAGGATCGCGGCCTCTACCTAGTCCTGGCGCCTATGATCCCTGGAGTGTAGCGCTGTCACACTCTAGATGTTCGGCACATCAACACACTGTTTGTAGTCTCCACCAAAGTCAGTGTAGCTGTGTCCTGACCCCTCTAGTAAGAGGAAGTCCATAGACTCACCGTCTCCCCATGCTCCGGCCACAGCCTGGTTACGTCTGCTGGACCTGCTAGAACATCCGACACAGACGCCCGTCGAGACAGCACTGATACCCGAAGGTAAGCGTTGTTGCGACACGGTGGGGAGTTGTTGGAGCGACTCTTTCTAGAATGCGTTTAAGACGCTGTTAAGATAAGTTGCTCAAAAACAATATAGTAAGTCTATAAAAATAAAATAATAAAAGCTTGAGGCTGCTCTCACAGCAGCCCTGTGACCATGCGGCTTCCTGCCGCACCAAGCAAAAAACTGATCTGACTGAGTCAGTGGGCGGGACTATATAGTGGCGACCCCAATGCATCCTGGGAGGCCAGAAAGCTTGTGACCGTGTTGGTGCCATTTTCGCTGTCGCTCGACAATATCCCAATGTTATCCTGTAGATAATCCTGTGGACCCAGCCAGAGAAATATGGATATGGGGACAGACCCACAATAAGGCCCTTTGGAGAGACAGAGAGAAAGTATGCCGGCTCACACCCAGCACCCTGTGGTTCTGAAACAAAGTCCCAGACTAGTAAGCGCTTTTATAATAATACATTTTGAACCAAATTAATGTGCCCCCCCCCCCCTCGTTTTGCACCCTGTTACTTGTGTACAGCAGGGGAAGAGTCCAGGAGCAGCTTCTCTGCAGCAAGCTGTGGAGAAAATGGCGCTGGTTAGAGCTGAGGGAACAAGCTCCGCCCCCTCGATGGTGGGCTTCGGTCCCGCTGTTTCTTTATACTGGCGGGGCTTTATATACTGCCTCAGCAGTATCTATACTTGTGCCAGCCTATATATGAGGTAAAAATTGCTGCCCAGGGCGCCCCCGCTGCGCCCTGCACCCTTGCTGTGCCGTTGTGTGTGTGTGGGAGCAATAGTGCGCAGCGCGACCGCTGCGCGGTACCTCACAAAGATCTGAAGTCTTCTGCCGCCTTTGAAGTCTTCTTGCTTCCTATACTCACCCGGCTTCTATCTTCCGGCTCTGCGAGCAGGACGGCGGCGCGGCTCTGGGACGAACAGCGAGGACGACACCTGTGTTCCGACCCTCTGGAGCTAAAGGTGTCCAGTAGCCTAAGAAGCAGAGCCTATCAGTAAAGTAGGCCTGCTTCTCTCCCCTCAGTCCCACGAAGCAGGGAGCCTGTTGCCAGCAGTGCTCCCTGAAAATAAAACACCTAACAAAAGTCTTTTCTAGAGAAACTCAGTAGAGTTCCCCTAGTTTGTGACCAGTCTCCTCTGGGCACAGAATCTAACTGAGGTCTGGAGGAGGGGCATAGAGGGAGGATCCAGCTCACGCCCATTAAAAGATCTTAGAGTGCCCATGTCTCCTGCGGAGCCCGTCTATACCCCCATGGTCCTTTCGGAGTCCCCAGCATCCTCTAGGACGTAAGAGAAATAAATAATAATAAAAAGTAATCCACACATACATTGGCCTACACAGAAAAAACATTGCTCCCCACATAAATCCTATTGCTCCAAACATAAATCAATCACATTTCTCCCCACATAAATCCTATTGCTCCCCACATGAATTATTCACATTGTTCCCCCCATAAATCACATAAATCCTATTGAAATCCTATTATTCCCCACAGGAGAAATAAAATAACAAATATTATCAGCTGTCCTCCCTGTCCCTCAGTGGCGGGGGCTGTTCATAGTGGAGTTCTGTGAATACTGAGCAGCAGGCGGTCGGGCAGGTGTGGATGTGGGTGGGCAAGGAAAGCTGTGTAAGCAGGCGGGAACTGGAAGATGTGTATGCAGGCGGGTGGGCTGGCTGGGTGGTGAGACGCGGCGGCTGTGACCTTTGATATCACATCGTTTTCAAGGCATAGGTCACGGCCAGAGCATGACTGATCCTCTAAGAAGAGCCGGGCCAACAGTTCACTCTGAAGGTGCAGGAAGCTGCTCTGGCTCCGTGGCACACCTTGCAACTGGTCGCAGCACACTAGTGTGCCACGGCACACAGGTTGAAAAAGCCTGTCTTAGAGGGTTTGGTACCAAGTACTGTAAGTGCAAATTTAGTTGTGTACTGTCGCTTTGAAAATACCCCATTGGTCCTTCCTGAACAATTTTTTTACCACACAAATAAGGAGACTGGAATGTTGGATTTAGCAACATAAGCATGCAGGGTGCCCAATAACTACTTACTCTCAATTGCACCAAGTGGCTAATGTCTGCAACAGGTAGAGTCAAGGCTAAAACTAGACACTGCAGCCCACGGCACTCGTATTTGGCATACAAGTTACCTGGAACTGAACCCTGCAACCTAGAAAGACACTGGAGCATCCTTACAATGCTCAGTTACCCCTTGGTCAAGGCGCCCCACTTCCTTGTTGGTGCATTTTCACCCTACTACAGCCCTCTGTGCAGTGAAGGCAAACACATGCATGATTTTATCTATGGGCTGCAGGACTGTAGCCCTCCCAGTAAAATTCTACACTTCAATGAGCTCAGCTGAGCCAGTTGCAGTCTGTGACTTCCTATCGGGAATGCTACCTTCCAGTCACCCGCAGGATAGGCAGTTCCACTGGGAGGTGTTTCCTTCCTCTGGGACTGCCAGACCGGGCTGCAAATAGTAGATAGTGTGCCTCCAGTGGAAAGACACTCCCCAGCTGGCTTTCATGGGCTTCAGCCGATGCAGTCCATAGAAGCGTGAAGTTTTGTGCATGCGCAGTCAAGTCGGCACTTCTGCGCATGCGCCGGTCCCGGTGCCTGCCAGATTCATTGCGTAGGTGCTGAAACCTGGCTGTATCCTCGTCTCCTCTTCCTCTCCATGCATGGGTAGGTGCAGCCCATCTACTCAAAACAGGTAAGATGCATGCACATATACCATATGCCGCTACATGGACATACTGTAGCATATACCATACAACAGACCTCTGTGGAGTGTATATGTGTATATTTACTTTATTTTCTTGTATACATACATACTCTTGTCTGACTCTCATGGGTGCACCTACACATTCAACATAATATATCCATTACTAATGATTCATAAATTTGAACACGATAGTGGATTCATTTACACCAATCTGTCACCCCAGACTTGGGATCATCACCAATTCCCATTTTCCTTGGTATTAAACAGCCTAGTGTAGAGACCAGCTAAACTTGAAGTCTATACATGTTGTTTGTTCAGTCTACTGTAACCTGTGGGAGCAAGGATCAGATAGGTGAGGGCAGCGCTTACCACAGTACTATGTAAAAGTGTCATACAGATGTGTCCTCTTACCACTTTGCTCTATGCGTTACAAGTCACATTACACATAATGCATGAGTGCCGTGTGACTCAGTAGCATCAAGGGTTTTGTTTTTTTGTTTTTTCCTGGAAAATGTGTCTCAGTCGCAATGTAATGCAATAGGACGCACGAGCAGCTTCGGTTGATTAAAATGATATGCAGCATGCCTATATTCTGTGTGTAATACCAACTGTATTGCTTACAAAATGCTATGCTACAGTGTTTCTCCTGGAAAACACTAACATTTAATTTCGATGCAGATACAGCCGCTATTACGCACAGAATATAGGCATGCTGCATATCATTTTAATTAGCAGAAGCTGCTCGTGCGTCCTATTGCATTGCATTACTTCCTAAGACTGCAGCAAGGATATAAGAGGAGACACCTGCATACTAATTTCAAGGGCCTACTTACGAATATCCAATTCACTGTTGAAAAAGACACCTTAATAAGTATTCTAGTCCATTTAAACTAAGTAAACCATCTGGTAGGACTTGATGCACGCTGGCATATGAGACAATGTGCTTTGAAAATGCTTCAAGCATTTCCTATGTAAGGAGACTTTGATGCCAAACCTGCCACTGTATTAAACCTGCCGCAGTATAATTACTTGGAAAGGTGATACCCAGAGTATCAGTTGGCATAACGTCCTATTCCCTGCCTGCTTTTTATCTTTGAAATCTTGTTAGTAGATAAATGAGCAGCGCTATCTGCTTTAGCTCTGATGTGATGGAAAATGACAAATGCATACATCCCCAATGAATTGAACTTACTTTTTTCCCCTACCCATGAGCAATAGCTTAGTAAGAGCTTCCACCGCTATCTGCTGGCCAGGGCCGGCTCTAGGCATGTTCGAATAGAGCGGCCGCGCAGGGCGCCACCCTTAATGGGCGCCGCGCGCTGGCGCCGCCATATTCGAAGCGAGCCGGCCCTGTGTGTGTGTGCAGCGCGTTGTCCCCGCCGTCCGTGTGTGCGGCGTGCGCTGCGCGGCGCCGGTGTCTAACGTCAGACGCCGGCGCCGCGCATAGCGCACACAAGTGGCCGCCCGCCCACCGGCACTCGGATCCTCACTCTCCCGCCCGCCAGCACTCACGCCAGCACTCCTCCTCCCTCTCTCAGACTCAGCGCCTCAGGTATTTGGTGGGGGGGTCAAACATTTATGGATCGCACTGTGGGGGCATTTATCTGGCACACTGGGGGCATATCTGGCTCTGTGGGGGCATTTCTGGCACTGTGGGGGGCATATCTGGCTCATTGGGGGCATATCTGGCTCACTGGGGGCATATCTGGCACACTGGGGGCATATCTGGCTCTGTGGGGGCATTTATCTGGCCCTGTGTGGGGGCATTTCTGGCAATGTGGGGGCATTTCTGGCACCGTGGGGGCATATCTGGCACACTGGGGGGATTATCTGGCACACTGGGGGGATTATCTGGCACACTGGGGGCATATCTGGCACACTGGGGGCATATCTGGCACACTGGGGGCATATCTGGCTCTGTGGGGGCATTTCTGGCACTGTGGGGGGCATATCTGGCTCATTGGGGGCATATCTGGCACACTGGGGGCATATCTGGCACACTGGGGGCATATCTGGCTCTACTGGGGGCATATCTGGCACACTGGGGGCATATCTGGCACACTGGGGGCATATCTGGCACACTGGGGGCATTTCTGGCACTGTGGGGGGCATATCTGGCTCATTGGGGCATATCTGGCACACTGGGGGCATATCTGGCACACTGGGGGCATATCTGGCTATGTGGGGGCATTTATCTGGCCCTGTGTGGGGGCATTTCTGGCACCGTGGGGGCATATCTGGCACACTGGGGGGATTATCTGGCACACTGGGGGGATTATCTGGCACACTGGGGGCATATCTGGCACACTGGGGGCATATCTGGCACACTGGGGGCATATCTGGCACACTGGGGGCATATCTGGCTCTGTGGGGGCATTTATCTGGCCCTGTGTGGGGGCATTTCTGGCAATGTGGGGGCATTTCTGGCAATGTGGGGGCATTTCTGGCACGCTGGGGGGATTATCTGGCACACTGGGGGGATTATCTAGCACACTGGGGGGATTATCTGGCACACTGGGGGGATTATCTGGCACACTGGGGGGATTATCTGGCACACTGGGGGCATTTCTGGCACACTGGGGGCATATCTGGCACACTGGGGGCATATCTGGCACACTGGGGGCATATCTGGCTCTGTGGGGGCATTTATCTGGCCCTGTGTGGGGGCATATCTGGCACACTGGGGACATATCTGGCACACTGGGGGCATATCTGGCACACTGGGGGCATATCTGGCACACTGGGGGCATATCTGGCACACTGGGGGCATATCTGGCTCTGTGGGGGCATTTATCTGGCCCTGTGTGGGGGCATTTATCTGGCACACTGGGGGCATATCTGGCACTGTGGGGGCATATCTGGCTCTGTGGGGGCATTTATCTGGCCCTGTGTGGGGGCATATCTGGCCCTGTGTGGGGGCATATCTGGCTCTGTGGGGGCATTTATCTGGCCCTGTGTGGGGGCATTTATCTGGCCCTGTGTGGGGGCATTTATCTGGCCCTGTGTGGGGGCATTTATCTGGCCCTGTGTGGGGGCATTTATCTGGCCCTGTGTGGGGGCATTTATCTGGCCCTGTGTGGGGGCATTTCTGGGACTGTGGGGGCATTTCTGGCACTGTGGGGGCATTTCTGGCATTTCTGGCACTGTGGGGGCATTTCTGGAACTGTGGGGGCATTTCTGGCACTGTGGGGGCACTTATGTATCTGGCAATGTGGGCATTTATGTATCTGGCACTGGGGGCATATCTAGCCCTGTGGGGGCATATCTGGCTCTGTGGGGGCATTTATCTGGCCCTGTGTGGGGGCATATCTGGCTCTGTGAAGGCATTTATCTGGCCCTGTGTGGGGGAATTTATCTGGCCCTGTGTGGGGGCATTTATCTGGCCCTGTGTGGGGGCATTTATCTGGCCCTGTGTGGGGGCATTTCTGGGACTGTGGGGGCATTTCTGGCAATGTGGGGGCATTTCTGGAACTGTTGGGGCATTTCTGGCACTGTGGGGGGCATATCTGGCACTGTGGGGGCACTTATGCATCTGGCAATGTGGGCATTTATGTATCTGGCACTGGGGGCATATCTAGCCCTGTGGGGGCATATCTGGCACTGTGGGGGCAATTTTATATATGGCACTGTGGGGACATATCTGGCACTGTGTGGGCATTTTTATATCTGGCACTGTGGGGGCACTTATGTATCTGGCACTGTGGGGGCACTTATGTATCTGGCACTGTGGGGGCATTTATGTATCTGGCACTGTGGGGGGCATATCTACACTGTGGAGGCATTTATGTATCTGGCACTTTGGGGGCATTTATGTATCTGAACTGTGGGTGCATATCTGGCACTGTGTGGCCATTTATGTAGCTGGCACTGCTGGGGGGCATGTCACGTGTAGCTGGCACTGCTGGGGGGCATGTCACGTGTAGCTGGCACTGCTGGGGGGCATGTCACGTGTAGCTGGCACTGCTGGGGGGCATGTCATGTAGTGTTCCCGCTAGGCGTCTGTGGCTAGGCAATGTGTCTCAGTGCTCTCCCTGGTGCAATGTGTCTCAGTGCTGTGCCTGACGCAAAGTGTATAGGAGGTTCTACCTGGTGCAGTGTGTATTAGCTGCACTACTGTGTGGTGTAATGCAAATTGCCACTATTATGTGGCCACGTACCTTCCTCACGAAGTAACTCCCCTTAATTTTTGCTGCGCGCCTTCGGCGCGCACTGTCCATTCTTTGGCATATAGGTATGGGAACAACAAGCAGTATGTACATCATTTTGCCCTCCTAACTTAAAAAAGTGCCCTCCCTGTGATCAGCACCATGCCCTAAAAAGTGAACACTATCATGTGTAGCTGGCACTGCTGGGGGGCATGTCATGTGTAGCTGGCACTGCTGCGGGGCATGTCATGTGTAGCTGGCTAGCTGGCACTGCTGCTGGGCATGTCATGTGTAGCTGGCTAGCTGGCACTGCTGCGGGGCATGTCATGTGTAGCTGGCACTGCTGCGGGGCATGTCATGTCTATCTGGCACTGCACATTATGTGTATCTGGCACTATACTGGAGACATTGTGTGTAAGGAACACTACTGTGGCTATGTGTAAGGCGGCTAAATGTGTGAAAATGTGTTTATAGTTTGATGATATGAAGTTATGAGGCCACGCCCACTTTTCCAGAGGCCACACCCACTTTTCCGAGAGCGCGCGCCTGCGGCGCGCGCATGGGGGGGGGGGGGGGGGGGCGCTTTTACATTTTCTCGCTCAGGGTGCTAGTAGGCCTGGAGCCGGCCCTGCTGCTGGCTTCCATTAACACGGAGGAATATATGGAAGTTAATTGCATTGGACAATATCAGTCAGGAAAATAGAAGCTGCTTTATAATAGTGTATACATGAAAAGCTTATAATTCTAATTCGTCAGATCAAAAAGCAATTTGGATCAGGCACTGCGGATGCTCAGGGCTTGTTACATTTACATAAGCTGATAAACAAAAACGTCACAAAAATATTTAATTACCCAGACTCCCAGATCCCATTGGAATAGACACACTGATGGTTACAAGCATTTATTTGTGTTTGTCACCCTTGTTGCTATTCATCAGCTGCCTTCTCTATGTCTCACAGAATAGCAACTGCTTTAAGACCAGAGTTAACCTACAGGTGTTACAGCATAAACTATTTCTTACTCCAACTATTATCTTGCGTGTGATGCTTATATATGATGGCCCAGATTTACAAAGATTTATAGAGTGATAAATAGCATGAGGATAAAGTACCAGCCAACCAGCTCCTAACTGTCATTTTTCACACACACCCTGTAACATGGCAGTTAGGAGCAGATTGGCTGGTACTTTATCACCTTGCAATTTATCACTCTCCCAGGTTTGATAAATGGGGTCCTATTGATGATTAAAACATAAATATATCCTGCATAACTTTCACATTTAAACTACATGTACATGGTAACTAGTAGCATGTTTCAGAGTTGTACAATAAAACAATATGGTATTTAGAATATTAACGAAGTCGCACTCCTAGCCACCTGGGGCCAGGCAGGCGCACCTGATTTCCTGGAGATATAGCCTGTACTAAGTAGGCCAATTCTCTAGATATGGCTGTCAGGAGGTGGATCTCTTTAGAGATATGTGCGTATGATGATAACTATCAGCATATTTCTTTTAGCGTCAGATTCAGTTAGCTACCATAATTAACAGTGGGCTAATTTAGTGGCCTGGGCTATTTGATTACAGCAAGCGGCACCCCGCGATAAGCCCACAGATTGAACTTAATGTGGATTTCTGGTCAAGCCTGAGGAAGGCTCGAACAGATCTGTGGCAAGTGCCCTTATCACGGGTGCCACATACACGTTAACCCATAGCACCGAGTACTTAGAAATGTAACTACAGATTTGTATGGGAGTGGCGAGTGCAACAGAGAAGACTGAGGCTAACTGATCCCGGGGCTATATCCAATTACCCCCGAAGTCAGCCTGCCGCCAACACTTTTTTTGTCTGTCCCCCCAAAAAATCCCTGTTGTCGCAATGGTGGCAGCGAAAACACATAGGGGTATATGCAATTGCGGTCAAATTTCCGCAAATGTCGAAAAACGGGGCATTTTCAACCCAAAAAATGATTCGACAATGCAATACAGTACTTTTCGACAAAAAAACGGCCGTTTCAAATTCGACTTTTTGCAATTCGACAGTAGTCAAATTCGACATGTCTGTAATGGTAAAAATGCGGCTTTTTGACAAAGGTATATTCAATTGAAGAATGTCGATTCGACAACAGTGCTTTTCGACAGTCCTTTCGTCAATTTCAGTCCGCCTCATTTTGCTGGCGGTATCTAATAAAATTTTTAAAAAACAGGTTTTTTTGTGTGTTTTTTTTTATTGCTAATAGCATATCTATTTATATTAGAAGGGATTATGTACTTGGTTTGTCTATTAGGAGCCACAAGTATTATTTATATATTTTTTTAAAGAATATATATATATATTTTTTTACTGACTAAAATAATATGGAGAGATCAGAGCATGTTTTTCAGTGGGGAGGGATGGGAATGGGTTAAAAATCCTGAAAAAAAATGTGTGGGGTCCCCCCTCCTAAGCATAACCAGCCTCGGGCTCTTTGAGCCGGTCCTGGTTGTAAAAATACGGGGGGGGGGGGGGGGAATGACAGGGGAACCCACGTATTTTCACAACCAGCACCGGGCTCTGCATCCGGTCCTGGTGCCAAAAATACGGGGGACAAAAAAACGTAGGGGTCCCCCATATTTTTAACACCAGCACCGGGCTCCACTAGTCAGAGAGATAATGCTACAGCCCGGGGACCGGTCAGCGGTTGACCGCGAGTAACCTCACCGCTGACCGCAAAGTTCCCACCATTGAATATAATGGAGCGGCATAGTGCTATGCGCCGTCTGACAGCTCAGACGCGCACAGCCAATCAGGAGAGTGCCACGACGTGGGGCTCCCTGATTGGCTGAAGGGACCCTCTGTGACAGGAGTCACGGGGGGTCTCAGCAGTTGGGGAAAGGGGTCCCATGTGTAAACATGGGACCCCTTTCAGTGCGTGGTCCGGGATTTTCGTTTTGTTTTTTTGCCAAGTACGAGGATTACAAGTAGAAGAGGACAGATCTACACTGGATTTTGGTGAGTATAATTTTATTTTCAGGTACCCCGTGGATTCTACTTGGAGAAGGGGACCGAGTTGGCGTGTCAACATAGGTAAGTATGTGTATGTCGGCGTGCATGTATGTAATAAAGTTTTACTTTCACGGTGTGCGTGTACTGTTTTTATTTGGGTATTTTTTTTTGCAGTAGAACTACAGGTACCAGCGAGCCCATTCCCCCCGCATGCTGGTACTTGTGGTTCTCCAAGTACCAGCTTGCGGGGAGGCTTGCTGGGACTTGTAGTTCTGCTACAAAAAACAATATTCTTTATTTTTGTCACTTGGCTATCAGCCTCCCATCCGCAGCCCTTGGATGGGGGGACAGCCTCGGGCTTCACCCCTGGCCCTTGGGTGGCTGGAGGTGGGGAACCCCTTGATTAAAGGGGTCCCCACTCCTCCAGGGTACCCCGGCCAGGGGTGACTAGTTAGTGATTTGATGCCCCGGCCGCAGGGACCGATATAAAAGTGTCCCCTTGCTGTGGCATTATCTCTTTGACTAGTGGAGCCCGGTGCTGGTGTTAAAAATACAGGGGACCCCTACGTTTTTTGTCCCCCGTATTTTTGGCACCAGGACCGGACGCAGAGCCCGATGCTGGTTGTGAAAATACGGGGGATCACCTGTCATTCCCCCCCCCCCCCCCCCCGTATTTTTACAACCAGGACCGGCTCAAAGAGCCCGAGGCTGGTTATGCTTAGGAGGGGGACCCCACGCATTTTTTTTCAGGATTTTTTACACACTTTTGTGCCATCCATGAAGTCGAATCCAGGACGCACACTATCGTCAATTGGTCCGTTTTTCGACAGCGGGAATTGAATATGTCAAATTCGGGTCCCGGCGGGAGGGTCTGTGACTGTCGAATTGTGTCGAATTTAAAAACGGTCGAATTCCAGCCGGAATTCGACCGCAATTGCATATACCCCATAGGATCCATGTTAAGTTCACGGACCTATGTGTTTTCATCTAAAAACAAATAATTTTATAGGGGCGGTAATAAGAGCTCTAACTGGATTGCACTAAAAAAAAAGTAAAAAAAAAAAAAGTCCCATATTTACCAGCTGAAAAATTATTGGGGCCAATTGAATTGCTCCCTTAACCTCATGAAAGGCAGACTTTAGGCTTATATGTAGCTGGGGCTGGGAATAATGTGTGATAAGGCAGAATTGGGAACAATAATAACTTTAGGAAACATGATACATTCACCTAAACCTTTAGTTTCAACTGGGATGTTGTTCTAATGTGACATTTACAATGTCAACGTTAATAATGTCAACACCACAATGTTGATAGTTATATCAGCTTTGTTGAAATGTTGACATTAAACATGTCAGAATCTGCAGAATATCAACAGGTTCACAATGTCAACTAGTGAAATGTTGACATTAGCCTAACCCTAGTTAGGTTACGATAGGGGAGGGTTGGAGTTAGGTTACGAAGGGGAGGGTTATGGTTAGGCACTAGGTGGAGGGTTAAGCTATGGGAGGGGAAGTTATGGTTTGGCACTAGGGGAGGGATGATGGGGTCAGGGAAATATTCACTGCAGAAAGCGCTGCATGATGAGTTGGAAGTCACCTGGATGTCACCGCTTGCTCCATCTCTAAGTTACCACTAGACCACCATGGACGTTTTATAGACATTCTGATCATGTCAACATTTCATCAGTGTCAGCATTATGAATGTCAAGAAAATACACATCACACGTTTCAACTTTTAGTTAATCTTACTGTATAATGGACAAAATATATTGAATGTGCCCCTACAGCTGTTAAAGCTAGATGTAAGGGCACATCACTAGACTAGGAGCAAGGATGAGAATATTTTTAGGATAGCCTTAGGCTACGCCCTGTCCTGGGTGAACATAATTGGGTGGTGTAAATTTAAGTGAATAAAGAAGTTATGCTGTTCTAGGGCTAGGCACATGACAGAGAACATCTTAGACTTCACAGTACAGAAGGTTTGGTCTTTCTGACAAGTGTTGTCCATGTGAAGTTGAGGTCAAAAGTTCAGTTATCAAAGGTGTGATCCAATAGTACATTCTGAATACTTTACAGCACTGATTCACTGTTGGAAGGGATTTCCGTTGTGTTGGTGTCATATATGTAGTTGTGCTTGTGATTATAATCATCACAATATCTGTAATAAAGCCTGCAGTGGCGTTTTACATCCAGTAGGTTGTGCATGGTGTAGCGGATCCAACACTGCACCAGTATAATCAGGTTTGGACACACAGAAGTTTTCTTCTTGACTTGCTCTTATAATCTGCTCTGACAGTAATTTATATTTCCCATGAAATGACAAACTATGATCTATCTTATACAACAAGAATCTAATAATAAAAGGAACGAAAGACTGCATAGGATAGAGTGAATATAAGCACCCTGTTTGTTTATGTAACTAAGCTAGATAGATCTGGTTTTTGTGTTGATATTAGTTGATAGGTCATTGAAGTTTGTCAATCAAATAAGTTATCCAATGAGAAGCGTTTAGGTAGGCGGGTTCTATTAGTTTATTTAAGTGAGGGCTGAGGTAATCTGATTCCTCTTGCCATTTTGTGATCCCAGGACTGGTAATGTAACTGGTATCACTCTGCAGGGTTATCAATATTATTTAGGTTGTTATTATAGCTTAGGTTGTTATTATAGCTAAGGTTTTTGTTATTCATCTTTAAATTAGTTATTATTGTGGTTTAGCTGGTTTTTATTTAGTTAATTTCATAAGTGTTTAATTTAGTCAAGGCTGTTAATTTTCTTGTCCTGTACTGAGGTAACTTTGTTAGCTTCTATTTACTTAGTATACCTCGCCCCGCCGCAGTGCGCCCCCTCCTGGCTGGCTGGTTGATGCATCTAAGCCTCTCACTGCATCCGCTGCCTCTCCGGCGCTGAGAGGAGCACGGCATTACGCTGTGAGGGGAGCCAGGCGGGCAGTCCCCAGCGCCCGCGCTGCTCGGCCAGAGGCAGCGGTGAGCGCTCACCCGCCTCTCTCTCCTTCTGTGCTGCGGGCCTGGCTGTCAGGCATGACGGCCAGCCCCACGAGCACACACCCCAGCCTCCATTAATAGCAAGCAGCGGGTTAGGTGCATCGGCCCCTGCTGCTAAAAGCCCCGCCCCCGTCGCCATGTCAAATAACATGGCGGCCATTAGCCCTACTCCCACAGCTTCAGGAGCTGGGGGGGGGGGGGGGGAGCACGGCTGCAGGGGGCATCATTATTTATCCAGCAGGGCTCCAGGGGAGAGGCAGTATATTAGCCTCTCCCATATCAGGAGCCCAGAATGTTAGGCAGGAAAATATAATAAGGGAGAATTTCAATTCTCCAGGGCCTGCAGTGGCAGGCTCAGAGTTGGCAAGGGGATTGCTTAGAATCCCCCCCCCTCCCCCTCCTTCCTCTCAATTACAAATGCAGGCGGGTGGGGGGTTTTCAGCCCCCGCAGGTTTCATGGTCCCCATATTTCAGCCAAGGGGCTCCACAGAATATAATGCATCGGCATGTGGCAGGGCAGCAGCATTTGTTTAATACTCAAATGCCTCATTTAAGTCAGTTTTACCAACCCTGTGCCGTACTTCAAGTTGTGCAATTCCCCCCCCCCCCCCCCGGCAGGCAGGCAGGCAATCAATATGCACATTGGTTGCAGCCTGCACCTAATCAATTCATGAGCGCTCATCAGATAGGTTTGCCGACCCTGCCCCAAATTCCTCCACCGGCCGGACCCCCATCACCACGGCAGTTGGAGGTGAATATTGCACGTGCGCAATCTCAAGTACGAGCGGCGTCGGTAGTGACCGGCTGGTCAGAAGGGGCCGGTCAAGCAGGAAGTAATGCTGTTTTATTGAGTCCGCAGGTTTTAGCATCTCATACAGCTTCATTGCACACATCAGCAGCAGGCAAGATTCCACTGGACGCAGGAGACGCGGACGCGGGTCCTTCTACTTCTGGAACTGGTGAGAAAAATTCAAAAGTTCAGCTTAGCGCGAAAATGTTTTTATTTTTTTTATTTTTTCTCATTCCGACGAATCATCTGATACGTCTAGTTCACTGGAGAATCCGCGCAAATTTACGCGGACATTCATTCAGCATCTTAGAGGGAAGCGTAAAAGTTCAAAGGGAGGGTGTAGCGTAGCGAGCAGCTCGGCTCCTGATGCAACAGGTGATAGCGTACATTGCGCGAATATGGCAATTCTAAGAGGAGTTAGGTCTAAGGTTAGGGAAAGAATAAAGAAAGGCCGATTTGTAGATATGTTTGCGATTACGCATGACGCTAAAAGAGCGTTGGGCACAGCAAAGGCTGGGGGGGCGGCTGCTGAAGAAGCTAGAAGGAATTATTCTAACTGGCTTGCAGGGATTTATATATTTGGGCTTGCTATATGGAGTCTCGTCCATCAGAAATCATAAATATTCTGAAGTATTTTCACCTGGTACATAATATGTATCTTACGGCGAGGCAAAATGTTTGGAGGCAGTATGATGAGTTATTTAGGAAAAAGCAGGATGGCCAAAAGATTTTAAGTTTGGGGTTTAAGGATGTGGAGGTATGGTTAGAAGTGACTCAAAGCAATAGGCTTCCTATGGAACAGACGGTTAGAAGGCAGCCCTTTCAGGTCAGACCAGGTTTTAACACGGCAGGAGGAGGAAAATGTTACGCGTTTAATAACGCACAATGTAATAGGGGAAAATTGTGTCGATATAGGCACGTCTGTATGCTGTGTGGAGGAAATCACCCAGCAAAGGACTGCAACAGACCCGCAGTTCAGTCAGCGGGTAGGGGTGAGCAGAGAACCGGTCCTAGATAAAGCGGAGTCACCAGTGAATTTAGAACTTTTAGAACGATGGTTAGGCTGCTATCCTCTTAGGGAGGAGGCAGCATTTTTATTGCAAGGTTTTAAATTCAGTTTCAATCTACCTGTAGTTAGGCCGGTTATAGTTTTGGCCAGAGAAACCTAAAGTCAGCTACAGATTTTCCAGAGATAGTAAGAATGAAGATTGCAGCTGAAGTTGTTTTAGGGCGTATGTGTGGCCCTTTTGAAAGTCCACCTCTAGCTGAATTTTGCGTTTCTCCATTGGGGGTAGTTCCAAAGAAAGAGCCAGGAAGATGTAGGATAATTGAGTACCTTTCCTACCCGGAAGGGGGCTCAATAAACAAGGCTCTTGACCCCTCTTTGTATAGCGTAAAATATCAGTCTTTTTGAAGAAGCTGTGGCTATGGTTAAAGGTTTTAGTTCGGGAGCGTTGTTAGCAAAAGTGGGTATAGAATCAGCCTTTAGACTGTTACCGCTGCACCCTGATTCGTTTAAGTTTATGGGTTTCAAGATGGATGGTCAATTTTATGTAGATAGGTGTTGCCTATGGGCTGTTCAGTTTCGTGTTTCTTATTTTGAAGGTTTTAGTTCATTTCTACAGTGGTGTGTGCGGGCAGGCACCGGTCAGTTGGGAGTCACCCATTATTTGGATGGCTTCTTGTTGGCAGGTCCTGCGGGTAGCTCAGTGCGCCAGGAATTATTTTTTTTTTTTTAGTTCAAGCGCTTTTTTCGGTTATGGGTGTACCGATAGCTAAAGATAAAACATAGGGGCCTGTGACCCGTTTATCTTATCTGGGCATAGAAATTGATACTGAGGCAGGCCTTTGTAGATTGCCAGCGGAGAAAGTGAATAATTTAAGGATCTTGTTAGAAAATTTTATTGCAGTAACATTTTTGAGTGAGTTCAATGGTGTACGCATTTGGTTGCATGAAGAAATGAGTAATCGTGAGCTGCAGTTTTTCACAGCTTGAGCTTTTTCCAATAATTGTCGCAATGGAGATATGGGGTTTTAGGCTTAGGAATCAGAGGATTTTATTCTGGTGTGATAATTTAAGGGTGGTTCAAGCGATTAATATTCAAAAATCTTTGTGTTCACACGCTTTGAGGTTGCTATGGCATTTGACCGTTAGGTTTTTACAGTTGAATATAGATTTGAATGCTAGGCGTATCCCTGGGGTTGAGAACGGGATAGCGGATGCTTTATCTCGTTTTCAATGGGATAGATTTAGAGCATTAGCCCCAGCAGCAAAAATGGAAGGTTTATCATGTCCCGAATTTGCATGGCAGATCATCAAACCGGCATGAAAGCTTTAGCATTGAAGCGTTGGCCCCGGGAACTTTGAGATCGTATTCTGCAGCTTGGGAGGATTGGCAGGCGTATTTGAATTCTGGAGGTAGGGGTAAGAGTATCCACGATGCTATATTAGAATTTGTATGGTTATGGCATGAGAGGGGTCGTTATAAAGCAGCGATGTTGGGTGCTTTAGCAGGAATTTCATATTTTTTGCGTTTGGAAGGGTTGTCAGACCCAACTAAATCTTTTATTTTATCAAAGGCTTTGAGGGGTTGGGCTAAGGAGCAAGCAGGTGTAAGTGGCGCACGTAGACCAATCGACATTGAGTTATTGAAAGAGTTAATTATCGCGGTTTCTGGTATTGCATTAGGGGAATTTGTGGTCGCCCTTTTTTAGTTTAGCATTTGCTATAGCTTTTTTGCGGGGCTGTTAGAGTAGGTGAGATAGCGGCAAAAAGCAAAAGTTCAGTGGATTCAGGCATGTTGTTAAATAATGTAGTATTAAAGGATAATAAGCTGCTTATTAAAATACACCATTCCAAAACGGATCAACTAGGGAGAGGTAAATGGATTTATTTTCCTATGCATAAGGAGCCGAGCATTTGCCCAGTAAGATTAGCAGAGGCTTATGGTCAGTTTCGTCCAAAAGGGGGGGAGCAATGGTTGGGTCATAAGGATCTTAATCCTTTATCCAAATTTCAATGCACAAGTGTCTTCAATATGTGTTTGATAGCGTTGGACCTTCCGCTGGAGAGTTATGGGTCCCATTCTTTTAGGATAGGTGCAGCAACTTGCGCAGCATCGACAGGTTCTTCCAGCGAGGATATTAAAAGGTTAGGGCGCTGGAAGTCGGGTGTTTATAAGGGATATATTAGGAGTGATAAGTTGCATTAGTGGTAGGCGTCCTGCGAGTTTGTTGTTTCGGAATCCCAGGTCCATAAGCCACCCGCCGTTAAAGGGGGATTGGAGTTCTTTTCACCTTTTTCCTCACAACATTTTTGAGGTTTGGTGTTGTTCACCTCCATCTGGGTCGCCTAAACAACTAAGTTTTTATCCTTCCCTGTTTCTCTTTAGCAGTTTCGTTAAAGATTATAGTAATATTGAATAAAATGTTCTTTGTTTTGTTGTTTTTTCTACAGGTTTTTGTTTGACATTATCAAGCCGGGTGTGGATTGTGTGTTACTCATATATTTATTGGGCCAGTAGGCACAGGATGTACAAGTTGTTCCCTTTTGAAGTGAGGTGGATAGGTTTAAGGGGAATGAGATGGAACAACCTATTAAGTGTGCTCTGGAACTTCGAAGAAAAATGGGATGCCCCTGATTGTTTGGTGATACATTTAGGTGGCAATGATCTGGGTACATTTAAAGGTATAGAACTTATTAACGCCATAAAAAAGGATTTTCAGATAATCACAGAGCATTGGCCTTTGATTAAGGTGGTATGGTCAGAAGTGGTACCGTGTAGATTTTGGAGGGGCACCCAAGGGGGAGCAGCTTTAGATAAAGTAAGAAGGAAACTCAGTGCCCAACCTCCAGATATGTCATTAGTTTAGGTGGAAAAGTTGTTAAACACCCAGATTTGCATTACGAGTAGGAATATTTATATAGGTTGGATGGAGTGCATTTATCTGAGAGTGGTTTGGAGTTATTTGTCACAGCCTTATTGAGGTGTTGAAAGGAGGTTTGAGGTTTTAGGTTGTGGTGGCGGTTTCGTAGTCTAGAGCCTCCGAATTTGGCGGAAAGCAGTGCTATTCGGCGGCTTAATTTAGCGCAGCAGAGCTTGGCTAGCATTTCCCCTTTGAGAAAAGGCGAGTCGGTCACTACCTCAGGGGAGGACCAGGTCACCATCTTATGGAGGGACCAGCACTGTGCTAATTAAGGGGAGATGGTTCTACCCAGGACGGATTGCGCAAGGGGCGGAAACTCCGCCCCATTTGTTTAAAATTAAAGTTTTAAGCCATGGCCGAGTTGACACTGCTTTTTCGCCACCGGTGAATAATATTTTCAATTCTGATTAGAATTTAATAAATCTGGCTGTGACCTCCATTTTTTCCAATTTATATAGTTGTCTGTGTCATTATTTCTAGGTTTATTGGTTCTAGTTTGTGTAATAAATAAAACATATGGGTGACTTATTGGAGTTGCATAATAGCACTACTTCTCCAGTCTCCACACATTGTCCATAGTGTGAGTGTGTGGGGCTTGTACAGAACGAGGAGCATCAGAAACAGAAACAGAAGGACTCTGTTGCCCACAGACAAAACAGCAATCTTAATGCAAACAGCTAATGAATTACAGTATTGTGACAGCTATTTACACACTATGCTGCAATCAGGCAAACAAGAAACTGGAACACTGTTACATCCCCAGCATCATGCGAGTCACTCTGCACTATTGGAATAACCCACGTTTGTACATACAGACGGCGTATCTAGGGTAGGGCGAGTGGGGCACGTGCCCTGGGCGCCTTGGCAGGCCCAGGAGAGGGGGGCGCTGCCGGCGGCCAGGGCATCATGCCCCACACACCCCCGTCACGCCGAAAGCCGAAATGTGAGGGGAGGAGAGCGCACCGTCTCTCCCTCCCCTCACCGCCGCTGAAAGCGCTAGCAGCGCTGCTGTGTCCGGCCTCCGGCAGCGTTAGCCAATCAGAGCTTGCGGACCGGCTCCTGATTGGCTGCCGGTCCGCGAGCTCTGATTGGCTAGCGAACCGGCGCCACACAGCCGCCGGAGACCTGTCCTGGATCGGTGAGGGGAAGGAGAGGCGCTCTCCTCCCCTCACATAGAACAAGCGGCGCCGGTGACTCGGTAAGTGACCGGGGGGAGGAGGGGGGGGGCAGAGAGAGAGCACAGTGGGGCATGTAACTGGCACAGTGGGGCATGTAACTGGCACAGTGGGGCCTGTAACTGGCCCAGTGGGGCATATATCAGGCACAGTGTGGTATGTAACTGGCACAGTGGGGCAATGTAACTGGCACTGTGGGGCATGTATCTGGCACTGTGGGGCAATGTAACTGGCACTGTGGGGCATGTATCTGGCACTGTGGGGCATTGTATCTGGCACTGTGGGGCATTGTATCTGGCACTGGGGGGCAATGTAACTGGCACTGTGGGGCATGTATCTGGCACTGTGGGGCATTGTATCTGGCACTGGGGGGCAATGTAACTGGCACTGTGGGGCATTGTATCTGGCACTGTGGGGCAATGTAACTGGCACTGTGGGGCATTGTATCTGGCACTGTGGGGCAATGTTACTGGCACTGTGGGCCATTTTCAGTGACCACACCCCTTCTGGAGCGTGGCCACGCCCCTTCTGGAGCGTGGCCACACCCCTTCTGGTGCGCGCACATGCTTCTTTTGCTAGGTTTTTGTTTTTGTTTGGGGGGGGGGGGGCGCGCCATTTTACATCTTGCCCTGGGCTCCAAAAACCCTAGCTACGCCTCTGCGATACAGTATGTCTTACAACACAAGAACAAGTAGAGCAGAGAAACGTATTAGCACCACACTGTAACATCTTGTACCACACTTGATTAACTTACTCTTTATTACCATATAAGTGGATGTGACTAATAATACATCAATGAGGGTGATTCATAAACTTTGATTAGACAGTCATTCTAGCTGCAGACTCCAGCCCCAGACTAGACATTATTGTAGAGAGCTGAAGAGTATTGTTTGCAGTAAATCTCACTAACCCTATTTAACAAATGTAGAACACTCAATGGTCAATTATCCATTTCCTACATTGTCCTGTGGCATGTGAAACACATACAGAGCAGAGGCCACTAAAAGATCAATATTGTATTTCAGTTTATTGCATCTTGCTACTAAGCATTAATTGTGTTAAGTGCAAGCTCTGGCAGACCGTCTGTTTTTTTAAAAGAAAGAGCTTTCCATAGATTTTCCAATCCGCTTCTTGTTTAGAAAGAGTGAAAGGGTGAAATGTGAGCCTTTAAACTGAATCTGAGATATTTTAAGGGGCAACGGTTGGAAAGGAAACATCTAGTAGTATATCAATGATGTTTCATAACAAGCGATTACATCCTGCTGCACAATACTGTATCTGGAACCAACAAGCTGTTGCTGCTACAGTAATTCAATAAACATAAATCGGGATAACAAAGCCATAAAGTATAACAGGTACTGTAGCGTTTCATGTCGTTTGCTGCTCAGACAACTTCTGAAAAGGAATATATCCAATACAGAATCATGTATTAGGCACAGGTAAAGCAGAAAATGCATGTACTGTAGCTTGAAATAGATAATTGAAAAGGCATATACAGAGCCAAACAGCTCTATCCTGGAAATTACTGTATTCATTAAAAGAAAAAAGAATATTTGTTTGGTAATAGGATATGAATAGCTTGTAAAGCCTGGTGTATTTCATTCAGACATGGAAAAAAATGTTTGTCCTTAAAAATGATCAGTTTATCCTTGAGGTATTTGTCTGGGGAAAGAATGCAATAAGGAAGGATTATTCATCATGTTCTGTCTTCCATACTGATGAGTAAATGTAGCATCTTCTACAGTTAGCAGTTAGGACCCTCTCTATTTGAATATATCAGAAGCAGAGCCGTAACTAGGTGTGTGCAGAAGGTGCATTGCCCACAGCGCATTTGCCCAATGGGTGCACCTTCTACATACACCCCGAGTGGCCACACATTCCCCCCACTGACAGATGCTCCTCCCGCTCCTGCAGTTACTTGCCTGGTGCCCGCAGCCCCAAGCTCCTGGTCTCCGCCTCCGCTCCGGACAGGCACAGGGGGGGCCAGTCACTGCACTCTAGTACAACCTGGGACCGCCTCTCAGCATGGGCTGCGCCTGTCATCCCTGGCCTCCGACGTTCTCTGCTGTGGCTGCCGCTTCTGCGCTGTATCTGCCTCCGTCAGGAGCAGGAGGTAAACACTGGGGAGACAGAAGTAGCTGGAGCCTGTCAGCACTGCAGTAACTCGCAGCGTGGCTCCTTCTTTTTCAACAGATCACCACATCTCCTTTTCAGGAATCACTACTACACTACACTTCAGTACTCCACACTATACTACAGTACACTTTACTACAGTACACTACACCACAAGAGTAGGGACGGTGATGTAAGGTGCTCTACCTGGCTGCCGTAATGTGTAAAGAGGGAACTCTGCCTGCCGTAATGTGTAAAGAGGGGACTCTGCCTGCCGTAATGTGTAAAGAGGGGACTCTGCCTGCCGTAATGTGTAGAAAAGGGAATTTCACCTGGTGTAATATGTAAAATGGGCTCTACCTGGTGTAGTACTGTGCGGCGTCATTTGAATAATGGAGACTACTGTGCAGCGTAATATGAAATGGTATTATTTTGTGGCCACACCCCTCCCCTATGAAGCCACGCCCCATATTTTTGGGGGCACGCCTTCGTGCCCACTGGCCCTATTTTAAATAAGAGAAGGGGGGGGAGCCGATGCTGTTTCTTGCACACAGCCCTGAAATGTCTAGTTACGGCACTGATCAGAAGAGCCAGATTGGCTCAGCTGTGCCTGTGAGCATGAAATAAGAGTGTGGGAGATGAATCATAATCAGTGAGGAGCAGAGCCGGCCATAGGCATAGGCAAACTAGGCAATTGCCTAGGGCATTTGATATGCCTAGGGGCATCAGAAGCTTCTGCTGATTAAAATGATATGCGGCATGCCTATATTCTGTGTGTAGCATTTCATATGCAGATACAGCCACAGTCTCACATAGTATATAGGCATGCTGCATATCATTTAATCAGCAGAAGCTGCTTGTGCATCCCAGCCACATAGCAATGCAAATAAGATGCATTTTCATAAAAAAAGGTGCCCGACGTTAGCAGTGAGGCAAGATTTATGAGGAAATATCTGTATCCAAGCAGAGGCAGAGGTCACAGTGTTAGTGGCAGTGTGAGTGCTGTGTGCATGTGAGTGGGTTGGTTGTGCAGTAGTGTTCGGAATATGTGTAAGGAGCATTGTGTGTGTCATGTAAAAATGCATTAATAATGTGCAACACATGTGTAGGGGGCACTATGTGTGTCATTATGTGTATAAGGGCATTAATAATGTGCGGCATATGTGTAACAGGGTACTACTGTATGTATGTCATTATGTGTATAGGGGCACTAATAATGTGCAGTAAATGTGTAGGGGGCACTGTGTGTCATTATGTGTATAAGGGCATTAATAATGTACGGCATATGTGTAAGGGACATTATGTGTAAAAGGGTATTATAATGTGTAAGGTGCATTATGTTTCTAAGGACATTAATAATGTGTCTCATGTGTAAGGTGCATTACTGTGTGGAATTATGTGTATAAATGCATTACTAATGTGTGGCATTATGTGTATAAAGTGCTCTACTATGTGGCGTTGCGTATAGAAAGGGCACTACTGTGTCATCTAATGTGAATAAAGAGCAATATGGTGTGGTGTAATTTGAATAAGGAGTAATTTAGTGTGATGTAATGTGAATAAGGGGCTCTACTGTGAGGAGTAACATTTAAGGTAAAGTGATACTACTGTGGGATGTAATATGAATTATGGACACTATCACATGATCAAATGTGAATAAAATTGCAGTATTGTGTGGCGTAATAGGAATTGGGGTTACTATTGTGTGGCCATGCCTCTTGCCAGCAAAAACACACCCCTTTTTGGGGTGTGCACCAAATGTGCGAACTGTTCCTATTTAAAATATAGGGAGTACAAACACCAAAATAAGGACTGCTATGGGTGAGGGGTGATGGTGCTGGGAAAGAGGTGCAAGGTCAGAGGCGGAACCAGCGGTGGTGCTAGGGGGCACCAGCCAAAATCTTGCCTAGGGCATCATATTGGTTAGGGCCGGCTCTGGTGAGGAGCTTTACCGAGAGGGAGAGATTGCCACTGACCAATCCCCGTTTTCAGGCCAGGGTAACATGGTGGACCTAGTTTCTTAGCAGGAAATTTTCAGGAACTTGGAAAATTAAGTAAAAAACGGCTGCGCAAGGTAGCAGGGAAAGTTATAACAGAGAGCCGACGTGTATAGATAAAAAGGGGTTTATTTAAAAAAAGAGGTTTAAAACATGTATACACACACAATGATTAGTAAAACTTAATTAGATACCATGAGATAATAATATTGCTTTGCACCCTGATGGTATAAAGACAAGGTCTGTCAACCAATAATAGTAACTGAATAGCAGCAAGAGACCGGGTGGTCTTCTGTTTGCCGGCGGTCGGGCTCCCGGTGCTCAGTATACCGGCGCCGGGAGCCCGACAGCCAGCATACCGACACTTATTTTCCCTCGTGGGGGTCCACGACCCCCATAGAGGGAGAATAAAATAGTGTGGCGCGCGTAGCGCGCCACCGTGCCCGTAGCGTGGCGAGCGCAGCGAGCCCGCAAGGGGCTCATTTGCGCTCGCCAAGCTGTCGGTAAGCCGGCGGTCGGGCTCTCGGCGCCGGGATGCTGGTCGCCGGGAGCCCGACCGCCGGCCAGCCGTAGTGAACCCGCAAGAGACCATATAACAGTAAATATACTCTGCAGAAATAATGAATGGATGAATGAATTAGAATCCACATTCACAATAAGTGGATACAGTTCAGTTTGCCACTAATTAGTAATATGTGATTGTTGCAGTTCCGTGATACAATGTAATTGCCGTGTTAGAAAAAAGCTCAATGTATTGTGCTGTTAGAATACATCTCATGTGGGCTGGTACAACCAAGCGTCCTTGGTTGAAAGTCCTGCAGTGCCCACAACGTAGCTGCTTGGGGAGAGGATTTATTCCATCCGGTAATTGCGGGAGGCTGGAAGCCGCATGTTGGAGAGGCGACTTTGCCGAAATCTCGGTGTCAGTGCAGTGCCTCTCAAGGACAAGGAGCTGCCGTGGCTTGATTACGTCCGGCAATTGCGGGAGGCTGTTGGCCGCATACTGTGGAGAAGCGGCTTACAGCAGTCATAGTGCAGAGAAAGATACGGCTGCTGAGAGACAAGTGCTGCTAAGGCGGGTGCAAGGTTCAGGGTATCGCCAGATACAGAGTCCTAACCGAGACTTTTTCAAAGGTGCATGATTTCAGGAACTTGCTACACAACTACAGAGACAGTATGTCCCCCCTTATTTATCCTGTAAATGGGCCACATGTGCATAGTGGTCAAAATTACGACTAGCCATGACAGGCTGCAACCCATTCGCGGGAGCATATGTACCCATGGGACCCTATGAATTGCAGGTGCATGTGCAGTGCACTCGCACGGCTGCAGGCACACTCGTCACGGCTGACGAGTCACACATGCTGCGGCTAGTGGCAAAGATGAACTTAGACTCCCCTGTATGTGAACTGGGTCCTGGGCCCCATAGCAATGGTACCCCTTGCACCCACTATAGATATGCCCATTAACATAAACAAAAGCAACACTTATTTTCTAGGAGTTTATCCAACTTTATATCCTTTCAATAAAGCTCAGCCGTGATCATGCCATGGAAGATTCAGCTACTGGTTAAGTTCAATTGAGTCCACTTTAGTGAAGTTACCATGCAACAGCCTAAATGTTGATTACAAGTAAAATGAATACAGTAATAAAAATCATTGGGTACACAGCCTGAAAAGCAATAGAGCTGAGCTATGCACAAATGTTAAAGTACAAAAACACTAAAGTCTCAGCTAAGCACACCACTCTGATTCAGAGTTGTAAGTAAATTGGACAGTAGTGGCTCCAAAGAAAAATGCATATACAGTATTCGCCCATACGCAGAGTTATTCACAGCTGTACAGATGGAGACACACTAATCGTGGCTCTGTCTGTGCCTGGGGTGGCCTATTGCCGAGAAAGTCTCTGTCCCGGACGCGCACGTGCCCCATTCACTAGCAACATTTTGAAAGGACCCCTGTCCCAATGCTTCTAGAGAGAAACCTCTCTGCAGCAGTTGTCAATTTTATGCCCCGTACTAGTGCCCTAGTTTATCTTATGTACCATAGTAGCGCCTTATTTCACGTTATGTCACTTTGTAGTGCTGCCAGTACACATTATGCAACATAAGTACCTAAAATTCTGATTATAATATAGTGTCCCCAGTTCATATCATGCCACATTACGATGCCCTAGTTCATATGACACATTACAGTGCCTCCACTTCATAGTGTGTAACATTACAATGTCTGAGCTCACATTATGTAACATTATAATGTCCCCATATACCACATTACAATCAGCAGGGACAGGGCCACACCAAGATATATATTATAATCAAAAGTTTGTAAGGGACTATATGTACCACCCAATGGTGAAAAAAAATAATATATATACATATACAGGTTGAGTATCCCATATCCAAATATTCCGAAATACGGAATATTCCGAAATACCGACTTTTTTGAGTGAGAGTGAGATAGTGAAACCTTTGTTTTCTGATGGCTCAATGTACACAAACTTTGTTTATTAAAAATATTGTATTAAATGACTTTCAGGCTGTGTGTATAAGGTGTATATGACACAAATGAATTGTGTGAATGTTCATACACTTTGTTTAATGCACAAAGTTATTAAAATAATGGCTAAAATGACCTTCAGGCTGTGTGTATAAGGTGCATATGAAACAAATGAATTGTGTGAATGTTCACACACTTTGTTTAATGCACAGTTATTAAAATAATGGCTAAAATGACCTTCAGGCTGTGTGTATAAGGTGTATATGAAACAAATGAATTGTGTGAATGTTCACACACTTTGTTTAATGCACAAAGTTATTAAAATATTGGCTAAAATGACCTTCAGGCTGTGTGTATAAGGTGTATATGAAACATAAATGCATTATGTACTTAGACTTAGGTCCCTTCGCCATGATATCTTATTATGGTATGCAATTATTCCAAAATACGGAAAAATCCGATATCCAAAATACTTCTGGTCCCAAGCATTTTGGATAAGAGATACTCAACCTGTGTGTGTATGTATATATATATATATATATATATATATATATAACACATGTAACTGTGAAGGGTTAGGTGGATCTTCTGAGCTCAGGGCCCCATAGCAGATGCACTCCCTGTAAATATGATAGTTACACCGTTGTATATAACACTTGTAACTGTGACAAGGATGGTGGGCCCCTGTCAGCTCTAGGACTTATAGCAGCTGCACTCCCTCCATTTATGGTAGCTATGCCCTTGGGCACACCCGCACTGAGTTTTGCCTGAGTGAGAATGCCCATTTACAGCCCAGTACAGCTTAATAAGTCTTAAGTGATGATGTGACTGAAATGCGTACAACTCTGTATCACTCAGTAGGGGTTGAACAGAGCAAAACTTTTCCCAATTGCGTACATACGAGGCACTCTGATGGTTCATTTAGCATTCACTGCTTTCCCATGTTCAAGAATAATGGCAGCATGAAATATTGTAATGAGAGGGTACATTTTCAGGGGGTTCCCTTGCTGTACAAAATGACACACGGCCATTTGTACTCCACAAGAGAACTTGATTTTGGACCACTCTCCAGGTGTCACAAACCGAGTCAGGACCTATATTGTCTGTTAATGCGGGTTTCAGACAGGTAATCTGGTTTCCTTCCACTCCCGAAAGTCACACTGACTTCTGATTAAATTAACCCTTGTGTATGTGTCTGTATTCAGGCAATATAGATTCTACACAAATGAAAATGGTTAAATGATTCTCTATAAAGCACTTCAGAAAATAAGACACAACATAAGTAGCTATTAATAAATGAAAAATCCCTGCAAAGTAAAAACATTTGTCTTCCTTGATACATCATATTCCATATGGAATTTTTAATCTACTTTCTTCATCTTTCACAGCTGAAATATGAGATAAACAAAAAACAACCCCACACACAAAAAAAACTCCAAATAAACATAATGGGGGTTATTCAATTGTTTGGAAAGTCAGTTGTATGTCTGTTTTTTCCTATCTAATAGACAGGAAAAAACAGACACCCATCCGACTTTTCAAACATTTGAATTCCCCCAATGTCTGTTCATAAACAGTCGCAAAATGATGCAAATTCCCAAGCACTCTCTTCACTGTCAGCCATTCATAACTATTCCTGTTATAGTGAAAACCAGACTAGGCAATTATATTACTGAGGCTGATAGAGAAATTGGGAAAAGGAACTTTAAGATTATTATTATTATTTTTTTAAATACACTTTACTTCCTATACTTTCTCTGTGGTCTGGCTGACAATCACTTGCAGTTTTTTGCAGTGGCGGAACTTGTGAGTGGTGGCCTGGTGGGCCCAGGTGCAAAAATATAATTTGGGCACCCTCCTCCACCCCAACCCAAGTTCACAGTATGCCTCACAGCAGTGGGTGACAAAGAGAGGCAGAGGGTGACAGCGGAATGCAGGAGGAGGCAGAGGGTGACAGGGGTAAAAACACAATGTTCTGTGTGGTGTGGAGAACAGAGAGCATGTTGGATGCAGGAAGACAGCAACATCTGATCTGTCCGTGACATGGGCCCCCACCCCTTGTGCTTTCCTCAGTTTGGCACTCGGTCAGACAGATTCTGACAGTGTCAGTTACACCAGTTGTGGCTGCCTTTAATTCACAGACAGAAGTTAATCAGAAAATATGTACTGCTGTCTGTTAATTAGAGGCAGTGGGGGGTATTCAAATATCTGAAGAGTCAGTTGGATGTCTGTTTTTTTCCTATCTAATAGACAGGGGGGAAAACACCCAACTGACTTTTCAAACATTTGAATAACCCCCAGTATGTGACTGTGATCATCAGCGGTGATAGGTGGCAGTACTCCTCTATCAGTCTGGTACACACAAGTCAGCCCTGCTCATCTAAGGTAATGGTAGGACTGTCAGGCAGTGGGGCCCACCCTGCTCTCTGCACTGGGCCATTCATCTGACATTGCTCAAAATGGTCTGCAGAGGGGCCAGGGGACAACCGATTGCTGGTCTGGTCAACAGTGGGGCCCCTTAGCATGCCAACATGTTTCGAGATACAACAGGTCTCTTGAAGAAGAGACCTGCTGTGTCTCGAAACGTGTCGGTATTCTTCACCTGTGATTACTACAAAGAAGAATACCGCCGACTATCTTCGGAAACTTTTCAGTTTCAAGCTTTGGAGCCATGTGCAGGGAGAACCTGGTTACTCTGCACATTTACACCTGTGGCTTTAATACATCATCCTTGCACTGGCGTATTTATAATGGGTGCAGTGTGTGCGGTGCACACGGGCCCTTGGGGGTCCAGGGGGGCCCACACCGCACACCCTGCACCCATTAATAGAAATACTTACCCTCTGGAGTCCCGCGGCGCAGCAGCAGTGCTGCCAAAATCACTGGGAAAATGTTGCGGCACCATTTTACCGGTGTGTCAAGCATGCACAGTACGTAAATCACTGGGAAAATGGCCACCGCACCATTTTCCCAGAGATCTGCGTATGCGCTGTAGACTCTGGGACCGCACTGGGGTCCCCTAGGGACCCTAGTGGCCAGAGTCTACACAGCGCTGCTGGCTAGAGAGGAGGGGGCCCAGCCGGAGCCTGCACACAGGCCTCCTCCTCTCTTGAAACGCCCCTGCATCCTTGGTAGGATTTTGACTTTGTCATAGACTTTATGCTAATAAAAGAGTGCCATCTCCCTTATTGTCTACAATTTATGCTTGTTTGTGCTTCATTTTTTATAATTAAATCTGCATTTTACCATTTTAGATCTTATTGGTTCAGTGGATAAGCGCCAATTACGTGACACCACCTCCACAATCACTATATATTATTTACTAATTAAACTGCCATATTAGAGAACAATTTAATAGGGTTTTAATTTAAACAGTGTGGCCATAGGTTCTAAGGATATAATCATATATTCTCATGAGCTATAAAATGCTAACAATTCTATTTGCACAAATGTCAAAATCCACTTCTAAAAAGCACTTGGAAACAGAATACATAAAGAATAAACTGACTCCAATTAGCACCTCAAGTGGTTATACATGGTTGAGTCACATTATTATGACCACCAGCTAATAGCCAGAGTAGCCGCTATGTGCAGAACAGACAGCAGTTAGACGGGCTGAACTGTCATTTTAGACACATATGGTAGTCCCCAGGTTCATTCTGATGGTGAGCTGCTCCACTGTAGGGTGTCGGTCGGCCCTCACGCACCTTTGTAGCCGACATTCACCTCTCACATCAATGTCATGTGGTACTCCAGTTTCCACATCGGTTATTTACAATGGTGCCATTTGTCTAGTCACGATACACCTTCACCACTGCAGCACGCAAACAGTTCACAAACTGCGCTGTTTCAGAAATACTGCCACCCTTGGCCCGAAAGCCAATAATCATTCTTTTTGCAACTCGGATAAGTCGCCCCTTTTTACCCATGACAGCAACGAGTGATATGTGTGCAGACGGCATATCATACACCTTATATACCGACCAAGCCAACGCATGAAACGGGACGTACTTTATGGGCTACGCACTGCCAACGTCAAATGTAGGAGGTGGTTATAATAATGTGACTCGAACGTGTACAAATCCCACTGTTGCTGTAACTATAGGTTGTGGCCAGAGATAAATGGTAGGCTAACAGTAACAGGGCACAAAAAAACTATAGTAACATAATAATGATCATGTGTTAGGAGGACACCATCCCACTTACTAAGCACACAAGGCTCCTTATTGTATCAGGACAACTATGTGCTGGGATTGGAGGGTAAACCACAGCAAATGGAAACTTTGTTTGTTGCTGGGTGTTGAATGACATCAATGCTAATGAGTCACTCGAGTTTACTAGAACGTGTTGTCAAAATATATTACCTTTAATTCCTTCCTTTCAAAATATTACTATGCTCAGAAATGGGCTCAATGTCTTCTTATATATTGTAATGTATTTATTACCGCACATCTGTCATTTTGTTTCTGCTTAAGAAACTGTTTACAAACTAGAATAATGCAATAATGGTTATTTATTTGTTGGCAAGGAGATATGGTACTTACTATGTGAGGACAATGGCGACAGCATCATTGAGGACACTTTCTCCAAAGAGCAAGGTGTACAGATCAGTATCCACATGTAGTTCATGGAAAATAGCCAGCACCGTCACTGAAATAATCCAAGTAAAACTGCTTAGTAATTATTTTTATAATGATGCCATCAATGACAAGGAGAAATACTGTTCAGCAGTGATCATATATCATAGCTGGACCATCGCCAGTGGCCTTTCCAATGTGACAAGCCAAGGCCTTGATATATTCACAGTCATGAACTAATATTCAATAAATCAGTCAAAAGAAGATTAAAACAGCTTGTAACAAATGTGGGCATGCTCACTGTTCCTGACATCACCTCTTCAGTTATTCTTCAATTTTTAGCAATTTTCCAATCCTAAATAATTCTCACTTAAGTTAAGGTTCACTATGCCGCGTTCCTAACATTTAATGGCGCCAACTATAACAGCCGTTAATCACAGCACTGTCCTCATTGAAGCCAACCGGGGTTGCATTATCCTAGATGTCTGTTTCCATTACATTACTATCATGTGCAATGGCCCATAGTACTAACGAGTTGTTAATGAGGCAAGAAAAGGATACTTGACTGTGCGGTTTGCTATGCTCTATAAATGTTAATGTCAAGAATTATGCATAGGTTACACATTGTGCCTAGAATTTTTTTTGCTCCCTCTTTTAAAATGAAATGACAAATAAAATGACAAAAAGACAAAATGTGGTTATAGCATAAAATAAAATAAAATATAGAACATTTAATTTCTGGGAAAATTAAACAGAGTGACAGTATTTCAGGAACTTTCAGAAAAACATAATGGGTCAAAATAATATAAAACATTTACAATGAGAAATATTCATGTTAGACAACATACTCATAGACAATGGTGCAGAAACACTGTAGGTGATAGGTGCTTGTAATAGAGGTTTATATATTGTAAGCTTGCGGGCAGGGCCCTCTGACCCGTCTGTTTCTGCTCAGTCTCATTTTATTACAGTTTTGTTCCCAATTATTTATTTATTTACAGTCTCTTATATAACACAGCATATTCCGTTGCGCTTTACAATTAGAACAGTAATAGAACAAAACTGTGGAACAACAGCAATAGAACAAAACTGGGTTGTAATTGTAAATGCAATGAAATATGCTGAAGTAAATGTTAATAAATGAATATATGAATCTCAAATTTATTATGCAGCTTATACGAAATACATTGTAACAAATTTTACCTTCTAGTGTTTGTTCAACTTTTCACCACAAACAATAGAAATCACATTCAGTGATATCAATGTCGATATCTGCTGTTAATTTCCCCAATATCGATGCCTGTGTGTGCTTTCCACATGCTCCTTACATGCCTATAAAGACCTTCCCACATGCCTTTTACATACCAATCAGGCTGCATCACATGCCCATCAGATCTCCCCACATGCCAATAACTTAACCCATAGATAGATGTAAGGGGAATTTAGAGTTGCCCTGGAACCTTCCTCCCCACAGTCACAACATGCAGTGTTAGGGATGGAATGGAGCTGCTGCACATGCCCACTGGCAGCAGAATCTCTTATCAGGTCTGCTGTGTGTGTGGTTTTGAGGCCCCAATCAGCACACCATACCAGAGAGAAGCAAGTAAGCAGCCATGATTGTTGGCCCTGAATAAGTCTTAAGGACTGTATTATATACAGTACACCACACTTTGTATGAGTCAGACTATACGTAGCTTGATGCCTGATAATTATGCCCCCTTCATGGACTGGCCACACTTGCTCTAAAATAAAACATTTAGAACTCCCCCTCTAGAAATCCTCTGTTTGCCACTGTCACTCATGCCCTGTAACATGCCCATCAGACTTCTCCATACAGTATGCCATCAGAGTTTTTCACATGCCATCAGACCTCACTACATACCCATAACATTTTCCCACGAGTCTCTTACATACCCATCGGACCTCCTCACATGAGCATCATTCACACCTCACATGCAGAGCAGACCCTGCCCCATGTCTTTAACTTCTCCCCATATGACCACTGACACCTCTCGTCCCACTTACTCTTAAAGCTGGAGCTGCAGACTCTATGGTACAGAACACTGCACTTCCAGTTCTGACCGGTTGAACTGCTTGAAGGCCCTGCATTGTGCAGAGAGGTCACGTGACATGGAAGTCAGCTGCTTTCCGTTATTTGCCTCACTATAAAAAAGCAGCTATTAAGTCAGGTAGCCCGACAATGGCAGCACAAGAGGTATAACATATCGTGTAGCCAAGGCAGCATCACTGGATGGCAGAGTTGCTGTACTGGCGAGATGGATAAACAGAATGAATGGGGAAAATGCCATTTACTGAGTGTGGTGGGCTGCCCATCATGTGGTGGTCGGGCCACATGACAACACACAAACAGGCACCACAGACACACGGCCTACCAGGAATATTCCTGGTGAGCCCTATGGCAAATCCACCCGTGGTTGCAACCATAGGTTGGCTTCTATTGCAAAACATATTTTCAACTCTGCCATGTGCAAACATACAATGTTAATTTTACTGTATATATATTACATTTCTGTAATTTAGGATGTGATATTGAGACAAACCTATACACTTCCAAAGTTAAAACAAACAACTTTAATCAGTAGCAGATTAATTACTAGAATAAACACCTATTTATAGTTTGAAAGTATACTTAAAAACACTATATTAAATATAATTATAATTTGGAACAAACAGTAAAAAATGAAGACTGAGCATTAACAATAATAAAAAAAGAAAAATAAAGTAAATAAATAAAAATAAAAAAGATGAGGGTCCTACTTGCAAGTTTATAACCAGATCTATAAAAACCAGATAGATAATACATGTTCCAAATTTACCTAAATAAAAGGCAAGGACAATTTTAAGCTAGTAGTCCAAATACAAAGTTAAGGTAATAGCATGCAGACAAACATTCAAGATCAGGAGTCATGCACAGTCAAAACAGAACTACAAGTAAAATAGCTACTAAGAATTTAATAGACTGAAACAGGTGAATAGCAATAACAAGTGTGCCCATACGTGTCTAACAATCAAGATTATCTAAACATACTAGCCATAGAATAACTGTGATTATATGTATACCACTCTCAGGTGGATCCTATCTACTGTATTTTTTTTGGAGAACACTTAGGTGGTATTTTCACACAGACAAATACAAGAGGAGGAAGATAGTTCAAGGAAAATAAGCTTCTGAAACCAGCAGAATGAGTCTAGTGTGGTGGTCACGTTATCTACATTGTAGGTCAAAGAAGTGGTGTAATTGAAAAATGCTGAAAGAGATTCATAGTTGGTATTTGAAACATATGTTGGATTTCTGTCAAGGAAGGAAAGTTCCCAAGCGGAGCAAAATTGGCGAGGAAGACAAGACCCTGCTTAAGCCAGGAGAAGAAACAAGATTGAGTATACAGTATTTATAAGCACACTGAATGCCAAGACACAACTATATAGATAAGAAAAAGACTCTTAACGGGATACACAGGGTTGCATAAAATACAATTAAAATAAAAAAATGGGATCCCGGAGGGCGGGGCGTGGCCTAGCTGCAGATCTGGGCAGACGTGTTTCACTCGAGCTCCTGCCTTACGCCCATATAAAACAATACTCTGCTGCTCCCTGGTGATCTTGGGGACCCCCCTTTATCAGCTGGGGTCTTCCTGTATTGGGCAGTGAGGTCCGCGGAGCCGGCGGGTGTCTCCTGCACCCGTGCGGGTTGCGGCCTTCTGACCCAGGAGAAGCCGGGACCTCTATTTTGCTGCTGCCCCAGAGGAGGAGGCCTCGTGTGGCTGGAGTCCGCCGTGGAGGGTGCCCCCCCCCCACGTCGGGGCTCCACTTCCCTTCCCGACGCCCTCCACTCTGTTGCTCCGAGTGGAGGTGAGTGTTGCCCGCTGCCCCCTTACCTCGGACAGAGGCCCGCCGGACATCGCGGTCGCGCTGAGGAGAGCCAGAGGCGGGCGGACTCTGCCGCTCTCTCCCGCCGCAGCTGCTTCACCCGCTCATCAACGCCCGGACTGGGGGATCCCTGCCTGCGCACTACACCCGCCGCTGCACTCGTTCCCGGCTGCTCAGTTAGTGGCCGCTGAAGGCCTGGACGGCCGGAGGTTTCCACGGAGGTCTGGCGGCGCCATTTTGCTTACTGGCGTTGCGCCCACACATGAACACCTCGCAGCGTGTACTGAGGTGGCGGCTTGGTCCTGCTTCTGCCGCTGCTTGGGGGGAATCTATTGGTGCCTCTGTCCCCCGGGCACTCTCTGGGGCCGCTCCAGCTGTTCTTAAAAAATAAATAAAAAGAAGGGGGCGTGGCTTAGCGGCGGAGCGGATCAGAGCTACAACCAGGTAGCTCCTGCTATTATATGCCCAAAGGGCCCGACCCCTGCCCCCCTTGCATCCCCTACAGCCTTCCTGCTGCTGCACGCGGTGCTGGGAGGCCCGAGGCGCTCGCCCCAGGTGGTGGGACCGAGACAGGAGGTGGCGGCCATCTTCACACCACAGTCTACAGTGCATAAGGAGAGCCCAGGACACTGCTGCTGTGCTGCCCTACCAGTTGCTTTACCATTATCCTAAACCTCAGCAGCTCAGATTACCCTCCTGAGCCCTGTCTACCTGCATGACCGTTCCTGAGGTCAGAGTCCTCTGCTCCTACAGCTGCTTCCACATTCTCCATTGGATCCACTGGGCCCTCTCTGTTGAGAAATTGACGACATCTACCCACAGGAGTCGGGCACGCTGCTGTACCTATAGGATGTAGGCACCTCTCCAATGTATCTCCCCTGCAACTCCCCGCAATCATTTTAGCTGACACAATCACGCACATGGCATAGAGGATATCTGCCGTTCTGGGCCTTAGACGAAATCCTCCTTTCTACTGGGGTTCTTCTATTTTCTCAAGGTGATACAAGATGCCTCCAAAAAAGAATAAAGCCTCCAAGTCAATTTCTCAAGTTGCCTTTTTCAAGCCCTCCCCTTATCGTAATAAGTCTCAAGGGCCTGGGGCTCCTGCCACCGGATCGGATCCCCCACCTACGACTTCCTCACCCATGATGGCCTTACCCTCATCTCAGGATTCCCCCTCCTCTCCACGCCTGGAGGACAGTGAAGCCTTAACGGTAGGCACCATGAAGCTTTTGTTACACCAGTTTAAAGATGAGGTGGCGTCAGAATTCCGTACTATGCTGCAATCCTGCCAGCGCTCCGTTGAGGACTTGGGCGAGCGGACCGGACATTTGGAAACAAAGATGGGTGAGGTGGTGGGCTCTCATAATACCCTTATCGACTCCCATGATACTCTTGAGGGGGAAGTGGCGGCTTTGCGGGATAAAGTAGCAGACTTGGAGGACCGCTCACGCAGAAATAATCTCAAGCTAAGAGGGGTTCCTGAATCCGTATCTAATAGCAGCCTACATGACTATACAATCGAAATATTCAAGAAGCTGCTACCCTCAGCTACATCTGCGGACTTGTTATTGGACCGTATTCATAGAGTTCCGAAGGCCCGCAGCGCTCCTGAAAGTGCGTCGAGGGATGTCTTAATGAGAGTCCACTTTTTCCACATTAAAGAATCCCTGCTTAAAGCGGCTAGACCTACCTCTGACACAGTGAAAGCTTTGGGCCAGCTTCAACTTTTTGGAGACCTATCACAATACACCCTAATCAGGAGGCGTTCCTTTCAGACCGTCACCGCGGCCCTTCGGAAAGCTGGAATCTTATATAGATGGGGTTTGCCCACGCGTTTATTGATTTCTAGAGAAGGTTCAACTATTGTGGTGTCTTCGGTCGAGGACGGTATGAGACTTCTTCACAAATGGAATATAGCTGGAGATCAAGGGGCCGGCTCTCCTGACCGCCAACTTCAGCCAGACTGGTCGACGGTTGGGAAGTAGGCCCTTCCCACTGCGGTACTTTCCCTGCCAAGAATGGCCATTTATAGGACTTGCATTGTTTCTATAAGATAGTACTAATTTTAGTGTTAATTATAAGTCAATTGCCTTATTACTTCATGTTTCATACTTTTTATACCATTGTAAAGCGGGACTTTTCTCTTTAAAGATAGTTGTTGTGTCACGGGTTTCTGGTCTGGTTTGTATGCTCCCTTTTGGGCCGTCTTGTTGCTGTAATTACAGTATCACTCTTTGCCGGTTCCAGGATCCTGTGACTCATTACAAATTAGCCTATCATTCCATTCCTAACGACATTCCTCTGTTATGCCATGTGCGATTGTTCGATTATAATGTTTACAACATTTTGGTTATTTGATTGCGGGGAGGTTGGCCACTAACCTCCCAACCTTGATGGGTGAGGCGATGTATGTTTTGGCGTCTTACTATGACTTCGTCTCTGCACGGAGTCGGCTTTGTTTTGTGTACTGTGTTTTTCTCTTTTCTCTCTTTGTCCTCCTCTGTGTGTCTCCCTTTGTGTCTCGTTCCCCCCATGCTTTTTTTTTTCTTTCACTCTGTGTTCAGGGTACTGTACCTCTTTAATGGTATTCTTTGGTTTCAGCGGATGCTCCTCCCCCTGGTTAGTTTGTCATGGTTAATTTGGTATCACTGAATGTAAAGGGATTGAATTCCCCACAGAAGCGTAGATTGGCCTTTTCTTCCTTCTATAAACTGTAGGCGAATGTGGTCGCTATCCAGGAAACTCATTTTAGGAAATTAGACCCCCCAGACTCTGCGATAATCATTTCCCTACCTGCTACATGGCTAATGGTCCCGTAAAAAAGGCCGGAGTGGCTATACTGATTTCTCGTGACTGCCCATTCACTCTCGAATCCCAACTCGAAGACCCCGAAGGCAGGTATTTAATATTAATTGGACAGCTCGAGGATACTACTGTTACTTTGGCTTCTTGTTACGCACCTAACTCTGGTCAACTCTCCTTTTGTAGGAAACTATTCTCCCTGATACAGAAGCACGCTAAAGGTGCCGTCATGCTATTGGGGGACTTCAACTTAGTTGTAGATCCTTCTGTTGATAGATCTCTCCCCACTAGAAGCCCCTTAGCTAAACCCAGAACTTCCCCTGTTTATACCCTTGGGCTTCGCCAATTGTTAGGAGAGTACAATCTCTACGATGCGTGGAGAACTAAACATCCTACAGTCAGAGATTACTCCTTTTATTCACATGTAAACTCCTCATATTCTAGAATCGATCTAGTTTTGACTGACAGAGGGTCACTACCGGCCATCACGAAAATTGATATATTACCAATGTCATGGTCTGACCATTCTCCACTGAAGGTGGTGTGGAAACTTGGGGCCCGTAAAGTCTCACCGGGCCCTTGGAGACTAGGAAATTTCCTGTTATGCCATCAGGAAGCTTCACTTGCCATGCAACAAACCTTAAAGTTATATTTAGAAACTAACAAACCCAAGGATACTTCGGTCTTTAATAATTGGTGCTCTTGTAAGGCTGTAATGCGGGGGGCTGCCATTCAGGCCGCTTCACGGTTAAAACGTTCTCAAAATGTCTTTTGGCTGAAAGCGAAGTTGCAAAATTAGAATTAGCTCATAAAGCTGACCCGCAGAATAGAACTGCCTTTAAACTTTTGCTTGCCGCAAGGGAAAAGGTGAAAAAATTTTCTCTTCGGGAAGTACAACGCAACCTTGCCCGATTAAATCAGAGATTTTATGTATTTGGAAATAAGGCACGGAAACTGCGAGGCCAGCGAGCTAAGGCCAGACTTCATTTTGTCTATTCCCCTACGGGATCAAGAGTCTTTGACCCTTATAGTATAGCAGACACCTTTGCAGAGTATTACTCCCGACTCTACAACCTATAGGCAGATACTAATACTCCCCAACCCATTGAAGCTGAAATTCAGTCCTTTTTAAAAGACCTGTCCCTACCGACACTGAATTCCGAGGCCTGCCTGTCCCTCAGCTCTCCCTGGACTATTCCTGAACTTGAGGCAGCTATTGACGGTCTTCCACGTGATAAAGCGCCGGGGCCAGATGGATTTCCGTCTAATTTCTACAAAACTTATAAAGCAGAATTGGCACCAATTGTTATTGGCAGTCTTCAACGAGGCGTCGGAGTCTGGGAGGTTCCCGAGGGAGATGCTTGAAGCGCGGATAGTTGCTATCCCTAAGTCGGGGAAATCTCCCACATCCGTTCAAAATTACCGACCGATAGCTCCGTTGAACACAGACGTAAAGCTTTTTGCTAAGATCATCGCTAACCGTCTTTGCCCTCTATTGCCCTCCCTTATAGCTGCTGATCAGGTTGGCTTCGTCCCGGGCAGGCAGGCCCTGGACAACACTCGGAGAGTTTACAATGTTATGGAGTATTGTGATGCTAATAAAGCGCCACTCCTCGTCCTATCGTTGGACGCTGAGAAGGCGTTTGATAGGTTACACTGGGGTTACCTGAGATCGGTCCTGGGTAAGTTTGGCTTCCAGGGAAGGTTTCTGGATTCCATTTTTGCTTTATATTCTGCCCCCTCTGCTAGGGTGTATGTTAATGGGTGTCTATCCAGGGGTTTTGATATTTTCAACGGCACCAGACAGGGGTGCCCTTTGTCTCCCCTTATTTTTGCCCTGGCTATTGAACCCCTGGCTGAGACTATTAGGTCCGATGTGGAGGTCTCGGGACCTGAGATAGGAGGATTGAGTCATAAAGTCAACCTATTAGCAGATGATATTCTACTCTGTCTGACCAACCCTGAATCCTCCCTTATCGGTCTCCACGCCATATTAGATGGGTATTCTAGAATATCATACTATAAACTGAATACATCCAAAACGGAGGCACTACCGCTCCACATCCCACCACATATCCTGGCCTTACTTAAGGATAAATACAGATATGCTTGGCAAGCGAGAACTATTAAATATTTAGGTATACATCTATCGCTTGACAGAGATCTGTATGACTGTAACTACTCACCTTTGTTTAGCGCCTTCGAAAAATTGATTAAAGAATGGTCTTTACATGAAATCTCTTGGCTGGGGCGTATCTCTGCAACTAAGATGGTACTGCTTCCTAAACTCCTTTACCTATTTCGGGCCATCCCACGCAGCTTCCCTAAACCTCTTAGTGTTAGGGCTAATAAAATTCTATCACACTTCATTTGGAAGGGATCTAGACCGCGTATCTCTAGGCAGGTTCTGTCATTGCCCAAGGGCTTTGGCGGGGTTGCTTACCCCAACTTAGATGCATATCACTCCGCCTGCCTTCTTAGTCAGGCCCGCGACTGGTATGCCACCCATTCCCCCAAACCATGGGTAGTCATTGAGAAATCCTTTTTAGGGTCGGTTAACATTACAGATCTATTTCTACTGCCGATAAATAACGTTCCGAAATGGACTGGCCCTGGAGACGCGATTAGATGTACTTTGAAGTCATGGCACTCCGTGGCTATATCTGACCCAACTATTGCATTACCGGCAGCGGATCTTTCTATCAGAACCGTTGCTTGCACTATCCCTGATCTTATATTAGACACCTGGATTGACGCTGGAGTTGTGAGATTGAAGGATCTTTTCTTGAATGATGGTCTGATTCCCTTCTCTCAGCTTCAGTCTAAGTTTGGGATATCAAAGCATGGTTTTTTCAAGTACTTACAATTACGACATTGGCTCCAGTCTAATGTTGTCAGGTCTGGTGGCCCCCTTCCCCTTCCTCTACCTGCTAATATGCTCTCTAGATTGTCTACCTCTGGTCATAGGGGTGGGGTATTCAGATGGTATCAGTATATTGTTCTTTTGAATTAAACCGGTAAACTCCCTGCGCAGATTAGGTGGGAGAAGGATCTGTCTATTGTACTTCAAGAGGAAGAGTGGGATACAATTTCCTCACAGTGCTTTAAGATCTCTAAATGTCTCCAGCATTCAGAAATGTTCTATAAACTATGCAATAGGGCGTACTTCACTCCGCAGAGGCTTCACCGTATCTGGCCCTCGACCTCCCGGCTATGTTGGCGAAAATGTGGTGATGTAGGTACCATTCTACATATTTTCTGGGATTGCCCAGTTTTGAGGCCTCTGTGGACGGAGGTGTTCTCTTTTGGGGGAAGTGGTGGGAGCGACTGTGCCACTAGATCCACTATTTGCCTTATTTCACTACTCTCCTCACGCTCTCCTCAGCTGCGACAATTATATTGTAGGTCACATTTTAATATCAGCTAAGGCGGCGATAGGCCAACTGTGGAAATCACAGTCCATACCTCACATTCAGATGGTTATTAATAATACCCATAAGCACTTCCTTTTTGAAACAGCGGGATGTGTGTACTCTTCCTCTCCTTCTTCTATCTATATGAGATGGTTTAAATGGAGCGAATTCCGGGAGAGACAGGGTCACTCTGTAATTTTTAGTGATCCCATTGATATGGCAATTCTAAACTCTCCACAATCTGATAACACCCATTCGTAACAGATGCCCCCATTCTATCTACATATCTTTATGTTACAATATCTGAGTAAGGTATTCCCCTGACATATGTTTTTTTTTTTTTTCCCCTCGTGTGTCGCTGTCTTGTTATGTCTTTCTCTCTTTTCCTCTCTACTGAGCTCTCTATCTTATTACTTTTATGGTTATAGTTATGATTGATAGTTAAAAGAAACTATGTACACTATTAGTGAACTGAGCCTCTGAATTCAGATGTGTTGTTTATGATCGGGCTTTCTGTGTTAGCTCAATGTAGCACTCTCTATACGATGTATGTTCGTGTACATTTAATTTGTTTTTTCCTCTATATTTGCAAATTAATAAAAAAAATCATTATTGAAAAAAAAAAAATGGGATCCCAAGTGAAAAAGACTTGTTTGAGGGAACCTCCAAAACAAGGGGGAATCACACCAGGCTTATTAATCAACAACAAGGTGTCCCTAATGTGAAGAATATTAGGTATGCATTACTCCATATTCATTGCCACTCTAGGGGTGCTATTCCAAGACACAGGATTAAATATATCAAGAGAAAAGCAGTCTGTTTGGTGAAGTGCACATATACCTTGTTCAAATATAACTCATAAAACATGACCTTTATTGGTTCTAATAATAACCACTCAAGGGAGTACCAATGGAGCACCTTAAAATTACAGTAATATACAATGATTAGTTAAGTAGGAAAGTAAAAAAAAAAAAGTCTAAGCTGTAATACATACCCTCATACGGTGTGCACTTACAGTATTTATCAGTTCTATTGGAACATAGTATCCAAGCTTAATTTTTATTGGCTTGTTCCAAGAACATGGTTGATTGTATGGGGCTAGTATATCTATTCACAGTACAGGTAATAATGTACATCCTATCTATATATGTGGGGTATCATCTTCATACCACAGGCTAACCAAAGATATCTAAAATATAATTATGCAGTTGCTGCTTTATGCAGTAACTGGGATACAATATAGCTGCAATATATTAGCTGCAAATTACTGTTACAGATGTGTCCTACTACATCTTTGCCTTACACGCCATGTAGCGGGCCTTGCAGTGTCACTGCCTGTAACAGAACGTTGTAACGTAGCGTACTGAGGCGGTGGAAAAGACGGAGACTGTAATCCAACTTTCTGTCCACCAGATGTCACTTTTCCTAAACTGCATAGCGCATGTCAAATAACTAACAAAGCCTCTGTAGCGCCGCTTGCCTGATGGAACCTGTCATTCATTACACTATACACTAATACTGAACAGCATTTTGTCATCAACATAGAGCTGCAGTTGACTGTATGATAAAGAATTCAGTCATTTGGCGCATGCATCCTTTGTTTACCAACAATACGCTAAACCTCTCTGGACAATGTATTCAACCCTTTACCAGACCATCCATAAACTATCTTACGTAAAGAATCTTGCTGTAAAAAAATGCATAGGAAGTTTTTCAGAAAGACAGTTCATTTCAGATTTACGATTCTGAAAATACCCGCTCTCCCCCTCCCACCCAGCAGCATTACACTCTAAGCCGCTATTCATGACTTCAGTACTACAGTATGTATGATTGTAGCGGGTAAGTTCCAGACGACCAATGGTGTTAGGCGCGGCGGTCTTCGGCCGTGCCCTGACTGAGCAGCGGTCACGGCCGCCGCGCCTCTCTCCTTCCCTGTCCCCCGCACGGCGCCTAGAAACGCCAGGACACCGTGCGCATGATAGCCGCTGGGTCCCTGGCAACACAGGACGCCGTGCGTGCAGGGCCGCCGGGTGCATAGCAACGGGGACGCCACAGGTGGACCGCGTTCCCCGTTGCTAAGAATAGTTAATTAGGTTGCTCGTGCAGCAGGGCAGCTGCACGGCAACTAGTAATTAGGGTCTGGGGGCTGGTCCTGCTGGCCCTCCTGTTATTGGCCAGCAGGGCCTTTTTATGTGAGCCAGCACACTGCAGCCCCGCCGGTGATAGCTTCTTGTATGCTGTTCCTGCCTTGCAGAACTCTGTTCCTGTCAGCCGTGTTTGGTGGATCTTGCTCCCTGCCCTTTGGTACTTTGGAGGTCCGAAGCCGGTCCTGGGAATCCTTCTAGTCCTTGCGAACCTGTTTGTCATCTGGGGTTCTCGCCCGGTTTCATGAGTAGCGGCTTCTGCCGCGTGTTGCGGCCTATGCCGCTTAGTGTTTACTTTACTGTGAATTGGTGCATTTGCGGAGGTTTCCGCTTTCACTGTCCTCCCCGGAACTCGGCGGTGCCGTGTAGGGGAGTGGAAAGTGGTTTCTTTGTAGTTCTTTTGTCCTTTGGCGGCGTGCCGCACATACGTTTAGTTTTTAGGTAGTTTATAGCCCCTAGTGTGGTTGTTTAGTTAGAGGTCCCCTTGTTATTACCCTGTCTCAGTTCACACATTGTCTCTCTTTAAGACCTGAGGGGGCATCGGAGTTGGGCAGACCTAATCCGCCCTTCAAACGCGGCTGCCATGGGCCCAAGAAACCATAGTCGTTCAGGCGTGAATTGATAACACGGGTAAGACAACGGAGGTAGGGTGCTAGGGGCTATTTCCTTCCCATTTCCCAATCCCACCATTCCGTCTTGGTGCTCAGGACTCACTACATAAGATCTCCCCTGTCCTGAGCATCAGGATCGTAACATTTGGGAGGCAGAGGTATTGCAAACAAGTAAGCTTTTATTTCCGTCTGACAGGCATAGCCATTGTAATAGCTTCTTACAAAGAATACCAACAGCAGTTCAGCTTACTTGAAGACAGCAGGGTAAACAGGCATAGTAATTACAGCAGTTTTAGGGTGCAGCTCTCTCCAGCACAGAGAGCGCTGATAAAGGTGCAGCCTCTCCCACACATTCCCCACCACTAACTCATCTGGCCTGGTTTTTATACCTTAGCTGGTCCTAATTAAGGAAAGCGTGTGGTTCCTCCCTGAGCTGCAGGTGATTAACCCCTTTCTCGGAATGTGTGTGAGCCACTCTGCCACAATGATATTGTGTTTTTTAACACCAGGATGCTTTACATTGGATAATGACAGTTTACGGACAGCAACGGTAAAGGCCGAAGCAGGCTGAGCTTATGGTGGCATTGACTAGAAGTGAATGATGGTGGTGGGAGGTAGTGAGCCATACAGAACATACTTGCCTACTCTCCCGTAAACTGCAGGAGGCTCACGTTTTTTGGGGTAGCCCCCCGCACCCCCAGAAGAGTAGGCAGGTCTCCCGCATCCTGCTTGCACCCCAGTGATGCGGGCAGGATGTAGAGATATCCCGTATTCGCGGGTCCGTGGGGTGGGGATGGAGTTAAAATGACGCAGATCGCATCATTTTAGCCCCGCTCCCTTCCCGCGGAACTGCGAATCACGGCTTTTTCCGATGTGGGGGCTTGATGATGTCACAGCCCGGCCCCACCCCCCGAAGTCTCCTGCAGCGTCTCTTCTCCGGGCTTCTCCCGGAGAGGATAAATTGAAAGTAGGCAAGCATGATACAGACATGTCAGTGAGATTGAATACAGTATCAAGGGTACTATAATGGAAACTATTGAGGAGGAAAAGGATCTTATGTGTTACTATTTCAAGTCACAATGTAACAAAGCAATGAGGAAGGCTAGTCAGATGCTGTGTTGCATAGGGAGAGGAATCAGCAGTAGAAAGAAAGAAGTAATAATGCCACTGTATAGGTCATTGGTACGGCCTCATCTAGAATACTGTGTTCAATTCTGGAGGCCATATCTTCAGAAGGATATAAATACATTAGAGACTATTCAATGAACTAAAATGGTGCATGGCCTACATCACAAAGCTTACCTGGAAAGACTAAAAGATTTTAATGTGTATAGTTTGGAGCAGAGAAGGGAAAGGGGGATATGATAGAAACTTTCAAATATACCAAGGGTTTTAACAAGGTCCATAAAGGAAACATTCTTTAAAGGAAGAGAAGTAATAGGACACGAGGACATGCACTGAGACTGGAGGGTCCAGACGCAGGTTCAGGGGAAGTTTGAGGAAAAAAAATTACTTCACAGAAAGGGTAATGGATAGGTGGAATTTCATCCCATCAGAGGTGGTTGAGACTAAGGGCCAGATTCAGCATGAGTTGTAGTTGTGCAAAAAGTTGCACAACTATAACTGACTCCACTAGCATGTGGGGGGATGCACAGTACAGGGCAAGTCTGCCCCAGATGCCAAATCCTGCAAAAGCAGTCAGCGGGCAGCCATGTTTTGGGTTGCAGCAGCTGCGTGTGATGTCACACACACACACACGTACGGGCTTCAGTATGCGAATGCAACACTGATGCGTTCCATACTGAATCAAGCCCTAAGTCAGTAGAGCAATTAAAACATGCTTGGGATAGGCATATGAATATCCTTACAAAGAAATAAGGATCATATAGGGTTGAGGTTAACAAAAGATTTTAAAAAAAGGTGCATGCCCCTATGCTCAAGAAGATAAAGATAGATCTGTCTCGTTGGCTCCCGCAGAAGATCTCGTGGTTGGGCCGCATTAATGTTGTAAAAATGAATGTACTTCCTAGATTTATTTATTTATTTCAAACGATTCCAACACTCCTACCGCCACCCACCACGATTTCTCTCTGCTCTGCACAATATTCTGCGTGATTATGTGTGGGGAGGGAGGAAACCTAGGTTCAAACATCAGACTCTTTTTAGGCGTAAATCCCAAGGAGGTAGACAATTACCAATGTTCTTAGCCTATTACCAAGCATCTCTCCTGAGCAGAATACTGGAATGGATGAGTAACTCAGATGATAAGCAATCGGTCTCAATTGAATAATTTTCCACCAACTCCTATTTGAATTTGGTGCCGTAGTTGTCAAAAATAGGACAAAGTGATCACCCTACTGTAGGACCTACGTTATTGATGTGAAAGAGGCTGTGGAAGAGGCTGAATAGTTTGTCGCCACTTTCCCAGTTGATTCCCATTGTCCATAACCCCTTGTTCCTACCAGGAACTTCGGAGAAGGCTGCTGCTCCTTGGAAATTGGCGGGGCTTACCAGGATTTATAACTTTCTCCAGGGGGGTCACCTAAAATCGTTTGAGACACTGTATGTGGAATCACGCCTTCATAAATCGAATTATTGGTTTTATATACAGGTCCGTCATTTTATCTCCTCTTTGGGGAGATTGAGTATATGGGACAAAGAATTGACCGTGTTCGAAAAACTTTGTGTGCAATCACAAGCCCAACTCATACTATTTCCTCCATATATCAAATTCTTCTCCCGGCAATTCTGCCCTCTAATCCGACTTATCAAGTGTAATGGGATAGGGATTTCCAACTCAAGGGTGTGGAAGTGAACTGGGATAAGGTATATCAAGTAACCGGTGTCTGCTCAACCAGTATGGACGTAGTGGAGAACCAATTCAAACTATTATCTAGATGGTACCAGTGTCCAACTGTTGTACATAAATATTGTCCTGGGGTGTCCCCTATGTGTTGGAGATGTGGTGCGGAACTGGGGTCATTGATACATATCTGGTGGGATTGCTCGGTGATAGCCCCATTTTGGGATGCAATAAAAAGGATAGCTGCTGAGATATTGCTCTTCCCTGTACCCTTGGGCCCTGATTTATGGTAACACTCCCATACAGATATCCCTATTTCTAAATATAAGAAGTCCTTATTAAGGCACATGAACAACGCTGCTAGAGCGGTTGTCCCTGCACGCTGGTGCTCAACGACTCCGCCCACTATATGGGATTGGTGCCAGCGAATGGAATTCTATATGACTATGAACGAAATATACTATTCCACACCGGAAAGACATGGTACATATGTGGCTCTGTGGCTCAGCTGGTTGGATTTTAAACTGATGCCATCCTATCTTGCCTTGCTACCTGTGTCTCCTAGGTAGAGATGGATGCAGGTTACCATGTTTATAGTTCAACCCATGAACCATGTCTTCTCCCCTTTTTTTTTTTTTTTTAAACTGTTTTTATTTTCTCATTTTTATAATGTAAAATTTTACATACAGTGGTGAGTCAAAATGAAAAAAGATAGGAATAGCCAAGATACATACATACATTTCAGCATTAACAGTACTGCGAGTGTCTCTGTGCCTTGCAACTCGTGCCCCTTAATTTCGCATATCCTATACTTATACACTGTAAACTGTCATCACCCACTTATAAGCATCATAAAATAATAAGGGAGAACACAAGAAGGGAAAAGGGAAGGGGGGGGAGAGACAAGACAAGACAGTTCACTCCTTAGTCGCGTGGCATACATACATACATTACCCCATTCCATGTGCCAATCAACCCCAATATAGCAAGGTATTAACTCATATCAATTAGCATCTACATGTTTGTGAAGAACCCAGGAGGTATTTTCAAAGAGCTTTTCAATGTGGCCCTGTGTATCAATGTCTAGACTGTCAATGTAAGGCTCCCATTTCGAGTAAAAGCGAGCGACTCCCCTCTCAATGTCTGGCAAGGTGGCTTGGCGCTCGAAATGGAGAACCTGTAAAAGAACATTTTTTAATTCCCCCAAAGAGGGAGATGACTTCTTCGTCCAATGGTTCAAAATAACCTTATTAGCCACCGTGAGGATGAACGTGAGAATGGGCGTAACTCGCTTCCTATCCGGGCCAAGAGGCCAACCCTCAAAACAGTTGCATAAACAAGCTATGGGGTCTCTGGCGACCCTCAATGAGAGAGTTCTATTAATAAATACAATAACTTTGTTCCAAAACGTGGCAATCTTCCTACATGTCCAAAAACAATGAAAAGAGGAGGCCCTTGACATGTGGCATTTTAAACATTCACTATTCCCATCCGGGATCATATGCACTCTTTGGGCCGGCGCTATGTAAGCCCTGTGTAATAACTTAAAATACACTTCCTGAAGCTGAGCCGAGTGTAGATATTTAAATGTATACTGACAGGATTTTAGTAGAATTGGTTGCGCCGGGAAGTCCGGTACATCCCCCTCCCAATTAGAAACCGTACGTTTCCACAGCTTTTCCGTCTGTATCACCCGTAAATGGTCATAATAATAAGATAAACGATAAGCCGAGGCATTCGTGAGAGTGAGGAGAGTGGCTATCGGATCCTGTTTGTCTGGCGAGGTCATAGGGACAGCCATAGTCATGACAAAATGTCGGGCTTGCAGGTACATATAAAAATTTGAGTTTGCTATACCATATTTGGACTTTAATTCCTCAAAGGAGAGCATATGCCTTCCCCCAGGGTCAAATACGTCTCTAATAGACGAAATTCCCCACTCCCGCCACTGCTTAAAGTTAGCATTTTCCAGCCCAGGACTGAAGCAGGGATTACCCCAGAAAGTTGTGTAACGGGAGGAGGCCGGGTTTCTATGTAATTTTGAATTGGAATAGTGCCAGGCTCCATGAGTATCTGAAAGGATAATATTCGCATTGAGTGATGCCGGCAGCTTGTTCCTTGGGGAGTGAAGGAGGGCGCTGGGAGAGAAGGGGGCAAACAGTTCCTCAACCAATGTATAATTGGTAAAACAAGAACGCTGCCGTAACCAGTCTGTGACATAGCGGAACATCACCGCTCTACTAAACGCTTCCAAGTCTGGAATCCCCAGCCCCCCCTCCGCCCTTGGCATCTGAAGTTTAGCATAAGAAATCCTTGGTTCCCCCCCCCCCCCATAAGAATTTAGAGAACATGGAATTTACAGACCTACAGTCTTTTTTTGTAAGGCATAATGGCAGCATCTGCAAAATATATGAGAGTTTCGGGAACACTACACTTTTAAGGACCGTGGCCCTTCCCAGCAAGGACAAAGGCAAATTAACCCACCCGCCTAGGAGAGCCCGGACAGCCGTCAGGACCGGGGCAACGTTAACTGCATACAACATTTCCAGTGATGTGGGTATCATTATCCCCAAATACTTAAGAGCCCTCTGGGTCCTAGGGAACTGGGACAATATCGGGTGCCTATTAAAGAAGGACGCATCTCCCGATAGAGACATGAGTTCTGATTTGGAAAGATTAACCTTGTAACCCGCAAAGGATCATAAGCTATCAATGATGGAGACTATAGGTCCTATTGACCTGCTGGGGTCAGCGATAAATAGCAACATATCGTCAGCAAACAAAGCTATCTTAACCTCCAGCCTGCCCACCAAAATGCCTCTAAAGGAAGACGCGCCACAGAGGGATATCGCCAGTGGCTCCAGGGCCAGGGCGAATAGTAGAGGGGATAGAGGGCAGCCCTGACGGGTGCCTCTCTGGATGTAGAAGGGGGAAGAAATATATCCATTGCCTAATACTTGCGTGGCCGGGTCTGTGTATAGGCGGAGCAACATTTCTACAAAGGCTGACGGGGCCCCGAACCTATGTAGGGTATCAAATAAATGGTTCCAAGTCACCATAATAAATGCCTTTTCGGCGTCAAGTGATAAAATTACATTGGAGCCCGTATCTGAGGAAGACTGTAACCTCTGCATTACTGTTAAGACTTTTCTTATATTAACCACCGCCTGGCGGCCCCAAATGAATCCCGACTGATCTGGGTGGACAATGGAGGGCAATACGAATTTTAACCTGTCAGACAATATCTTGGTAAACAGCTTATAGTCCGTATTAAGCAGGGAAATAGGCCTATAAGATTCCGGGAGTTCCGGATCCCTGCCAGGCTTCGGCAACACCCTGAGGAACGCTGAGTTAAAGAAACCAGGCAGGTCCCGACCGGAGAGTAATTCATTAAAAGATACCTGCAATGTGTCCCGGATATGGGGCATTAGGATTTTTAATAATCATTGGAGAGGCCGTCCGGTCCCGGTGCCTTTCCAGTCTTCAGTGCCTTAATCACCCTCTCCACCTCCTCCCCCGAGATGGGTGTCATAAGGGATGAGGCCTGGCTGTCAGACATCTGAAGTAAACTCATATTAGCCCAAAAGGCCTCTTTATTGGGCAGATTACTAGGAGGCTGAGAATACAGTTGGGCATAAAAAGAACTCAGCACCTCCGTTATTTTGGCATTAGATCTGACCCTAGTACCGTCACTAGTGCGGAGGGATTTAATTACTGAGGAAGAATGGCGCCCTTTCAATAAGAAGGACATTAATTTCCCCGGTTTATTACCATATCTGTGAAAAGAAGCAGACCTATAGAAAGTGTGCTTGGCTTCTAAGTGATTCAGAATATTATCAAAAACTGCCTTTTTGTTATTATAATCAGCCCTATTAGTTGGAGTAGGTGAATGCTTAAACCTCTGAAAGGAAGTCGTTGAGTTTGCCTGGGCTTCCAAGTATGAGCCGTCTAATTGCCTATCCCTGTGTGCGCAGTAAGACAAAATTACCCCTCTCGTGACGGGTTTAGATGCCTGCCAGAATGTCAGAGGCTTCTCGGACTCATAACTTGCGTTATTACTTTTATAATCTAGCCACGCCGCCTCCAACATGTTACGAAATTTCAATGAATTAGCCAAATGTGCCGGGAACCACCACTGCCGCACCGGACCCGTATCCACCTGCACCGCCAGCTTAATCCAACATAAGGCATGATCCGAGATACTTATAGCTTCGATCCCAGCATCCATAACCTTAGGGAACATATGTTCCGACAACAGCAAGTAATCAATGCGGGAAAGCGTACCATATGCAGCTCACAGGCAAGTATAATCCCGTTCTAGCGGATAGCACGCCCTCCACACATCCACCACCCGCAGCCGGCGGCTCACATAGTTAACACCCACTTTAGGGTGACTAAGCCCTCGACTGGAAGCCACATTTCTATCCATAACATGAGACGAAACCACACTGAAATCCCCCCCTAACACAATGTTGGAATCTATATGACCATACAGTTTGTTCAGCATTTCTAGATAAAACCCTTTGGGGCGATTATTCGGAGCATATATGTTACATAGCAATAGGCGTGTGCAGTCTACTGTGATGTCTGCACTAATATACCGACCCCGCGGGTCCACCTTTACAGAATGAACAGTATAAGAAAGAGACTGTCTAATCAATATGGCTACCCCCCGTGCCATAGAGGAGTATGGGGCCGAGGCCAACACTGACCACCGAAGTGTGTTAAGTTTGGCCATCTCTAGAGGAAGGAGATGCGTTTCCTGCAGGAAAGCTATATCCATACGGAGCTTGTTCATATACATAAGAATTTTTTTCCTCTTAGCCGGGGAGTTAATACCCCCCACGTTCCATGTGCTAATCATTAAAGACAACATGCAGCCAATCTAAATAAACCCAGTGAAGTAATGACGAGCTTTCTTCCTTCAGACAGGTAGCCAGCTGCGTCAGCCACATTAGAAAAGTCACAAAATGATTCCCCTTCAAAGAGCCGTAATCATGCAGGGTACAGCAGTGCAAATTTCTTGCCCTCCTGGACCAGGCGGGAACAAATCTGGGAGAAATCCTTGCGGGCTCGGGAGACTTCTGCGGAGTAATCCTGAAAGAGACGAATGTCCCTACCATCCCATGCCAGTGCTCTGTGTCTCCTGGAAGCAGACCAAATAGCTTCTTTATGCAGAAAGTTTAAACAACGAAAAATTACCACACGTGGCCTCGCGTTCTGACCCGTCCTGGGCGGTCCGAGAAGATGGGCCCTCTCCACTACCATGTCTGCACATGTATCCTTAATGTCCAGCAACTCCGGAAGAGACTCCTGTAGAAACCGGTAGAGGTCTGGCCCTTTAAGAGATTCTGCTAGGCCCATGACCCTGAGGTTATTCCTCCTCGATCTGTTCTCCAGGTCGTCTAATTTAGTCATAACTTGGTAATAAGATTTCTGCATAGTGTCAGCGTTCGTTTTCAATTCTGCTACATCTTGGAACACTTCCCCCAATCTCTGCTCCGTGACTAATACCCTCTGGGACTGCTTTTTCATCTGGGACTTAATGTCCTGTGCCACCTGCGTTAACTTAGCAGCATGTGTGTCCATGAGGGGCCCCATCGTTACCTTGATAGCTTTCACGACATCCTCATATGAGACTGGGGCTGCAGGGTCGGGAGAGGCAGGCCGAGACCCATCATCTAGCTGCGAACCATCCTGTGTGTCCGGTGCAGTGGCCATATTGGATTCTGCCCGGCGCCGCTCAGAGCGAGATCTTTGCTGCTTTGCCGGCATGGAAGAGGTGAGAAACTTCTCCATATGGTGGAGGAGACCTTCCCCTCACTGAGGCTGCGGGAACCGCCGGGTTTGTGTCCGCGAGTGCGGCTCTGCTTGCTGTGCTGGCTGGAATAGCAACGGAGCTCTCACGCCAGGCTCCCGATCACATGGGAGCCGCAACCGGAAGTCTGTCTTCTCCCCTTTTGTGTTTACTGATGTTTAACGCCTTTGTCTCTTGAGGATGATTTAGCTGTTCTCACTGTTGATACCCCCAGCCGAGTGGATTTCTTTCTTTCTGTTATCTCTCTTGTCCTCTATCTCTTCTAAACTACATTTTTTCTTCCAAATCAGTTTCTCTCTCTATTTTCGAATATGATACTTTCTAGCCTCTCATGCTATCTTATAGACTTATGTACATTTTTGGTCTTTCACTTTTTGTGAATACAGAGTCTAGTCGACTGTATTACATATTCTCTCCATTTATGTGTGATCTAAAGTGTACAAGATACATTTTTTATTATTGAATTGTGCATGATTCTTATGTGGCCTGTTTGTTCTGAAAAACTCTTTGAAAATAAAGAATTTATTAAAAAAAAATAAAAAAAGTGCAGACTAGATGAGCCAAGTGGTTCTTCTCTATATTTCTATTAGTGTATGTATACAGTATTTCATTTGTACATTTTAATAAAGTTAGGCATTGAAATCAATTGAAATATATTTTAAATGCATTTTAATGCTTTTATTTTATTTCATTAAGAAAGAGGCGGGGAGACTTATCATTTGGATTTTCCCTCACCTCTATGAACCTTTGAAAGGGCCTGTTTATTCATAACTCAGATTAGTTTTATCAATGCATATAAAAATCCTTAACCAACAGTATCTCTGCAGTGTGTCACATGTAATTATATACCAGGAATAGATAGTGGTACCTATCATGTCTATTACACTCCCCTACATATGGCTCACAGAGGGGTAAATTTACTAAGATTCGTATTTTCCAGATTCAGGTCAAAGTTCAATCACGAATGACATCGAAAGTGTAAAACTGCAACTTTTTGAATTGATTACGACTAATTTACTAAGCTGTCGTATTCGGGTTTTTCTTTTGTTCCGATGTCGATGTCATTCGTGGTTTTTTTTCTATTTTTACGGCAGTGATTAGCAAAACACTGCCGACTTTTTTTACAATCAATCTCGGCCGGATCTGTGTGATCCGTGCTGGGTTTTTTTGTTTTTTTTAATTAAACACTGTAAAATAATAAAAAAAAAATGTGTGGGGTCCCCCCTCCTAAGCATAACCAGCCTCGGGCTCTTTGAGCCGATCCTGGTTGCAAAAATATGTGGAAAAAAATGACAAGGGTTCCCCCATATTTAAGCAACCAGCATCGGGCTCTGCGCCTGGTCCTGGTCCCAAAAATACGGGGGACAAAAAGAGTAGGGGTCCCCCGTATTTTTAAAACCAGCACCGGGCTCCACTAGCTGGACAGATAATGCCACAGCCGGGGGTCACTTTTATATAGTGCCCTGCGGCCGTGGCATCAAAAATCCAACTAGTCACTCCTGGCCGGGGTACCCTGGGGGAGTGGGGACCCCTTCAATCAAGGGGTCCCCCCCCCAGCCACCCAAGGGCCAGGGGTGAAGCCCGAGGCTGTCCCCCCCCATCCAATGGGCTGCGGATGGGGAGGCTGATAGCCTTTGTTGTAAAAGAAAAGATATTGTTTTTAGTAGCAGTACTACAAGGCCCAGCAAGCCTCCCCCGCATGCTGGTACTTGGAGAACCACAAGTACCAGCATGCGACGGAAAAACGGGCCCGCTGGTACCTGTAGTACTACTACTAAAAAAATACCCAAAAAAAGACAAGACACACACACCGTGAAAGTATAATTTTATTACATACATACACACATACATACATACTTACCTTAAGTTCCCACGCAGGTCGGTCCTCTTCTCCAGTAGAATCCAAGGGGTACCTGTTGAAGAAATTATACTCACGAGATCCAGGGGTCCAGGCTCCTCGGGAAATCCAGGGGTAATCCACGTACTTGCATAAAATAAGAAAACGGAAAGCCGAGCCACGAACTGAAAGGGGCCCCATGTTTTCACATGGGACTCCTTTCCACGAATGCCAGAAACCCACTCTGACTGATGTCTAAGTGGGTTTCTTCAGCCAATCAGGGAGTGCCACGTTGTAGCACTCTCCTGATCGGCTGTGTGCTCCTGTCCTCACTGACAGGCAGCACACGGCAGTGTTACAATGTAGCGCCTATGCGCTACATTGTAACCAATGATGGGAACTTTCTGCCCTGCGGTTGACCTAAAGTGACGTCACCGCTGAGCAGAAAGTTCCCAGCATTGGTTACAATGTAGCGCATAGGCGCTACATTGTAACACTGCCGTGTGCCGCCTGTCACTCAGTACAGGAGCACACAGCCGATCAGGAGAGTGCTACAACGTGGCACTCCCTGATTGGCTGAAGAAACCCACTTAGACATCAGTCAGAGTGGGTTTCTGGCATTCGTGGAAAGGAGTCCCATGTGAAAACATGGGGCCCCTTTCAGTTCGTGGCTCGGCTTTCCGTTTTCTTATTTTATGCAAGTACGTGGATTACCCCTGGATTTCCCGAGGAGCCTGGACCCCTGGATCTCGTGAGTATAATTTCTTCAACAGGTACCCCTTGGATTCTACTGGAGAAGAGGACCGACCTGCGTGGGAACTTAAGGTAAGTATGTATGTATGTGTGTATGTATGTAATAAAATTATACTTTCACGGTGTGTGTGTCTTGTCTTTTTTTGGGTATTTTTTTAGTAGTAGTACTACAGGTACCAGCGGGCCCGTTTTTCCGTCGCATGCTGGTACTTGTGGTTCTCCAAGTACCAGCATGCGGGGGAGGCTTGCTGGGCCTTGTAGTACTGCTACTAAAAACAATATCTTTTCTTTTACAACAAAGGCTATCAGCCTCCCCATCCGCAGCCCATTGGATGGGGGGGGACAGCCTCGGGCTTCACCCCTGGCCCTTGGGTGGCTGGGGGGGGGGACCCCTTGATTGAAGGGGTCCCCACTCGCCCAGGGTACCCCGGCCAGGAGTGACTAGTTGGATTTTTGATGCCACGGCCGCAGGGCACTATATAAAAGTGACCCCCGGCTGTGGCATTATCTGTCCAGCTAGTGGAGCCCGGTGCTGGTTTTAAAAATACGGGGGACCCCTACTCTTTTTGTCCCCCGTATTTTTGGGACCAGGACCAGGCGCAGAGCCCGATGCTGGTTGCTTAAATATGGGGGAACCCCTGTCATTTTTTCCCCCATATTTCTGCAACCAGGATCGGCTCAAAGAGCCCGAGGCTGGTTATGCTTAGGAGGGGGGACCCCACGCAATTTTTTTTAATAAAATAACAACTTTCCCACCCCTTCCCACTGATATACATGCACGGATCTCATGGATCCCTGCATGCCTATCCAATCACGGAAAAAAAAAGTAGGTCTGTTTTTTTTTAGCACTTTTTTACGAGTTGTAATTTTTCACGGCAGTGTTTGTTTGTTTTTTGCTTTGCACTTCTTAGTAAATGACCGAGATTCATACTTAAACAGCCGCGTTTTGACCGATGGTGTATTCATTCGTAATTTTTTACTTGGACTTGCAAAAAATTACAAATGCCCTCATCTCTGCCGTGATTAGTGTTTAGTAAATTACCGAGATGACACTTTGATGAAAAAACGGCATCTCGGTCAAAATCGGGAGCTTAGTAAATTTCCCCCAGAGAGTGTATACAATGCTCTTAGAGCATAGAGCACCTTATGCTGTGTAATCATCGGAAACCTGTAATTAACCAAGTGTGCTTAAATATGCCATTAAAACTAAATACTGTCATGGGATAGAATATAGGGCCTAATTCAGACCTGATCGCAACAGCAAACTTTTTATTTAAGGTGCAAAACCATGTGCACTGCAGGGGGGCAGATATAACATGTGCAGAGAGAGTTATACTCCTTTTCCACTAGCTAAAAAAACACGGGTAAATGCACGGGGGCGCACATTTACCCGTGTTTTTTGCTAGTGGAAAAGGGTTCCTCCGCAAAAACCTGGATCAAGTGGCCCGTGAATCCTACCCGGGTAGCTACCTGGGTAGGACACGGGAATGATCTGGGTAAGGTTGTAGTGTAAATGGAAGCCGTGTCGATGCGACACGGCTCCCGTTTACACTGTATGGAAGGGCGGTGCTGGGAGATCATGTGATCTCCCAGTGCCGCCCCTGCCGCGTCACCAGAGCGTCACCAACTCAGCAATATGCCGGGTTGGGTGAGTGCAGTGGGAAAGGGGGCTCTGATGCGGGTCGCAGTCGAGTAGCTCCCGTGTCAGGCTCACGGCTGCGACCCGCATCAGTAGTGGAAAAGGGGTATTAGATTTGGGTGGAGTGTGTTCAAACTGAAATCTAAATTACAGTGTTAAAATACAGCAGTCAGTATTTACCCTGCACAGAAATAACATAACCCACCCAAATCTAACTCTCTCTGCATATCTGCCCCCCCCCCCCCCCTTCAGTGCACATGGTTTTGCCCATTAGAGAAAGGTTTTGCTTTTGTGATCAGGTCTGAATTAGGCCCATAATTACTGCTCTTACACTCTGCTCATTAGAATTTTTATATTTTAATATTCATTCACCACTTGTACACAATGTATAATTATCACTTTGTATGCATGGGTACATTATTTACTTTATAAATGTAGCCATATATTGTCATGTCTCTTAACAATGGGCAATCTTTGTCTTGATTTTATAAATAAATGCTTTTAAAAGGTGAAGAATCAGGAGTAAGGTCTTGCGAGGTAAATGAGAGCAGAGTCAGAAATGGAAAGTGATACGTGGTGGGGAGGCTGATCGGATAAAAGTTCATCTTAGAGAAAGCATCGGAAAAGGTGTGAGATCTGCAGGCGGAGCACCTATTATTATTATTACTACCAGTTATTTATATAGCGCACACATATTCCGTAGCATTTTACAGAGAATATTTGGCCATTCACATCACCTAGACCAGGGCAGGCCAAACCAGTCCTCGAGATCTACCAACAGTTCACATTTTCCAGACCATCTAGCTGGTGCACAGGTGTAGTCATTACTAATTAATATGTGCTGCATTCATTCCTAACAGACAATTCTACAGATCTACAGGAGGCCTGGAAAACATAAACTGTTGGTAGATCTCGAGGACCGGTTTGGCCAGCCCTGACCTAGACTGACATTAGAAATATGAAGGGTTTATGGATAAATGATGAGAATGGATGGATGCCTCTAAGGAATATGTGATCAAGTATTGATAGGGAAACATTATATTTGTATGTATGTAAGAGATAATTGCAAGTCAATAATAACATCATGTACATGTGATAAACACCTGATAAGTACATCTGTTAATAACAGAATCAGGAATATGGTCATGCTCTGTCATTGCTTTTATCCATGTTTCTCCTTTACAACAATTTAAAAGTGAGTTAGGGGAAGATATCAAAAGGCCTAGTACATCTTCCTCTGGGATCCAGTCTCTAGGTCAACAGTAACTAGGTCGACAGTGTCTAGGTCGACAACTATTGGTCGACAGTAGCTAGGTCGACAGAGTTTCTAGGTCGACAGGGTCTCTAGGTCGACATGTTCTAGGTCGACAGGTCAAAAGGTCGACATGAGTTTTTCACGATTTTTTTCTTTTTTTTAAACCTTTTCATACTTAACGATCCATGTGGACTACGATTGGAACGGTAATCTGTGCCAAGCGAAGCGAGGCACCTTGCTTGAAGATGTGAGGGGACAGGGTTGCTCTAATTGGGGTTCCCAGTCACTCTACGTAGAAAACGACACCCAAAAAACATAAAAAACTCATGTCGACCTTTTGACCTGTCGACCTAGACCCTGTCGACCTAAAGACCCTGTCGACCTAGAGACCCTGTCAACCAATAGTGGTCAACCTAGACACTGTCGACCTAGTTACTATCTACCTTCCATACCACACCCCTTCCTCTTTGGGTGATTCTCCAGAAAGTGAACATAAAGTCCCGTACATCACACACTTTTTTAAAAAATGTTTTCCTTTTAAACTGGTCAGTTAAGAAATTGTTGTTATATGAAAATGTAATTGCTCAGGGGGGCATTCAATTTGTGCAGTTTTTTTGACCAGTCAAAAAAACTGCACTTTTCGCACATTTTTAGATCAAATTTAAATTTGATCTATTCAATGTCCATGCTGTTTCCATTTCAATGTCCATGCTGTTTTTTTGACTAGTTGAAAAATTTGCAGTGAATACACGTGTTTTAGCGAATTTGCAGGTGTTTTCACCCGTTTTTGGCGTAATTTTCACCCATGCCATTTCACTTTTTTTTGTAGAATTGGCAAGGGTGAAAATTGCGCCAAAAAATGGATTAAAAAAAGTGTGAAAATGCCCGCAATTGAATAACCTGTGTTGAATTAATGCCGTTTTTTCGACCAGTCGAAAAAAACGGCACTTAATTGAATACCACCCATAGTAGCAATGCCTTACCCTATGACTTCAGACCCACTAAAGTCTTGGTATTTTGGAGAAATTTGTAGCTTGAAGTTGTGTAGCTGTCCCGTGCATCACGGAGAATCGCCCCTTTAATTTCTATGATGGTGCTACTAATTCCGCCTTGTGCTGGCCCTGCAACTGACCTTGTGCCTGACACCGGTACCAAAAAGTGCCCTAAGGACACTCCTAGAGGCTCTGTGTTGGTGGCCAGAGCATCCCATTGGCCCTGGGAGGTGGTCCTGGCCAGCACAGAGAGATAACTTATACCTTATCCAATAGAAATATTCTCCTGTGGTGGACAAAATTAAGCGAGAAAAATCACAGCTCATTTACATGGAAAATATTTAGTATAATTGTGAAGGTTTTCTTTAAAGGAAGAGAATATCACATCCAAATTGTATTATTTACTGCCTTCATTCAGAAGGCTTGGCAGCAGTGCACCCCCAGAAGAGTAATACACAAGTGAATTAGAAAATCATATACACACACAAGACACCGCCTGGCAATGCTACGATCCTGCTTGGAAAAACCTTTATACCACCTGTAGAAAATAATTCCTGTCTATGCTGTTGCATACCCACCAATGAGACCATTCCGTATATTTTAAGCCTGTGTTTAATCACATTAATAAACTTCTGTCAGAATAGGATGTTGGGTACTTCAAGTACATGCAGATAATTTATTTACAATCCTAAATAAACCACTGCTGTTCTGGAGAACAGACTTCTGGGAAATGCAGTTTACATGGCAGCCCCTTTTCAGAGTGTGACATGGGCTATTGCTGAGGTACTGTAGATTTCTATCTACAGACAGTGTAGATCATTTACATAGTTTCAAATGTATGCTCTGAGGTGGAAATGCAGCTTTGTATGGGCCATTAGTCTTAGTGTGCGCAAGTGCATCTAGATTTCCAACAACCCCCAAAGGTCTACAAGATTATACATTTGTTGAGGAGCTGGTTTGCTGCTGAAGACCGGAACTAAAGAGATGTTTAAAGAGAATGGTGATCCAGGAACAGAATATGATTCCATAATACAGTAGATGCTGCTCAAATTAATTTACAAGTGGAAACAATTGCTAGAAAATGCGTTATGTAGAAAACACAACATTTTCCCACAGCAGACTGTGTAAACCAGCAGAAAAGCTATCATTCTAAATGTTAATAACATGCAGACGTCTTAGTTATAACATTTGCAAATATATAATAAACCACTCACCACTTCACGGCGCTTGTGCTAAGAGTAGTCCTAATTCCAAACAATGGGAATCCCATTATTAAGTCATACATTTATGTGTTTTTAATTGAGAGCTATTTACCAGGAGTAGAAGAAACCACATGTGGCGCTAAACTGATAAATGGTAAAAGAGCTGTGTAATTATAAACAAAACAAGAAAATAACTCAAATTATTGTTTCACAATTTTTATCAGCTTGTAAAATAACAAAATAAAACATTGAAAGGTATAAAATGTTAAGCCGTGTTCACACTAACCAACTGTCTGAATAATTAGGCAATAATTGGCACTATTTTATTCCCAACGTCCCAAACCCATTGTAAAGGTAAAAAAAAAAGTACACACTGAGAAAGTGTGTACAAGTGCGCTCCGATTTATAAATTGCTCAGTCGGATTGGAGCATTTATCAGGAATCTGTACCTGGCTTTGGGCAATAGTCACAAAAGAAATGAATACAGGCCACTAAGACCGATTGATAGTAAATAAAATTATTTTAATGGAAAAGTGTACAAAATTCCCAGGCCCGGACCTTTCTGAGGGAACGAGTTTGCCAGAGAGATAAAACCACACCTCCCAAAATGGCGTAGCCAATCCTTTTCAGTGCATGCTCACTCTTACTGGCAGCGCATAACCTTTCTTTAGGTAACCCCACAGAGCGTGAAATGGATCCCAAGCAACGGGGCCCGGCGGAGCTCTTGGGTTCCCTCGTGATGTCCTGTTCCTAGAGAGGGTGGTATTAATGACTATGGGCCTAATTCAACTTTAGTTGTACTTTTGCGAAATATCGCAAAACTAGCAGCGGGGGGCCGCCCATCATGCTGGGTCCTTCCCTCCCGCTAAAATGCGAGTGCTTCGCTAAACAGTGGAGCACCTGCCTCTTTAGGTTAACCCCTTCCTTCACAGCCTAGCTTTTGGTTCGCAGCGGCTGCGTGTGACATCACGCAACCGCCGTGGCCGCCCCACAAACGATCCGGACACACAGAAGTGCAGAAATCGCAGAATATCGATTTCTGCACTTCAGCTAATGAAGCTGAATCGGGCCTTATGCATGAAATGTGTATACAATTAATTTGACAATACTACAATCACTACTAAGGAATCATTTCATTAAAATAGATCTTTTATAATTCAGTCACATTGATGAAATCCACATGAATTGCAGAATATACATATTCTGCGTGTGCCCATAATACTCTTTTTATATATGCTTTAATGTTTTTGAACTGATACATATATTTTATTGTGAATTAATATTAATTTTTTTATGTAATAACTGAATTCTTGATGTTATACATTTTGCATCACTAGTGCTGTTTATGGGGTATATTCAATTAGTGCCAAAGTTTCCAACAGTCACAAAATCGGCACTAATTCGACCTGTGTGTATTCAATAGCGGGCGTTTTCTGGTTGAAAAAACTGCACTAATTGAATACCCCCCAATATTTTTCCCTCTTTGACAGTATTCTGTGTTTTCATTAGTTCATTAATAATGAGATATTAATAATGAGATGAATTGCTCTTTGTTTTCTAGTCTCAGATTACAGTATTTTGTATACAGTTTAGTACAGTCAACAATGTAGCTCGTCTCCATTTCTACTTTGTAATATGTCCTGAGGGCCCTGTGTAGACTATATACTGTGGAAATAGTAAACTGTATCTGAGATCAAGGCAAGATGAAATACTGTACCAAAAATAATAGAGCCCGCAGCTAATACATTTCTAGTAATATATCCAATGGTGTGTGGTTCCATGTGCAGATATAGAATGGTGGCCGGATGGCAGCTGACTCCTTAATAATACATGACCGTCCAATGGTCTGTGAGCTGGCTCAATAATCTAGGATTAGTTTTGCCATGTAAATATTGCGGCTTTAAAACAAAAACGGGCAGACTTGCAGAAAGTCCTGCACTTCCGGCAATTTGGAAGCTACTACATTTAGCCCAAGGTCTCTGTCAGTAATAGGGCCACTTGGGAAGCCTTTGCGAGGAGCTGAGGACCTTTGTCAGTGTCTTGTATGAACACTAATACCCCTTTTCCACTAGTGATGCGGGTCGCAGGCGGGAGCCTGACACGGGTGCTACTCGGCTGCGACCCACATCAGCCCCTTCCCACTGCACTCACCAACCCGGCATATTGCCGGGTTGGTGACGCTGCTAGTGATGTGGCAGGGGCGGCGCTGGGAGATCACATGATCTCCCAGTGCCGCCCTTCCATACACTGTGAACAGGAGCCGTGTCGCATCGACACGGCTTCTGTTTACACTGCACAGCTTACCGGGGTTGAACTCGTGTTCAATCCAGTAAGCTACCCGGGTAGGATTTCCGAATCACTTGATCCGGGTTTTTGCAGAGGGAGCAGTTTCCACTAGCAAAAAACACGGGTAAATGCACTCCCCCGTGCATTTACCCGTGTTTTTTAAGCTAGGGGAAAAGGGGTATAACTGTATGATGGTTACTGGTCTGCAGTCACACTAACAAAATAAACCATAGTGCACTATTACGATTACTATTATTGCCTGTGCGAGGCAGTTTACAATTTCAGTTCTGAGCACTTATAGCATAATAAATGCTATTTCAAAGGCCGCTGTGATGTTGGTGCAGCTTTGTAGACAGTGGGGAGCTCCTCTGCAGGATGCTAAAACAGCAGGTAATCACAGTTCTCATTGGAGCTAAGTGGAAGACCGCCATGGCACTCTCATACTGTATCAATATGGCTCCACACGTGCACAACAGTAGCCTCGGCGGCAATCTTGGTACAGGGAATGAAGTGATGTAGAGTTGGGATCAGGTGAGGCCGCGCCCCTTTCCGCAAGGCAATGCAAACTTTTCGGATGCAGGGGGAACATCAGCCGCACCGAGTGTTACTGACCCCGATGCCACCAGGGGTAACACAGGACTAGCAAACCAATTTGGTTCATGAATTTATAATGGCAATGGACTATGCTGTGTGAGGGCCAAATACATATTGCATCTTTTTGACTGTGTCTTATAATTGGTTCTCCCACTAACACCCCCAGGATAATGGAGTATGTAACAGAGGAACCTACTAGGGGCACATTAGTAATATATTTTGGGTAGTTGGTAATGAAGCTTTACATGTCGCAGAATATACACATAATACGTGACTCTGGTCTTCCATATGGTGCTTGAAAAATTACCATCCAATAAAAGGTTTAGAGAACTGATGTCACAAAGCAAGCAACTACATGATAGTTTCTTTCCATCAACTATTCGTATGTTGAACCATAACAATGTCTAACTCAAATATGCACAGAATTTGCTCGGTCCGCTTTTCTATCACTTGTCCATTCTTAGCACTACAGTGTGGTACTTTTAATTTTGTTTAACAAATCATTATTTGTTTTGTTTTGTTTTATGACAATAAACTGTATTATTTATTATTATTATTATTATTATTATTATTTATTTTATTTATTTCTTCTGACAATTATACCATACTAGTAATATGGAACCGGCATATGTCTGGTCAATCAAACGCCACTCCCGCATTATACTTACCCCTTTTCCGTAATTGATGGGGGAAGAGCGCAACCTCATTCTCACTGTGCAGATCACCATTACCTTGTGTGGTACGATGTGACGACAGTCATAATGTTAACATCCATTATGTCAACATGGTTATAATGTCAACACTGGCCTTGTCAGCAGACATAATGTTAGATTGTCGATATATTATCCCTGGTGGCCCAGCAATGATTTACCTGACCCTGATGGCTAAAGCAGCTACAGCGCAAATTCAGGTGACCATCACTTCCAGGTCAGACCTCTGATACTCACCGACATTTCAGTGTGTATTCATCCCCTATCCCTAACGCTAATCCTTACCCATCCCTCTACTGCCTAACCATAAAATCACCCCGCAGCCTAAGCCTCCCCCTAGTGCCTAACCCTAACATCATTCCGCAGCCTAATCCTCTTTCTAGTGACTAACCCTAACATCACCCCTCAGCCTATCCCTCCCTCTAGTGCCTTACCCTAACCTCACTCCGCAGCCTAATCCTTCCTCTAGTGCCTAACCCTAACATCACCCCACACCCTTACATTACCTCTAGTCCTAACCCTAACCTCACCCCACAGCCTAACCCTCCCTCTAGTGCCTTAGCCTAACATCACTGCAAAGCCTAATCCTCCCTCTAGTACCTTACCCTAACCTCAACCCACAGCCTAACCCTCCCTCTAGTGCCTTACCCTAACCTCACCCCACAGCCTAACCCTCCCTCTAGAGCCTTACCCTAACCTCAACCCACAGCCTAACTCCCTCTAGTGCCTTACCCTAACATCACCCCACAGCCTAACATCCCCTCTAGTGCCTAACCCTAACATCATTCCGCAGCCTAATCCTCTTTCTAGTGACTAACCCTAACATCACCCCTCAGCCTATCCCTCCCTCTAGTGCCTTACCCTAACCTCACTCCGCAGCCTAATCCTTCCTCTAGTGCCTAACCCTAACATCACCCCACACCCTTACATTCCCTCTAGTCCTAACCCTAACCTCACCCCACAGCCTAACCCTCCCTCTAGTGCCTTAGCCTAACATCACTGCAAAGCCTAATCCTCCCTCTAGTACCTTACCCTAACCTCAACCCACAGCCTAACCCTCCCTCTAGTGCCTTACCCTAACCTCACCCTACAGCCTAACCCTCCCTCTAGTGCCTTACCCTAACCTCAACCCACAGCCTAACTCCCTCTAGTGCCTTACTCTAACATCACCCCACAGCCTAACATCCCCTCTAGTGCCTAACCCTAACCTCACTCCACAGACTAACATTCCCTCTAGTGCCTTACCCTAACCTCACCCCACAGCCTAACCCTCCCTCTAGTGCCTTACCCTAACCTCACTCCACAGCCTAACATTCCCTCTAGTGCCTTACCCTAACCTCACCCACAGCCTAACCCTCCCTCTAGTGCCTTACCCTAACCTCACCCCACAGCCTAACCCTCCCTCTAGTGCTTAACCATAACCTCACTCCACAGCCTAACATTCCCTCTAGTGCCTTACCCTAACCTCACCCCACAGCCTAACTCTCCCTCTAGTGCCTTACCCTAACTTCATCCCACAGCCTAACCCTCCCTCTAGTGCCTAACCCTAACCTCACTCCACAGCCTAACATTCCCTCTAGTGCCTTACCCTAACCTCACCCCACAGCCTAACCCTCCCTCTAGTGCCTAACCCTAACCTCACTCCACAGCCTAACATTCCCTCTAGTGCCTTACCCTAACCTCACCCACAGCCTAACCCTCCCTCTAGTGCCTTACCCTAACCTCACCCCACAGCTTAATCCTCCTTCTAGTGCTTAACCCTAACCTCACTCCACAGCTTAACATTCCCTCTAGTGCCTTACCCTAACCTCACCCCACAGCCTAACCCTCCCTCTAGTGCCTAACCCTAACCTCACTCCACAGCCTAACATTCCCTCTAGTGCCTTACCCTAACCTCACCCTACAGCCTAACCCTCCCTCTAGTGCGTAACCATAACCTCACCCCACAGCCTAACATTCCCTCTAGTGCGTAACCATAACCTCACTCCACAGCCTAACATTCCCTCTAGTGCCTTACCCTAACCTCACCCCACAGCCTAACCCTCCCTCTAGTGCCTTACCCTAACCTCACCCCACAGCCTAACCCTCCCTCTAGTGCCTTACCCTAACATCACCCCACAGCCTAACATTCCCTCTAGTGCCTTAGCCCAACATCACGGCAATGCCTAACCCTCCCTTTAGTGCCTTACCCTAACAAACCCCCCACAGCCTAACCCTCCCTCTAGTGCATAACCATAACCTCACCCCACAGCCTAACATTCCCTCTAGTGCGTAACCATAACCTCACTCCACAGCCTAACATTCCCTCTAGTGCCTTACCCTAACCTCACCCCACAGCCTAACCCTCCCTCTAGTGCCTTACCCTAACCTCATCCCACAACCTAACCCTCCCTCTAGCGCCTAACCCTAACCTCACTCCACAGCCTAACATTCCCTCTAGTGCCTTACCCTAACCTCACCCACAGCCTAACCCTCCCTCTAGTGCCTTACCCTAACCTCACCCCACAGCCTAACCCTCCCTTTAGTGCCTAACCCTAACCTCACTCCACAGCCTAACATTCCCTCTAGTGCCTTACCCTAACCTCACCCCACAGCCTAACTCTCCCTCTAGTGCCTTACCCTAACTTCACCCCACAGCCTAACCCTCCCTCTAGTGCCTAACCCTAACCTTACTCCACAGCCTAACATTCCCTCTAGTGCCTTACCCTAACCTCACCCCACAGCCTAACCCTCCGTCTTGTGCCTAACCCTAACCTCACTCCACAGCCTAACATTCCCTCTAGTGCCTTACCCTAACCTCACCCACAGCCTAACCCTCCCTCTAGTGCCTTACCCTAACCTCACCCCACAGCCTAACCCTCCCTCTAGTGCTTAACCCTAACCTCACTCCACAGCCTAACATTCCCTCTAGTGCTTACCCTAACCTCACCCCACAGCCTAACCCTCCCTCTAGAGCCTAACCCTAACCTCACTACACAGCCTAACATTCCCTCTAGTGCCTTACCCTAACCTCACCCCACAGGCTAACCCTCCCTCTAGTGCGTAACCATAACCTCACCCCACAGCCTAACATTCCCTCTAGTGCGTAACCATAACCTCACTCCACAGCCTAACATTCCCTCTAGTGCCTTACCCTAACCTCACCCCACAGCCTAACCCTCCCTCTAGTGCCTTACCCTAACCTCATCCCACAGCCTAACCCTCCCTCTAGTGCCTTACCCTAACATCACCCCACAGCCTAACATTCCCTCTAGTGCCTTAGCTCAACATCACGGCAATGCCTAACCCTCCCTTTAGTGCCTTACCCTAACAAACCCCCCACAGCCTAACCCTCCCTCTAGTGCGTAACCAAAACCTCACCCCACAGCCTAACATTCCCTCTAGTGCGTAACCATAACCTCACTCCACAGCCTAACATTCCCTCTAGTGCCTTACCCTAACCTCATCCCACAGCCTAACCCTCCCTCTACTGCCTTACCCTAACCTCATCCCACAGCCTAACCCTCCCTCTAGTGCCTAACCCTAACCTCACTCCACAGCCTAACATTTCCTCTAGTGCCTTACCCTAACCTCACCCACAGCCTAACCCTCCCTCTAGTGCCTTACCCTAACCTCACCCCACAGCCTAACCCTCCATCTAGTGCCTAACCCTAACCTCACTCCACAGCCTAACATTCCCTCTAGTGCCTTACCCTAACCTCACCCCACAGCCTAACTCTCCCTCTAGTGCCTTACCCTAACTTCACCCCACAGCCTAACCCTCCCTTTAGTGCCTAACCCTAACCTCACTCCACAGCCTAACATTCCCTCTAGTGCCTTACCCTAACCTCACCCCACAGCCTAACCCTCCCTCTAGTGCCTAACCCTAACCTCACTCCACAGCCTAACATTCCCTCTAGTGCCTTACCCTAACCTCACCCACAGCCTAACCCTCCCTCTAGTGCCTTACCCTAACCTCACCCCACAGCCTAACCCTCCCCCTAGTGCTTAACCCTAACCTCACTCCACAGCCTAATATTCCCTCTAGTGCCTTACCCTAACCTCACCCCACAGCCTAACCCTCCCTCTAGAGCCTAACCCATACCTCACTACACAGCCTAACATTCCCTCTAGTGCCTTACCCTAACCTCACCCCACAGGCTAACCCTCCCTCTAGTGCGTAACCATAACCTCACCCCACAGCCTAACATTCCCTCTAGTGCGTAACCATAACCTCACTCCACAGCCTAACATTCCCTCTAGTGCCTTACCCTAACCTCACACCACAGCCTAACCCTCCCTCTAGTGCCTTACCCTAACCTCATCCCACAGCCTAACCCTCCCTCTAGTGCCTTACCCTAACATCACCCCACAGCCTAACCCTCCCTCTAGTGCCTTACCCTAACCTCATCCCACAGCCTAACCCTCCCTCTAGTGCCTTACCCTAACATCACCCCACAGCCTAACATTCCCTCTAGTGCCTTAGCCTAACATCACGGCAATGCCTAACCCTCCCTTTAGTGCCTTACCCTAACAAACCCCCCACAGCCTAACCCTCCTTTTCGTGCTTTACCCTAACACTCCCCCCTGCCCCTGCAGCCTTACACTTCCAATTGCAGTCTAACCAGTCTAACCATATTGTCGGCATTATAAGACACGCTGCCTGGCAACTTTTTAACAATGTCGACAATATGAATGTCAACATTGTAAATGCCGACCTAATGACTACATCCCTCCCAGTTGATATTTATATGGATTATAGAACTATATAGTATTTTTTTTTTCTAACAAAAAAGTCTGTTGTTGTTAGTGCTTGTCCTTAGCTGCACATCTGTGTGTACCCAGCAAAATGGGAGCAGGAGGTACAGTACTAGCTGGGATTTTGTTGGAAACATTGACGTAGATGTTGGCATTAATTATTTTGCATCTATATATGATTTTTTTTTCTTGGAGCTTAGGACCTAATTTTAGCATGAGGTTGTCGCTAAATACATTCTGTATCCTGACATGTTTTTCCATAAGAAACATACGCTAACTACATAATTAATCAAGCATGTATCTGCAGATACCTATTTGTAATAGTCAAGTCACAGCACTCATCAGCACCGGAGATGGAATAATGAATAACCTCAAGTCGAAAAAGACCTTCTGGTTATTAATATGGGAACTGTACCTGTGGAAAGAGAAGGCGCTAATTGAGCTTAATGCTCTTGTACTTGAAAAAACCTTCACAAATTATCTTCCTCTTTATCTTGTAAATTCACTGTGAAACATTGCTGAGCACAAACTATGTAAAACAGTCTAGCACTAGCGCTGCTGGGTAATAAGCTGTACGCGACCAGCTCATAAAGGAACCATAAAGTAATGTACCTTTACATTTTGATGAAACATCAATATAGCATACATTACAGTTTTGTTTTGCTTTTATACTGGAGCTGTCATAAAAATAAACCACCTTTCTAAAGGCACAAAACATGCAAGCTAGAAAAAAAGATATGATTTATATTCATTATTGTAAGATTATTTGGAATACTCTCTTTCAGTGTCCCATCTGTTTCTCCAGCAAACAGTGCCATTGTGCTAGGCAGGTAATGCATATGCATTGTGAATTACTGCCAAGTCAGGAAATGCTTATCTACAGAATTGTTCATCCATATGGTAAATCAGTGTTGGATAAATAATGTTTTTAATATGTATTATTAACCTTTATTTATACAGTAGGAATATGTTATATATCCCTTTATATGCGTCACGGTGGCGCAATGATTATAATTGGGGAAGGTGATTTGATTCCAGCCATGGCCCTATGTAGACTGTATGTTCTCCCCATGATTGCGTGGATTTCCTCAAGGTGCTCCCACACTACATAGACAAAGGCTTCTGAAAAAATACTATCAAACCTACTTGTTTGCCCATATAGTAGGGACTATAGATGGTAAGCTTCACTTGCTCAGGGACCAATGTCAAGGTTTAAGACTATTTTCTGCAGAGTAATGAGCAATGTGTGAATGCTATATAAATAACTAACATCCCCTTTAGCGTTGTCTTTTAAGTGGTTTAGATTACAAAAAAAAAATTGATCTGCTCTATATAATCTACACCTCTCTACTTGCAAAGCGTCTCCTACAGAGTTGTTGATTCAGGGGCTAATTCAGACTGGATCGCTGCAGCGATTGCAGTCTGAATCCTTTTGTGGAGTGCATCCGCGCAGCGGCCGCACTGCGCATGCACACCCACAAGAGCCTAGTGAGATGTTAAAAGCATATCAGGGCTGCGATCGCCTTTGCCTGATTGACAGGCAGAAGTGGTCGAGGAGCGGGAGGGGGCGTGCCAACAGTGTTAGAACTCCATTGGTGGGGCGCAGTCCGGACAACGGAGGCATGTCCGGACTGTTGGGGGGGCAGTCTACGGCGGCTGCGTGACATCACACGCAGCCGCTGTGACCTGGGAAGCGTCAAGTAGCAGCCTGCATGCACGCAGGAGCTGCGCTGGCAGGGAGCTACTCGCCAGGTACAAAAGCACCTTGCAATGCTTTTGTACTTGTGCGGGGGGGCAGGGCCTGACATGCGGGGCAGACTATCCCTGTGCTGGATGGCCCCCCGCATGTCTGAGTAAATTATCGTAGATGTGCTAAATTGAGCACATCTATGATCAGATCTGAATGACCCCCTCAGCATGCAAACCGTGGAAGAAGTTCCCACCACCAGGTGTGGACTCTGGAGACTTCTTGAACCTGTTCCATGTTCCCAAACTACCCTAATTTACACTCTGACATACATTTGTGGAAATTGCAAAAGAACAGAGTAGGGATATTTATTAAAGGGGAATAAAGATATTGGTGGATTGGATAAGTTATTATTGTATAAACATTTTGTAAATAGGGTGTAAACAGAGCCGTAACTAGACATTTTGGTGCCCTGGGTCATTGGCATCCACCATATTTTTCAAACAGGGACATACGAGTTGAGTCGAGCCCTGGCACCCAGTAAAAGGACTTGTTATGATGGCCCTTCCCACATGATATATATATATATATATATATATATATATATACACACACACACACACATTTATAGAACACCTATACTTACAGAACACTTCCAGGAAAATGGCTTTGGACACGAATCCTCTTATAACATCATTTATGCATTTAATTTCAGAGCTCTTTGTCATTAAGTTACATTATCCTTTATTTTAAAGGGATGCGTTTAGTATCCCGGTTGTCGGGATGCCGGTGGTCATGTCACCGACGGCGGAATCCCGACACCACTCAGGACCCCGGTTCCAGATCTCCATCAGTCGACATCCCAAAGGTATTGGAGTAAGGCTCAGGGTTAGGGCCCGGAGGGAGGGGGGGGGGGGGGGTACGGTTAAGCACAACAGAGAGTAGAATTAGGTACTAAGGGGGGTTAGGGTTAGGCAATAGGGGGGGTCAGCCCTACCAACCCCCCCCCCCACGATGGCTAGCCGTAGCCACCATCCCTGGAGGGTTAGCCCTAGCCATCACCCCCTGAGGATTAGGTAAGCCATCACTCCCCCCCCCCCCCCCCCCCCCGAGGGTTAGGATGGGGGGTGTAGAAATAGTTACCCCCTCCAATGTCGAGATCTTCAATGTTGGGATGCCGTAGCTGGTCATGTGACTGCTGGCATCCCAACCACCGGGACATGGTATGCATTCAATTTTAAATCATACATTTTTTTTAGGAGTCATACTTAGGACCTTCAATCACAACCCCTGTTATTTAAAGCACACATTTCAAAATACTGTCATACCCTAGATTTAAATCCATGACCTTCCATATTGCAATCAGACACCTTACTCATGGAGATATTGTTCCTGTATGGGAAGTATGACAAAATTTTAAAATTTTATGCCATAAATAAAGGATTGTGTGACTGAAGATGCATAGGAACGTAAGGGGGAGATGATCCTGGGAATTAAAGAGGAGGAAGTTGCAAATGAGATTGTTTAAACCAGAAAATCGACAGGTGCTGCAGAACAGTGACCCATGCCGTGTGGTGCCCTATGCGGTGGCAAATGTCGCACAACCCTAGTTAGGGCCCTTGGTGTAAATAATGCATATTATAAATACTAATAAAATAACAATCTTACTAACAGTTGGCAAGTGTATGACATTTTTGTTAAAACACTTTCTTAATCTGGAGGGTCACTCCACAAGTGTTTTCACCTTGCTTGAAAGCTCTCACAGCTGTGTCTGGCAGTTTTCTGTTCCAGTCCTGTGCCACCCTAAATGGCTGTTTTATGGCTTATAAGATACTTAATTAAACTTCTATTCAGTCTCTGATGCTCTCTGTATGTGTGCGCCAATCTTGCTTACCCTCTTTCACCCTCCTCGTACTGCTGCTTCTTACTACTACCACTGAACAACTCTTTTCAGTTAGCTTTCACTATCAGCTGATTTGGTTCATGCCATGCCTTCTCTCTCTCTCCATATTGCTTCCTGGCAATACCCCTTTTAGGAGCACACTGGCGGTTCTGCTATAACCTATACTATATTATATAAAAGGCAATAACCTTTGAACTCAAATCAGTGCCTGCCACAATGAAGCATGTGGTTTAAATTCTACAACCACTAGCGTCAATTTGATCCAAAGCCAATTAACACACCAGTATACTTTTTGGACTCTGAGAGGTATGTTTACTAAAGTTTGTAGCGTTGTATACCTAGGTATATTTGGGCGCTGTAGACGTGAGGTGCTTTGCTAAGCAGCTGTCTTAAACACAGGGGAAGTCACTCCCACAATTTAGAACCAACAGAAAAAAGAAGACTGCGCTAATTAGTAAATTTGTATAGTACAATATGAGAGAGCAAATAAATGTCTCTAATAAAACAATTTATTACACAATTAATAACACTTTGTAAAAAACATTCATGTCACATTAAATAAAAAATTGCAAATTCATGCAGTGAATTGATAAATTGTTACCATCCATGTGCGTCTGCAGCAAAGGATTTACGCTGGAATAGTCCGTTCCTATTAGCACCCCTGTAGCAAATGATAAAGTCCAATGCAATAGTTGCCCAGCTTGGGTGGGAGTACAGTGGAGGAGTACTGTGATTTTGACCGTTAGAGGTTGATTTGCTTCAAATGTCCCTTAATGATGGGCTCCTCATGCAGTACGGTCTGAAGCCTCCTAATCCAAACTGTTACTGGGCTCCTCTTAAGATGCGATGGATTGTAATGTCCAGGGGTTGGTTCGGGTCCTTTCTCCAGCACACTTGTAGCTTGGTAACACAAGACACCTGACCGGTTTCGCTGCACTCCAAATGGCAGCTTTATCAGAGGTCCTTTGGTAACTAGTTATTTCATAAAACATTAAATGATGAATGATGGCACTATATATACAGTAGTGTAACAAAGCTGGTAAACTGCCCATGTTACATAAAGGTTACTGTGACTGCACTAGATTGAGTCCTGCTGAATAGATGAAAACACATATCCCTGCCCAATCCAAATTCACCACTGAAGAGAATGGACATTTACTCACTGTACAAAAGGCTCTGACATCCTTATGTAACATGTTTAATAAAAAGTATTAATCTAAGTGCATCGAGGGGCGGATTGGGATGGAAAAACAGCCTGAGAAATGTATGGAATCAGTCCTAATGGGGGTGTGGACTGATGAGGGGGTGGGGTCTGTTGAGGGAGGTGTGACCCCTTCTCATAGGGCCTGATTGTACGCAATTGCGGCCTTCCTTTCATCTTTTGCTGCAGTTGTGTCTGAGACCAGGGGTGGATTGGGAACTAAAAGTGGCCCTGTAAAATTTTGTGGCAGTTGACGGACATGGGTAGCACAAAAAGTATAACAAGTGTAGCCATAGCAACTTCACTGGATGATAGAGCTGCTGTACTGCAGAGATGAGATTACAGAATGAATGGGGACAATGCAGTGTACTGAGTGCGGTGGGCTTCCTGTCATCTGGGGCTTGGGGCCACATGACAACGCACAAAACAGGCCCCACAGGGATCTTCCTGGTGAGCCGTATGGCCAATCCGCCCCTGAGTGCATCCCTATAATATTTATTTACTAAGTAGCAATATTTTAGACTCAAAATTTTTATGGTAGGCTTATTTTTGAAATTCTAGATATTAGGAGCTATAAAGATCTCAAATTGTTATTTTAAGAAGAGAATCTGAATTTACACATTCCTGAGAATTCTACCTGTGCGATGTTAAACATATCTATATATAAGAATACAGCACAAAGGTTAGGATGGAGATTATTATCCTGTATGATTAAAAAAAGCTCTTTTCAATGGTTAATGAGAAATAAGACTTATGTATGCTATTTTAATAGACTTTACACTTTCCCAGGTGCACAATAAATCATCCAACATCAGCTCAGAGTACATAGCCATGTAAAGCACTTTATGACATAAGGTAAACACTTTCAATGCAGATCTAAATTAAGTTAATATAACTGTAAGGTCTTCATTACTCTTAGCTTTGCTTCAGACCTTAGATTTATAAAAGACACAGGGATTTGTAAACCCTCAACCAAAAATAGACTACCCTTCTGTCCTTTTTGCAAAACATGCAAACTTAACTCTTTCATTTAGCCTACAGCAGGGGTGGCCACACTGTTGATGTCATGTTCTAATCTAAAAGCTAAAAAAAGGTTTCATGGTCTACAAGGGCAGCACATTGGCGGGCCATAGGTGCACGACTGAAAAAGGTGGCATGGTGTAACAAAATGGGGACATGACCTCCCCGTGTGGGGGCTGTCTCACCGTAATCACGCATTGACCCCCCAGGAAAATCCCACGCAAACTGTCTCCCACAATAAAACAAACATTAAAATTGTCACAACCCCCCACATAAAGCCTGACCTGTCAGAGAGAAACTATCAGTCCTTCTTTGCCCTCAACCATAGCAGTCCAGCTGCAGCCTCAGTACAACGGACAGCTGTGGTTACCGCTATGAATGCCAGTCCTAATGGGCAGAGGGTCCGGGTGTTGGTCGCACTGCATCCCCTAGCCATTCCTGCCCTCGTACCCCCCCCCCCCCCTCAACCTGGCTGTCTGGTTTCGGTACCGTTGGAATTGAGGCTGTGACATGTGACAGCCTCAGTCAATAAGAATCATCCTGATTCCTCTTCGCTATTACGGTTACGGTAAAAGCCTACAGGGACAGCCATGGCTTCAGCTGGAGCAGATAACCAATAAGAATTATCCTGATTCTCATTTGCTGTAGCTGGCTTTTGCATAAAGTCAACCACAATCAATTCGTTGCATTTCCACGATCGACTATTTGTCCTACAGAGGTGGTGGAACAGAGGAGTACAGGCAACGTTTGATAGGGTAAGCAGATATAGATGGAACATAGTGTGGCTGCTACACAGGCTTTCATTAATAGGTCATTATTGGAAGAAAATTAGAAGCCCTATCAGGGAATCTACTTTATGTCACTAAATGAGCATATTACATTCAGTAAATGTTCTAAATACAGTGACAGTTCACTGCTGAGTTAACAGCATTACTGACGGAATTTGATCAGTTCTGGGCCCCTTGGCTCTCCCATAAGGGCACCACCTCACCCATGCTAACCTCCTCCAGTGATCCATGCGCTGTGTGAAGGTACGTCCCACTCTCTACTGCTACTCTTTCTCAGACTGATTCTTGACGTCTGTCGTTCTTTTTATTTTTCTCCTTCTCTTCTTACCTCTGTAGCACCCCTTTTACAGCACTTTTCTGTCCAAGAATCACAATTAATTATGTTATTTTCCTCTCTTACCTCGGTCTTGTTCCCTCCCTTACTCCCCCTCCCCCATTCTTTTTTCCCCCTTTTCTTCCAGTTTTATCTATTGTTTGTATTATTTGTGTCAGGTCCGGGTGTTTTTGTGAATCCGTTCACCCGGGACCAACCACAGGTGTAGGTGCTGGGGTATGAAGAAAGCAGGGAGGACGAAGAAAGTTCCGTTTCATATATTTATTAAAGATAACAATTCAGTAAAGAGTTAAATGACAAGTTGTTAATCATCATATTATACTGAAGTATTGCAGGAATGGCAGAAACAATATGCAGGATAAATCTCAAAGACAAATAAAAGAAATGTTCATGGAACTGTATATAAAACAAGCGGATGAATAAATGTTGAATTGTCCAAATATAAACAGGCTTTGATGCTGAACTGCAGAATGTGTTTAACTGGGTAATGCAGACATGAAGAAATAACTGAAAGGATTTGCAATGAAGTTTTGAGAGTTAACTAAGAGGCTGTGAAGAATTATCCTTGTTATGGTAACATAGAAAATAAAAGTACTGAATTGGGTTACTTGCGGGTTCCGGAGATCACTGTGAAAACTGTAGCAGATGACAAGGTGATGAACGGGTTAAATGCAGAGTAGAACAAACGAACAGCTGAGGGTAGTGGAATCCTCCAAACTTTGTATGGTTGAAGGCAGGCAGACAAGGTAACCTCATGCAGGACTCTGGGAATCCAACTATTTCCAGTAGGTGTGCAATTAACTGACAGCACAGCGGAGAGCCGGTGGATCTTTAGCAGTGAAGGCTGCAGACGGACCTCTGGGAACGGAGGCGATATCTGGACCACGGGAATCACACAGGAATGCACGGAGAGAGCTCAGAGCTAGAGCACAGCGTTGATACAACAAAGCACTGGCCCAGAGTAACATAATCCCAGCCTACTTAAAGGCAGCACAAGCACGGGATTGGCTTACACCTGCCCACAGGTGTTTTCACAAGTGCTCTGTATTACCTATTTGGTCTCCAACATGGCCACCTCCTATACAGCAGACACACCGCAGTGCCTTAGGCCATTTGGTCCCCGCACTCTCAGTTCCCAGAATCTGCATTACCTGTGCCACTGATCACGCCGCGTCCCCACACGGGCGCACAGCACCGCGAGCAACCGCACTGGCAACGGACGAACCCCAGAACCCGCAGAGGTGAGAGACCGGTTCGTGACAGTACCCCCTCTTCCAAGGGTGGTCTCCGAACACCTTTGAGCCTTATCAGGATTTTTGGAGAAATATTTCTGTACCAGTCTTGGAGCATGAACATCTTCAGAAAAAACCCAAGATCTCTCCTCCGGACCGTAACCCTTCCAGTCGACCAAAAACTGTAAACGTCCATATCGGGAACGTGAGTCCACAATCTCTTTAACTTCAAATTCCTCATCCTGCAAAGAGTGAACTTTAGGAGATTTGGACTGGGTAGTACGGAATTTATTGAGAATCAAAGGTTTCAATAAAGATGTATGAAAGGCGTTAGGAATTCTCAAAGACGGTGGCAACTTGACTTTGTATGACACAGGGTTGAGTACCTTTACAATGGGAAATGGACCAATAAACTTGGGAGCAAATTTCTTAGAAGGAACTTTGAATCTGAGATTGCGCGTAGAAATCCAAACTTGGTCTCCCACCTTGTAATTCGGTACAGCTTTACGTTTTCTATCTGCAAAAGATTTATAACGAGCGGAAGTTTTGACCAACGACTTACGCACACAACTCCAGATTCTAGATAGACGTTGAAGCTTTTGATCTGCTGCTGGAACCTCATGGGCTGGCAATGGATGGAACTCTGGCACACGAGGATGAAAGCCGAAGTTAATATAAAAGGGCGTAGATTCTGAAGACGAATGGAAGAGATTATTATGAGCAAATTCTGCCAATGGAAGATAATCAACCCAGTCATCCTGTGAGGACGATATATATAGCCGGAGAAATGTTTCAAGGTCTTGGTTTACTCTCTCAGTTTGTCCATCTGTCTGAGGATGATATGCAGAAGAAAAATTCAACTTGACATTTAAAGATGAACAAAGCGACCTCCAAAACTTGGCCACAAACTGTGTTCCCCGATCAGAGATGATCTCTCGAGGAAGGCCATGCAACTTGAAGATTTCAGAGATGAACAATCTGGCTAGTAAAGGGGCTGATGGTAACCCAGTTAATGGAATGAAATGTGCCATTTTCGAAAATCGATCCACTATCACCCAAATGGCATTTCGCCCTTTTGATGGAGGTAGATCGGTCACGAAATCCATTGAGATATGAGTCCATGGTTGTTTGGGTATGGATAATGGATGTAATAAACCTGGTGGAGAACTTCTTGGACTCTTATGTTGGGCACATTTAGGACATGCTGCTATAAACTCTTGGACATCGGCTTTGAGACGTGGCCACCAATAAGACTGTTGAATAAATTTGAGAGTCTTTAGAACCCCAGGATGACCCATGAAAGTAGAGGAGTGAGCCCAGGTAAGCAGCCGTTTACGAAGATTTGTGGCGACAAAGGTCTTGCCAGGCGGAGGAACTGGAGGGGTTCGAGTCATTAAAAAGGACGTAGGATTCACAATGGCTTGATTCGTGGTAGCATCATTTAATTTAGAAGAAGCAAAGGACCGAGAAAGGGCATCTGCCTTTTTGTTCTGAAACCCTGGTTGATAGGTGAGCTTGAAATTGAATCGTGTGAAGAAAAGCGCCCATCTAGCTTGTCGTGGATTCAAGCACTGAGCTGACTGCAGATATAGAAGATTCTTATGATCAGTATAAACTGTAATGCGATGTTGTGCTCCTTCTAGAAGGTATCTCCACTCATCAAATGCCAACTTGATGGCAAGTAATTCTTGCTCACCGATTGCATAATTACGTTCGGCCAGGAGAAACTTATGGGAGAAATATCCGCAGGGATGGACCTTTTTATCTTCAAAGACTTGTGACAACACAGCTCCTACTGCTTCTGTAGATGCATCCACCTCTAGTAGAAAGGGACGATTCAAATCAGGCTGTCGAAGAATGGGGGCTGACACAAAGGCTTGCTTTAAATCAGAGAAGGCTTTGATTGCTTCAGAAGACCAGTTCGTAGGATTTGCTCCCTTGCGAGTTAGGGCTGTAATGGGAGCAGCTAACGTAGAATAATTCTTAATGAATCTCCTATAGAAATTAGCAAAGCCAAGAAATCGCTGAATCCCCTTGAGAGTCTGTTACCACATATGTAATCAAATCTGAAAAACATCATTTAATCGGTACTAGATTTGGATCAAAATTCTAACGAATATAATAAGTGTGATATTCAACCATGATTAGGATTGTACATATATTTTGTAGTAGGGAATAGATAAAATAGGCTAGTATATATCAGTTGAATGTTTAGACAATTTAGTAGCATGTATGTAGAGATAGATTTGCTGTTCACTGTAAGGCTTAGCCCATGTGTGGGAAACAGTTTTGGCAATTGGGACATAAAGCCAGACTACATAATATCACATTTGGACACCACATAGACTGAAAGCCCTTCATAATTCCCCACACATCCTTTATGTGAGATGAATCCCACATCTGACCATGACCGTCAGGCCGCCGAGAGCGTAGAAGATGTGTTACCCGCAATTCCGTAGATCCTTAGTTACTATACAATAAATGTATAATTTCTAGTAGATTTAATATAACTTATAGTGAACATGCATAGGAAGTATCGATCTAGTTAGATGGTATATATGTGTATGCTTTTGTGTGTATAGGCATAGTAGGGAATAATGTAATGCAATGTCTGCATACAGATATATGTCTGTAGCAAATAAATAATTTGATTCTGATAGATAAAATCAGCAAGCCACTTGGTTTAGGTCACTTCAAAGGCACACAGGTAATGGCATGCGCAAGGAAGTGCCTAAGACTACAATCAGGAATCTGCATATCCTGAGCAATGTATGTTATTCGGCCTTCTGCTTTGAGACAATGACTCCTAGGATCAATTGAATTAACGAAGTCTCAAATGTTGATGAACACTAGCAGTATTTACACTCCAAAATAACCAAAGGAAAACCTTGATAGACAAACAAATATCAGACGCTATGACTCCAGAATTCACCCCCTGCTCGTCACTGTTGAACAAATTATCTGATATGTTTTACAACACCTTTGAATATGTAAATTGGGATTGTTAAAGTTGGGATATAAGACAGGGTTTGGAGCAGTCTTTAGTTAGTGCAGAGGGAAAGAGACAAGGAAAGGATCCTAAGACATCAGAAGAAGGTAGCTATGCATTTAACCCTCAATAATTCTTGCAAGTGTACAGTATGTGTGTTAATTGTTTAAGTTTGTAATATTGTTTGTGTTTGTTTAATATGTACTGCAGTTAATAATAATTATAGGATTTATTATCATTGTGTTTTTCATATCTTGTATTTTGTATACCTAGAATAAAGTGTTATTGAAATAGAGCTATTATTCCATGGTTCAAACTCATTTTTTGGAATCTCTAAATCATACAAATCTGCATATATTATATAAGGCTCTGCAAAGTTGGACAATATATTTATACCCCTAAGGTATAGAGCATTGATATATCAAATGAGCCAGAAGGATACATCCCTGCATAAAGTATATTTACCATGTGCACAGATGTATTGCTTGGACAGTAATTGTTTTCAGTAGCTATATTCATACCCACATAGTCAATGAGCCAGGATTATATATCTCTGTAAAGTATAATTACACTTTACCTTGACATATCTCTTGGACAAGTAGATATATAATTCCTAAACCCAAATGAGCCAATCACATGCATATGTATAGGAATGTTCATATAATGTACATTGCTGTGTGATTGGACTAGTGCTAATCTCTGCCCCTTTAGCTATGAGCCAACCTAATTTGTAAGCCTATTATAATATATTCGCAGATGTAAGATACATAAAGCATAAATCAATATATGATATAATAAATAAGATTCCACACTTCAATAATTTGGCACCCCAGATGGGACCATGGAATAATTTGGTATCTATTTTAAACTAAATACAATATTTATTAGGAGCAGTGAAAGGGCTGTAAGCCTACTGGCAAACTACAAGATCACATTGGAATAAGTTGTGTATGACTAGAAAAGGCCTAAATTAAAACACGGGTGTTAGAGTTTAACTTATCAGGCTAGCGAACAGATAAGGGAGGATACCTGGTGTAAAACATAGAAATATATAATTCCCAAATAATTTGTGATTCTTAGTTATAGAAAACACATAACAAAAGGGAATAAAACTGTAAAATGGCTACAATGTCAAATATAGACAGTTTTGTAGTGAAATACATCACAAAGCAAAAGTGTACAGATTTTGCTTGTGATGCTAAATTAAAGGAAAATCCATGGAGCTATGTCCAAGGATTGTTTGATGATGAAATAAAATCATCAAAGAGAAACAACAGCAAACAGAAAGGAATGGCCATTGCGGGCTTATATGCAGCCTGTCTGGCTATGGATGCAAAACTAAGTAGTTTAGCCGAAACCCTACAAAAATGTAGAAAAGAATCTAACTTGAAGGAAGACGAAAGCAAAGAGAAAGTAGAGCAGCTAAATGTTCAAATTAAAACTTTAACAGCACTTAATGACATGGGTAGAATCTCCCAGAATGAAGTCGTACAGAAACATAAAAATGCTCAAAGAGAAGCTACAGAATGTAGGAGAGCTTTAACAGAGGTTACAACCGAGAGAGATGAGATAATAAGTGCATATAAAGTTATGCAGGGACAGCTCACAGAGGGTATGAAAGGGAAAGTGGTTGACCACGCTCCTTGTTTGGACAGGGAGATGCAGCTGGTGCAAGAGATATCTGTCCTGAAAGGGCACATTGCTGCAAACACTAAGATAGGAAATACAGCCACTATCCCATACCCTGTCTATGCATATGAAAGAGAACAATGGGACCCAAATCATGAGGAGAGTGAAAACTGCTGGGAAGAGGGGAATTCTACTGAATCTACCCTCAGGGTGCCCATAGCAATGGGAGAGTTTGCAGAATCAGCAGCAAATAGGGATTGTTCTGTATTAATAGGCACAGATAGCAGTGATGAAGAACAGACAGAAATAGAGACACACAGGGCGCTTAAACAACCACTATTCCTTACTGAGAGTAGAAACACCCTATTGGGATTCAATAGTGAGGGAGAAGCCATTCACCCAAGGGCCCCTAGTGCCAATCACCCCCCACAACCCATAAAAACACTTATGGGAGTGGCAGATATGATTGGAAAGATGAGTTCAGGAGAACACATCACATCCCACGCCTCCAATGTGCAACAGAGGTGTGAACTTTTAGGAATTAGAAATCTCACTGATCAGGTTAAGGTCCTGCAATTAACAATTCCTTTAGCTGCATGGAGTGCTTTGCCAGACTTGATTAAGGAAGGTAAAGGTACATATCAGGAAACTGTAGAGGAGCTGCAAAAGATAATTAACCCTTCAGTAGCAGGCACAATGGTTGCATACGAAATAAAACAGCAAAGTGAAGAGAACCCATTAATATATGCAAATAGGTTGTGGGCAGCATACAATGCAGGGAACAGCAAAAATGGGAATAAGAACAGCAAAGATTTTAAAAACTTGTTGGTGCATAACTCACATCCCACAATTAAAGCAAAGTGTGAACACTTGATAGATACCACAAAGCATAGTTACGATAAAATAATGGGATTAATGCAGCGGTCTTTTCAAGCAGTACAAGCCAGTAAGCAACGCAGGATGCTAGAAAAGAATGAAAAATGCTTTGTAAAGAGGGTTGCAGCATTACACCCAGAAGGGAAACCAATGGTGGTTGAAGGGCCCCAAATTCCAGGAGAAGTAAATACTCCTTTTAACCCACAATGGAACCCAGGGTCACAAAGAAGAGGGGGACCTTTTAAAGGAAGACCCATTTTTAGAGGTGGAGGTAGAGGATACCAAGGGCATTCAAATGATGGTGCCTGGAACAGACACATGGGGTACTCACAACACTCTGGGAACAGAGAAAGGGACACTGAGTTTAAACACCAGGGTCCCACTTACACAGAGCTAAGACACCAGCTGCAGGCTATAAAAGAGAAGTATGAGGATTTAGAAAAAGCTAACAAAGTGCAGCAAGCTGACACACACATAGGGAAAAATTGACTGTCAGTGGCCCCAAGGATAGTTGCACCAATCACTTTAGATAGGTGCGGGCGCCCTCAAGTCACAGTTCTGGTAAGGGGCCACCAACACACAATGTTACTAGACACCGGTGCCGCAATATCTATCCTACATGATGACAAACCACACCACTCTCCTCTGTCAGCAGGGAAGGCAATACATCTTCAAAGCTTTGCAGGGAATAAGGTGGATACAATGCTATCAAAACCTCTCCCAATACAAGTAGGAGATGTATCTGCTATTCATACATTTGCATTAGCCTCCCTGCCTAGTGAAACTAATTTGTTAGGGTGTGACTTCATGATCCCTAATAGATGTATTTTGGATCTGACTAACCTTTTACTCCTGCAAGGCCCTCTTGATGCAATAACTGAGATTGTGGTTATACCAGACTCTCATGTGATTGCAGCAGTAAAACCCAACAATGAAAAATATGATGTGCTTAAGGCTAATACTGAACACCCTGACAAAGATTTGGTATTGCCAATACTTGAAAAATTTCAGGATGCCTTTGCTAAACACAAACATGACTGCGGCAAGGTAAACAAAGTTATTGAAGTCAGTGGTCCTGATCCTCCCCCACAGAAACAGTACAATTTCCCACAGGAGGCCATAAGCTTCATTCAAGAAACAATTGACTCATTGTTAGAGCAGCGGGTAATTAGACCATGTGTATCCACTAACAATGCACCAATATGGCCAGTGCGGAAACCGGATGGTTCCTGGCGGCTCACAATTGACTACCGAAAACTTAATGGCCTCACACATAGTTGCGCACCCACAGTTGCGTCAATGCCAGACATTCTGAAAATGCTAAGCCCAGAACATAAATGGTTCACAGTCTTAGATATTTCAAATGGTTTTTGGTCACTGCCTTTATCTGAAGAGTGTCAATACAAATTTGCATTCACATTTCTGGGAAAACAATACACCTTTACGTGTCTACCTCAGGGCTTCCATAATTCTCCGTCATTTTTTCACACTACAATGAGAGATATCTTAACTAACTTTTCTTCCCACAAGAATTTGTTGCAGTATGTAGATGATCTCTTATTAGCAACAGAGACCAAAGAAGAACATCTTCGGCTACTGGAAGAACTCCTTGGCATCCTCAAAGACGCAGGTTTGAAGTGTAATCCATCTAAAGCTCAAATTCTATTTGAATCTGTTTCTTTCCTGGGTATCAATGTTACATCTGACGGGAGATCAATAGCGGCAGATAAGGTAAAAACCATCCTTCGTCTACCTCTTCCTGTCAGTATACCTACACTGAGATCCTTCCTGGGGTTGGTAAACTACTCTAGGACTTTCATTCCTGATTTTGCACAAGCTTCTGCACCTCTTTATGCTCTTCTCAAAAAGGATGTCAAATGGGAATGGACCCCCAGTCACACAAAGGCAGTAGAAACCTTAAAAGAAGCACTGGCTAGTGCCCCTGCCCTTGCAAACCCAGACCCCCAGTTACCCTTCCATCTAGAGACAGCAGCAACAGAAACAGCCATGTCTGCAGTCCTGTCACAGGAAATACATGCACAACAAAGGCCAATAGCCTATGCATCAAAGCAACTCACACCAGTGGAACTAAAATATTCTGTGTGCGAAAAACACCTACTTGCCACATTTTGGGCAGTAAAACTGTTCACATACATGATTGGCCTAAACCCTATCATTTTACATTCTACTCACACACCCACACGGTTCCTCCTCACAGACAGAATCAAAGATGGAAATGTTTCTAACACCAGGTTAGCACATTGGTCCCTTTTGTTGCAGGATCGGGATATAACAGTAAAAGCTACGGCCAACCCATCCCCTTGTGCATATGGACTCATATACCAGGGACTACCACACACATGTGATGTACCCATAGATGACCATTCAAAACACTTCTTTAAAGCATTGCCACAGGAGGCTACAGCCCCTGAACAAAGTACCCAGGTATTTACAGATGGATCATGTTTTTATGTACAAGGCTCACCCCATGCAGGTTTTGGTCTGTATATATTGCATCCTCAAACCACAGCACAATCTGTTTTTCGGTCTTGTGATATAAAGTCTGCACAGTATGCCGAGCTGGCAGCAGTAGCACATGCCCTTGAGCTATTCCAAGACCATAAAAATGAAATTGCCTTGTATTCAGACTCTGCATGGGTATGTAACGCCCTTACTGAATTTTTGCCCTTTTGGCATACCCATCAGTATACTTCATCTGATGGAAGCCCTCTGAAATACGCAGACCTTCTGCAATACATAGTCTCCTTGACACATAACCTAGCACATGTCCCCTGGATCTGCAAAGTCAAAGGCCACTCCCCTGCATCACCATACCATGAACAAAACGAAATGTCTGACCTTTTAGCCAAACAAGGGGCACAAGAGGGGGAGCTGTGGCAGACACCAAAATCAAGCACAGAACCAAATGTGTGCCCTCTTGTAAGTGCAGTGACAAAAAGGCCAGAGATGGTAAAAACACCAGACATTTCAGAAATCCAAATGCAGGATCCTGAAATTAAAGAAGTCATACAGAAGTTGAGAAATGAGGAGTTGCATTTATCAGAGGGAAACACATTGGCAAAACACATACACAACCTAACACTAACCATGGACAAGGAAATACTTATTTACAATGGGGAAGATGCTACATGGGTAGTCCCAAAAGAGTACAGACATGAAATTATATATCTTGTACATGACCTCCCCACAGGTGGACACCAGGGTGTAGAAAAAACACAGCAGAGACTTAAGACAGTAGGTTGGTGGCCAGATATGGGAAAAGACATACAGCAATACTGTGACAACTGTGTGGTATGTGCCCAAGTTAATCCAGCACCTAGGAAGATAAATGCTCCCCTAAGAATACAAAGAAGGGAAGGCCCATGGAATGCTTTACAAATTGACTACATGGGCCCACTGCCTGTCACAACTAAAAGTAACAAATATGTATTGGTTGTGACGGACTTATTTTCAAAATGGGTAGAAATTTTCCCCACTAAAAATAACACCGCTCTAAGCACAGCAAAAATCATGGTGGATCAGATATTCACACGGTGGGGTCTCCCAGCATCAGTCGAATCAGACCAAGGCTCACATTTCACTGGTAACGTGATGCAAACTTGCCTAAAGATGCTGGGAATAAAACAAAGCTTTCACATTGCTTATCACCCTGAATCTTCAGGACAGGTGGAACGTGCAAATAGACAGATCAAAACGATGTTAAGGAAGTTCTTTGACATAAATGGTAAGAATTGGGATAGTTTGTTACCTCTGGTGGCAATGGCAATAAGGGCCACTCCTTCATCAGCCACCAGATTGACCCCATTTGAATTAATGACAGGTAGGCAAATGAGATTGCCAGAGCATCTCTGGTTAGATCTGCACACCCCCACTATCGACAGACTGTCAATGGACCAGTACCTTACAAAACTGGGAAAAGCACTCAATGAGGTTCACCTGTTTGCAGCACAACAGCTAGGAAAAGCACAGAGAAAGGCAAAGGCACATTTTGACAAGGGTGTCAGGGAAAACTGTTGGGAAGTTGGAGATAAAGTAATGCTTTTAGAACTCCGCCCCACAGACCATGGTCTGGGTAAGAAGTGGAGAGGACCATTTTTAATAGTGGATAGACTGAGTCCCTCAGTATACAAAATAAGGATCAAAGACGCAAAGAAAGTGCAGGACAAATGGGTACATGCCAACCAAATGAAACTGTACAAAGGAGAGGGGTTGACTGAATAACTTTTCTCTTTTCCCTCATTATTTTTATTTTATTTTATCCACAGGAAAATGAGGATCCCAGCTTTAGTATTGTCCTTATTGGTGAGCTTCCAGATCCAGGGTACAAGTGAGATCAATATTTCGATCAGAGTGGAAGCCAACCCAATCCACTGTAAAGAAGGAGAATCCATCCTCCTGCCCGTGTCGGTGCATGGCACAACTGGGGAACAAGTATCCTGGTGGGGCCCAGCAGATAAAGAGATTAAAGTCTGGAATAATGGAATTGCTGGAAATTCACCACAATACATGGGTAGAGTACATGTTTTCCCAAATGGATCCTTATTAATCAACCATGCAAAACTTACAGACACAGGAACTTGGATATATGGTTTTATCATACCCATTCCCATGAATGGAAATCCACCCACAATGAAAAGAACTTATGTTCCCGGAAGTATTACACTGAATGTTTCCCAGGAAATAGCTCCTACTACATCATCTACTTCAACAAAGGGGGAAATATTGCATACTTATACACCAGTTGAATGTCCACAAACCAGTGAAGGACCCAGCAGTGGTCTTACTGCTACCTCCATCCCTGGTTCGTTGATTAACAATGTGCAATATATACACGTGCCAGTAGTCCTGAATCTTTCGAAGTGGAATATGGCAGAATTTGGTTACTGTGTGAATAGCAATGTTTCTTTGTTTTATGCCTCCTTATTAGTAGATATTGTTGCTTCACACCAGAGCAGAACTCAAGACCCATACACAGGACAGGCTATGCCTCATCAAAAAGGTATTTTTAGATCCAGGAAATTGCAAAGTTTAGATGGGATCATTGGATCCATCCCTGGACTGTTTGGTTCTGGGATGTCAATTTGGAATAGGGCGGATTTGGAAGTAATCCGCAGACACATAGGCAATTTTGAACAAAAAGAGGGACAATATGTCTTGAAGCCTGTCCTGCAGGGTATTAAGGGTCTGGCCAGTGAAGAAAAATTTACTGTTTATAACATGCATGATATAGCAAGATTGTTTTCAGAGACCCAAGCCAAGATAAACGAAATCGTTGAACTCAACAACAGAGAAGCCAAACAAAATCACGTAGGTAAAGAAATAATATGCACTGCATATGGTAATTATGTCCTAAACACAATCACACATGTAATTAGAGACATACAATCTGGTAGAATACCTGACATTTTAAGAGATAACGACCTGACCAATTGGTATTGCTCACAATCCGATATTGGGATTATTAGAAATAATTGCAGACCCCTGCCCATCTCCACAATTAGGAATTTAGGCACTGTGACCCCACATCCAAATAGAGGTACACCCTCTTGCCACAACAAACAGCAACCATGTGCAGTCAAGGATATCCTGTATGTTTCCTTCACCATCTCCCTTCCTGTGTTCGACCCAAGCAAGTCTTTCTTTGACAAACTGTCTACAGTTCACTCCATTGGATATTTGGAAAAGGACATTTACAAAGAACGGCTGGACCTACCAGAACTACTGGTCCGAGTCAATGATACCTGGAAAGTTCCACATACTGCTTGCTGTGCAGTCAAGGGAAATCAACACTTGTGTCGCTGCAACGTTTTTGAAATTGAGACGCCAATCTGCGGCCTAGAATCAAGTAAACCAAGCACCTTGATCACAGACATAAAGGAACTTTCCACCATTCCCAGCAAAGATATGGGAGTACATGAATACAGTGCAAAGCCAAACATATCATCCAGCTATGCAGCAAGAGACATTGCATGCCCAGTGAAACTAACAAAATGGAGAACTCCAGTGGTGAAAGTGACATACAACATGAATGGACAGTACTGCATAGTCACAAATCATGGAGAGTTCTTGTATGGGGGAAAGACGTGTCCAGTGCCTAACCCAAATTTCTGCTTCAGCCCACATGAGTATACCACCATTGGTCAGACGGTTATCATCCCAATTCCTGTTTATAAAGAGGACATAAATATAGATAGTGGACCAGAAATCTCTGATCTTGGAGAATATATACCTGTGTTCAACATACACATAGATTCGCTAACCCTAAATTTAGAGAAACTCCTGGATAGGAAAGACACACACATAGTTCAAATTAATAACATGATGAAAAAGGCAGATGCCACATTAAATGAACTACTGCATGATGGAGATTTTGAAATCACCATGACAAATTCCTGGCTTGAGATGAGTCTGAAGGGCTTGCTGATCGGACAAACAATCTTGCTAATCATTTTAATTGTACTGATATGGTGGCTTAAGCGCATTATAGGGCAAGAACGCAATAAGCTAGAAAACCTGGTAGATGCAAGATATAAGCAATTATTATCTTAATGTATGTGTGGCCATCACAATCAATTTTCTCGGCCACAAGGGGGCGACTGTTACCACATATGTAATCAAATCTGAAAAACATCATTTAATCGGTACTAGATTTGGATCAAAATTCTAACGAATATAATAAGTGTGATATTCAACCATGATTAGGATTGTACATATATTTTGTAGTAGGGAATAGATAAAATAGGCTAGTATATATCAGTTGAATGTTTAGACAATTTAGTAGCATGTATGTAGAGATAGATTTGCTGTTCACTGTAAGGCTTAGCCCATGTGTGGGAAACAGTTTTGGCAATTGGGACATAAAGCCAGACTACATAATATCACATTTGGACACCACATAGACTGAAAGCCCTTCATAATTCCCCACACATCCTTTATGTGAGATGAATCCCACATCTGACCATGACCGTCAGGCCGCCGAGAGCGTAGAAGATGTGTTACCCGCAATTCCGTAGATCCTTAGTTACTATACAATAAATGTATAATTTCTAGTAGATTTAATATAACTTATAGTGAACATGCATAGGAAGTATCGATCTAGTTAGATGGTATATATGTGTATGCTTTTGTGTGTATAGGCATAGTAGGGAATAATGTAATGCAATGTCTGCATACAGATATATGTCTGTAGCAAATAAATAATTTGATTCTGATAGATAAAATCAGCAAGCCACTTGGTTTAGGTCACTTCAAAGGCACACAGGTAATGGCATGCGCAAGGAAGTGCCTAAGACTACAATCAGGAATCTGCATATCCTGAGCAATGTATGTTATTCGGCCTTCTGCTTTGAGACAATGACTCCTAGGATCAATTGAATTAACGAAGTCTCAAATGTTGATGAACACTAGCAGTATTTACACTCCAAAATAACCAAAGGAAAACCTTGATAGACAAACAAATATCAGACGCTATGACTCCAGAATTCACCCCCTGCTCGTCACTGTTGAACAAATTATCTGATATGTTTTACAACACCTTTGAATATGTAAATTGGGATTGTTAAAGTTGGGATATAAGACAGGGTTTGGAGCAGTCTTTAGTTAGTGCAGAGGGAAAGAGACAAGGAAAGGATCCTAAGACATCAGAAGAAGGTAGCTATGCATTTAACCCTCAATAATTCTTGCAAGTGTACAGTATGTGTGTTAATTGTTTAAGTTTGTAATATTGTTTGTGTTTGTTTAATATGTACTGCAGTTAATAATAATTATAGGATTTATTATCATTGTGTTTTTCATATCTTGTATTTTGTATACCTAGAATAAAGTGTTATTGAAATAGAGCTATTATTCCATGGTTCAAACTCATTTTTTGGAATCTGTAAATCATACAAATCTGCATATATTATATAAGGCTCTGCAAAGTTGGACAATATATTTATACCCCTAAGGTATAGAGCATTGATATATCAAATGAGCCAGAAGGATACATCCCTGCATAAAGTATATTTACCATGTGCACAGATGTATTGCTTGGACAGTAATTGTTTTCAGTAGCTATATTCATACCCACATAGTCAATGAGCCAGGATTATATATCTCTGTAAAGTATAATTACACTTTACCTTGACATATCTCTTGGACAAGTAGATATATAATTCCTAAACCCAAATGAGCCAATCACATGCATATGTATAGGAATGTTCATATAATGTACATTGCTGTGTGATTGGACTAGTGCTAATCTCTGCCCCTTTAGCTATGAGCCAACCTAATTTGTAAGCCTATTATAATATATTCGCAGATGTAAGATACATAAAGCATAAATCAATATATGATATAATAAATAAGATTCCACACTTCAATAAGTCGTAGGAGTGGTCCAATCTCGGATAGCTTGTACCTTACCGGGATCCATACATAGCTCTGATCCAGAAATGATGTAACCAAGGAACGGTATGGAAGATACTTCAAAGGTGCACTTCTCTAACTTACAATAAAGTTGATTTTTCCTCAGACGTGTCAGTACCTCTTTAACTTGGTGACGGTGAGACTTTAGATCCTTGGAGAATATTAGGATATCATCCAGGTACACTACTAGACACTTGTAGAGAAGATCACAAAAAAGTTAATTCACATAGCTTTGAAAAACTGCAGGTGCATTACAAAGACCAAAAGGCATTACAAGGTATTCGTAATGCCCATCCCGGGTATTAAAAGCAGTCTTCCACTCGTCCCCTGCCCGGATGCGGATTAAATTGTAGGCCCCTCGGAGATCCAATTTTGTAAACACAGTAGCTCCCTTTACCCGATCAAATAATTCTGGAATTAAGGGTAATGGGTACTTGTTTTTCACAGTGATCTCATTGAGTCCACGGTAATCTATGCATGGTCGTAACCCACCGTCCTTCTTCTTAACAAAACATAATCCGGCTCCTGCAGGTGAAGAAGATGGTCTGATAAATCCTTTGGTTAGATTTTCCTGTATATAATCAGACATAGCTTGCGTCTCTGGGATGGATAGCGGATAAATTTGTCCCCTAGGAGGGGTTTTGCCCGGAACCAGGACGATTGGGCAGTCCCATTCGCGATGAGGAGGTAGAGAGTCTGCTGCTTGTTTACTGAAAACATCCGCAAAGGATTGATACACCGGAGGTAGGTCGGGAAGGCTAATTGACCGGAGAGGTACAATTGAGGCTAAACAGTCCTTGGTACAAGATTTACCCCACGAAAGGACTTCCAAGGTTTGCCAATTAAGTTGAGGATTATGTTTCTGCAGCCAAGGTAAACCAAGTATCACATCTTGAGAGGCTTTGGGAATCACGTAGAAGGAAATGTATTCGGAATGGAGCACACAAACTTTCATCTTGAGACATACGGTTCGATGAGTAATTATACCATCTGGAAATCGACTTCCATCCACTGCTGTAACAGCAACTGCTGCTTCCAGAGGCATGGTTTGAACTTTAGACCGTAAGACAAAGGCTGAGGAGATGAAGTTCTCAGCTGCCCCGGAATCTAGGAGAGCTGAAACTTTCACTGTAGAACTTGGAACTTCTAATTGAATAGACAAGGTCGGCTCTTTCACAGAACGTGATTCTAAAGTAACTCCTAGCTTAACCTCTCTTGAATAAGCTAGGAGCGAGAGTTTCCCGGTCGGAGTTTGCAGAATTTAACTAAATGTTCGGAGGACCCACAGTACATGCAGGGGTTACCCTGTCGACGACGAAGTCGTTCCTCCTCTGTGAGGCGAGAGCGCCCAATCTGCATAGGTTCTTCTGTCATTACCGGAGACTGTGATGAAGAATCTTGTCGAGGCCTAGGATGATAACGTGGACTGGATCGCTCTGCCCTGGATTTCTCTAAACATCGCTCCCTGTAGCGTAGGTCAAGTTTGTTACAGAGAGAAATCAATTCATCCAGTTTAGTTGGCACATCCCGGATAGTTAAATCATCCTTGATTCTCTCTGAAAGTCCATTCCAAAACGCGGCGATCAGGGCCTCCTCATTCCAGTTTAACTCTGAAGACAACGTGCGAAACTGAATAATATATTGACTGACAGGACGTAAACCTTGACGTAGACGGAGAATCTCCAAAGATGCTGAGGTGGTCCTGCCTGGTTCGTCAAAGATTCTCCGGAAGGATGATACGAACTCCTTGTAATTAGAGAGGATAGGATCACCTCTTTCCCATAATGGTGATGCCCACTCCAGAGCCTGACCGGAGAGGAGGGCAATAATATATGCAACCTTAGAACGAGCTGATGGGAAACTGGCGGACAACAGTTCGAACTGGATCTCACATTGATTCAGGAATCCTCTGCAAAGTTTTGGAGTTCCGTCAAACTTACTCGGAGAGGGTAACTGCAAGCGGGACGTAGGCAGCATCACAGGAGAAGCTGTAGAGGTAACTGGGACAACCGGAGTTGGAATCTGGACTTGAGACGTTTTAATAGCCGTATGAAGAGTCTCTAAACGGTCTGCCATAGTTTGCATAAACTGCACTATTTGTGTCTGTATAGACTCCTGGTTTTCCAGACGGGAAAGGATATCTGACGTAGCACCGCCTCCTGCGAATTGGTCACTTGACGGATCCATGTGGCCAGTGCTTAATGTCAGGTCCGGGTGTTTTTGTGAATCCGTTAACCCGGGACCAACCACAGGTGTAGGTGCTGGGGTATGAAGAAAGCAGGGAGGACGAAGAAAGTTCCGTTTCATATATTTATTAAAGATAACAATTCAGTAAAGAGTTAAATGACAAGTTGTTAATCATCATATTATACTGAAGTATTGCAGGAATGGCAGAAATAATATGCAGGATAAATCTTGTTGATGAACGGGTTAAATGCAGAGTAGAACAAACGAACAGCTGAGGGTAGTGGAATCCTCCAAACTTTGTATGGTTGAAGGCAGGCAGACAAGGTAACCTCATGCAGGACTCTGGGAATCCAACTATTTCCAGTAGGTGTGCAATTAACTGACAGCACAGCGGAGAGCCGGTGGATCTTTAGCAGTGAAGGCTGCAGACGGACCTCTGGGAACGGAGGCGATATCTGGACCACGGGAATCACACAGGAATGCACGGAGAGAGCTCAGAGCTAGAGCACAGCGTTGATACAACAAAGCACTGGCCCAGAGTAACATAATCCCAGCCTACTTAAAGGCAGCACAAGCACGGGATTGGCTTACACCTGCCCACAGGTGTTTTCACAAGTGCTCTGTATTACCTATTTGGTCTCCAACATGGCCACCTCCTATACAGCAGACACACCGCAGTACCTTAGGCCATTTGGTCCCCGCACTCTCAGTTCCCAGAATCTGCATTACCTGTGCCACTGATCACGCCGCGTCCCCACACGGGCGCACAGCACCGCGAGCAACCACACTGGCAACGGACGAACCCCAGAACCCGCAGAGGTGAGAGACCGGTTCGTGACAATTTGCTTATAGTGTCATGTTTGACCTATGCTTTTGGTACTTTGGGCCTAATTCGCTTTTGTATGCAAACTTAATTGCTTACGTACAAAGCCAATGGGCCTAATTCAGATCTGTTCGCTCACTAGCTATTTTTTTCAGCGCTGCAAACAGATAGATGTCACCTATAGGGGAGTGCATTTTAGCTTGGCAAATGTGCGAACGCACGTGCAGCCGAGCAGTACAAAAACAGTTTGTGCAGTTTCTGGGTAGCTCTGATCTTACTCAGCCGCTGCGATCACTTCAGCCTATTTGAGCCCGGAATTGACGTCAGACACCCGCCCTGCAAACGCCTCGACGCGCCTGCATTTTACCAAACACTCACAGAAAACGGTCAGTTGATACCCACAAACGCCCTCTTCCTGTCAATTTCCTTGCGATCGGCTGAGCGAATGGATTCTTCGCTAGAACCAATATCGTATTCCAAGAGACTTTCTCACATATAAGACTGTCTACCACTCCTATCGAAATGCTCTGGACTCTGCGAAACAAACATATTTCCAAACTCTCATCTCTGCTCAAGCCTCTAACTCCAAATAACTTTTGAATACATTTAAATCACTTCTGAACCCTCCCTCACCCAACCCACCAGCCACTATCAAGGCGCAAGATCTTGCTTCATACTTCAAGGACAAGATTGATAAGATCCGAGATGAAATGGTATGCTCTTCCTCAGCCAGTGACCTGCTCAATTCTCTACCTGAACCCTCTGGCACTCTCTCATCCCACAAATGAAGATGAAGTGTCAACACTCTTCTCATCCTGCTACTCTACTACCTCTCCTCTTGAGCCTATACCCTCACAAGTAAGTAAATCTCTGTCTTCTGTGCTCATCCCAACCTTAACTAATATCTGTAAGCTCTGTCTCTCTCTACTGGTATCTTTCTTTCACTGTTCAAGCATGCACTGATTACTCCCATTCTGGAAAAAAAAAATCTGACCCTAACTCTCTCTTAAACTACCATCCCATCTCTCAGCTCCCATGCCTCTCCAAGCAACTTGAGAGGCTTGCTATACTTGTCTCACACACTTTCTTAAATCACACAATTTATTTGACCCACTTTAGTCAGGCTTTCATTCCCAACACTCCACAGAGACAACACTGACTAAAGTAGTGAATTATCTAGTCAAAGCAAAGTCCAAAGGCCATTACTCATTTCTTATTCTTCTAGATCTCTCTGCTGCTTTTGACACTGTTGACCATTCTCTTCTCATACAAACACAACAATCCCTAGGTCTTCAAGACACAGTCCTCTCTTGGTGCCTATCCTACCTATCTAATCGCTCCTTCAGTGTTCCTTTTCTCTGAATCCACCTCCTCTTCGCTACCTCTTTCAGTTGGAGTACCACAAGGGTCGGTCTTAGGTCCTCTGCTTTTCTCAATCTATGCCTCATCTCTTGGTAAACTAATCAGCTCTTTTGGATTTCAGTATCATCTGTACGCAGATGATACTCAAACCTACCTTTCCTCCCCAGACTTGTCACCATCTGTACTGGTCAGGGTCACTGAATGCCTCTCTGCCATTTCATCTTGGATGTCATCTCGCCACCTCAAACTTAATATTTCCAAAACAGAGTTACTTATATTTCTACCGGCCAATAGTAGTTACCAACCTGCTATCTCTATCACTGTTGAGAACTCAACAATCAACCCTACCCCACAAGCTCGCTGCCTAGGTGTCATACTTTACTCAGAACTGTCCTTTGCTCCCCACATTCAGTCTGTCTCAAAATCATGTTACATGCATCTAAAAAATATATCTAAAATATGACCATACCTTACACAAGACACTGCAAAAACTCTAATCCATGCTCTCATTATCTCCCGCGTTGATTATTGCAATAGTCTTCCTCCTGTTCTTACCAAAAAGAGACCGTGACCATTACAATCCATTCTGAATGCAACTGCAAGGCTAATCTTCCTTGCTAGACATTCATCGTCTGCAGATCCGCTCAGTCAGTCCCTCTATTGGTTACCTGTATTCTACCATATTCAATTTAAAATACTTTTACTCACACATAAGGCCATTAACCATACTACACCAATGTACATCTCTTCGCTCATCTCAAATTATCTCCCAACCTAACCTCTCCGCTCTTCACAAGATCTACGTCTCTCATCCACACTCATTACTTGCTCTCATGCACAATTGCAGGACTTTCTTCGGGCTGCACCCACTCTGTGAAATGCCCTACCATGCACAATAAGACTCTCCCCTAGTCCCCAAACCTTCAAACGTTCCCTGAAAACTCAGCTCTTCAGGCTAGCTTACCACATTCCAGAACCGCTCACTCAACCTTCATAAGCTTTCCTATCCAATTATATCTCAACTATACAGTCCGCACATATCCTCCACATATTTTCTCTTTCTTCACTTTCCCTTCTTTCTGACCATGGTTCATCATTGCTGTGATGTGATATCATGCAACCCACCTAGAACCTTTGCAATCCAGTGGACAAATATGCAATAGTGCCGTTCCTTGTGTATCAATGGCTATTTCCCTATAGATTGTAAGCTTGCGAGCAGGGCCTTCCTACCTCTATGACTGTTTGTTTATTACCCAGTTTTGTTTTATCATTGTGTCCAATTGTAAAGTGCAACGGAATTTGCTGCGCTATAAAAGAAACTGTTAATAAATTATAAATAAATAACACTTTATCAAGACATTTTTTCAATAAAGTTTTCCTGTGACCGAAAACACATTAATAAAGCATGGTAAGCGAACAGTAAAACAAATCAACATTTCTCAAAAGTATTCTAGTCCACATTTTATCATGAACATATTCAGCAAGTGGGATGACAGTCCTTTTGTTAACATATCAGCAGCATTGCTCTCGTTTGCTATGTAATCCACATTGACAAACTTATTCTCCACTAATTCATGGATAAAGTGATGTCTAATGGCAATGTGTTTGCACCATCCATAATGCTTGGTGCTGGAAGACAAATCAATTGCTCCCTTGTTATCACACGCAATGTTGATAGTCTCACTGTAGTAAAGAAGGCTAAGCTCACATAAAGTTTCCTTTATCCATAAAGCTTCTTTTGCGGTTTCTGTAAGTGCCATGTTCTCTGCCTCAGTGGTGGATAGGGCGACAGTGGGTTGCTTTCTACTCACCCAGCTAACGACTGTGCCTGCCAAAACGAAGTATCCCATATAGGAACGACGGTCATCCTGATCTGATCCCCAATCGGCATCACAGAAAACTTTCAGTGTTGTAACTTTTCACTTTGTAAACACCAACTTTAATGAACTTGTATCTTTTAGGTACCTTAAGATTCTTTTGACTGCAACCCAGTGTTGCCTCCCATGGTTAATTGTAAACTGGCTTGCCTGACTTAATGTATGTGTGAGGTCGGAGCGAGTCCTAATACTTGCATACATTAAGCTACCAACAGCATTTTCATAAGGAATCTATCTCCTCCTGGCTGGTTGGTGACATAGCCTTTAACCTTCTTTATGCTTTTGTCAATAGGAGTGCTCACTGGTTTTGCATCAGACATTCCATACTTGCAAAGTATTGCTTCAATATATGTCTGTTGATCAATTGTAGCAGTCCCATCTTTCAGGTTTTGTACAATCCTCATGCCTAACAAATGATTTGCAGGGCCTAGATCCTTTAGTTTGAATCTTTGTTTCAGCTGCTGTTATACATCTTCTTGACCTTCTTCTTGACCTTCTTGTGCTCTTCTTGACCTCCTAGCAATAGATCATCCTCATACACAACTATGATGAACTGTTTTTCTTTTATAGTTTTGTGATATAAGCAGTGATGAGTCTCAGACCTAACAAAGTTCATCTCTAGCAGCATAGCATCCAGCTTTACATACCAACAATGACCACTTTGCTTTAGGCCGTACAAAGATTTATTTATGAGACAAACTTTTCACATACTCTCGTCATAATGCTCAAGTGGTTCCATATAAATCTCCTCAATTAACTCTCCATTTAGGAATGCAGAATCAAAGTCTAACTGGTATGACAATAAATCATGAAGTTTAGCAATAGCAATGACTAACCTCAAGGTGCTGTACCTTGCGACAAGCGAAAAGACCTCTCCGTAGTCGATCCCAGATTTTTGGGTGTATCCTTTAGCAACAAGGCAGACTTTATAACGAGCAATAGCTGCATCTGCATTCAGCTTTCTGCAAAAGACCCACTTGTTCTTGATTGTCTTACGGCTATTCGGCCTGTCAGCTACAGTCTATGTACTGTTATCATCCAGAGCTGACAGCTCTGTATCTATTGCTGACTTCCATTCTTTCCAGTTGCTACTTGATTTTGCTTCCTGGATATTTTGGGGTTCACAGTAAGCCATATTTGCATATTCCTCACTGTATCTTTTGGATGGAACACCGCTATTTCTTCTCATGGAACTTCTGTTTCCTGATTGGGTATCCACATTAACACTTTCAGTTTCAGACACGCTTTCCACTGCCTGTACATGCAGCAATACATATTGTTGCTGTGATTCTCACTCCACTGTTCTAGTAATTGATGCGGTCTCATGGAACACTACATCTCTAGACTTTAGAAGACATTTATTTGTAATGTCCCAAAGACTGTATCCTTTACTTTCTTTACAGTATCCTAGCATAATACATTCCACTGACTTTTGATCTAGTTTCCGACCTTTTCTCCTTTAGTATATGTGCATAAGCTTTACAACCGAAGACACGGAGATGATTGACAGCTGGCTTTTTCTCGGACAATGCGTCCAGTGGCATTTTACCTTTTACGGCTACCGTGGGTGCATGGTTTTTAAGCTATACTGCCGTGGACACTGCTTCTGCCCAAAAACTTTTCTCCAGGCCTGCATCACTCAACATAGTCCGTGCTCTCTTAACAATTGTATGATTTGCTCGCTTACTCACACCATTTTGTTCTGGCGTGTAAGCAATTGTTAGTTGATGCTGTATGCCATATTTCTTCAGGAACTCTGCTAAAACTCTGTTGTCATATTCTCCACCATTGTCGGATCTCAAGACTTTAAATTTCAGTCCCGTTTGTGTCTCCACCAGGTTTTTGTATTCCACTATTTTATTGACAACTTCACTTTTAGCTTTCATAAAATATACATGTCTCATCCTTGTGGCATCATCAATAAATGTTATAAAATACCTGTAGCCACTAATTGATTTAATCTCCATCGGACCACATATGTCAGTATGCACTAGAGCTAGTGGTATTTTCGCTCTACTAGTCGACTTAGGGAATGGGGTGCGAGTCTGATTTACTTTTATACAACTCTAACACACAGGTCTCTCAGTATTACTCACAGTGATATCAGCTGCCATTCCATCAAGTAGTTTCTGGATGTTGTCATATCCCAGATGACCTATTCGCCTGTGCCACAGCTCCACTGACTGATTTGAATCAGAGGCCGCCATTGTAGAACACTCCTTGGTGTCTGGGACATACAGTTGGTTGCACCGGGTTGCTGAAGCAATTACAGTCCCTTTATTCTGCACCATCTACAGTATTTGCCCTTTGCAAACTGGACTCTGTAACCCTTTTTCTCCAGGACGCTTATAGCAATGAGATTGCTTCCCAAATCTGGCATGAACAAGATGTCTTGGATGTCCATAATAACCGTTTCACCTTTAATTCTTAGATGCACTGTGATTGTCCCAAATTTTGAAGCAGTAAGGACTTTGTCTCCAATCCCTTTTACTGTAATGGGTGCACATGCTGTCAGTGAATTGAACCATTCCTGATTACAACTGAAATGCCTAGTTGCCCCTGAGTCCAAGTACCAGCAATCCTGCTTGTGACTATCTGCTACAATGCTGACTTATTTGGTTTGTCACGCTTCTTCTGCATACCACTGCAATTTCTCAGTCTGCAATCTGTGGCCTTCTGCCCCACCTTCTGACATATACAGCACTTAAACTTGAGCTTTCTGGACTTAGTACCTTTTGTGAATAAGGCAGAACCCTCAGCATGTGTCTCGACAGGAATACGTTCTTGGAACTGCAGCAGTATTTTATCAATATAATATAATCGTTTATGTCTTTGCAGGCACTTAACTTTGTCCCATACAGCAAAAGCCTCAAGTTTCTACTTCTCATCAGACCTTTGTCATCATACGCCATTTGCAGAGCTGCCCACGTCTTCCACAGCCAAGCCTATCATCCCGATGGCTCTAGCCACTTCAACAGGGTTTGGGTCTGCTCCTGGCTCAACTGTGACTTTCCACAACTTTTCCCGCTTAAGCTGTATCTCCATGGCGAATTTCCATGTTGTGTAATTCTCTGAGCCTTTTAGCTTTGTAAACTTCACACTATTTCCTGTACTGTACACTCTTCTCTATATTTAATAAAATGACTCATTTCTTAATCAGCTGCACTTTTATTTTTTATGTACCTCTATTCTGGAATGCCATTCCGACTTGGAGTCCTGGGCCCATAACCTGTTGGCAGAGTGTTGCGGTGTCGGATAGGGATGTTAGTCCACACAACGGCACTGAATCAGGATGATTGGTTTAGTCATATAACAGAGATAACAGCTTGTTGTATACAGAAGATGTTCTGCAGCAGCAGGAACTCACAATATACATGCGATGCAGTACAGTGATAACACAGCGATTGGATATACATAGAGTGCGGCTGCGGGGTAGACAAGGTCGCACTATGTAGGAGAGCAGTAGCTGCACGTCAGTGCAGTTTGTTTCTCCCAGGAAGGAGTACGGAGGAAGTGCACGATCCTGCCTGGACAGTGTACACGAAGCACCTCCTCCCGCACTGAGCTGGTACTAGGGGGTAAACGCTAGAGCAGGGAAGCTGGATACAGACCGCGGAGTGCTCTACTGTCTAACACTTATTGCCTTCTGTTTATTATGTTTTTGTAAACAGTGGATTGATATGTTTCATTCTGTAACCTGCTTTCTGACATGTTATGTGATGACAGAATTTATTCTGTAAGGCTGCTAACGCTAATTTTGTGTCACCCAAATTCAGTCCATTCCTTTCTGTAATTGTTTTGCATGCCCAAGTCATGCAAAGAAACCGAGAGGGGATTTTGGGGGAAGTTGTGTAAAGCTTTGCAGAGAGATAAAGTGGAGAAGTTGCCCAAAGCAGCCATCCAGCTTCGGTCATTTTAGACTGTGTGGGGGCTTTGGTCTCTGGGTGTCCCGCGGCTGCCTCTGTGTTGCTCTGTCTGGTGGCTCTGGTGCTTCTACTCTCTCCATGGGTGGCTTCCACATAATTCCGGCGTCTACTCTCTGCATTGTCCTGGCCGCTGCCATGTTGGAAGTGATCAGCTGAATGCTAGCTCACCAATGGAAGCAGGGATTTTAGACACATGATCCTGTGTACCAATCATTGAAGGCTATAAAGATCCCTACAGGTGCCTTTGGAAGAGGCTAGAGGAAAGTAGTATCTGCCACGTTCATTGGCTCCTGTTCCTGGTGGTTAGTTTCCTGCAGCATGCAGCTCACTGTGCTTTCAGCCTTACAGTGCTACCTACCTCTCTGTAGACTACTGGCTCAGCCAGCAGCCTGCAGTACACAGTGCTTCAAAGTTTACAGCATCTACTCTCAGTCAGGGGTGGATTTAGAGGTCAGAGTGCCCCTAGGCACAACAGTAATGGTCTCCTTCTTCTGCCTAATTTTTACATTTTCATTGATTGGCCATAAGTCCTCATTTTATGGCAATTTAATAGAATAAAAAAAAGCTATGTCATTTTGTCTTATTTTTTATTATGCATACAACTTACAGTGGCAGTATGCGGATGTCTTTCCCATTTACACTGAAGATGTTTATGGGTACAGTAGAGTGGAAATATTTTGCATATATTTTAATGGTACATTTTGGGCAGGCAGTACCAATGCATGCATCCAAGTGCCGCTCCCCAATAAGTGCCACCCCTAGGCATGTGCCTCATGTGCCTACTGGGAAATTCATCAAATTCTCAGTGAACTACTGGTTCCAGCCAGCAGCCTGCAGTAAACAGTGCTTCTAAGTTTACAGCATTTACTCTCAGTGAACTACTGGTTCCAGCCAGCAGTCTGCAGCACATAGTGTTCTAGGTTAACTGTATCTACTCTCAGTGAGCTACTGATTCCAGCCAGCAATCTGCAGTGCGTTACATTACCTATCTACTATAATACTCTCCTGGTTATTAGCTCCAGCCAGCTGTCAGCATTGTTGTGAGGTTCCTGTTGATCTACCTGCTTCTTCCGGAGAACTACAAGTTCCAGCCAGCAATTCCACCTCCAGTGCCTGTGTATCTGTGTCTACAGCCGAAGCTAAGCCAGTTTCAAGCCACATGTCTGTTTCTACATCCGGTCCCAGCCCGGCATTTGAAAGCTAAGCTGGTTCCAGCCTGGTAACCCCATTCCTATCCACACCAGCACAGTATCCAGAAGTATCTCCTTAGCTAGTTCCAATTTAGCATTTCAGACTCAGCATCTATTCAGTGTCCACTAAGACTCCCAGTCAGCATCGCCATCAGCTCTGTTAAGTAATATGCGTAAACACTACATACGCCGTCCCAGTTTCCTGCACAAAAGCACTTCAGCCACAGTAACTACTCAGTCCTCACTGAGAACACAAAAACCCAGTAGTCAGGAATATGAGGCCCTGAGCAGAAAAATGCTTCTGTTAAAGAAAAAGAAAAGCCTAGCCTTGGGTGACAGATCTGCCATGACAAACTACAATGCCTATGGAGAAAACACTTGGTCTATATAGAGTGCTGCTTCCTGGGATTGGCTGGCAACAGAGGGAACAGTTATTGGGCAAGGACTCATTACAGCGAGCAGAAATGAAAAGTGGCAATAGCTATGAATCACATAATTAATGTATTTAATGCATGGAACTGATCTTAATCATGACTTACAAAGTTCATACATGGTACAACTGTGATCATATGTGGTAATAAATTTTAAGGCAAATGTGAAAGCCTCTGAACAAAGGGCAGGTCAAACAAATCCTCAAGCTATAAGTCCAGGTACTGTATGCACACAGGCTTCAAGTTCAAGGTTGGAACAGGGCACGCAGACCCTGAAGCAGTTGCCTATGGCAGGTGAAACCTGGGTTACAGATTCCAGAAAGCACATACTAATAGGCCATTTGTTCACTCACCAGCACAGACTGGCCCAGTACATCCTTAGGATAAAATGCTTGAGCACAGGAGTTTGAGCAAGAGACTCTTCATCATAACGCTAGTTGTCTGCAAGGCAGTCAGGCTGATCATGTAATTTTAAGGTTGGATAATCTTACACTCTACAAATTGCACTATACTGCTTTTTATTTTTTACCTTTATATGATCAATTGACAAGAAGCTTGAGGGTGTAGGGGTGATTCATATGTATATATGGGTTATTACGTTGTATTTCTGTCTAAACCAAGATCAAAATGTATCACCTTTTACCTTTGGTTAGAGAGTGGAACTTTGGATACATAATTAAAGTAAACAAAAGACGGGCAGCTGCTTTTAAAGAGGGATATTGTATACTTAGTCTTTAGGAAATTGCTGTGCAACAGACTATTACAGCACACAGTTATGGATCACCGATAAAATTACATTAGAGCTTTGTCTTGTGCCATTGGTTATGTTTACAGGAGTTTACAAATGATCTTACAGTACAGAGCTCTTCTTACAAAGAAACATTTTTCACAACATTTGAAAACTTTCAGAAACATAATTATTTCCAAAATAAAAGCGAAAAGCTCATTTGCAAAGAGGTATTACAGCTCGGCTTTTTAAAAAGGAGAATATCACATATTCCTGTGAAGATAATTACCTGGATCTGTTGCAGACATCAAAGAGCCAAAAAACAAACAGTCAGTGAAGTGAAAGTCACCAGTCTGAATTTGTCCCAGCTGTATCATGGCTTTAACAAAGCCATACATTATCAACCTGTTATAAAGAGAGATACAGTCACACTCTGTTCAGCTCATTTGTGGAGGATTTACAATGGCTACGACTTTCCTTGGTCCTAGCAAAAATATTATTTCAAGGCACTTTATATTAATGATAGGAACCTAGTGGTACAGTGGATTACATGTTTCTGTCAATTTGATAGCAAGGAAACCTGGAATTCTTTCTGAGATAATAAAGCTGTTTATGCTAATAAAATCCAGAACTTAGTACACAATGTAACGACAAAATGAATAGTGTGAACAGGGCGGCAGGGTGGCATTGTATTTTGTACAAGGGGAGTTTTTTTCATAAAGGGAAGAAGCAACACACCAAATAACTTTATTGAATAAAAAAAAATACATAAAAAAATAATAATAATGGCACGCTCTGCTGGGGATAGGTACCCGAGGGTGCATGCATTGCAGCCGGTGACCGTATTCGCTAGGGCACCCCTGGTGTATATGTGATGTGTTTTGTCGGATTTGCGGCCCCGTTTTAAAAAAAGTTGGATTGAATCCGACAAGCATGGCGGCATAGCAATGGAGACAATCTGAAAGTCATATTAATGAGAAAGGAACCTAGTGGTAAAGTGGATTACGTTTCTGTCAATTTGATAGCAAGGAAGCCTGGAATGCTCTCTGAGATAATAAAGCTGTTTATGCTAATAAAATCCAAAACTTAGTACACAATGTAACAACAAAATGAATAGTGTGAACAGGGCGGCAGCCTGGCACTGTATTTTGTAGAAGATATATATATTTTTTTAATAAAGGGAAGTGAATAATGGTTAGTTATTATCACAATAAATGTCAGCCAATCAGCAGGCGGCGCTAGGAAGGGTCCATTGGCTATTTGTGGCATGCGCTGTACAGTTTAAGAAAAGCGACATCTTGTGGACAGAAGTAGTATTGCACATTACCATTATAACATGACGTTACAATTATAACGCAACTTAAAACCGGACTTATAGCGCAAGGAGCGGGCTCGAGTAGCATGGCGCCCGTTACACGGTACGCAGCCACGATGTATGAGGACAAATCTGTAAAAGCACTGCAGCAAAATAACAAACATAAACTGATTTCAGGAAATGGTGTGCAATCTCTTAATACCATCCGGAAGGCATCTTACATTAATTATATTCATAGCATGAGATGTAAATGTTTCGTGCAACTATTGATTACTATGGCAGTAGTATGGCATTCACATTAATGTACTGTAAGCCAGTTTATTTTATAAATTCTAACACACTGATTGCTTAGTCCACTTAACATAAACACCAACCTATAACCTGTATTTCCAATACTGTTTATTGTGGTTTACTATTTCACCATACCTACAAGCCAATGAAGTTTCCAGGACTACCAGTCTCATTTAATAAAGTCTTTAAATATTTTCCTTGAGTAGCATTAATGATGCTCAATCACACTGTACTCCATGAGAGATTGTTATCCTTCCCCAGACACAACATGGCTGCATTGTACTCCTTGTACTCAGGGTTGCAACTTGCTGTCACTGAAGAGAGCTTCCAGTGCCCACACTCTAGAGATGAGCGGGTTCGGTTTCTTTGAATCCGAACCCGCACGAACTTCACTTTTTTTTTCACGGGTCCGAGCGACTCGGATCTTCCCGCCTTGCTCGGTTAACCCGAGCGCGCCCGAACGTCATCATGACGCTGTCGGATTCTCGCGAGACTCGGATTCTATATAAGGAGCCGCGCGTCGCCGCCATTTTCACACGTGCATTGAGATTGATAGGGAGAGGACGTGGCTGGCGTCCTCTCCATTAGAATAGATTAGAAGAGAGAGAGAGAGAGAGAGAGAGATTGTGCAGACAGAGTTTACCACAGTGACCAGTGCAGTTGTTGTTAAGTTAACTTTTATTTAATATATCCGTTCTCTGCTATATCCGTTCTCTGCCTGAAAAAAACGATACACAGCAGTCACACAGTGTGACTCAGTCTGTGTGCACTCAGCTCAGCCCAGTGTGCTGCACATCAATGTATAAAAGCTTATAATAATTGTGGGGGAGACTGGGGAGCACTGCAGGTTGTTATAGCAGGAGCCAGGAGTACATAATATTATATTAATTTAAAATTAAACAGTGCACACTTTTGCTGCAGGAGTGCCACTGCCAGTGTGACTAGTGGTGACCAGTGCCTGACCACCAGTATAGTAGTATATTGTTGTATACTATCTCTTTATCAACCAGTCTATATTAGCAGCAGACACAGTACAGTGCGGTAGTTCACGGCTGTGGCTACCTCTGTGTCGGCAGTCGGCACTCGGCAGGCAGTCCGTCCATCCATAATTGTATAATTATATACCACCTAACCGTGGTATTTTTTTTTCTTTCTTTATACCGTCGTCATAGTCATACTAGTTGTTACGAGTATACTACTATCTCTTTATCAACCAGTGTACAGTGCGGTAGTTCACGGCTGTGGCTACCTCTGTGTCGGAACTCGGCAGGCAGTCCGTCCATCCATAATTGTATTATTATAATATATACCACCTAACCGTGGTTTTTTTTTTCATTCTTTATACCGTCATAGTCAGTCATACTAGTTGTTACGAGTATACTACTATCTCTTTATCAACCAGTGTACAGTGCGGTAGTTCACGGCTGTGGCTACCTCTGTGTCGGCAGTCGGCAGGCAGTCCGTCCATCCATAATTGTATTATAATATATACCACCTAACCGTGGTTTTTTTTTCATTCTTTATACCGTCATAGTGTCATACTAGTTGTTACGAGTATACTACTATCTCTTTATCAACCAGTGTACAGTGCGGTAGTTCACGGCTGTGGCTACCTCTGTGTCGGCAGTCGGCAGGCAGTCCGTCCATCCATAATTGTATTAAAATATATACCACCTAACCGTGGTTTTTTTTTCATTCTTTATACCGTCATAGTCAGTCATACTAGTTGTTACGAGTATACTACTATCTCTTTATCAACCAGTGTACAGTGCGGTAGTTCACGGCTGTGGCTACCTCTGTGTCGGAACTCGGCAGGCAGTCCGTCCATCCATAATTGTATTATTATAATATATACCACCTAACCGTGGTTTTTTTTTCATTCTTTATACCGTCATAGTCAGTCATACTAGTTGTTACGAGTATACTACTATCTCTTTATCAACCAGTGTACAGTGCGGTAGTTCACGGCTGTGGCTACCTCTGTGTCGGAACTCGGCAGGCAGTCCGTCCATCCATAATTGTATTATAATATATACCACCTAACCGTGGTTTTTTTTTCGTTCTTTATACCGTCGTCATACTAGTTGTTACGAGTATACTACTATCTCTTTATCAACCAGTGTACAGTGCGGTAGTTCACGGCTGTGGCTACCTCTGTGTCGGAACTCGGCAGGCAGTCCGTCCATCCATAATTGTATTATAATATATACCACCTAACCGTGTTTTTTTTTTCGTTCTTTATACCGTCGTCATACTAGTTGTTACGAGTATACTACTATCTCTTTATCAACCAGTGTACAGTGCGGTAGTTCACGGCTGTGGCTACCTCTGTGTCGGCACTCGGCAGGCAGTCCGTCCAACCATAATTGTATTATATACCACCTAACCGTGGTTTTTTTTTCATTCTTTATACCGTCGTCATACTAGTTGTTACGAGTATACTACTATCTCTTTATCAACCAGTGTACAGTGCGGTAGTTCACGGCTGTGGCTACCTCTGTGTCGGCACTCGGCAGGCAATCCGTCCAACCATAATTGTATTATATACCACCTAACCGTGGTTTTTTTTCCATTCTTTATACCGTCGTCATACTAGTTGTTACGAGTATACTACTATCTCTTTATCAACCAGTGTACAGTGCGGTAGTTCACGGCTGTGGCTACCTCTGTGTCGGCACTCGGCAGCCCGTCCATAATTGTATATACCAGTGACCTAACCGTGGTTTTTTTTTCTTTCTTTATACATACATACTAGTTACGAGTATACTATCTCTTTATCAACCAGTCTATATATTAGCAGCAGACACAGTACAGTGCGGTAGTTCACGGCTGTGGCTACCTCTGTGTCGGCACTCGGCAGCCCGTCCATAATTGTATATACCACCTAACCGTGGTTTATTTTTCTTTCTTTATACATACATACTGCAGTGCCACTCCTAGATGGGCCCGGTGTTTGTGTCGGCCACTAGGGTCGCTAATCTTACTCACACAGTCAGCTACCTCATTGCGCCTCTTTTTTTCTTTGCGTCATGTGCTGTTTGGGGAGGGTTTTTTGGAAGGGCCATCCTGCGTGACACTGCAGTGCCACTCCTAGATGGGCCCGGTGTTTGTGTCGGCCACTAGGGTCGCTAATCTTACTCACACAGCTACCTCATTGCGCCTCTTTTTTTCTTTGCGTCATGTGCTGTTTGGGGAGGGTTTTTTGGAAGGGACATCCTGCGTGACACTGCAGTGCCACTCCTAGATGGGCCCGGTGTTTGTGTCGGCCACTAGGGTCGCTTATCTTACTCACACAGCGACCTCGGTGCAAATTTTAGGACTAAAAATAATATTGTGAGGTGTGAGGTATTCAGAATAGACTGAAAATGAGTGTAAATTATGGTTTTTGAGGTTAATAATACTTTGGGATCAAAATGACCCCCAAATTCTATGATTTAAGCTGTTTTTTAGTGTTTTTGGAAAAAAACACCCGAATCCAAAACACACCCGAATCCGACAAAAATAATTCGGTGAGGTTTTGCCAAAACGCGTTCGAACCCAAAACACGGCCGCGGAACCGAACCCAAAACCAAAACACAAAACCCGAAAAATTTCAGGCGCTCATCTCTACCACACTCCAGTGCAGGTGTGATAATATTACAAGGAATGGGTTATGGCAGTGGTTCCCAAACGGGGTGCCATGGCACATGGTCATTGTGTTCATGGCTTTCAATCATAAACTACAGTATGTGGACAAACAGAAGTGAATCCTGTCCTGCACCACATAATGGAACCTTCCTGCACCACATAACGGAACCTAAGGATAACATACAAACACAATTTCCTTAATTTAATATTTTTATCTCAGTAAGAATCTTTTGGCCTAGGGGTTCTGTAAAAACAATTCTAATAATCTAGGGCACTGTGATTCAAAAAAGTTTGCTTGCTTATGTGTTGCAGAAGACAGGCACCCAAACTGTTCAATTCCTTTGAAAATCTAATTATTACCTGTAAACCACAAAAACATACATGGCTCAAATTCTGCATAGCGATCTCCATTTTAAACATAATTTAAAGGGACACTTTAATGGTGGGAATGTTGTATTATAATCTCCATTATAACATGCTTGCCGAGCATAGTTATATCACCAAGTATTTGTGTTTTAAATTCTATTCACCTTATTATTATTATTATTTATGTATCAACAGCATATACATTACACTTTACAATTAGGAATAAAGAGTAACTTAAATAACAGATGATGAGAACTGTGTTCTATATACAAAATACGAGAAATGATATTAGACAGTTGGGTCAGTTTTGAAAAATATGGATTTTTCTGGGAACAAATGTGCCCTGTGGCTCTTTAAGAATGTTGAAAATAAGGGCAGTCATAGGTATGCTTCTGGCCAGTACATTGTGGAGATAAGTAACATGTGCAGATTTGCTTGATGTTTCATCTCCTGTCAGATGAAATGAAACTGTGCAAGCTGGTAACAGTTTTCAGACTTCATTAATTATGGTTCATATTCACACATATTTGCCTACTTTAGAAAAAGCATTTCAGGAAGATTGTGAAAACACCATCCATGAGCTCGGCAGTAAAGTGAACAAGTACTGCCTGAGAGGCGTGTCTTATATCCAAATGTAAATGAACCCCTAAGCAGGTTAGTTTGGCCCATATATAAACTCTCAAATGGTAAACATTATTGGAAATGCACACCTCCCAACATGACCCTCTCCAGGAGGGACAGAATGCTCTGCTCCTGGACTTCCCTCTTAATTTATGTTTACCATCACCTGTGCTGAAACACCTTTCTTATCCATTAACTTGTTCAAGGCAGGTACCGGCAATCATAAATTAAGGGAAAAGTCCAGAAGCAGAGCATTGTGTCCCTCCTGGAGAGGGTCATGCTGTGATGTATGGAAATGAATGTACTCTAGCTATAGGGATCAATGGGGCAGATGTATTAAGCCTGGAGATGGCATAAGGAAGTAATAAACCAGTGATAAGTGCAAGGTGATAGATGCACCAGCCAATCAGCTCCTGTTTATTTACATATTGGAGCTAATTGGCTGGTGCGTTTATCACCTTTCACATACCTCCCAACATGACCCTCTCCAGGAGGGACACAATGCTCTGCTCCTAGACTTCCCTCTTAATTTATGATTGTCATCACCTGTGCTGAACAGGATAGTGGATAAGAAAGGTGTTTCACTACAGGTGATGGCAATCATAAATTAAGAGGGAAGTCCAGGAGCAGAGCATTATGTTCCTCCTGGAGAGGGTCGTGTTGGGAGGAATGCCTTGCACTTATCACTGGTTTATCACTTCTTTATGCCTTCTCCAGGCTAATACATCTGCCCCATTGTGCCTTATAACCAATGCAGGGAAATGATCCCATACAGCAGGGCCGGACTGGGACTAAAAATAGGCCCTGGCATTTTTGAAGTACACAGGCCCACCTCTGTGACTCCTCCCCTTACTATTCCTGACTCCTCCCACTTATTAGTCTATGTTCTTACAAATATAATTAATATTCTAACAACATACAGGCGTACATCACTCTCTATTAAAATATACACAACCAGTGGTTGAAGTGGAAATTTTTAAGTGGGGGTATGGAAATGTGAGGATTGTAATTAAGCGCGCGCGGCGCGCGCGCGCTCTGGAAAAGGGGGCGTGGCCACTCAAAGGGGGCGTGGTCACTCAAAGGGGGTGTGGTCTTCAGTGTAATTTACCACACCATACACCCCTTATACGCATTATGCACCACAATAGTAGGACCCCTTATACTATCTAGTACTGCTGCCCCTTTCACATTATACCACACAGTATGAGACAAAATTCACATTACAGCACCCGGTATGAGTCGAAATTTACATTATATGCCCCCGATAGTGCAGTGCCAGGTATACAAATGCCCCCACAGTGCCATGTATACAAATGCCCCCACAGTGCCAGATCCACAAATGCCCCCACAGTGCCAGGTATACAAATGCCCCCACAGTGCCAGGTATACAGATGCCCCCACAGTGCCAGGTATACAGATGACGCCACAGTGCCAGGTATACAAATGCCCCCACAGTGCCAGGTAAACAATTGCCCCCACAGTGCCAGGTACACAAATGCCCCCACAGTGCCAGATCCACAAATGCCCCACAGTGCCAGCCAATTGCCCCCACAGTGCCAGGTATACAATTGCCCCACAGTGCCAGCCAATTGCCCCCACAGTGCCAGGTATACAATTGCCCCCACAGCAGCCAGTGCTGCAGCTGCTTACCGCTGCTGCACTGCTGCTGTTGCTGTTGCTGCTGCTGCTGCTGCTCCTCCTCCTCCGGGCTGTGAGGGACGGGGGTGAGAACGCCGGGCGCCCGCCAGCACGGCAGTGTCTGGCGCGGCAGCGTATAGCGTTCAAACCAGCCGCCGGTTCGTGAGCCAATCAGAGCTCGCGGACCGGCGGCTTCTGATTGGCTGCCGGTCCGCGAGCTCTGATTGGCTCACGAACCGGCGGCTGCTTTGAAGTCCGCTATACGCGCCGCGCCAGACACAGCCGTGCTGGCGGGCGCCCGGCGTTCTGACCCCCGTCCCTCACAGCTCTCCAAGCCTGACAGCTGAGACGCGCTGCCGCCGGACTGAGCGGCAGCGCGTCTCAGTGACCGCTGGACCGGCCCACGTGGCCATCGGCCCTTCTGGCATCTGCCAGAAGTGCCAGATGGCCAGTCCGGCCCTGCCATACAGTATGAATGTTTTTGTTACTGACTTTTTTCCCCACAAGTACTGTACATCACAGCTATATAATGTGGGTAAGGTCCAATCAGGGAGATTGTTAAGGGGAGTACACACGGGGAGATGTGTGCTGAGCGATCTATCACAGAACATCTCTCCCCCTGCTCAGCACACAGCGCAATGTGGTGAAGTTAGCGATCTGACTAGATTGTGCCTGCATGCAGGTCAAACTAGAGTCAGCGATAGCGACGCACAGGGCTAGGCATCGCTATCGCTTTGGGGCATACACACAGGGCGATGTGTGCTTCATTCCTGACTAGATTGCTTAGAAATTAAGCAAAAATCGCTACGTGTGTACCCCCTTTAGACTGTTCAGGAGTCAGGGAGATTGCTCCTATTTCAGGGAATCTCCCTAACATTCAGGGACAGTTGGCAAGTACTGTGTTTCCAAGGTGAGCCTTAATTTCTGTGGCACTAAATTTATCTCAACTGTGTTCATACTATGGTAATCCTTTTCTGGTGCTATAATGTCATACTTACCTACTTTTAAGCTGCCCTATGCAGGAGGGACAGTCAGGTCAGAACAGGGGTGTCTGTGGCTTTGTTATGGGTGGGCGGTGCAGGGGCATGGATGCGTGATCACATCATCGTGGCTCTGCCCCCACTATTCAAAGCCCAGATTGCATTTAATCAAAGAAATGCATTCTAAACACATTTATATTTCTGCGTATATCATTCAAATCCCCACTTACACCAAAGCATAATATAAACCTTTTAGAACAACACTTATAAGGGTATTCAATTAGTGCCGTTTTTTTCGACCAGTCGAAAAAATTGCACTTTTGCCCGTTTTAGGGTCGAATATACATTCAACCTATTCAATGCCTGTGCTGTTTTTTTGACTTGGCGAAAAATCTGCATGGGCGAAAACCACGTGGATCGGCGAATTCACTGCCGATCCACGTGTTTTGTCGAATTTGTAGGTGTTTTCAACAGTTTTTGGGTCCATTTTCGCCCATGCCGATTTAAAAAAAAAAAAAAAAAGGCATGGGTGAAAATGGATTCAAAACTACCCGCTACTGAATACATGCAAGTCAAATTAGTGCTGATTTTCTGACTGTTGGAAAATTCGGCACTAATTGAATATACTCCTTGACCTAAGAAATCTCTCACTACTCCCACTTGCCCTTAAACTCTCTTAATACACCACACTTGCCTACAATGCCACTCATACCTCCCACTTTCCTAAAACAAACCTCAGACTCCCTGCTTGGGTCTCCATTTAACAATGAGACATAACTCTTTAGCACATGCTAAAGTATGTGTAATTGAATATATAGAAATACTAAAAAATTATGTATTAGATATATAAAAAAAAATGCATTTCATAATTAGAGATGAGCGGGTTCGGTTTCTTTGAATCCGAACCCGCACGAACTTCACTTTTTTTTTCACGGGTCCGAGCGACTCGGATCTTCCCGCCTTGCTCGGTTAACCCGAGCGCGCCCGAACGTCATCATGACGCTGTCGGATTCTCGCGAGACTCGGATTCTATATAAGGAGCCGCGCGTCGCCGCCATTTTCACACGTGCATTGAGATTGATAGGGAGAGGACGTGGCTGGCGTCCTCTCCATTAGAATAGATTAGAAGAGAGAGAGAGAGAGAGAGATTGTGCAGACAGAGTTTACCACAGTGACCAGTGCAGTTGTTGTTAAGTTAACTTTTATTTAATATATCCGTTCTCTGCTATATCCGTTCTCTGCCTGAAAAAAAACGATACACAGCAGTCACACAGTGTGACTCAGTCTGTGTGCACTCAGCTCAGCCCAGTGTGCTGCACATCAATGTATAAAAGCTTATAATAATTGTGGGGGAGACTGGGGAGCACTGCAGGTTGTTATAGCAGGAGCCAGGAGTACATAATATTATATTAATTTAAAATTAAACAGTGCACACTTTTGCTGCAGGAGTGCCACTGCCAGTGTGACTAGTGGTGACCAGTGCCTGACCACCAGTATAGTAGTATATTGTTGTATACTATCTCTTTATCAACCAGTCTATATTAGCAGCAGACACAGTACAGTGCGGTAGTTCACGGCTGTGGCTACCTCTGTGTCGGCAGTCGGCACTCGGCAGGCAGTCCGTCCATCCATAATTGTATAATTATATACCACCTAACCGTGGTATTTTTTTTTCTTTCTTTATACCGTCGTCATAGTCATACTAGTTGTTACGAGTATACTACTATCTCTTTATCAACCAGTGTACAGTGCGGTAGTTCACGGCTGTGGCTACCTCTGTGTCGGCAGTCGGCAGGCAGTCCGTCCATCCATAATTGTATTATTATAATATATACCACCTAACCGTGGTTTTTTTTTCATTCTTTATACCGTCATAGTGTCATACTAGTTGTTACGAGTATACTACTATCTCTTTATCAACCAGTGTACAGTGCGGTAGTTCACGGCTGTGGCTACCTCTGTGTCGGCAGTCGGCAGGCAGTCCGTCCATCCATAATTGTATTATAATATATACCACCTAACCGTGGTTTTTTTTTCATTCTTTATACCGTCATAGTGTCATACTAGTTGTTACGAGTATACTACTATCTCTTTATCAACCAGTGTACAGTGCGGTAGTTCACGGCTGTGGCTACCTCTGTGTCGGCAGTCGGCAGGCAGTCCGTCCATCCATAATTGTATTATAATATATACCACCTAACCGTGGTTTTTTTTTCATTCTTTATACCGTCATAGTCAGTCATACTAGTTGTTACGAGTATACTACTATCTCTTTATCAACCAGTGTACAGTGCGGTAGTTCACGGCTGTGGCTACCTCTGTGTCGGCACTCGGCAGGCAGTCCGTCCATCCATAATTGTATTATAATATATACCACCTAACCGTGGTTTTTTTTTCATTCTTTATACCGTCATAGTCAGTCATACTAGTTGTTACGAGTATACTACTATCTCTTTATCAACCAGTGTACAGTGCGGTAGTTCACGGCTGTGGCTACCTCTGTGTCGGCACTCGGCAGCCCGTCCATAATTGTATATACCAGTGACCTAACCGTGGTTTTTTTTTCTTTCTTTATACATACATACTAGTTACGAGTATACTATCTCTTTATCAACCAGTCTATATATTAGCAGCAGACACAGTACAGTGCGGTAGTTCACGGCTGTGGCTACCTCTGTGTCGGCACTCGGCAGCCCGTCCATAATTGTATATACCACCTAACCGTGGTTTTTTTTTCTTTCTTTATACATACATACTAGTTACGAGTATACTATCTCTTTATCAACCAGTCTATATATTAGCAGCAGACACAGTACAGTGCGGTAGTTCACGGCTGTGGCTACCTCTGTGTCGGCACTCGGCAGCCCGTCCATAATTGTATATACCAGTGACCTAACCGTGTTTTTTTTTTCTTTCTTTATACATACATACTAGTTACGAGTATACTATCTCTTTATCAACCAGTCTATATATTAGCAGCAGACACAGTACAGTGCGGTAGTTCACGGCTGTGGCTACCTCTGTGTCGGCACTCGGCAGCCCGTCCATAATTGTATATACCAGTGACCTAACCGTGGTTTTTTTTTCTTTCTTTATACATACATACTAGTTACGAGTATACTATCTCTTTATCAACCAGTCTATATATTAGCAGCAGACACAGTACAGTGCGGTAGTTCACGGCTGTGGCTACCTCTGTGTCGGCACTCGGCAGCCCGTCCATAATTGTATATACCACCTAACCGTGGTTTTTTTTTCTTTCTTTATACATACATACTAGTTACGAGTATACTATCTCTTTATCAACCAGTCTATATATTAGCAGCAGACACAGTACAGTGCGGTAGTTCACGGCTGTGGCTACCTCTGTGTCGGCACTCGGCAGCCCGTCCATAATTGTATACTAGTATCCAATCCATCCATCTCCATTGTTTACCTGAGGTGCCTTTTAGTTGTGCCTATTAAAATATGGAGAACAAAAATGCCACTCCTAGATGGGCCCGGTGTTTGTGTCGGCCACTAGGGTCGCTAATCTTACTCACACAGCTACCTCATTGCGCCTCTTTTTTTCTTTGCGTCATGTGCTGTTTGGGGAGGTTTTTTTGGAAGGGACATCCTGCGTGACACTGCAGTGCCACTCCTAGATGGGCCCGGTGTTTGTGTCGGCCACTAGGGTCGCTTATCTTACTCACACAGCGACCTCGGTGCAAATTTTAGGACTAAAAATAATATTGTGAGGTGTGAGGTATTCAGAATAGACTGAAAATGAGTGTAAATTATGGTTTTTGAGGTTAATAATACTTTGGGATCAAAATGACCCCCAAATTCTATGATTTAAGCTGTTTTTTAGTGTTTTTGGAAAAAAACACCCGAATCCAAAACACACCCGAATCCGACAAAAATAATTCGGTGAGGTTTTGCCAAAACGCGTTCGAACCCAAAACACGGCCGCGGAACCGAACCCAAAACCAAAACACAAAACCCGAAAAATTTCAGGCGCTCATCTCTATTCATAATAAGGTTAATTAGTAAAACCCCTTTTAAATAAAAAGAAAGTAAATCACTTTCCATTTGCATTATAGTCACATTGACAGTCGTGACGCTGTACAAGGGTATTTGAAGTTCAGGGTTGTACAGGAAGTCAACAGCACATTAGTCTAATAATCCATCCAAAAGATCCTTGCTGCCGAATTTCCTGTGCAATAAACCCTTAACAGAAGAGGATTCTTGTTGAACAGCTAAATCTGCTGATTAACTTCAGTCCCCTCTCTGCAAACACAAATCAGGAATATTGCTGACAGACTATTTCCTGCGTTAGAACTTCCTAAAGCTCATTAAATATTTTACTCATTCAGTATACTTTAAAAGTCTTTATTTATATGCTATTAATTAAGTGGAAAAGGAAATGTAATTTAGTAAAAACAGTTCACTTTTAGGAGCGTGCATATATTATTTTTATTATACAGCCCCATTAACAAAGCGTATAATTGACCTCTTATCAGGTAAAAACCTATACTGCAAGTTCAACAATGCTGCCACAACTACTTTACATAAACCAAAAATATATAAGGGAATAAAAATATGCTGCATTACTTTTAACCATTTACAATACATGAACTTCTCAAGCTCTCTGAAATGCCTTTGGAAATGTTCCACGAACATAGAGATGTGTCAAATTATACAGCATACAATATACGAGACTGAGTAATACAAACAGGTATGGATCAGAATTATAGAGTACCATTACATCGGAATAATCTGATACTGGTATCATAAACTGTAGCAGCAGGACAGCATGCATCGGTTGAGCTATAAGGGATAAAACAGGCTGTTAGTCCCAGTTTTAATAGAAAGTATAATAGATTGGAGAACTAGAGTCATGAAGAGAAAGCGAGAAGATATAAAATAACAGGATGGCCACTCGCTAGAGGAGAGTGAACATGGAAGAAAAAGTGCTTGTGTGAGTGAGGGTGCGGGGGGGGAGATGTGTTGGGGTGGCAAGAAGTGGAATTAGATCAGCTGTGTTCTCCTGGGTATTGTCATGAGCCACTGCTGTGGCTCATTCCTGTTTGTGTTCTGTGTAACTACAGCCTATCTCCTGTATGTGTGGTCTGAGCAGTTCACCTGTCAGATAGCTAGGCCATTACCTTGTGTTATTATTTATTTATTTATTCATTTATTTATTAATAGTTTCTTATATAGCGCAGCATATTCCGTTGCGCTTTACAAGTAGCAATATAATTAGGAGTGTGTGTGTGTGTGTGTGTGTGTGTGTCTGAACAGATGCATTGAGTCTCCTCATCAGAGGGTATAGTTTATCTGGCTGCTCTGATTGGTGCTTGTTCCCTTCATTACCCAGCATGCCCTTCACCTGAGGCCGGCTACAGTTCACTTGTTCCTGTCTGTACCTGTGCCTGGTCCCTGTCCTATGGTGGAATCTTGAACCTGTGCAGTTGGTGCTATTGCATTGCTTGTGATACCCAGTCCAGTTTGATTCCTGTTTGTCCTGTCCTGCCAGAGTCCAGAGCACATTATCCCTGTCACCTGAGTTCCTGTTTGTGCATGTGAGACCTAGCCTGGAAGTACTTTCTGACAGCTCCAGCCTTACCTTGCCTTGTCTTGCTTTGTCCTGCCTTGCCTGGAATCCAGGGGTCTCCTGCAGCTTAGTACTCTTTTCATCTGTACCTTGCCTTGCTCTGCCAAGTTCTTTAGGAACTCACTGCTTTATGATTTATTATTAATACCATCCTGTGTATTGTACATGTATATACGGTCTTGCTGCTAATAACATCCTGTGCTCTGTAGTATATACATATTTTTTGTATTAAGATTATATTCAAACCTGTGCATTGTTGCACTCATGTACATTTGGTTATTTCTCTCCCATTGGTAGTCAGGCTAGTCTTAGTTAGCTTTCTCCTTATTTACTCTCAGTCTCAGTTGGTGCCTTGTTATATTGTAAGACCTGGGGGGCATCGGTGTCTTGGTGGACCTAATTTGCCCATTCAAACGCGGCTGCTATAGGAGAAGACTAGCTCTGCAGGCCCCAACCGACCACAATAACAGAGTCAGTGGCTAGGGTTGGTGTAGCTGCGGTATCCATATCTAGCTGCAGCCTCACTCATGAGTACTGGAACTTCCTAGTAGCCACCCACACCCCTGAGTTCCAGATACTCAGTTCATAACATCTATTTGGAGGGGCAATGGATGTTAGACCCCAGAAATATGAGTGTAGAGATATACAGAATCTATGGCCTGTAAGTAGTTAAAAAAGGGCGCAGATGTAACGGGAGATGTCCATGGCTCACAGGTTTTAAATAAGTGGAGTCACGCAGAATTCTGGTCATGTATTACAACTTGTAGGTATGCCACATCATGTAGAGGTGGCATGCCTGTTTGTTTCCATGTTGCTGACATTTGGCAGGTAGCAGACAACAAGATATGCCTAATAAAGCTGGGGAAGACGAGACCTCAGGAGGATGGGAGCAAGGAGGTTGGTTACTGTAGTTGCAGGAACTTGAAAGCACGAACTGTGAAATAGGATTACTGTAGAAAAGCCCCTACTATGTGTTTATGGCCCAGAGTGGATACTATTATTATGCATTTTTAGGGACCACCAGTATCAGAGAGGTTGTGATGAGGCCTGGTGGCTTAACCATTTCTTTGCAAATATATGTGACTAAGCTCTTTGAATTTTCTTTTACCACATAGGGGAATTCAATTACCACATAGGGGGTATTCAATTGCCACAGTTATTTAAATGCCGGGAGCTAATTCAATTAATCCTGGTAGCCGGCAGTTTCGGGGATTCCCTATCTCCTGCTGGAAGCAGAAAAAAAATCCGCTAAAACGAACCCGCTTTTGCAGGAGCAAACAGGAGAACACATGGATACGGGAACTTATCCCGTATCCATGAGTTTTTCACAAGAAAATGGGTTAGCACGCCCACTGAAAAAAAGGGCCGCAATTGAATAGCCCAATCCCACCATTGGGCAAAACAGGCAGTAAAGTCCCTTTTTTTTCCGTGGGTGTGCTTACCACATGTAATTGAATTTCCCCTATAGTGTTGAAGTCTTATTGCTGATATTATTTAGTGTGCTGGGGGATATCTGTCTATTGGTTCTTATTTGGTACAGACCACAGGCACTGACCCACCAATGATAAACAGAGCCTCACACTCCTACAGTACTTCTAGGCCGCTGTATAATCCTTCTACTGGAATGCTTTCATGTTCATTCTAAAGGGCACATATTATATCTTTGCCTGAAGAGATGTGATCAGGACACAGCTGTTTAATCAATGTCACTGAAGAGAGCCCTGTGCAGAAATCATTATGTTCTATGATATAACTTTTGTTCTGAACATTGGTTCAGTGCAAACCACTGAGAGGTTGTGATCTAATTTAGAATGTCTTCATTAACAATGACCTAGGGAAGAACAAAATCTGCACTACCGAATGAACCAGAGTATACTCCATCCAACAGCTCCTTTCAATCTCTTTTTCACACTGAGATGTTTTTCCACATTTTAACGAGCAAATCCTATTGATTAACAAGGAGAGACGACTCTCCAGTTACAGATGCTTTAAAATAAGAATTTACTTACCGATAATTCTATTTCTCATAGTCCGTAGTGGATGCTGGGAACTCCGTAAGGACCATAGGGGAATAGCGGCTCCGCAGGAGACTGGGCACAAAAAGTAAAAGCTTTAGACTATCTGGTGTGCACTGGCTCCTCCCCCTATGACCCTCCTCCAAGCCTCAGTTAATATACTGTGCCCGGACGAGCGTACATAATAAGGAAGGATCTTGAATCCCGGGTAAGACTCATACCAGCCACACCAATCACACCGTACAACTCGTGATCTGAACCCAGTTAACAGTATGATAACCGTAGGAGCCTCTGAAAAGATGGCTTCCAACAATAAACAACCCGATTTGTTTGTAACAATAACTATATACAAGTATTGCAGACAATCCGCACTTGGGATGGGCGCCCAGCATCCACTACGGACTATGAGAAATAGAATTATCGGTAAGTAAATTCTTATTTTCTCTGACGTCCTAGTGGATTCTGGGAACTCCGTAAGGACCATGGGGATTATACCAAAGCTCCCAAACGGGCGGGAGAGTGCGGATGACTCTGCAGCACCGAATGAGAGAACTCCAGGTCCTCCTCAGCCAGGGTATCAAAGAATGAGGAAGCCCCTGTGGGAGGAGCGAAACGCATCAGAAGTTGATTCTGTTGGACCCCAGCTGAAGTTAGACCCATATCACGAACTGGCTGCAGCATTCTTCTGCCTGGAATTTGTTTTCATACAAAGAGGAGCCGCTGACCGGTGCCTGCAAACGGCACGTAGAGGTGGATACTCGTGGAGCATCGCGACTGAGCAGGTTAAATCACAGCGGGCGCCATTGCAGGTGCCTTTATTTCCCGCAGCTCCAAGCCACTGCGGTGGTCGTCGGGATGCATTTGTGCTGATACCACTTGCTCACATCTCACGTAAAGTTTCCGGTTACAAAAAGCTCATATCCATTCTATTGTTACATGTTGGATCTTCACATCATAAAGATCTTTGATACAAAGTGACTATCCATTGGGAACAATTAATATATGGGTCTTACCAGCAGCCACACTTGATTCAAAACATTCTTTGACCTCATTAAGCCATATAGCTATAGAGCTTGTTTTTTTACACGTCTGTGCACAGAGTATGCTTAAGTCCACCTCCATGTATTAGAAAGTATACATATTTGTTATTATTTTTTGATGTTTTAAAGACCGGTCTTGTTTTATTATATGATAATTTATACAATAGTAAATATATTTTGAATTTATCAGGAGTTTGTCATTCTTGTCAGCCATATCTTGTAATTATATAACTATAGCGCAAGAGTTTTTTCAAATTGGAGTTTTTTGGTGTTTCCCAACGTGCCCTAACCTCTGGCGGGAAAGGGTATAGTGCCAATAATTTATTAGAAATCAGCAGTTTTTTATCGGGGGAAACCCACGCTTTATCACACACCTCATTTAATTCATCTGACTCAGGAAAAACCACTGGTAGTTTTTTCACACCCCACATAATACCCTTTTTTGTGGTACTTGTAGTGTCAGAAATGTGCAATGCCTCCTTCATTGCCGTGATCATGTAACGTGTGGCCCTACTGGACATTACGTTTGTCTCGTCACCGTCGACACTGGATTCAGTATCCGTGTCAGGGTCTGTGTCGACCATCTGAGGTAACGGGCGTTTTAGCGCCCCTGACGGTGTCTGAGACGCCTGAACAGGCACTAATTGATTTGTCGGTTGTCTCATGTCGTCAACAGTTTTTTGCAAAGTGCTGACATTGTCACGTAATTCTTTAATTACTACCATCCAGTCAGGTGTCGACTCCCTAGGGGGTGACATCACCAACACAGGCAATTGCTCTGCTTCCACATCATTTTCCTCCTCATACATGTCGACACAATCGTACCGACACCCAGCACACACACAGGGAATGCTCTGATAGAGGACAGGACCCCACTAGCCCTTTGGGGAGACAGAGGGAGAGTTTGCCAGCACACACCAGAGCGCTATATATATACAGGGATAACCTTATATAAGTGTTACTCCCTGTTATAGCTGCTGTATTTATATATTAGCTGCCAATAGTGCCCCCCTCTCTGTTTTACCCTGTTTCTGTAGTGCAGGACTGCAGGGGAGAGTCAGGGAGCCGTCCTTCCAGCGGAGCTGTGAAAGAAAATGGCGCTTGTGTGCTGAGGAGAAAGGCTCCGCCCCCTTCACGGCGGCCTTTTCTCCCGCTTTTTTCAGGAAACTGGCAGGGGATAAATGCATCCATATAGCCCAGGAGCTATATGTGATGCATTTTTTTTAGCCATATAAGGTTTTTATATCGTTTTTATTGCGTCTCAGGGCGCTCCCCCCCAGCGCCCTGCACCCTCAGTGACCGGAGTGTGAAGTGTGCTGAGAGCAATGGCGCACAGCTGCAGTGCTGTGCGCTACCTTATTTGAAGACAGGAACGTCTTCTGCCGCCGCTTTCTCCGGACCTCTTCGCTCTTCTGGCTCTGTAAGGGGGCCGGCGGCGCGGCTCCGGGACCCATCCAGGCTGAACCTGTGATCGTCCCTCTGGAGCTAATGTCCAGTAGCCAAGAAGCCCAATCCACTCTGCAGTCAGGTGAGTTCGCTTCTTCTCCCCTTAGTCCCACGATGCAGTGAGCCTGTTGCCAGCAGGACTCACTGAAAATAAAAAACCTATTTAAACTTTTACTTGCACCTAGCTTGCACCCTTCTCGTTCGGGCACAAAAATCTAACTGAGGCTTGGAGGAGGGTCATAGGGGGAGGAGCCAGTGCACACCAGATAGTCTAAAGCTTTTACTTTTTGTGCCCAGTCTCCTGCGGAGCCGCTATTCCCCTATGGTCCTTACGGAGTTCCCAGCATCCACTAGGACGTCAGAGAAAAGTATTTCCCTAGCTCAAACTCAGCCTTATTCTATAACATGTTCTGTGCTAATGTTACATACATGTGATCCAAATAAAGCTATTTCATATCTAGGGTTGCGATTGGTGTACATGCATTTACCTTCAAAATAATGTGTCCAAAACCTCTTAATAATAATAATATCCTTATATTTTAATTTGCACAGTTTGCAATTTAAAGTCATCCTTGAGCCTTTTCTACATCAAAGTGTAAGCAAACTACATATAGCATCAGGAAGTGTACAATCGTGCAGCAAGTTATTTTACACACTGAACAGCGTACAATTAGGACAGTACTTGTCTTTACTCCCCCTGAGCCAATGTCTTTCAGAGGAAAACTGTTCCCTATCTTACAGCCCAGTAATTGACTGCCCTGTTTTGAAGCAATTTGTGTCACTGCTGGTAGTCTGCGTAATATGGCTGAGACCTTGAAGAACTGCCCCCTCCTCCGTGCCCAAACACATTTATACTGTAGACCTAAATGTGCCATCTGTCTGCTTGCTCTCTCCTTTAACTGCCATGCGACTGTATGAGGTGAAACTTGGGCTGCTGGAAATCTGTCTGCTTTAGGAATGTTTGTAGAAGTGTAAGTTAACCCTGCAATGTCATACATCAGCCATAATAATTACTAGGCCCTTCTACTAAAGTCAGCTATATGTCATTAAATTGAAAAGGGGTTTATAAATGGATGAGATTGTCCATGACAAGGTTATTAAAAAAAAAAACTATCTAAATAAAAAGTGTTGACACTTTTCTATGAACATGTAGACATGTTCAGGTCGGGTGCGATACACGTTCCTAGCACTGAGAATGGTGTTGCTTATTCATACTTACCGACAATCTGGCTGCCCCCTCCGGGAGGAGGCAGTCATGTCGGAGCAGCGGGGGCGTGGCCACGAGATGGATGACAACGTTTAGGGGTGGGATTGGGGGCATAACTGCATGTCCGCATCATATCGGCCCCGCCCCCTGTCTAGCAACGCAGTTAATATTGGCATTGCAAGGCAGGGGGCAGGGCCGGGATGATGCAAATCACATCATCTGACCCCCGGACCGCCCAGTTTGACTGCGCCGTCGGGAGTTTGTCAGGGGATTCAGGGGAATTGCGGGTGACGGGCGCCCGGCCGGGAGACTTGCCCACTCCTTCGGGGGACCGGGAGCACCACCCGATTTTCAGGAGCCTCCCGGCCATTCCGGGAGATAAGACCAACAGTAGCATCACGCTGGTCATTATCCTGACAGGTAGTAAGTAAGTATACTACCCCTCTCCCTCTACCCCTATTCCTCCCTACCTAACCCTAATCATTGCCCCGTAGTGCCTAAACCTAACCCTTTCCCCTTAGTGCCTTACCTTTATCCCCCTTTTTAGTGCCTAACCCTAACCGTCCCTTCTTGCAGCGAAACCTTAACAGTCTCCCCCGCAGCCTAACACTAAACCACCCCTAGTACCTAATCCTAACCTGTCCATCCCCTTGCGGCCTAACCTTAGTCTGGGCCGGCATAGTTACCATCAGGATGCCATCAGTTGGGATTCTGGCGTCGGCATCTCGAGTGACAAGATGCTGATTACATTGCTTCAAGTCTTATTGCTGAAACTTCAATGTGTATTGGGGGAAAACATTTTTTTTTTTTGAGGTGACAATCTTAACAGCAAGCCTACTTACCTCGTCAAACTGTGTGCACGTCCATATTTGGTGACACATTTTATATACAGAGATATACTGTATCCGGTGCCAAGGTTACATACAAAGCTTTATGTGGTTACAAGTACTATAGTATATACGGAGCATTTCTGGTGCCAAGTTTTATTATATACAGTCCATATGTACATTACACCATTCCACATACTGTAGTATACCATTTTAAAAAATAAAACAAACATCACATATTATGTTTCATTTGGGAGAAGTCTACACTAGGTAAACATTTCTATATGACTACCTTCTTGTGCTGCCCCCATACAGCATGTATTTGCTCATTATTTCCTGTACCAGATCTGATTATTTTACTTTATTGGGAGCATTAATAAACCGCTTAATGCACAAATGTTGTTTCACAACACAGTCTTAGAAGTCAGGGTACTGCTGATGAGGGACCCCCATCTTCCCTTCTCTAATATTTTCCTCTTCTTTACATGACATGCCACTGCCAAGTCACATGCAGCCTTGCTCTCACTTACTCAGACACACTACTGGTCAGGTCACTCCTTCCCACAAGAGCAACACTATCATTTAATGAAACACTCTGTGCTGCTGTGAAAAGTCTACTAAATGGGTTGATTCGGGTTGTTTTGCTGTACATTCTTAAATAACAAGTGCCATGATGGGAGGCAATCACGAGACCTCATGTCAGGATCCCGGCGGTCACAATGCAGACGCCTGAATCCAAACAGGCAGTGAAATACCGCAACCGGAATCCCGGCGCCACAGCCACGACACCCACAGAGGGAGAATAGATCCTGTGGTGAGCGCAGCGATCCATCCTGCCCACAGCGTGGTGAGCACATCGAGCCCGCAAGGGGCTTTCTAGCGCTTGCCTCGCCGCTGGCATACTGACGGCCGGAGCTTCCGTTATCGGGATCATGACAGCCGGGATCCTGGCCACAGGTAAAAGGTATGTATTCCGCATTGATGGCCATAGTCAAATGTACATATAATAATGTTATCTTGGTTACTAATGAAGACATTTCTATTAAATAAAATGCATTATTTTGTTATATAGAATTTTGTATTTATTTTGTGTCAAGCTACAAAATGAATCTACTTAAAAAATGTCACTTAAGGGGGGTACACACGTATAGATGTGTCCCAGAGATGTGTGCTGAACGATCTAGAACAGATCACTCAGCACACATCTCTGGACGCTCAGCACACAGCGCAATGTGTGCTGAGTGAGGAAAGCCCCCCAAAACACTCACTTCACCCAGCAGTGAAGTGAGCGATCAGAATACAGTCAGCGATAGCGATGCGCGGCCCTATCACTATGGGGTATACACATGGAACGATGTGTGCTTAACTTCTAAGCAATCTCGTCAGATTGCTTAGAATTTAAGCACATATCTCTACGTGTGTACCCCCCTTTAGTTTCAGTATACGACTGAAAGCACAATATCATGACATGTACTGTATATTGGGGTGTAGTATGGTATGCCGGCGGCCGGGCTCCCGGCGACCAGCATACCGGCGCCAAGAGCCCGACCGCCGGCATACCGACAGCGTGGCGAGTGCAAATGAGCCCCTTGCGGGCTCGCTGCTCTCGCCACGCTGCGGGCACGATAGCGCGCCACGCTATTTATTCTCCCTCCAGGGGGGTCGTGGACCCCCACGAGGGAGAAAATCTGTCGGTATGCCAGCTGTCGGGATTCCGGCGCCGGTATACTGTGCGCCGGGATCCCGACAGTCGGCAACCCGAAGACCACCCGTATATTGATGTCATGTACATAGAATGATCTTAATTTCCATTGTACATCTTCTATTTATGCTTCCTGAAATTTTTTAAAAAGAACACATTACAAAGTGTAATATAAACACAATAATAACACCTGAAAGTTACAGAAGGAGAAGGAAGATATGACTGTATGACTGATGACTAAAATCACATAATGACTCGGGTAAATGAGCCAGAATTACAGTGGTGTCAAATGTGTGGTGTCCAACATGTGCTAGCAGAGAATGCGTTATCTTCTCAACAATCTGCTACAAGAATCCTTAACAAGCAAATAAAGGAAAGACTTCAAAGCCACTAAAGGATATGACATGAACTGTAGTGTTTTCTATTGCAAATTGTAAACAGCAGTAGTGTAAATTGTCATGGTATGGGACCAATTAATGATGGGAGGTTAACAAACAGGATGTGAGGTCTATGAGCACCGTCTGAGTAAAAAACAGATGACAAACTAACCTCCCTTCTTACTGAGATCACAGTGTGATGCAACTTACTACTACTTGTTTAGAAAGTGACTCCATTACTAAGCACACAAAACCACTAACAAGCTTGGGATGTATCACTGCGCGTATTACAGGCATAAGCAACTCATACTGAAAGGTGTGGATAATAAGCAAGTAAAATTATGGTCACTAGCCACAAATCGGTCCCTACAGGATATGAAGTGTAGCAGGAGATAAATTTAAGGGATACATAATTCGGCCCTTAAACCAGTGGTTCCCAATCTTTTTTTGAATCACGGCGCCTAGAGTATTACAATTATTTTCACGGCACCCCTAGGCTCAAAATTTCTTATTGAGAAATTTAGAAAGAAATATTAAGTAAATTTGTTTATATGTCATCCTTAGTGAGGGACAGGATTAGTTTCTTTTCTATTTGTCCACATTTTTTATGATTGGAAGCCACATGAATTGGTTTTGCCTACTACATTGACCATAAATAACACAGGTCTGCGAAATTTAAGGTATTGAAAGCTTTTTTAATAATACTTTTTATATTCTTAATTATACCTGTGTACATCAAGAAATAGTGTATATACGGTATATAAAAAAAATACCATATCACATTTACCTATAAGGGGATTACATACATTTAATAAAACAAACAAGAAGTTGATAAAGGTAAGTGCTACCTAAGCACAAAATCATATAAGAGGCTTTTAGTTTTGAGATTGGTTCAGTATAGGTCATCTGTTGCTAGGCCGACTAGTTTTGGTTACTGTGATATAACTGGTTAGGGCCAGCCTATCATTAGGTTAATGGGCGGATACTGGGTGGTGAGGTATTTAGGGAGAGTACGAACAGAGCTATTTCTCTTACCTGGTTGGAAGATTGCTCAGTCCAGCAGCGGCCTGTCTCAGCTGTCAGGGCAGGGAGGAGAGTGCAGCTATGTCCGGTGGCAGCGGTGGCTACGATCTCAAACCAGCCGCCGATCTGTGAGCCAATCAGAGCTCGCGGACCAGCAGCCAATCAGGAGCCGCCGCTGCCGGTCTGCGAGCTCTGATTGGCTCACGAACCGGCGGCTGGTTTGAGGTCCTACATGCCTCCGCCCGACATAGCTGCGCTCTCCTCCCTGCCCTGACCCCCGCTGCCGCCAGACGGAGCACTAAGAGGCAGAAGAGGCGCACGCTGTGCTCCCCTCCCCTCTCACACAGCAGTGGTGAGCAGCACAGTGGGGTGGGGGGGGATGTGTGGGGCAATGTATATCTGGCACTGTGGGGCATTTGTGTATCTGGCACTGCACTATTGGGGGCATATGTGTATCATGTCCCATTTTAATTGGTTATACCCATTTTTTGGCAGAAGCGCGCCTTTGGCGCATACTCCCAGGACCACTAAGAGGCATAACTACTGGGGAAATAACTACTGGGGGGCAGGGTAATTTTTAAGTTAAGATTTGTATGGCCCCCAAAGGATTTTAGAAATATCCAAATGGTCCTTGGTAGAAAAAAGGTTCCCCACCCCTGCTTTAAACTCATATAGCAGCCAATGTTTCTGTAACTATTAAGCATTTCCCTGACAATTTCTTTGCAGTTTGGATCTTTGACATTGCCTAAAAATGTTGAAATCACTTGTTTGAACGAAGTCCATGCCGTAAGTTCTATGATGGTTACTTGATGAGTAGCATCAATTAGTGTGTATACTGTACTGTATGAGTGGTGTGTACTGTGTCTGTGTGTGTATATGTAATGATGTGTGTGTAGTGTGCATATGTGGTGGTGTGTGTGTGTACTGTAAGTGTGTGTGTATACAGTGTGTGTGTGTGTGTGTGTGTGTGTGTGTGTACTGTCTATGTTTGTAATGTGTACTGTGTGTGTATATGTGGTGGTAGGCGGGGTTAAAATGAGCTGGCACAGGGCAAAACTGTGTTTCATCTGTTGTATTTGGTTCCACATTCACGAGCTCACCTTGTAGTTGAAGTTGTTATGTGGCCCTTTGTAAATTTCAGCTCCAGGCCTATGTGGACCTTAATCTGGCAATGGGCGGGGGAAGTTTTATGACGAGAACGGAATTGCAACGTTCTATACTACCGACTGAATTCATTTAAGACAATGTTTTATAATAAATGTAGGCAGAAGACATTTATTACTTTAATGAATATGAAAATAAATGACAAATACACGTTTTGCAGAAAAACATGATGTGATATGCAAAATCGTGAGTCATTTTCATGTTCAGAAGCCAAATATCTATGAGTATCACATAAATTCATTAAAAAAGCTTTTTCATTGCAGACCTGTGTAATTTGAATTGGTCCTGGACCACCAAACAAGGCACCCCTGCATGTGCCCTGAGGCACCGGAGGATACCACGGCACACAGTTTGAGAGCCACTGCCTAAAACATATTTTAAGAGCAGAATTGATTAATAACTTCCCTTCATTGACACTTATCAAGGTATGCCAACTTTAAATGTGACATCTAGGAGTAAATTTAATGGTCGCTTTTAAAACCGTCCAAAAACCAGCAGAGACTACTGCAAATCCACTCAAACATTATACCTGCAGGTGTGTTTCGGAGAAGTAACGCACAAATCACTATGATCTGTGCAGTGCTTCTTTATGGATGGTTTTGCCATCATATTTTAATTTCTAGTTGCTATCAGCTTTCAACTGAAAGATTAAAACATACTTTATGGTATTCAGAGATGCAAAATCTGACTGGCATCGACGCCGGCTTTCAACTGAAACTGAAACCCAATGGATGGTAAATAGTCGGATTTTACACTTGCAAGCGATGGACAACGGTAACCGTCAATTTTGGGTTCGAAAAAAATGGACAGTTACTATTCGTAAATGTAACCATCAGTCTTAGGGCTACTTCACACTAGCTAGTTTTCACCGGCCGAACTTGGGCGGCATTACACCCCGCCGCACATCTGAATGGGTGTGCATCATAGGGTCGACAGTAACTAGGTCGACCACTACTGGTGGAAAGTGACTAGGTGGGCACCTGACATAGGTTGACATGGTCATTAGGTCGACATGGAATAGGTTGACATGGAAAAGGGTCGACATGAGTTTTTTATATATTTTTGGTGTAATTTTTTTCGTAAAGTGACCGGGAACCCCGATTAGTGCACTGTGTCCCCTCGAATGGCTCTCTTCGCTCACCAAGCTTCGGGCAAAGTTACCATTCCCAATTTTAGTCCACGTGGATCGTGACGTTTGAAAAAGTTAAAAAAAGGTGAAAAAAATAATAATGAAAAACTCATGTCGACCTTTTGTCATGTTGACCTAGAGTCCCTGTCGACCTAGAAACCATGTCGAGAAACCATGTCGAGAAACCATGTCGACCTACTTACTGTCGACCAATAGTGGTCAACCTAGAGACCGGATACCGTTATAAAGGCATAAAATAATGCTTACTCTTTTGAAACATCCTTGTGTGCATTACTAGTAGAAGAGTTCTCTACTACACTTGTATAACTTTTGAAAACATTTATACTTTTTACTACATTGCTTTTAAAATCAATCATTATTACTAGGTTCTGCAATGTGATTTTCATTCTTCTACCAAAAAAAAAGGAATTACAAAACAGAAAAAGGACACCTCAACCATAACTCTGCCAGACTTTGTTTTAGTCTACTGCATTTGTTAGTATCATGCCTGTCTAGACTGTGTCTCCCTACATAATCCCCTTGAGGGTTCAGGAGAGTAAACTCACTGATGTGCCATAAAGCAGATCTTGGTCTGTGATGCAATGCTTAAGAGCCTACCAAAACAAAGCTGCATTTTGCTTCCGTCATGCCAACCAAGTCCATTTCTCATTCTTCACTTGCCAGAACATAAAACAGAAAATCCCGTAGGGTGTCAATGAACACCCAATCCAAAGTATTAAAGTTTATATTGTGATCAATTTTTTCACTTAGTTTGTGTTAAATGAAAATATTTTTTTTCTAGAGTTTTCAAACACATCTAGAATAATCAGTCCAGAAATAGATACCAGTCCATGGCCCTCATTCCGAGTCGTTCGCTCGGTAATTTTCATCGCATCGCAGTGAAATTCCGCTTAGTACGCATGCGCAATAATCGCACTGCGCCAAGTAATTTTACAATGAAGATAGTATTTTTACTCACGGCTTTTTCCTCGCTCCGGCGATCGTAGTGTGATTGACAGGAAATGGGTGTTACTGGGCGGAAACACGGCGTTTTATGGGCGTGTGGATAAAAACGCTACCGTTTCCAGAAAAAACGCAGGAGTGGCTGGAGAAACGGGGGAGTGTCTGGGCGAACGCTGGGTGTGTTTGTGACGTCAAACCAGGAACGACAAGCACTGAACTGATCGCAGATGCCGAGTAAGTCTGAAGCTACTCTGAAACTGCTAAGTAGTTTGTAATCGCAATATTGCGAATACATCGTTCGCAATTTTAAGAAGCTAAGATTCACTCCCAGTAGGCGGCGGCTTAGCGTGGGTAACTCTGCTAAAATCGCCTTGCGAGCGAACAACTCGGAATGAGGGCCATGGTTTTGCCCAATTGCTAACAAACTTGCTGCTGCGATCAACTCAGAATTACCCCCAATGTCTGCTATGTGTGCTGCACCATGCTCTGCATCCTTATTTTGTAAGGCATAACTTAACAATACTCCTACTGTTTGATGGCTGCTGCTGGCTGCTGCAGATTAGCATATGCGCAGGACAAGAAAAATAAGTAAAAAACAAGAAGCATTCAAGCATAAAATTAATTTTAAATAAATGTTACACCTACGGCTGTGAGTCAAATGTAAAGCACTGTTGTTCTGTCAATGGTGTGTGTGGAAAATCAAAAGGAAGGGTTATGGTAGAATGTCTGACAGGAACAAAAAATGTTTTTATATGATATTTTCAAGTCAAGCTGTAAATAAAATGTAAATCTGTAACAGGATGTCTGTCCTAAGTGTACAAGCCCGTCTGCTAGGTTCTGGCATCTGCTTTGGTCCTTCCCCCCTTTTGGCCTACAGCATTGGGGGTCATTCCGAGTTGTTCGCTCGTTGCCGATTTTCGCTATGCTGCGATTTGTTGCAAATTGCGCATGCGCAAGGCACACAGGGCGCATGCGCTTAGTTATTTAACTAAAAACTTAGCAGATTTGCTGTGGATTCTGTGGCACTTTTCAGTCATTCTGCTGATCGGTAAATGATTGACAGAAAAGGGGGCGTTTCTGGGTGGTAACTGAGCGTTTTCCAGGAGTGTGCTAAAAAACGCAGGCGTGTCAGGGAAAAACGCGGGAGTGTCTGTAGAAACGGGGGAGTGGCTGGCCGAACGCAGGGCGTGTTTGTGATGTCAAACCAGGAACTAAACGGACTGAGCTGATCGCAATCTAGGAGTGGGTCTGGAGCTACTCAGAAACTGCTAATAATTATTTATTAGCAGTTCTGCTAATCTTTCGTTCGCTATTCTGCTAAGCTAAGATACACTCCCAGAGGGCGGCGGCCTAGCGTGTGCAATGCTGCGAAAAGCAGCTAGTGAGCGAACAAACAACTCAGAATGACCCCCATAGTTGCCCACCCTCCCTCGTTCTGCAGGAGACTCCCTGAAATAGTAGCAATTTCCCTGACACCCTGAATAGACCAGCAATCTCCCTGATTACACCTTATCCCCATTATGCAGCTGTTACATTCTTGGGGAAATAAAGAAACATACATACATTCAAATGGTCTCATCAGTGCCATTTCCCTGCATTATTTATTTATTTATTTATTTATTAGCAGTTTCTTATATAGCGCAGCATATTCCATTGCACTTTACAATTAGAACAACAGTTATAGAACAAAACTGGGCAAAGACAGACAGACAGACAGACAGACAGACATAGAGATAGGAAGGCCCTGCTCGCAAGCTTTGAATCTATAGGGAAATAGGCGTTGATACACAAGGATAGATGCTACCAGTTACATAATGGTCCCCCAGATTGCTAGGTTCTTAATGGGTTGTATGATATGATCACCCAGCAATGTTGGAACACAAAATGTGAGGTTATGTGGACTCTACAGAGAGGATGTAACTAGATAGGGAAGCATTGAATGTTATGTGTGTGGGTCTGGAATTTGGGAGGCTTGTCTGAAGAGATGAGTTTTCAGGGAACGTTTAAAGGTTTGGAGACTAGAGGAGAATCTTATTGAGCGTGGGAGGGCATTCCACAGAGTGGGTGAAGACCGGGTAAAGTCCTGTAATTTTGAGTGGGAACAGATAATACATGTGGATGAGAGACGCAGATCTTGTGCAGAGCGGAGAGGTCTGGTAGGGAGATATTTTGAGATGAGTGAGGAGATGTATGATGGTGCAGTTTGGTTAATAGCCTTGTATGTAAGAAAGTATTTGGTTAACTTTATAACTTGGTTTATTATAACCAATGCAGGTTAAGTAACCTGCATTGGTTATAATACACAAAGGCCCTCATTCCGAGTTGATCGGTCGCAAGGCGAATTTAGCAGAGTTACACACGCTAAGCCGCCGCCTACTGGGAGTGAATCTTAGCTTCTTAAAATTGCGACCGATGTATTCGCAATATTGCGATTACTAACTACTTAGCAGTTTCAGAGTAGCTCCAGACTTACTCTGCCTGTGCGATCAGTTCAGTGCTTGTCGTTCCTGGTTGACGTCACAAACACACCCAGCGTTCGCCCAGGCACTCCCACCGTTTCCCCGGCCACTCCTGCGTTTTTTCCGGAAACGGTAGCGTTTTCAGCCACACGCCCCTGAAACGCCGTGTTTCCGCCCAGTAACACCCATTTCCTGTCAATCACACTACGATCGCCGGAGCGAAGAAAAAGCTGTGAATAAAAATACTTTCTTCATAGTAAAGTTACTTGGCGCAGTCGCAGTGCGAACTTTGCGCATGCGTACTAAGCGGATTTTCACTGCGATGCGATGAAAAAGAACGAGCGAACAACTCGGAATGAGGGCCAATGATCCCTATGGCTACATGCATTTTAAATAAGGTTGCTCGTGGCCACTTACAGTATATGGAAACTCTGGTAAAACACAATACACAAACAAATCCTGCAAAATATCAGTGTGTTTTCTTGAAGAAGTAGATATTACTAATTTTGGGGCTTATTTACATTTGGATGTAAGTCATTTTTATGACACGCCCCTCAGATGTAGCAGTACACGGCCGTGCTGATAGGTGTTACTGTCACATCTCCCTGAAATGCTTTTTCAAAAGTAGGCAAGTATAGCCTAGAGTTGTTGCTTGTATATGGGGAACGGGTATACGGATTCCCCCTGCTAGACGCCATAGTTGCCTTTTCAACCTCGGCTTGATGGATTATCCCAATGGCCTGAATGTATCCATGCGGTCCAATCTTTCAAAAGGCCACATTCAGATGTTTGGCCGCATTCCTTGTATGCACCAAACTCCAGATAGCGAAACTTTCTGGCAACACCTTTTATATTTGCCTTTGCCTAATAGAAGCTTACGTACTCATCGCAACAATCCCCATCTTTGCAGTAGATGGGCATACACACAGAAAGAAAGGGGAGAGGGCAAAGCCATGAAAGGGAGAGAGGAGGAGAAAAAGAGGGAGTGGTTGGCTGCAATTGGCTAGAAGAGCTCTCTCCCTCCTGCTGTCTCATCACATCTCTCACCCCCGGCGTTGTCACACTGCCTGCAGAGCACCTGCCCACAGGGAGCTGAGTGTCACGGCCACCTCTGGATCTGTCCCTGCAGGTGTCCTTGGGTTCAGGGTGTGCGATGTGGGCTCCACGGAGGCGCATATGCACAGCACACGCTAAACCCATTATAGATACGCCAGTGGTGTCACATGTACCCACTGACAATAATGCTTTTCCACCCAACACACAAGGCTACAAAACCCAAACCCAAACTGTGAAAGCAAAAAAACTCCAGCTAGAGATTGGTGGTAGGGAAACTGCATGTCACTGGGAACCCAAAGGCAAAACATTCACACGATCAGCTATTCATTTCTGAATGACATTTACAAACCTCAAATTTACTTTAGTCTTGTGGGTTTTTTTTTAAATATACAGTCAGTGGCACTGGTGTTTCTTTAATGGGTGCAGTGTGTGCGGTGCACAGGGGCCACTGAGTCCAGAAGGGGCCCCCACCGCACACACTGCACCCATTTTTAAAATACTCACCCCTCCGAAGTCCAGCGCCGGCATCCGCAGCGCTCTTAGAACTCCATGAAAATAGCTCAGCGGCCATTTTCACGGAGTTCTGCGCATGCACAGTAGAGAAATCTTAGGGGAAATGGCCGCCGCTGCATTTTCCCGGAGATCTGCGCATGCGCAGTAGAGTCTGAGCCCTCTAGTGCTCAGACTCTACAGTGCTCCGGGCAGAGAGGAGGGGGCCCGAACGGAGGAGGCTGAACACGGGCCTCCTCCTCTCTTAAAATGCCCCTGGTCAGTGGCAATGTGGCATAACGACAGCCCCCGCAGTCACTGCGGTGGCATGGAGGCGCAAGGCTGGGGGCTGCCACTGTTTAAGCATAAGGATTCTCATGTGGACTAGCCATCAATCTGCTTTAAGTCCCTCCCTAAATGGCCGCCGCCTGAGAGGAGACAGATGCTAGATGTCATACTTGACCTCCTGTCTGACAGGGAGCCAAGACGTGCCAGGAGCGCATAGTGCTGGCGGCAGCATGACCCCCAGAGCATGAAAACCCTGGCAATGAGCACTACAAACCCCTGGCAACAAGCATGACACCCAGAGCATGAAAACCCCTGGCAATGAGCATTACACACCCCTGGCAACGAGCATGACACCCAAAGCATGAAACCCCTGCAACGAGCATGACTCCCAGAGCACAAAAACCCCTTGCAATGAGTAATAAACACCTGTGGCAATGAGCATGACATCCAGAGCATGAAAACCCCTGATAACAAGCATTACACACCCCTGGCAACGAGTATGACACCCAGAGCATGAAAAACCCTGGCAAGAAGCATTACACATCCCTGGCAACGAGTATGACACCCAGAGCATGAAAAACCCTGGCAACGAGCATTAGATACCCCTGGCAATGAGAATGACACCCAGAGCATGAAACCCCTTGTAATGAGCATGACACCCCTGGCAACAAACATGGAACCCAGAGCATGAAACCCCTGGCAATGAGCAGGTAATGTAAAAGTAATTAGAAGGCTTACTGTAGAGCATAATGTGTAATGGGCATTAAGGTGTGTGGCATAATGTATCATAGGCATTGCGGTGTGTGGTATAGTGTGTCAGGGGCATTGTGGTATGTGCCATAATGTTTCATGGGTATTATGATGAGGGGCATAATGTGTCAGGGGCATTACGGTGTGTGGCATATTGTGTAATGGGCATTGCGGTGTGGGGCATAATATGTAAGAGGCATTACTATAAGGAGGAAAAATGGCAAATAAATTAAGGAGCATGAATCAGGATTTTTTTTTTACCTCTAGTGGCTAATGTCTGGGCGTGCAGGTTGCAAAACTGGGGTGCAAGGTAGTCTTTTCCTGCAATACCACGCCCCTTGCAGTGTGGCCATGCCTTTTTTTGAAGCGCATGCCATTCTAATTGTAATGGGGGGCGCCAGAAACTTTTTGGGCTTGGGGGAGCAAAATTTCTGTTTACGCCACTGTATACAGTAGTGCAACCCAAAATGTAATTATTATTTTTTTACTTACTATTAAAATATAGTACACATTTAATCCCATTATATTCTATCACAGAACTTGATAATAATAATTTTAAAAAATTACATTAAGTCCAGCAAGCCCCACCAAGCCCCTATTGCAGTTATTGGAGGGCAGTCCCTGGCCTTACCAGCAAAGTGTTGTTAACACATAGGGGCAGGGCTGGATTAAGCCGTAGGGGTACCTGGGGAATTTAAGACAAGTGGGCCCCGGTGGAAGGTGTACATTAGATTGTGCATATCTCCCAACATGTCCCATTCCAGGAGGGACAAAATGCTCTCTACCTGGACTTCCCACTTAATATATGATCGGCGTCACCTGTGTTGAACTATTTAATTGATAAGAAGGTGATTGCAATCATAAATTAAGAGGGAAGTCCAGGTAGAGAGCATGTTGTCCCTCCTGGAATGAGTCGTGTTGGGATGTATGGATTATGTATATTAAATTTAAACCAATGGTGTATATTAGTTTTAAACTAATAGTTTAATAATGGCTGGGTACTGTTTATAGCTCCACCTAATTTAAACTATTATTTAACAAAGACAACTTAACCTTAAAATACACACAGAAAAATAAAATAACTTATCTTGTCACATGCAAGAATAGCAGCAGCCTCTGTACTACTTATACACTGGGACAGGACTCAGGAGGACTGTGTGTGTGTGTGTGTGTGTGTGTGTGTGTGTGTGTGTGTGTGTGTGTGTGTGTGTGTGTGTGTGTGTGTGTGTGTGTGTGTATCTCTAGACCCAAATGGTTTAGTTGCATAACAGTTTACACAAGACTCAAACTCCCAAGCAGGGAAGAGCAGAAACTGGGATCCCTATGTCATCCCAAGCAGGGAAGAGCAGAAACTGGGATCCCTATGTCATTTACAGTACAGCTCTCTCCACCCTCCTATCTCTCCTCTGGTCGGAATGCTCTATTGCTAGCTGATACTCCTGTGTCTCTGCCTTCACTGCATACTGTCCTGCTCACATTCTGGCTGCTGGTTCTGCTGCTGCTTAAGAGGGAAAGCTAGTGATGTCAGTGTGCTCTGGCCCGGGGGGCCACCTGACAGATGGGGTGTATGGGACAGTATGCCCTGCATCCCCCCCCCCCCCTTAATATGGCTATGCATAGGGGCCTATTTGTTGATCGGAGATACTACCTCACTCCAGTGATACCAGGTGTTTCATCAGAGATAAAGATTCTCCCAGTACATCAATGGGAAGTAAATAATTACACAAGTTGGACCATTTGTTTGGGTTTACAGTGTTGGCTGTCGGTGCTTTCAAATGTAGTGGCACATCTAAATGTTTGATACTATATACCTCTAAGAGATTTCATCGAGAGTCTGCAGTACATGTATAAAGTCGGTTTACTATTGACCGTATGCGTGTAGCTTTCATACATGGCTACACAATAAGATTCCCCAGCAACAGACAAGATACGTTTTGTTGTAGGGTTGTGCTAATTAAAAGTGAATGTGTTGACTTGAGATTACCAAATGTTAGGCTGCTATATGTATCTCAAATGGACTACTAAAAAAATCTATGCTACTACTGAACATTTAAAACACTAACTAACCGTGGTAAATGATCTGACGAAAATAGGGGGTAATTCCAAGTTGATCGCAGCAGGATTTTTGTTAGCAATTGGGCAAAACCATGTGCACTGCAGGGGAGGCAGATATAACATGTGCAGAGATAGATAGATTTGGGTGGGGTGAGTTCAATCTGCAATCTAATTTGCAGTGTAAAAATAAAGCAGCCAGTATTTACCCTGCACAGAAATAAAATAACCCACCCAAATCTAACTCTTTCTGCACATGTTATATCTGCCTCCCCTGCAGTGCACATGGTTTTGCCCAATTGCTATCAAAAATCCTGCTGCGATCAACTTGGAATTACCCCCATAGATCTCAGAAGCTGGTGTATGAGGCTAATTTAGCTGAACGGATCATTGATATTTGATTTGATTTCATATAACATCTAAAAGTGTGACAGGCTTGTATGATCATTTAAGATAGCTTTGTGAGTAGACAGATTGCACAGATAAATCTTTAGGTGTGTACCCAGCTAAGATAGGGAGAGTTCTGGGTGTAATGACGAATAGACAGAAATGGTGTACATTTGAAAGAAATATGTATACTTGATGAAGAATATGCCTGGAAGTATGCCTATTTACACTTACAGTGGCAGATGTATTAAGCCCGGAGATGTGATAAAGCATTGATAAGTGCAAGGTAATAACGCACCAGCCAAACAGCTCCAATATGTAAATTTACATATTGGAGCTGATTGGCTGGTACGTTATCACCTTGCACCTATCAATGCTTTATCACTTCTCCAGGCTTAATACATCTGCCCCACAGTACAGTGTGACAAACTCTGGAGCAGATGTATTAAGCATGGAGAAGGAATAAAGAAGTGATAAAGTGGTGATAAGCGCAAGGTGATAACGCACCAGACAGTCAGCTCCTGTAATTTTTCAAATCCGTAATGAATGGCTGGTGCGTTATCACCTTGCGCTTATCCCTTCTCCAGGCTTAATACATTTGCCCCTATGATCTTGCAGGGGAAATTATGGCAGCGCACATGAAGCAAAAAGCAACTTGGAAGTACCACAAGTAGAACGGGTGGCAAATATTAGGCATGGAAGCGGTCTCACAGAACAGACTTGCAGAAAGCAAGCAGAAGTGCAGCAGGGAACAGCACGGCAGGTGAGATAAGATCGAAGACACGATGCAAGCAGTGGTGCAAGTATGCAGGTACGCTCAGATACGACATACCCTTAAGAATTTGACAGCTGTCATACACTTTGCACCCGTGACTGCCATTACCACCATTATAATGTACCACCGAGCAACAAGACCATGGTGCTTGGCAGTATGAAGGTGCCTCCCACATTTTTAGGGTTACTGGGAGCGCAATGATGATGTCACATCACGCTTCCTCCTCTGGTGGCCGTGGCTTGCGCGAAGAGAGAAGCCTGGGTGCACTTTCCCGCAGCGTCCCTTGCTGGGAGCAGTAGTGCACCTGTTTCCCTACACTCAGCTTGTGTGATGCATCAGCATTGAGCGGCTTTTATTCTTCACAGTCTGGGCTGCTGGGCATATCTGGCTTAACTGTGTGTGGTAATTCATTTCTAATATCATGTGGACACTACTATATGTTTCTATTATTATGGGGGTATTACTACTATATATTTCTTTTGTAATGTGGACACTACTATATATTTCTATTATATCAGGGGCACTACTACACTATATATTCCTGTTATAATGGAGACATTACTATATTTTGTCATTAAATCGATGGCATTACCATATATATATATATATATATATATTTATTATACTGGGGTCGGTATATAAATATACATATTTCTAGCCTTTCCTCCATGGTGCAAAGAAAAAAAGGGCTGTGTCATGTGGCCACACCATTAGTGTCATGTAGCCACTCCCCCTAGTGTCATGTGGCCACCCCCACCCCCGCCTTCCCTTGCAACACATAACCACACCCATTTTTCGGCACTTAGTACCACAAAGAAAATATTTCTACTTGCACCACTGGATGCAAGGGAGGAGAGGAGGCAGATAAGCAGCTGGAAAACAAGTCCTGGAGACTATAAATTTGGGTAGACATGCATTTGTGCATAGAGATTAATGCTGACCAAGAATGGCAAGATAAGGGACCATCTTTGTGCATCGCCATTTATTACCAAAGAAAGTAACGTTGCTTGACTGTGCTGAGTATTAAACAGGGTCAGGCTGGTGCGAAAAATCCGACCGCACTAGGATTCGCAAGGTGGTTGATAGGAAGAGGCCGTTTGAGGGTGGTAACTGACAGTTTACTGGGAGTGTCCGGAAAAACGCAGGCGTTCCCAAGCGTTTTCAGGGAGGGTGTCTGATGTCAGCTCTGGCCTCAATCAGTCTCTTCTGATTGCACTGTAGGAGTAAGTCCTGGGCTGCACAGAGACTGCACACAGTGGATTTTTGCAGCTCGGCGTACACATGGGATCGCACACTTGCACAGCAAATTTACACTCCCCCTGGGGGCAGCGACTATCTGAACGCAGGATAGCAAAATTAGCAGCCCAGTGATCAGGTCTGAATCGCCCCCATAATTCAGTACAGTAATTCACAGGGGGCCGTTATATGGTATATACTGTAAGATTTGTCTAAAAAGGGGCTGTCAAAAGCTAGATAACTGGATATTTCATGTGAGATAGGTCATAATAATAGTCTGAAAATCCTCTGATCCACCATCAGATGTTTTTCTCGAAGGACAGCAACAATGCTGTCCTCCCAAATTATCAATTTATACATTTAAGTAGGCATTATAATTTTGTCACGATCCGGGTATCTGGACGCCATTACTTACCCTTCAGATGCCTCCTAAGGCTGGCTCAGCGTTCCAGGACCGGATCCCATCTGTTATACTGACGTCCACATTCCTGCCTCCTCTCCTGTCACTCTGAGACGCGGTCACCGCAACGCCTGTTACATCCGGAATGGCGTCTCCCGCGGCCTCAGCCGCTGTTCCTGAGTTTCTACATGCAGAATGTCAGAGTGGTGATTACGTCAGCCGCGGCCTCCGCTGTGCTCGCGTGGTTAAATGTGCGCTTGTCAGTCTCCTGTGGCCGGCGCCGCCATTACTGTTTTGATTCTCACATGGATTACAAACCAAACTTCCCTCCAAGTGTCTGCATGGGCGCAGCCATCTTGGATTCTGTCATCTGTTCATTTCCACCAATCTGCTGTCTGCATTGTTAATCTGCATATTTGCCTAGCCAATCCCTTCCTTGCTGCAGGTATAAATATTCTGTGCCTGAGCAAGGAAGGCGTCAGTGCTTTGGTTGTCAAACCTAGTTCCAGTTTGTCTCTCTCCTGTGGTTGTTTTCCAGGTTCCAGTTCCTATCTCCAAACCTCCACTAAAGAGACCCGCACCAGCATTCCACCTGCGGTGTAGCCTGACTCTCCTATCCTCTTGGATTCATCTGCTTCCAGCTACAGATCCACCTGCTTTCAGCATCCAGCTTCCAGCAGAGGTCAGCTCTTCTTAAAGTGCCGGTACCCTTTTCTGCAGATTATCATTTATCACCGGCATTATAATTTCACCGCTCTCAAGCTCCAAACATCACTTCATATTTCATCACTCTCAAACTACATTTATTATTTAACTGGTTCCAGTCAGTATCCACTCCGTGCCAACATCAGTCTGGTTCCAGCCAGTACCCACAGCAGCCGTTTTATCCACAGCAGCCCAGCTTTTCCTGGAACACCAGCTGGTACGATCCTGGGCTATCTCCATTGCTACAGTCGGGCCTGGTAAGGACTTTCCAACTAGAAGATTATAAGAACTATCTCACGCTACCAGAGCCCTGTGGCCCTTGCCATCCTGTAGTACCCAGGAACTGTATTTATCCTCTGCTGATATTTATGTTTTCTTTTTACTGCTGCTGTGTTACGGAGTTTGTCATAAATAAACATCATTGACTTTTACCCTGGTTGTCGTGGTCACGCCTTCGGGCAGTTCTACTACATGTTACTTACATGTCTAGGGGTCTGATACAACCTCCCAGGTTCCGTTACATCTCAGCCCCTACAACTGAGGCTGCCTCCCGTCAGCTCAGGCCCTCAGTTGTGACAGTAAGCACTGACCATATGAATCCAGCCGGAGACCAGGATCAAGCGGCCAGGCCGATGAAAGAACTGGCAGCCCAACTTGAACATCAGGAGGCTGCACAGGGCCGCATCATCCGCTGTCTCCAGGATCTCTCTACTCGGCTGGATGGGATTCAGACAACCCTCCGTGGATCAGACGCGTCCAGTGCGTCAACCACAGTGACTCCAGCTATAACCCCACCCACCTTACCCATTTCTGCTCCACGTCTTCATCTTCCAACGCCAGCAAAATTTGACGGATCTCCAAGATTCTGCAGGGGATTTCTCAACCAGTGTGAGATTCAGTTTGAGCTACAACCTGGCAATTTTCCCAGTGACCGTACAAAAATTGCCTACATTATCTCTCTTCTCAGTGGCTCAGCCCTTGATTGGGCATCACCGTTATGGGAGAGGTCCGACACCCTGCTATCCTCCTACACTGCATTTGTGTCAACATTCAGGCGTATCTTCGACGAGCCAGGCCGGGTAACTTCAGCCTCATCTGAGATTCTCTGTTTACGCCAGGGATCACGTACTGTAGGACAATATCTTATACAGTTCCAGATCCTGGCATCCGAACTGGCATGGAACGACGAGGCCCTGTATGCTGCATTCTGGCAGGGCTTATCTGAGCGTATTAAAGATGAGTTAGCTACCAGAGACTTACCTTCCAAGTTAGATGAGCTAATCTCACTCTGCACGAAAGTTGATTTACGTTTCAGAGAAAGAGCAACTGAGCGTGGAAGATCATCTGCTCCAAAATCTTCTGCTCTTCCTCCTCGCCAACTGTCACCATCTAAAGATGAGCCCATGCAACTTGGCCGTTCTCGTCTAACTCCTGCTGAGCGCCGAAGACGTCTCTCTGAGTCTCTTTGTCTTTATTGTGCAGCTCCGTCTCACACCATCAATGCCTGTCCCAACCGTCCGGGAAAACTCCAAATCCTAGCTCGCCAAGGAGAGGGCCGGCTAGGAGTAATGATCTCCTCTCCATCTCCTCATGATTATAATCTCCCAGTCTCGCTTCAAGTTGCTCAACGTTATCGGAACGTCATTGCCCTCCTTGATTCCGGAGCAGCTGGGAACTTTATTACCGAAGCCTATGTTAAACGGTGGTCCCTACCCACCGAGAGACTTCCTTCGTCCATTTCCTTAACTGCCGTGGATGGCAGCAAGATTTTTGATGCAGTTATTTCTCTAAGGACTCTACCAGTTCGTCTGAGAGTGGGAGTTCTTCATTCTGAATTTATTTCTTTTTTAGTGATTCCAAGAGCCACACATCCTGTGGTCCTGGGCCTTCCATGGCTCCGTCTTCACAATCCATCTATTGATTGGACGACTACGCAGATTCTGGCATGGGGTTCCTCCTGTGCTGAGACATGTTTGTTTAAAGTATTGCCTGTCTGTTCTTCCTCCCCCAGGTCGTCTGATGTTCCACCTCCTCCATATCAAGATTTCACGGATGTGTTCAGTAAAGCCTCTGCTGATATCCTTCCTCCTCATAGAGAATGGGACTGCCCGATTGATCTCGTTCCAGGGAAGGTTCCACCTCGAGGCCGAACTTACCCGTTGTCTCTGCCTGAGACGCATTCTATGGAGGAATACATTAAAGAGAACCTAGCAAAGGGGTTCATTCGACCTTCCTCTTCTCCAGCCGGCGCAGGCTTCTTTTTCGTAAAGAAAAAAGATGGTGGTCTGCGGCCGTGCATTGACTACAGAGGTCTGAACGACATTACCATCAAGAACCGCTATCCACTACCCCTGATTACTGAGCTCTTTGATAGAGTCAGCGGAGCTACCATCTTTACAAAGCTGGACTTGAGAGGTGCATACAATCTCATCCGGATCCGTGAGGGTGACGAGTGGAAGACCGCCTTTAACACCCGTGACGGACATTATGAGTACCTCGTCATGCCCTTCGGATTGAGCAATGCTCCAGCTGTCTTCCAGCATTTTGTCAATGAGATCTTCAGAGACATTTTATACCGTCATGTCGTGGTCTATCTAGATGATATCCTCATTTTTGCCAACAATTTAGAGGAACATCGTTTTTGGGTAAAAGAGGTTCTGTCCCGTCTCCGTGTCAATCATCTCTATTGCAAATTAGAGAAATGCGTCTTTGAAGTCAAGTCCATTCCGTTTCTAGGTTACATTGTGTCCGGTTCCGGACTAGAGATGGATCCTGAGAAACTACAAGCAATCCAGAATTGGCCGATACCCTTAACCCTCAAAGGGGTCCAGAGGTTCTTAGGGTTCGCCAATTATTACAGAAAGTTTATACGAGACTTTTCCACCATTGTGGCGCCTATTTCTGCTTTAACTAAGAAGGGTGCTAACCCGTCTAAGTGGTCTGAAGAAGCTACGCAAGCTTTTCATCTTTTAAAACAACGTTTCATCTCTGCACCAGTTCTGAGGCAGCCCGACGTCGACTCTCCTTTCATCTTAGAGGTGGATGCCTCCTCCGTTGGAGTTGGAGCGGTGTTATCTCAGAGGGCTAAAGATGGCCATTTACACCCTTGCAGTTTCTTCTCCCGGAAGTTCTCCCCAGCTGAGCGCAACTATGCCATTGGCGACCAGGAGTTGCTAGCCATCAAGCTCGCTCTAGAGGAGTGGAGATATCTGTTGGAGGGAGCTTCGCATTCAATCACCATACTTACCGACCACAAGAATCTTTTATATCTGAAAGGCGCACAATGTCTCAACCCTCGTCAGGCCAGATGGGCACTTTTCTTTTCCAGGTTCGACTTTAAGCTCCAGTTTTGTCCGGGCTCTCAGAATCGCAAGGCCGATGCCCTTTCCCGCTCTTGGGAGCAAGAAAATGAGTCAGAGTCTTCAGACAAGCATCCTATTATTAATCCGTTGGCATTCTCCACGGTGGGGATGGACTCTACGCCCCCACTAGGGAAAAGTTTTGTGAAGCCGGTGCTAAGGAAGAAGCTCATGCATTGGGCCCATGCTTCCCGTTTTGCCGGACATACAGGTATCCAAAAAACCCTGGAGTTTATCTCTAGGTCCTATTGGTGGCCAACTCTGAGAAAGGACGTCATGGAGTTTATTGCATCTTGCCCAAAGTGTGCCCAACATAAAGTATCCCGCCAGTCGCCTGCGGGGCAACTGGTTCCACTATCCGTTCCCCGTCGACCATGGACCCATTTGTCGATGTATTTCATTACAGACTTACCCATGTGCAACAAGTTCAATACCATCTGGGTGGTAGTTGACCTATTCACCAAGATGGCACACTTCATTCCTCTCACCGGTCTTCCGTCAGCTTCCAAGTTGGCTCAAGTGTTTATACAAGAGATCTTCCGACTTCACGGTCTTCCTGAAGAAATTATCTCAGATCGAGGAGTTCAATTCACAGCCAAATTCTGGCGAAGTTTATGTCAAGTCCTCCAAGTCAAACTAAAGTTTTCCACGGCTTACCATCCTCAGACCAATGGCCAAACTGAGAGGGTGAATCAGGACTTGGAGGCCTTCCTCCGCATCTATGTGTCTTCCTCTCAAGATGACTGGGTTCAATTACTTCCCTGGGCCGATTTCTGTCATAACAACCAGTATCATTCCTCATCTTCTTCAACACCCTTCTTCACTAACTTTGGATTCCACCCTAAAGTCCCTGAATTCCAACCGCTTCCAGCAACTTCTGTTCCAGCAGTGGATATCAACTTGCATCAGTTTGCAAATCACTGGAAGAGTGTACGATCAGCTCTGCTCAAGGCATCGTTCAGGTACAAGAGGTTTGCGGATAAGAAGCGTAGAGCAGTTCCTGCTCTCAAGGTGGGTGATCGGGTATGGTTATCCACAAAGAATTTGAGGTTAAGAGTTCCCAGTATGAAGTTTGCACCTCGCTACATCGGTCCTTTCAAAATTGAACAAGTCATCAATCCTGTTGCTTACAGACTTCAGTTACCTCCCTTCTTAAAAATACCCAGGACATTCCATGTTTCCCTGTTGAAACCGCTGATCCTGAATCGGTTTCATTCCTCACTTCCTCCAACTCCGAAAGTCCAAACTCAACGAGGCGTTGAGTATGAAGTGGCCAAGATCCTGGACTCACGTCACCGTTACGGTCAATTACAGTATCTTATTGACTGGAAGGGTTACTGCCATGAGGAACGCTCATGGACCAATGCTTCTGATGTCCATGCTCCTGCCTTGGTCCGGAAATTCCATTCCAAGTTTCCTCAAAAGCCAAAGAAGTGTCCTGGGGCCACTCCTAAAGGGGGGGGGTGCTGTCACGATCCGGGTATCTGGACGCCATTACTTACCCTTCAGATGCCTCCTAAGGCTGGCTCAGCGTTCCAGGACCGGATCCCATCTGTTATACTGACGTCCACATTCCTGCCTCCTCTCCTGTCACTCTGAGACGCGGTCACCGCAACGCCTGTTACATCCGGAATGGCGTCTCCCGCGGCCTCAGCCGCTGTTCCTGAGTTTCTACATGCAGAATGTCAGAGTGGTGATTACATCAGCCGCGGCCTCCGCTGTGCTCGCGTAGTTAAATGTGCGCTTGTCAGTCTGGCGTCTCCTGTCTCCTGTGGCCGGCGCCGCCATTACTGTTTTGATTCTCACATGGATTACAAACCAAACTTCCCTCCAAGTGTCTGCATGGGCGCAGCCATCTTGGATTCTGTCATCTGTTCATTTCCACCAATCTGCTGTCTGCATTGTTAATCTGCATAATTGCCGAGCCAATCCCTTCCTTGCTGCAGGTATAAATATTCTGTGCCTGAGCAAGGAAGGCGTCAGTGCTTTGGTTGTCAAACCTAGTTCCAGTTTGTCTCTCTCCTGTGGTTGTTTTCCAGGTTCCAGTTCCTATCTCCAAACCTCCACTAAAGAGACCCGCACCAGCATTCCACCTGCGGTGTAGCCTGACTCTCCTATCCTCTTGGATTCATCTGCTTCCAGCTACAGATCCACCTGCTTTCAGCATCCAGCTTCCAGCAGAGGTCAGCTCTTCTTAAAGTGCCGGTACCCTTTTCTGCAGATTATCATTTATCACCGGCATTATAATTTCACCGCTCTCAAGCTCCAAACATCACTTCATATTTCATCGCTCTCAAACTACATTTATTATTTAACTGGTTCCAGCCAGTATCCACTCCGTGCCAACATCAGTCTGGTTCCAGCCAGTACCCACAGCAGCCGTTTTATCCACAGCAGCCCAGCTTTTCCTGGAACACCAGCTGGTACGATCCTGGGCTATCTCCATTGCTACAGTCGGGCCTGGTAAGGACTTTCCAACTAGAAGATTATAAGAACTATCTCATGCTACCAGAGCCCTGTGGCCCTTGCCATCCTGTAGTACCCAGGAACTGTATTTATCCTCTGCTGATTTTTATGTTTTCTTTTTACTGCTGCTGTGTTACGGAGTTTGTCATAAATCAACATCATTGACTTTTACCCTGGTTGTCATGGTCACGCCTTCGGGCAGTTCTTCTATATGTTACTTACATGTCTAGGGGTCTGATACAACCTCCCAGGTTCCATTACATCTCAGCCCCTACAACTGAGGCTGCCTCCCGTCAGCTCAGGCCCTCAGTTGTGACAGTAAGCACTGACCATATGAATCCAGCCGGAGACCAGGATCAAGCGGCCAGGCCGATGCAAGAACTGGCAGCCCGACTTGAACATCAGGAGGCTGCACAGGGCCACATCATCCGCTGTCTCCAGGATCTCTCTACTCGGCTGGATGGGATTCAGACAACCCTCCGTGGATCAGACGCGTCCGGTGCGTCAACCACAGTGACTCCAGCTATAACCCCACCCACCTTACCCATTTCTGCTCCACGTCTTCATCTTCCAACGCCAGCAAAATTTAACGGATCTCCAAGATTCTGCAGGGGATTTCTCAACCAGTGTGAGATTCAGTTTGAGCTACAACCTGGCAATTTTCCCAGTGACCGTACAAAAATTGCCTACATTATCTCTCTTCTCAGTGGCTCAGCCCTTGATTGGGCATCACCGTTATGGGAGAGGTCCGACACCCTGCTATCCTCCTACACTGCATTTGTGTCAACATTCAGGCGTATCTTCGACGATCCAGGCCGGGTAACTTCAGCCTCATCTGAGATTCTCCGTTTACGCCAGGGATCACGTACTGTAGGACAATATCTTATACAGTTCCAGACCCTGGCATCCGAACTGGCATGGAACGACGAGGCCCTGTATGCTGCATTCTGGCAGGGCTTATCTGAGCGTATTAAAGATGAGTTAGCTACCAGAGACTTACCTTCCAAGTTAGATGAGCTAATCTCACTCTGCACGAAAGTTGATTTACGTTTCAGAGAAAGAGCAACTGAGCGTGGAAGATCATCTGCTCCAAAATCTTCTGCTCCTCCTCCTCGCCAACTGTCACCATCTAAAAATGAGCCCATGCAACTTGGCCGTTCTCGTCTAACTCCTGCTGAGCGCCGAAGACGTCTCTCTGAGTCTCTTTGTCTTTATTGTGCAGCTCCGTCTCACACCATCAATGCCTGTCCCAACCGTCCGGGAAAACTCCAAATCCTAGCTCGCCAAGGAGAGGGCCGGCTAGGAGTAATGATCTCCTCTCCATCTCCTCATGATTGTAATCTCCCAGTCTCGCTTCAAGTTGCTCAACGTTATCGGAACGTCATTGCCCTCCTTGATTCCGGAGCAGCTGGGAACTTTATTACCGAAGCCTATGTTAAACGGTGGTCCCTACCCACCGAGAGACTTCCTTCGTCCATTTCCTTAACTGCCGTGGATGGCAGCAAGATTTTTGATGCAGTTATTTCTCTAAGGACTCTACCAGTTCGTCTGAGAGTGGGAGTTCTTCATTCTGAATTTATTTCTTTTTTAGTGATTCCAAGAGCCACACATCCTGTGGTCCTGGGCCTTCCATGGCTCCGTCTTCACAATCCATCTATTGATTGGACGACTACGCAGATTCTGGCATGGGGTTCCTCCTGTGCTGAGACATGTTTGTTTAAAGTATTGCCTGTCTGTTCTTCCTCCCCCAGGTCGTCTGATGTTCCACCTCCTCCATATCAAGATTTCACGGATGTGTTCAGTAAAGCCTCTGCTGATATCCTTCCTCCTCATAGAGAATGGAACTGCCCGATTGATCTCGTTCCAGGGAAGGTTCCACCTCGAGGCCGAACTTACCCGTTGTCTCTGCCTGAGACGCATTCTATGGAGGAATACATTAAAGAGAACCTAGCAAAGGGGTTCATTCGACCTTCCTCTTCTCCAGCCGGCGCAGGCTTCTTTTTCGTAAAGAAAAAAGATGGTGGTCTGCGGCCGTGCATTGACTACAGAGGTCTGAACGACATTACCATCAAGAACCGCTATCCACTACCCCTGATTACTGAGCTCTTTGATAGAGTCAGCGGAGCTACCATCTTTACAAAGCTGGACTTGAGAGGTGCATACAATCTCATCCGGATCCGTGAGGGTGACGAGTGGAAGACCGCCTTTAACACCCGTGACGGACATTATGAGTACCTCGTCATGCCCTTCGGATTGAGCAATGCTCCAGCTGTCTTCCAGCATTTTGTCAATGAGATCTTCAGAGACATTTTATACCGTCATGTCGTGGTCTATCTAGATGATATCCTCATTTTTGCCAACAATTTAGAGGAACATCGTTTTTGGGTAAAAGAGGTTCTGTCCCGTCTCCGTGTCAATCATCTCTATTGCAAATTAGAGAAATGCGTCTTTGAAGTCAAGTCCATTCCGTTTCTAGGTTACATTGTGTCCGGTTCCGGACTAGAGATGGATCCTGAGAAACTACAAGCAATCCAGAATTGGCCGATACCCTTAACCCTCAAAGGGGTCCAGAGGTTCTTAGGGTTCGCCAATTATTACAGAAAGTTTATACGAGACTTTTCCACCATTGTGGCGCCTATTTCTGCTTTAACTAAGAAGGGTGCTAACCCGTCTAAGTGGTCTGAAGAAGCTACGCAAGCTTTTCATCTTTTAAAACAACGTTTCATCTCTGCACCAGTTCTGAGGCAGCCCGACGTCGACTCTCCTTTCATCTTAGAGGTGGATGCCTCCTCCGTTGGAGTTGGAGCGGTGTTATCTCAGAGGGCTAAAGATGGCCATTTACACCCTTGCAGTTTCTTCTCCCGGAAGTTCTCCCCAGCTGAGCGCAACTATGCCATTGGCGACCAGGAGTTGCTAGCCATCAAGCTCGCTCTAGAGGAGTGGAGATATCTGTTGGAGGGAGCTTCGCATTCAATCACCATACTTACCGACCACAAGAATCTTTTATATCTGAAAGGCGCACAATGTCTCAACCCTCGTCAGGCCAGATGGGCACTTTTCTTTTCCAGGTTCGACTTTAAGCTCCAGTTTTGTCCGGGCTCTCAGAATCGCAAGGCCGATGCCCTTTCCCGCTCTTGGGAGCAAGAAAATGAGTCAGAGTCTTCAGACAAGCATCCTATTATTAATCCGTTGGCATTCTCCACGGTGGGGATGGACTCTACGCCCCCACTAGGGAAAAGTTTTGTGAAGCCGGTGCTAAGGAAGAAGCTCATGCATTGGGCCCATGCTTCCCGTTTTGCCGGACATACAGGTATCCAAAAAACCCTGGAGTTTATCTCTAGGTCCTATTGGTGGCCAACTCTGAGAAAGGACGTCATGGAGTTTATTGCATCTTGCCCAAAGTGTGCCCAACATAAAGTATCCCGCCAGTCGCCTGCGGGGCAACTGGTTCCACTATCCGTTCCCCGTCGACCATGGACCCATTTGTCGATGTATTTCATTACAGACTTACCCATGTGCAACAAGTTCAATACCATCTGGGTGGTAGTTGACCTATTCACCAAGATGGCACACTTCATTCCTCTCACCGGTCTTCCTTCAGCTTCCAAGTTGGCTCAAGTGTTTATACAAGAGATCTTCCGACTTCACGGTCTTCCTGAAGAAATTATCTCAGATCGAGGAGTTCAATTCACAGCCAAATTCTGGCGAAGTTTATGTCAAGTCCTCCAAGTCAAACTAAAGTTTTCCACGGCTTACCATCCTCAGACCAATGGCCAAACTGAGAGGGTGAATCAGGACTTGGAGGCCTTCCTCCGCATCTATGTGTCTTCCTCTCAAGATGACTGGGTTCAATTACTTCCCTGGGCCGATTTCTGTCATAACAACCAGTATCATTCCTCATCTTCTTCAACACCCTTCTTCACTAACTTTGGATTCCACCCTAAAGTCCCTGAATTCCAACCGCTTCCAGCAACTTCTGTTCCAGCAGTGGATATCAACTTGCATCAGTTTGCAAATCACTGGAAGAGTGTACGATCAGCTCTGCTCAAGGCATCGTTCAGGTACAAGAGGTTTGCGGATAAGAAGCGTAGAGCAGTTCCTGCTCTCAAGGTGGGTGATCGGGTATGGTTATCCACGAAGAATTTGAGGTTAAGAGTTCCCAGTATGAAGTTTGCACCTCGCTACATCGGTCCTTTCAAAATTGAACAAGTCATCAATCCTGTTGCTTACAGACTTCAGTTACCTCCCTTCTTAAAAATACCCAGGACATTCCATGTTTCCCTGTTGAAACCGCTGATCCTGAATCGGTTTCATTCCTCACTTCCTCCAACTCCGAAAGTCCAAACTCAACGAGGCGTTGAGTATGAAGTGGCCAAGATCCTGGACTCACGTCACCGTTACGGTCAATTACAGTATCTTATTGACTGGAAGGGTTACTGCCCTGAGGAACGCTCATGGACCAATGCTTCTGATGTCCATGCTCCTGCCTTGGTCCGGAAATTCCATTCCAAGTTTCCTCAAAAGCCAAAGAAGTGTCCTGGGGCCACTCCTAAAGGGGGGGGTGCTGTCACGATCCGGGTATCTGGACGCCATTACTTACCCTTCAGATGCCTCCTAAGGCTGGCTCAGCGTTCCAGGACCGGATCCCATCTGTTATACTGACGTCCACATTCCTGCCTCCTCTCCTGTCACTCTGAGACGCGGTCACCGCAACGCCTGTTACATCCGGAATGGCGTCTCCCGCGGCCTCAGCCGCTGTTCCTGAGTTTCTACATGCAGAATGTCAGAGTGGTGATTACATCAGCCGCGGCCTCCGCTGTGCTCGCGTAGTTAAATGTGCGCTTGTCAGTCTGGCGTCTCTTGTCTCCTGTGGCCGGCGCCGCCATTACTGTTTTGATTCTCACATGGATTACAAACCAAACTTCCCTCCAAGTGTCTGCATGGGCGCAGCCATCTTGGATTCTGTCATCTGTTCATTTCCACCAATCTGCTGTCTGCATTGTTAATCTGCATAATTGCCTAGCCAATCCCTTCCTTGCTGCAGGTATAAATATTCTGTGCCTGAGCAAGGAAGGCGTCAGTGCTTTGGTTGTCAAACCTAGTTCCAGTTTGTCTCTCTCCTGTGGTTGTTTTCCAGGTTCCAGTTCCTATCTCCAAACCTCCACTAAAGAGACCCGCACCAGCATTCCACCTGCGGTGTAGCCTGACTCTCCTATCCTCTTGGATTCATCTGCTTCCAGCTACAGATCCACCTGCTTTCAGCATCCAGCTTCCAGCAGAGGTCAGCTCTTCTTAAAGTGCCGGTACCCTTTTCTGCAGATTAGCATTTATCACCGGCATTATAATTTCACCGCTCTCAAGCTCCAAACATCACTTCATATTTCATCGCTCTCAAACTACATTTATTATTTAACTGGTTCCAGCCAGTATCCACTCCGTGCCAACATCAGTCTGGTTCCAGCCAGTACCCACAGCAGCCGTTTTATCCACAGCAGCCCAGCTTTTCCTGGAACACCAGCTGGTACGATCCTGGGCTATCTCCATTGCTACAGTCGGGCCTGGTAAGGACTTTCCAACTAGAAGATTATAAGAACTATCTCATGCTACCAGAGCCCTGTGGCCCTTGCCATCCTGTAGTACCCAGGAACTGTATTTATCCTCTGCTGATTTTTATGTTTTCTTTTTACTGCTGCTGTGTTACGGAGTTTGTCATAAATAAACATCATTGATTTTTACCCTGGTTGTCATGGTCACGCCTTCGGGCAGTTCTTCTATATGTTACTTACATGTCTAGGGGTCTGATACAACCTCCCAGGTTCCGTTACATCTCAGCCCCTACAACTGAGACTGCCTCCCGTCAGCTCAGGCCCTCAGTTGTGACAGTAAGCACTGACCATATGAATCCAGCCGGAGACCAGGATCAAGCGGCCAGGCCGATGCAAGAACTGGCAGCCCGACTTGAACATCAGGAGGCTGCACAGGGCCACATCATCCGCTGTCTCCAGGATCTCTCTACTCGGCTGGATGGGATTCAGACAACCCTCCGTGGATCAGACGCGTCCGGTGCGTCAACCACAGTGACTCCAGCTATAACCCCACCCACCTTACCCATTTCTGCTCCACGTCTTCATCTTCCAACGCCAGCAAAATTTAACGGATCTCCAAGATTCTGCAGGGGATTTCTCAACCAGTGTGAGATTCAGTTTGAGCTACAACCTGGCAATTTTCCCAGTGACCGTACAAAAATTGCCTACATTATCTCTCTTCTCAGTGGCTCAGCCCTTGATTGGGCATCACCGTTATGGGAGAGGTCCGACACCCTGCTATCCTCCTACACTGCATTTGTGTCAACATTCAGGCGTATCTTCGACGATCCAGGCCGGGTAACTTCAGCCTCATCTGAGATTCTCCGTTTACGCCAGGGATCACGTACTGTAGGACAATATCTTATACAGTTCCAGACCCTGGCATCCGAACTGGCATGGAACGACGAGGCCCTGTATGCTGCATTCTGGCAGGGCTTATCTGAGCGTATTAAAGATGAGTTAGCTACCAGAGACTTACCTTCCAAGTTAGATGAGCTAATCTCACTCTGCACGAAAGTTGATTTACGTTTCAGAGAAAGAGCAACTGAGCGTGGAAGATCATCTGCTCCAAAATCTTCTGCTCCTCCTCCTCGCCAACTGTCACCATCTAAAAATGAGCCCATGCAACTTGGCCGTTCTCGTCTAACTCCTGCTGAGCGCCGAAGACGTCTCTCTGAGTCTCTTTGTCTTTATTGTGCAGCTCCGTCTCACACCATCAATGCCTGTCCCAACCGTCCGGGAAAACTCCAAATCCTAGCTCGCCAAGGAGAGGGCCGGCTAGGAGTAATGATCTCCTCTCCATCTCCTCATGATTGTAATCTCCCAGTCTCGCTTCAAGTTGCTCAACGTTATCGGAACGTCATTGCCCTCCTTGATTCCGGAGCAGCTGGGAACTTTATTACCGAAGCCTATGTTAAACGGTGGTCCCTACCCACCGAGAGACTTCCTTCGTCCATTTCCTTAACTGCCGTGGATGGCAGCAAGATTTTTGATGCAGTTATTTCTCTAAGGACTCTACCAGTTCGTCTGAGAGTGGGAGTTCTTCATTCTGAATTTATTTCTTTTTTAGTGATTCCAAGAGCCACACATCCTGTGGTCCTGGGCCTTCCATGGCTCCGTCTTCACAATCCATCTATTGATTGGACGACTACGCAGATTCTGGCATGGGGTTCCTCCTGTGCTGAGACATGTTTGTTTAAAGTATTGCCTGTCTGTTCTTCCTCCCCCAGGTCGTCTGATGTTCCACCTCCTCCATATCAAGATTTCACGGATGTGTTCAGTAAAGCCTCTGCTGATATCCTTCCTCCTCATAGAGAATGGAACTGCCCGATTGATCTCGTTCCAGGGAAGGTTCCACCTCGAGGCCGAACTTACCCGTTGTCTCTGCCTGAGACGCATTCTATGGAGGAATACATTAAAGAGAACCTAGCAAAGGGGTTCATTCGACCTTCCTCTTCTCCAGCCGGCGCAGGCTTCTTTTTCGTAAAGAAAAAAGATGGTGGTCTGCGGCCGTGCATTGACTACAGAGGTCTGAACGACATTACCATCAAGAACCGCTATCCACTACCCCTGATTACTGAGCTCTTTGATAGAGTCAGCGGAGCTACCATCTTTACAAAGCTGGACTTGAGAGGTGCATACAATCTCATCCGGATCCGTGAGGGTGACGAGTGGAAGACCGCCTTTAACACCCGTGACGGACATTATGAGTACCTCGTCATGCCCTTCGGATTGAGCAATGCTCCAGCTGTCTTCCAGCATTTTGTCAATGAGATCTTCAGAGACATTTTATACCGTCATGTCGTGGTCTATCTAGATGATATCCTCATTTTTACCAACAATTTAGAGGAACATCGTTTTTGGGTAAAAGAGGTTCTGTCCCGTCTCCGTGTCAATCATCTCTATTGCAAATTAGAGAAATGCGTCTTTGAAGTCAAGTCCATTCCGTTTCTAGGTTACATTGTGTCCGGTTCCGGACTAGAGATGGATCCTGAGAAACTACAAGCAATCCAGAATTGGCCGATACCCTTAACCCTCAAAGGGGTCCAGAGGTTCTTAGGGTTCGCCAATTATTACAGAAAGTTTATACGAGACTTTTCCACCATTGTGGCGCCTATTTCTGCTTTAACTAAGAAGGGTGCTAACCCGTCTAAGTGGTCTGAAGAAGCTACGCAAGCTTTTCATCTTTTAAAACAACGTTTCATCTCTGCACCAGTTCTGAGGCAGCCCGACGTCGACTCTCCTTTCATCTTAGAGGTGGATGCCTCCTCCGTTGGAGTTGGAGCTGTGTTATCTCAGAGGGCTAAAGATGGCCATTTACACCCTTGCAGTTTCTTCTCCCGGAAGATCTCCCCAGCTGAGCGCAACTATGCCATTGGCGACCAGGAGTTGCTAGCCATCAAGCTCGCTCTAGAGGAGTGGAGATATCTGTTGGAGGGAGCTTCGCATTCAATCACCATACTTACCGACCACAAGAATCTTTTATATCTGAAAGGCGCACAATGTCTCAACCCTCGTCAGGCCAGATGGGCACTTTTCTTTTCCAGGTTCGACTTTAAGCTCCAGTTTTGTCCGGGCTCTCAGAATCGCAAGGCCGATGCCCTTTCCCGCTCTTGGGAGCAAGAAAATGAGTCAGAGTCTTCAGACAAGCATCCTATTATTAATCCGTTGGCATTCTCCACGGTGGGGATGGACTCTACGCCCCCACTAGGGAAAAGTTTTGTGAAGCCGGTGCTAAGGAAGAAGCTCATGCATTGGGCCCATGCTTCCCGTTTTGCCGGACATACAGGTATCCAAAAAACCCTGGAGTTTATCTCTAGGTCCTATTGGTGGCCAACTCTGAGAAAGGACGTCATGGAGTTTATTGCATCTTACCCAAAGTGTGCCCAACATAAAGTATCCCGCCAGTCGCCTGCGGGGCAACTGGTTCCACTATCCGTTCCCCGTCAACCATGGACCCATTTGTCGATGTATTTCATTACAGACTTACCCATGTGCAACAAGTTCAATACCATCTGGGTGGTAGTTGACCGGTTCACCAAGATGGCACACTTCATTCCTCTCACCGGTCTTCCGTCAGCTTCCAAGTTGGCTCAAGTGTTCATACAAGAGATCTTCCGACTTCACGGTCTTCCTGAAGAAATTATCTCAGATCGAGGAGTTCAATTCACAGCCAAATTCTGGCGAAGTTTATGTCAAGTCCTCCAAGTCAAACTAAAGTTTTCCACGGCTTACCATCCTCAGACCAATGGTCAAACTGAGAGGGTGAATCAGGACTTGGAGGCCTTCCTCCGCATCTATGTGTCTTCCTCTCAAGATGACTGGGTTCAATTACTTCCCTGGGCCGAGTTCTGTCATAACAACCAGTATCATTCCTCATCTTCTTCAACACCATTCTTCACTAACTTTGGATTCCACCCTAAAGTCCCTGAATTCCAACCGCTTCCAGCAACTTCTGTTCCAGCAGTGGATATCAACTTGCATCAGTTTGCAAATAACTGGAAGAGTGTACGATCAGCTCTGCTCAAGGCATCGTTCAGGTACAAGAGGTTTGCGGATAAGAAGCGTAGAGCGGTTCCTGCTCTCAAGGTGGGTGATCGGGTATGGTTATCCACGAAGAATTTGAGGTTAAGAGTTCCCAGTATGAAGTTTGCACCTCGCTACATCGGTCCTTTCAAAATTGAACAAGTCATCAATCCTGTTGCTTACAGACTTCAGTTACCTCCCTTCTTAAAAATACCCAGGACATTCCATGTTTCCCTGTTGAAACCGCTGATCCTGAATCGGTTTCATTCCTCACTTCCTCCAACTCCGAAAGTCCAAACTCAACGAGGCGTTGAGTATGAAGTGGCCAAGATCCTGGACTCACGTCACCGTTACGGTCAATTACAGTATCTTATTGACTGGAAGGGTTACGGCCCTGAGGAACGCTCATGGACCAATGCTTCTGATGTCCATGCTCCTGCCTTGGTCCGGAAATTCCATTCCAAGTTTCTTCAAAAGCCAAAGAAGTGTCCTGGGGCCACTCCTAAAGGGGGGGGTGCTGTCACGATCCGGGTATCTGGACGCCATTACTTACCCTTCAGATGCCTCCTAAGGCTGGCTCAGCGTTCCAGGACCGGATCCCATCTGTTATACTGACGTCCACATTCCTGCCTCCTCTCCTGTCACTCTGAGACGCGGTCACCGCAACGCCTGTTACATCCGGAATGGCGTCTCCCGCGGCCTCAGCCGCTGTTCCTGAGATTCTGAAAACTCCTACACACATGGTTGCAGCTTGAGAAACCCTCTGGAAACAATTGTGGGCCCTATGTGGGAGTTCCAGTGCTTATAGCAATTACTGACTCTGTTTCTGGATATACCAATTGATACACTATTGCACTTTAAAAAAAAATAGGTATTTTAACCGAGTGTACCGAACTAATCTATATGTTCAGGCGGACATAGTAAAGTCTGACCATGAAGTCAATTTTTAAAGGAACATTACCCCTTTTTTATGCAATGAGTTTAATTATCTAAAGGTTAATCATAATACTCTGTATGCAGAATTACACAGTGTATAGGTGCTCCAATACAAAAACATATATTACTGACTACAAGCCTCTCAGTTTCTACTGTTGAACCTGCTGCATGTGAGGACACAGTAAAGATACCTTGATGAGAAAGACGTTGTCTACTTACCTGTGAATTGGGGTACGCCCATAAAGATTTTTTCTGAAACACCATAAAGATACCTTTATAGGAGTCACCCCACCGATTGCTGTGTGAGTTGGGGTACGCAACCTAATTTTAAAGATCGGTGGAGGGTCCTTTACGTAATGGTGTAGAACTGATGACCTAACACATAGTGGATCATTTTGGGTGTATGTCCATATGAGAACAATATCACAGACAAAATTCCAACTAGGTGTAGAAGATACCACACATTGTTTGTTGTTATTTTTTCCCTTGCATACGAGGCGATCCTGAGACAGAAGTGTACGTTAGGAACCGGTCTTTGGAATAAGAGGGAAAAGAAACCTTGATAGGAGTTCATATTCCCATAGCTGTGTGAGTTGGGGTACGATACCCAGTTTTACGTCTTAGATATTGGATACTGTGAACATCTAGATTGCGGATTTAAGAAGAACAAAGATACCTTGATGTATTTTATATACCCACGAACAGCGTGAGTGGGGGTACGCTAAATATAAAAACCTTCACCTGTTTCTGAATAGGAAAGTGATTCAATATTGTTAATATTTGCTTTCACTCTATGCGCTTAATGAAATTATCGATCCTATTCCAATCTTACATCTTCTACTAATAATAATTTGGATTAGGGGTGATATCCAATTGGATTGATATTTTCTATAAGCAGCATTTCTCCTGCGCCAAAGTGTGTGATCTACAAGAAAAACAATTTTTGTACATAAGTCATCAATCCTGTTGCTTACAGACTTCAGTTACCTCCCTTCTTAAAAATACCCAGGACATTCCATGTTTCCCTGTTGAAACCGCTGATCCTGAATCGGTTTCATTCCTCACTTCCTCCAACTCCGAAAGTCCAAACTCAACGAGGCGCTGAGTATGAAGTGGCCAAGATCCTGGACTCACGTCACCGTTACGGTCAATTACAGTATCTTATTGACTGGAAGGGTTACGGCCCTGAGGAACGCTCATGGACCAATGCTTCTGATGTCCATGCTCCTGCCTTGGTCCGGAAATTCCATTCCAAGTTTCCTCAAAAGCCAAAGAAGTGTCCTGGGGCCACTCCTAAAGGGGGGGGTGCTGTCACGATCCGGGTATCTGGACGCCATTACTTACCCTTCAGATGCCTCCTAGGGCTGGCTCAGCGTTCCAGGACCGGATCCCATCTGTTATACTGACGTCCACATTCCTGCCTCCTCTCCTGTCACTCTGAGACGCGGTCACCGCAACGCCTGTTACATCCGGAATGGCGTCTCCCGCGGCCTCAGCCGCTGTTCCTGAGTTTCTACATGCAGAATGTCAGAGTGGTGATTACGTCAGCCGCGGCCTCCGCTGTGCTCGCGTGGTTAAATGTGCGCTTGTCAGTCTGGCGTCTCCTGTCTCCTGTGGCCGGCGCCGCCATTACTGTTTTGATTCTCACATGGATTACAAACCAAACTTCCCTCCAAGTGTCTGCATGGGCGCAGCCATCTTGGATTCTGTCATCTGTTCATTTCCACCAATCTGCTGTCTGCATTTTTAATCTGCATAATTGCCTAGCCAATCCCTTCCTTGCTGCAGGTATAAATATTATGTACCTGAGCAAGGAAGGCGTCAGTGCTTTGGTTGTCAAACCTAGTTCCAGTTTGTCTCTCTCCTGTGGTTGTTTTCCAGGTTCCAGTTCCTATCTCCAAACCTCCACTAAAGAGACCCGCACCAGCATTCCACCTGCGGTGTAGCCTGACTCTCCTATCCTCTTGGATTCATCTGCTTCCAGCTACAGATCCACCTGCTTTCAGCATCCAGCTTCCAGCAGAGGTCAGCTCTTCTTAAAGTGCCGGTACCCTTTTCTGCAGATTATCATTTATCACCGGCATTATAATTTCACCGCTCTCAAGCTCCAAACATCACTTCATATTTCATCGCTCTCAAACTACATTTATTATTTAACTGGTTCCAGCCAGTATCCACTCCGTGCCAACATCAGTCTGGTTCCAGCCAGTACCCACAGCAGCCGTTTTATCCACAGCAGCCCAGCTTTTCCTGGAACACCAGCTGGTAGGATCCTGGGCTATCTCCATTGCTACAGTCGGGCCTGGTAAGGACTTTCCAACTAGAAGATTATAAGAACTATCTCATGCTACCAGAGCCCTGTGGCACTTGCCATCCTGTAGTACCCAGGAACTGTATTTATCCTCTGCTGATTTTTATGTTTTCTTTTTACTGCTGCTGTGTTACGGAGTTTGTCATAAATAAACATCATTGACTTTTACCCTGGTTGTCATGGTCACGCCTTCGGGCAGTTCTTCTATATGTTACTTACATGTCTAGGGGTCTGATACAACCTCCCAGGTTCCGTTACATCTCAGCCCCTACAACTGAGGCTGCCTCCCGTCAGCTCAGGCCCTCAGTTGTGACAAATTTAGTACATATAAGTCAGGGATGGGGAACCTTTTTTCTACCAAGGGCCATTTGGATATTTATAAAATCCTTCAGGGGCCATACAAAAATTATCAACTTAAAAATGAGCCTGCCCCCAGTAGTTATGCAACAGTAGATATTCCCCCAGTAGTTATGCCCCAGTACATATGCCTGCTAGGAAATTGGTAAATCTGCACAGAATACTGTATTAATAATGTCTGTTTTGATTTAGTAATTTGTTAAACCAACATTATGCTTACTATACAAACAAATAAATTCAGCAATGGGTTGGTGGTGCTCCCGGAAAATAGTTCAGTAAACTATATGAAGAAGGGTGGTCTTAAGAAAGAGCAAAAGACAAAAGCAGCTATATGCCTTTTCCAGGGCACGCTTAGAAAAAAATTAATCTATATAAGAAAGTGATGAATTATGAAAATATGAGTAAATTAATACTTAACTTTTATTAAGATATACTTGATAAAAGGGAGAAAGCGAATATAGATAATTGCTAAAAATTTTGGGGCGATGAAAATATAGAAAGGCGAAAATATGTTTACTCCCCTAATGATCCAAAAAAATTACTCCAATATTGGATTGAAAAAATCTTTGTGGGAGTAGACCTGCTCAATTGGGTTCAGCTATCCCATGTCAGAATATCAGAATTGGATATTGGAGAAAATTCAATGTCTGGGACCGCACAGAGAGCTGGAAAGACTCAAATGGTATGAGAGTGAAATACCTACGGTACCTAGTATTCCCTGGTGGTCTCCCAACCGGGTACTGACCAGGCCCTGCAGTGTATGGCTTCCAAGATCAGACGAGATTGGGCATACTCAGTGCGGTTTGACCGTAGGTGAGTAAATCTCCAGCATGTGCAATCAATTCCAGTGTGCGGTTATCCCCGGCAGATTTTATAGATATGATAGTCTGACAGGGAATAATCCCCTGAATGAAATATAATATAAATGATTCAGTGTATTGGAAAAAACCCCACCGTATTCTGATGGGTGTGTGTTGCTCCCATATTAAAAAAACCCTATTGTTGTATCACATTTGTACAGAGAGCAAAGGATGTATTCTCTTAAAGCGTATATTAGATGTTCCTATGACTAGATATCAGACAGTTGTATTTTGGAACCAATCATATAAATATGGTAAATCAACAGGGAATGATCCCCTTGTTTACACAAATACTGAATGTTCCTATGGTCAGATATCACATAGTATTAATACTGAACATTCAGAATGCATATGGGGAGGCCGTTTTGTACAATAAGCAAATGGTGTTAGTTGCACTGAAAATCATATATAAAGAAAAATGAATAATAAAAAAATTGAGAGAAATGGGAAAGAGAGGGGAGAACAGACACCCTTAAAATAGGCACATCAGGTATTCACAGCTGAAATGCAGTTATTTAATCTACATATAGGATAAATGCTGCCTCCCACTGTGCCCCTGAATTGTTTGGATACAGTGGATAAAACGTTATGTTGTGCCTGTGAAGGAATCCCCCCTGGTGGAAGATGAAGAGAAAACGCCTCACAGTGTGCGGCTCAAACCTTTTTGCCTGCAAGCATTGGTGGGCAGTGTGAGGCCTGAAATGTCCCGCAATTGTAGGTAGAGGTATTCCAGCCAGGGAGAGGGTGTGCTGAACCTGGAGCTGTGGAGCCGATGTCCGCGGTCCGAGCGACCGGAAGTTCGGACACCGGGACCGGAAGTTGACGTACGTTTCGCTCTGGGAGCTTGATCACCTGATCACGAACATATTTTCGCCTTTCTATATTTTAATCGCCCCAAAATTTTTAGCAATTATCTATATTCGCTTTCTCCCTTTTATCAAGTATATCTTAATAAAAGTTAAGTATTAATTTACTCATATTTTCATAATTCATCACTTTCTTATATAGATTAATTTTTTTCTAAGTGTACCCTGGAAAAGGCATATAGCTGCTTTTGTCTTTTGCTCTTTCTTAAGACCACCCTTCTTCATAACAGTACATATGCCCACAGTCGTAGTTATGGCCCTCAGTCAGTAGATATGCCCCCTCCAGTTGTGCCCCAAGTAGATATGCTCCAAGTAGATATGCCCTCAGTCAGTAGTTATGGCCCCAGTCAGTAGATGTGCCCTCTGTAGATGTGTCCCCAGTAGATATGCCCCAAGTAGTTATGCCCCAGTACATATACCCTCAGTCAGTAGATATGGCCCCAGTCAGTAGATGTGCCCCCAGTAGATGTGCCCCAGTACATATGCCCTCAGTCAGTAGTTATGCCCTCAGTCAGTAGTTATGGCCCCAGTCAGTAGATGTGCCCCCAGTAGATATGCCCACCACTAGATATTCCCCCAGTAGTTATGCCCCAGTCAGTAGTTGTGCCCCCTGTAGATGAGCCCCCTGTAGATATTCCCCCAGTCAGTAGTTATGGCGCCAGTCAGTAGTTATGTCCCCTGTAGATATGCCCCCTGTAGATATGTCCCGTGTAGTTGTGCCCCAAGTAGATGTGCCCCCTGTAGTTATAGTTGTGCCCGCTGGTAGTGCTGCTTACACACACACACACACACACACACACACACACACACAATAATCATCATCCCTGCTCCTGCTTCCATACTGCGCTGCCCTCCGTCTGGCCGCCCGCTCCTCGGAACTATGGGAGAGACGTCATGACGTCTCGCCCATAACGCACAGCCGCACTCTGCCTGAGCTGAAAGCAGGAGCTCAGGAGTGCGCTCTTGCCTCCGGCTGCCACTGAGGGGAAGGAGCTGGGCGCCCGCTGGCAACACATACTTAGTGGGCGCCTGGTATCTCCCTCCTTGGTTAGGTGAGCCGCGGGCCGGGTGAAGAGGCTGTGCGGGCCTTATACGGCCCGCGGGCCGGACGTTCCCCACCCCTGATTTAAGCAGACATTTGAAGATCCTTGTGTAGATTTCTGCCCCTATAACGCTTGAAGATCATTGTGTAGATGTACCCTTTTACACTGTGGCTTCAGTCACACCAGAGAGACCCTCTTTGTGCGCCTGGTCCTGGGTGACTCAGCCGCGCCGTGAGTCTTTTTCGCTAAAAATTAGCATATTATTTGCACAATTAAAACTACTGGGAGTTTGTACATCTGATACAACAATCATGGCTTTCCCTCATGCCAAATTCCGCTGTGATTAATTTGCGACTTTGTGCATATATAAAACCAATACCTGTGTGGATAATGTTACAGCCCAGCGTCTCTATTATACTACGAGTGGCTTTTTCACTGGTTCTGAGATGTATATGAGATGTAATAAGAAAAAGAACATATACTGTAGTACACTACTCCTCTCAGATCAACTCTCACACTGGTCGCCTCGCACCGTATGGCGTATAGACGCTAGGTGTATGCGGACACATCCACAGACTGATCTATGTTATTTCATACATGTATAACAAGCAGCTCTGGTGTCTGATGATGGGGAACAGCATGAATAAATGAGTTTATGGAAATTAGCTAATAAAATGTATTATGCAATCATCCCCAAATATCCCCATTACACAATTACAAAGGGAAAAATATATACAGTCAGACCCATAAATATTGGGACATCGACACAATTCTCATATTTTGGGCTCTATACACCACCACAATGGATTTGAAATAAAACAAACAAGATGTGCATTAACTGCAGACTTTCTGCATTAATTTTAGGGTATTTACATCTAAATCAGGTGAACGGTGTAGGAATTACAACGGTTTCTATATGTGCCTCCCACTTTTTAAGGGACCAAAAGTAATGGGACAAACTAAACAATCCTAAATCAAACTTTCACTTTTCAATACATTGTTGCAAATCCTTTGCAGTCAATTACAGCCTGAAGTCTGGAATGCATAGACATCACCAGACGCTGGGTTTCATCCCTGGTGAAGCTCTGCCAGGCCTCTACTGCAAATGTCTTCAGTTCCTGCTTGTTCTTGGGTCATTTTCCCTTCAGTTTTATCTTCATCAAGTGAAATGCAAGCTCAAAAGGATTCAGGTCAGGTGATTGACTTGGCCACTGCATAACATTCCACTTATTTGCCTTAAAAAACTCTTTGGTTGCTTTCGCAGTATGCTTCGGGTCATTGTCCATCTGCACTGTGAAGCGCCGTCCAATGAGTTCTGAAGCATTTGACTGAATATGAGCAGATAATATTGCCTGAAACAGTCATATTATCAATAAATACAAGGGAACCAGTTCCATTGGCAGCCATACATGCCCATGCCATGACACTACCACCATGCTTCACTGATGAGGTGGTATGTTTTGGATCATGAGCAGTTCCTTTCCTTCTGCATACTCTTCTCTTCCCATCACTCTGGTACAAGTTGATCTTTGTCTCATCTGTCCATAGGATGTTGTTCCAGAACTGTAAAGGCTTTTTTAGATGTTGTTTGGCAAACTCTAATCTGGTCTTCCTGTTTTTATGGCTCACCAATGGTTTACATCTTGTGATGAACCCTCTACATTCACTCTTGTGAAGGCTTCTCTTGATTGTTGACTTTGACACATATACACCTACCTCCTGGAGAGTGTTTTTGATCTGGGCAACTGTTGTGAAGGGGTTTTTCTTCATGAGGGAAATAATTCTTCTGTCATCCACCACAGTTGTTTTCCGTGGTCTTCAGGGTCTTTTGGTGTTGCTGAGCTCTCGGGTGCGTTCTTTCTTTTTAAGAATGTTCCAAACAGTTGATTTGGCCACACCTAATGTTTTTGCTATCTCTCTGATGGGTTTGTTTTGATTTTTCAGCCTAATGATGGCTTGCTTCACTGATAGTGGCAGCTCATTTGGATCTCATATTGAGAGTCGACAGCAACAGATTCCAAATGGAAATGTCACATCTGGAATCTACTTCAGACCTTTTACCTGCTTAATTGATGATGAAATAATGAGGGAATAGTCCACTCCTGTCCATGAAATAGCTTTTGAGTCGATTGTCCCATTACTTTTGCTCCCTTAAAAAGTGGGCGGCACATATAGAAACCATTGTAATTCCTACACCGTTCACCTAATTTGGATGTAAATACCCTCAAATTAAAGCGGAAAGTCTGCAGTTAAAGCACATCTTGTTTGTTTCATTTCAAATCCATTGTGATGGTGTATAGAGCCCAAAATATGAGAATTGTGTCGATGTCCAAATATTTATTGACCTAACTGTATTTATGTTATGTCTTTGCCCCACCTTTAGGAGGAAGTTTTGAACCTGCAATTATGCATCTGTCTAACTACAGTAAGTATGAAGCTGTCAGTCGATGACTGGCCAGCTCAGAATAATTTACCCATGATTATAACTGGTGAGCCTCAGATTGCAAACATGTCATACATTTAAGAAATATGCATATTTCACAACAAGATTATTGTGAAAGCTTGAATGAGGTTTGGAAAGTTACACTTTGGCTCAACACAGTTTTAAAAGAGGCGTCTAAGTGAAAAAGTGGACATGTAATTCTAATAAAGTCAGACAACTATACCTAGCACATCAATCATGCCCATGGCACAGTGATGGTAGTTAACGCTTGTATGAGAAAGTAATATATCAGGTGAATGGGCACTTGTGATGTCAGACAGGCAGATAATATTACATGGCATTTTTACTAGAACTTCTGACAACACTTCCAGACAGCTTCCTGCAGGCATTACCATGTAATAAAAGAGACATGGATATAGTACTTTGATCTTGGGAAGACAGAATTTGCATTTCAGTGAAGAAGTCTCAGATATGTTTCTCCAAAGAGGCAACGTTAAGATGAAACAAGTACAGTTATAACAGTCTTACAACAGCTGACTGCGTGTACAAGGTTATGGTATAAAGGATCGACCTAGTTAAGGTCAACAGTCATTAGGTCGAGATTAACATGGTCAATGCATGAAAATGTCCGACACATGGAAAGGTCAACGTGGATTTTTTTGACTGTTTTTGGTGTTGTTTTTTCCGTAATATGACCAGGAACCACAATTAGTGTATGGCGACCCCTCGCATAGCTCGCCATACTGCTGGAAAGGTGCCTCGCTCCGCTACCACTGCACTCGGCACAGGTTACTATAACCAATAGTAGTCCACGTGGATGGTAAAGAATGAAAAAGCTAAATGTCGACCTGTCCATGTGTCGACCTGTCCCATGTCTTCAATTTGTTGACCATTTTCCTATGTCGACCATGTCAATGTCAACCAATAGAGGTCGACCTATTGACTGTCGGCCTAAGTAGTGTCGACCTACCATCAAGATACTGTATACAAAGCCATCCAACTGGTTACTATCCAATCTGTTCTTAGATACCCCAAACAGTGCTTGTTTTCCAATCTCCGACATGGAACGCATGGGTATTTATTTTTGACCGACATTTGTACTCCATAAATGCTGTCTATTGTATCACCTTGGACACAACAGAAACACAATAACATTATACTGCCTCCCTTTAAAACGCATCAGCTCTAACACCACTGACGCCAACTAATCTCTTAAGGTGGGTACAGGGCGGCTTATCGGGGTAAACTCTCCCGATCATCCATCCTGTGTCCCACTAGCGTAACCCCCTTTCAGCTCCTGTAAGCACCGTACATATGGTGAAGACTACAGCACAGTGTGCACGGTGCTCTTATGGGCTTTTATTGTATTGTATGATCGACGCTTTCAAAATTAAACTTGTTCAAAGTTTCGAGCACCCGATGCCAGCCGTTGTAGGAGCGTCATAAGCTGGTTATCGGCTTAAGCTCCTGCATCAGCACTGCATACACATGGATACAATAATTTTGCCGATCCTTCAATACAGGATGAAAATCGAATGATCAGCATAATTATTGTATCCGTGTGTACTCACTTTTATCTAAGTACTCATCATCTCTCATCTTAACTATTGCAACCTCATCTTCTCTGGGGTGTACTACGAATTGCCGGCTGTCAAGATCCCGGGGCCGGGATCCCAACAACCGGAATCCCGGCAGTGGGGCGAGTGCAAAAGAGCCCCTTGCACACGCGCTGCGCTCACCACCCTCCGTGCTACACGTGCCATGCTATTTATTCTCTCTCCTGGGGTGTTGTGGACACCCCAAGAGGGAGAAAAGTTTGCGGTATACCGGCGGTCAGGATCCCAGCGCCAGTATGCTGGGTGCCAGGATCCCGACAGCCGGTATAATGCGTGCCACCCCTTCTGTGATCTCCCTCTTTCTTGCCTTTCTCCATTTCAATTTATCATAAACACTGCTGTCCATCTCATTTTTTTCTTTCTAAACGGTTTGCATCATGGTCAGTGGTGCCAATAGGATGTGTGTGGGGGGGGGCGGGTAGCAGCTACTATTTACCCGGGTCCAGGCCTTATAGAGGGGCCCAGTGGGGGCCCAAATGTTGCCCCCCCCCCCCCCCCCCCCCCCACCTCACCTGGCAAAAGCTGCGGCAGGTCTTTCCCCCGGCCCAGCACACGCTGCTGTGTGCTGGGCTGCAATGTGGCCAGGGAGGCCCTTAAAGTACAATTTTTTCTGTATTTTTTTTCAGTGTGCAGGACCACACCTCATGTGGTTAGGTTATGCCCCCTGAAAGGTACCTGGGCCTGGCTAAGCTCTCTACTGCCCTGATCATGGTCCCTCCCCTATCTCTTTCTGGGTACTTTATTATGTTCTTCTTGTTCTGTCTGGATACTTATCCGTCTAGTGGTCTCCCCTCTATCTTTACACTAGGAAGGGGGCTGCTGGGAGATGTAGTTCTACCAGCTGCTGACTCTGGAGAGTCACACACACACACACACACACACACACGGGGCGGTGGTGGGTGTCACACACATGCTCATGCACACAGCTATTTCTGTCCACTTTTGCCATCACCCCCTCAGCGCGGTTGCTGATACTCCACCCTGATTACCACTTTGCATGCCTGTTTCCAATATTACTTCCACTCCACCTCCCTCCTCAGGCCAGACTTCCTGCCTCATTTATAATTTTCTACTTATACCCCTTTTCCACTAGCGTAGCACGGGTCGCAGCCGTGTCGCCTGACACGGCTGCGACCCGTGCTACAGCTCCCTGCAGACAGCGCTCACCAACCCGGCAATTGCTGGATTGGTGACGCGCTAGTGACGCGGCAGGGGCGGCGCTGGGAGATCACATGATCTCCCAGCGCCGCCCTCCCTATGCACTGTGAACGGGAGCCGTGTCGCCTCGACACGGCTCCCGTTCACACTTGACAGCTAGCCGGGTTGAACACGTGTTCAACCCGGCTAGCTACCAGGGTAGGATTCCCGAATCACTTGATCCGGGAATTTGCCGGGGAACCCGTTTCCACTAGGGAAAAACACGGGTAAATGCGCGCCCCCGCGCATTTACCCGTGTTTAAAAATTCTAGTGGAAAAGGGGTATGCCACGCGAGAACAGTAATCATAAGTACTTAGGGCCTGATTCAGATTCATGTATGCAAAAGGCTTTGTAGCTGTGATCCTGTACGTGATCGGATATCCGCCACTTGTGTACATAGATGCACGATTATCGACTGTCTAAATAATTCGCTGCTTGTGCAGCTTGGCCATAAGAAGTAAGACGCCGGAGCCACGTTTACTGTGCTTGGGATCGCGGTTGCAGGCTGTGACATTCCCCTGAAATGGTCACGACACACCTGTGTTTGAGTAGCCACTCTCCTATTACATCCCACAAGCACTCTCTGACTGTCAATCCCTTTGTGAATAAATCCTCACTGCGAACGCTATCGCAAGCCATCGCAGCACAGAAGTATGCGCAGTCGCAAAAAATCACTCCACTGCATACATTGACATTGTGTCCACCTCTGAATCAGGCTCCTAGTACACTATTTGCGAATGTAGGAGTTTATTTCCAAAGCACTGGGTTGTTAAACCTGGCACTTCTGATTGTTTTTATGCCTGATATTTTAAAGGGCAATACCTTTACTAACAAGACATGGCTTGCAAAAGCATTGCCCTTTTAAATATCAGGCATAAAAAAATATGATCAGACGTGTCCGGTTTAGTAACTCGACACTTCGTAAATAAACCCCTAAGATGCAAATCTGAGAAAAAAGTACACAGGTTAGGCCCAATAAAAGATATTATTATACTTAAACTGTTACTTTATAGCATATTAGCAAACTAGAAAGCAAGACTGAGGAAAAGGTAGAACTATAAAAGAAACCGTAGCTGGAAAAAGCTTCTCCGCTACATTGTGGGAACGGGATAGGAGTATGAGGACACATCTGTATGTGGTAACAAATGTACGGTATTAACAATAAAATCATCATTCGGTGGGGTTGGCATGATGAAGCCCCGCCAAATCACTGACATGGGCGGTCTCTTGATGGTTATACCCCAAATTCAGGAGTACAGTTTATTGTCAATGACAATAAAATACAGTGCATGAGAGATAACTTATCCACTCAACTGACAATTCTGTTTTCAAAAAAACACTCAGAAATTATTATTAGTATTTTGTATTTAACAAAGTTTTAAAAGTTTCTTTAATTAAATTTTCTTTTTTAGAAAATCTACCTAGGGGGTGTTTTGCACTCCCCTACCCCATGTCCATAGGCCCCCATTATACAATTATAAAATCACTTCCTAAACCCCTCTACTCCTGTGGCCAGTGTAGTTTTTTTTAATCATAATCATTTTAAACAACCCCCCACACCCCCACACCATACATGCCGACATCCTGGCTGCTCTCTCCGGGAGAGAGCAGCCAGGTCGGCTCAGCAGGGGGGCGGGGCGGGGTTATGACACGGATAGGGGGCGGGGCGGAGGCAAAGCGGGGCGGGCAGAGGCGGAACAGGGGAGTGGTTATCGCGGCACTTCATTTAAGCCACGCCCCCTGCTATGTAATGCCGCGATTACCGGCATTATATAGCAGGGGGCATTGCTATGATGACGCGATTCAGCAAGAATCGCGTCATCGACTGCCCGGACCGCCCACTTTACTCACTAAGTGGGCGGCCGGGCAGGGGGACCCCTAAAAAATCGGGAGACTTGCCTGCTTTTCCGGGGGGGCGGGAGGGTCACCCGATTTTCGGGAGCCTCCCGCCCATTCCGAGAGAGTAGGTAAGTATGCCCCACACCACCTCCCTCCAGCTCCAATATGAAGAGTGCAGGAGAACATGAGTTAGGTGAGAATGATTATCAGTTTTCCTGCGCTGGCTTCCCTCATGGCTGCTACTCTGTGCAGTTGCCAGGTTTATACACTGGAGTCAGCAGCTGCCGGGTATATACACAAGGAGCAGCGCATGCTTTCTTTCCCGGCTGCTGCTCTCTGCTGCCCGGTCACTGCTGGCCACAGTGCAAAAGGGCTGGGATAACCCCCTAAAATAATCTACCGTTAGCAGCCCACTGGGCATTTCTTACTGGTAACATCCAATGTGACCATGGGCCTAATTCAGACCTGATCGTAGCCGTGCAACATTTTGCACGGCCATGTTCAGTTGCTCAGACATGCGGGGGGACGCCCAGCACAGGGCTATTCCGCCCGCATATCTGCCCCCCCACCCCCAGCACAAGTACAAAAGCATCACACAGCGGCGATGTTTTGGAACTTGACAAGTAGCTCCCTACCTGCGCAGCTTCTGCGCGCTGGCAGGGAGCTACCCGTTGCTGTCCGGGACGAAGCGGCTGCATGTGATGTCACGCAGCCGCCGCGACCCGGCCCCTGCGTGGTCCAGGCACGCCTGCGTTGCCAGGACTGCGCCGTCAAAACGGCGGCCAAACGCTGCCGGCCCGCCCCCTCCCACCCAGCGACCGCCTCTGCCTGTCAATCAAACAGAGGCAATCGCTGGGATGAGATGGCCATCGGCCACTGCGGCGCCGGCGCATGCGCAGTTCAGACCTGATCGGTTGCTGTGCAAAAACGCACAGCAACGATCAGGTCTGAATTAGGCCTTATGTCAGGTAAAGCCCTAACTGACGTGGTTGCAACTGATGTAACCATGCAAGGCAAGTGGTTAAAACTAACTGTTTTCCTAACTGACATGAAGCAAGGCTAAAAAGAACCAAACAGGATATTTAAATGCTATTTCAGTAAGTGAATAATGCCTGTGATTGTGAATCTCTAATTATTTGTGTAGAAGCCAGAGATCAACTGGAAAAAATAATAATACTGAAGCAAGGCAAAATAGATGGGTCATGCGGTTAGTATGTCACTAAATTACATGTTTATAAAATACTCATGAAGCTAAAAATATCTTTTTGAGAAGTACAGAGGGTGGAGATTCTGGTGCCAATGCATAAACAACTAAAAAACAAACAAACAAAAAACCTAGAGAAAGACACAATACTGTGCATAGCGTTAATTGCATAGCGTTAATCATGTGACTTCTTTTGAAAACTGGTTTCAGGGAGATTGCAGGTGGAAGCAGAATGATGAGGGAATGTGTCATGTTCTAACTCCACCTATGGGTGTATCTATTGACACTCAGGGGTGTGGCCTGCAGCTGAGCTGCTGAATTCAGTATCTGTGTGGTTCCCAGTGCAAGGCGTACCAGCAATACAGAAGGTTTGTGGGCAATGGCCCTCATTCCGAGTTGTTCGCTCGCTAGCCGCTTTTCGCAGCAGTGCACACGCTAAGCCGCCGCCCTCTGGGAGTGAATCTTAGCTTAGCAGAATTGCGTACGAAAGATTCGCAAAATTGCGAATAGAAATTTCTTAGCAGTTTCTGAGTAGCTCGAGACTTACTCTGCCACTGCGATCAGTTCAGTCAGTTTCATTCCTGGTTTGATGTCACAAACACACCCAGCGTTCGCCCAGGCACTCCCCCGTTTCTCCAGCCACTCCCGCCTTTTTCACAGAAACGGCAGCATTTTTTCACACACACCCATAAAACGGACAGTTTCCGCCCAGAAACAACCACTTCCTGTCAATCACACTCCGATCACCAGAACGAAGAAAAATCCTCGTAATGCCGTGAGTAAAATACCAAACTTCTTAGCAAATTTACTTGACGCAGCCGCAGTGCAAACATTGCGCATGCGCAGTTAGCGGAAAATCGCACCGATGCGAAGGAAAATAACGAGCGAACAACTCGGAATGAGGGCCCATGTGAGGTCACTTAATTTCATTTAAAAATCACCCTGGACCTTTAGCTCCCACCTGTTATCTGCCCTGGCAAGTGAGAACTTGCATATACAACTGTACACATAACATTTATCCCTTTTAAGTAAGGCGTCTTTGAGATTGGCTTCCTTATTACACTAACCCAAGACACAAATGCTGACAGGAGACAGGGAAGAAGCTGGGTGCTTTGTGTCACAGGCATTACGTGCCCCCAAAGAGAGCACTCACTGAAAGCCATGTGTGCCCTTTCAGAATGCAGTTAATGCCTGTGACACGGGTTCACTACGATCTGCCGGCGGTCGTGCTCCCGGCGACCAGCATACCGGCGCTGGGAGCACCACCGCCGGCTTACCGACAGTGTGGCGAGCGTAAATGAGCCCCTTGCGGGCTCGCCTCGCGCGCCACGCTATTTTATTCTCCCTCCAGGGGGGTCGTGGACCCCCACGAGGGAGAATAAGTGTTGTATGCCGGCTGTCGGGATCCCGGCGCCGGTATACTGTGCGCCTGGATCCCGTCAGTCAGCATACTGATTACCACCCCTGTGACACTCATCGCCCAGTTTCTTCCCTTTCTCCTGCCCAGCCCAGCCACCATGGACCAAATGAGCCAGTGTAGCGTATTTAATTCCCTTAGATTTTAACAGGTCACTATGGAGGGAGAAGATGCCACCCCCGCCACTGACACTGCCACCTCCACTGCTGACACAGCACCACCACTGGTGTATTTATAATGGGCCCTGAGTCAAGGGGGAAGAAGGGGGGGGGCACACTGCACATGCTGCACCCATATCTTGAATACTTACCCGCCCGGAGTCCTGCACCGACAGCAGCACTGCTGCAGTAGATCATTGGGAAAATTGTGCGGCAGCCATTCTCCCGGCGTTTTGCTCATGCAGAGAAATCTGTTGGAAACTGGCGCCATTTTCCTAGTGATCTGCGCATGCGCGTTAGAGTCTGAGCCCTCTAGTGCTCAGACTCTACAGCGCTGACAGCAGAGAGGAGGGGCCCGGGGGGAGGAGGCTGCACACGGTTATCCTCCTCTCTTAAAATGCTCATAAGCACCATGCGCAGTATTTTGCTCTAAATTACCTTAATTCTTCTGGAGGGGTGTGGCCACCTACCCACATTACCCGGATCCCATGGATGTCTCAACGGCCCTGAGTGCATTAGGCTGTAGAGATCTAAACTCAAAAGTAAAGTGTTAGCGTAAGCAACAGTATCTTTACTTCCATCCCTTCGATGGGACAGGCTTTAAATTAGAGTCAAAATATTTATTTCCACTTTGCAAATGTATTCAATAATTATCACATCTGCATTAACAATGCGGGATGGGATAAATAGGGCCCTTAATGTTTACAATGAGCTAAATTGACTGTTACATGACACTATTGAAAGTTATTAATAAATACGGAATTCCCTTCTGCCTAGTGTTAAGTACAGGTAATTAGCTCAGGCATGCATATTCCATGTAAGTGGTACTGTACTATGGGATCTGGTCTGAAGATCGACACTGTCTAGGTCGACAATGTTTAGGTCGACCACTATAGGTCGACAGTCACTAGGTTGACAGGGTTGGAAGGTCGACATGTGCTAGGTCGACAGGTCAAAAGGTTGACATGGGGTTTTCACATTTTTTTTCCTTTTTTCGAACTTTTTCATACTTAACGATCCACGTGGACTACGATTGGAACGAAGCATGGCGAGCGAAGCGAGCCATGCGAGGGGACACGGTGCACTAATTGTGGTTCCCCGTCACTCTACGAAAAGAACGACACCCCCCAAAAAAAAACTCATGTCGACCTTTTGACCTGTTGACCTAGCACATGTCAACCTAGAAACCCTGTCGACCATCCAACACTGTCGACCTAGTGACTGTCGACTTATAGTGGTCGACCTAAACATTGTCGACCTAGACACTGTCGATCTAATGATCCACACCCCTGTACTATAAGAGATTTGCGAGATTAGAAAACATGGCTTAACATTGATGGCTATAAGATGTAACTCCTGCAAGATGAACACTTTCATGTCCCCTATACTGTAGTAGTAACACTGATATAAGAATGGGGTATGCGCAGGTCTCCGGGAACATGGCGCCCGTGCCTTGTTCCCGGTGATATCTCCAGTGTGCATGTGCAAATCACTCGGAAATGGCCGCGGTGGCCATTTTCCGAGTGATTTTTGTCTGCAGTGCAGGGCCGTCGTCACAGCATTCCGGAGGGGTAAATATAATAACGAGTTTTATGGTAAGAACTTACCCCTGTTAAAACTCTTTCTGCGAGGTACAGTGGGCTCCACAAGTCTGGACAATGGGGTGTAGAGTAGGATCTTGTTCCGAGGCACCAACAGGCTCAAAGCTTTGTTCCCAGAATGCACAGCGCCGCCTCCTATATCACCCCGCCTCCCAGCACAGGAGCTCAGTTTAGTTAACCAGCCCAATGCAGTAGCAGGAAAAGAGACGACAACGGTTAGTAGCCACATAAGAGAAGAGAAGTGTCAGCGGCTAATGCCATATCAACCCAAAGAAGCTAAGTGCGTCAGGGTGGGCGCCTTGTGGAGCACAGCGTACCTCGCAGAAAGAGTTTTAACAAGGGTAAGTTCTTACCATAAACTCATTTTCTGCTGCGGGGTACACTGGGCTCCACAAGTCTGGACAATGGGGATGTCCTAAAGCAGTTCCTTATGGGAGGGGACGCACTGTAGCGGGCACAAGAACCCGGCGTCCAAAGGAAGCATCCTGGGAAGTGACAGTATCGAAGGTATAGAACCTTATGAACGTGTTCCCGGAGGACCACGTAGCCGCCTTGCACAATTGATCAAGGGTTTTGCACCACGTTGGGCCGTCCAAGAAGGTCCAACAGACCAAGTAGAATGGTCCGTAATGTGAACAGGAGCTGACAGACCAGCCTTCACATAAGCATGCGCAATCATCATTCTAATCCACCTGGCAAGGGTCTGCTTGTGAGCAGGCCAACCACGTTTGTGAAATCCAAACAAAACAAAGAGAGAATCAGACTTTCGAATAGAAGCAGTTCTCTTCACATAGATACGGAGAGCCCGTACTACATCCAAAGACCGCTCTTTGGGAGACAAATCAGGAGAAACAAAAGCTGGAACCACAATCTCCTGATTAAGGTGGAACGAAGAAACCACCTTAGGTAAATATCCGGGACGAGTCCTAAGAACCGCCCGGTCACGGTGAAAAATCAGATATGGGGAACCACAAGACACGGCACCCAAATCCGACACTCTTCTAGCAGAGGCAATAGACAGCAAGAACACCACCTTAAGGGAAAGCCACTTAAGGTCAGCTGAACCAAGAGGTTCAAATGGAGGCTCCTGCAACGCCTCCAAAACCACCGACAAGTCCCAAGGAGCCACAGGCGGGACATAGAGAGGTTGGATATGCAACACACCCTCAGTGAAAGTATGAACATCAGGTAAAGTCGCAATATTTCTTTGAAACCACACCGACAAGGCAGAAATATGAACCTTGAGGGAGGCCAGACGCAGGCCTAAATCTAGGCCCTGCTGTAGAAAAGCCAAAAGTTTGGCTGTACTAAACTTGGAAGCGTCATAATGGTTAGATGCGCACCAAACAAAGTAGGAATGCCAGACCCGATGGTAAATCCGAGCAGAGGCCGGTTTCCGGGCCCGCAACATAGTTTTATGACCTCTTCAGAAAAACCCTTAGCTCTTAAGACGGAAGCTTCAAGAGCCACGCCGTCAAAGACAGCCGGGCTAGGTCCTGGTAGACACAGGGGCCCTGAACGAGGAGGTCTGGGCGTTGTGGAAGTAGAAGTGGACGCTCTGACGATAGGCCTTGCAGGTCTGAGAACCAGTGCCGTCTGGGCCACGCCGGAGCTATGAGAAGCAGATTTCCTTTTTCTTGCTTGAACTTCCGAATTACCCTGGGTAGAAGTGACACCGGAGGGAACACGTACGGCAGCCGAAACCTCCACGGCACTGCCAGCACATCCACGAATGCTGCTTGAGTATCCCTTGTCCTTGCTCCGAAGACCGGAACCTTGTGATTGTGTCGAGACGCCATCAGATCCACATCTGGAAGACCCCACCTTTCCACGAGGAGTTGAAACACTTCTGGATGGAGGTCCCACTCGCCGGCATGCACGTCCTGACGACTGAGAAAGTCCGCTTCCCAATTCAGGACTCTCGGAATGAATATTGCCGATATTGCCGGTAGATGACGTTCTGCCCAACGTAGAATCCGTGAGGCTTCCTTCATTGCCAAACGGCTTCGAGTGCCGCCTTGATGATTTATGTAAGCCACTGTGGTGGCGTTGTCCGACTGTACTTGAACAGGACGGTTCTGAATCAAATGCTGGGCTAGGTTCAATGCATTGAAGACCGCCCGCAATTCCAGAATGTTGATCGAGAGGAGAGATTCCTCCTTGGTCCACCGACCCTGCAAGGAGTGCTGCTCCAGCACTGCGCTCCAACCTCTTAGACTGGCATCTGTCGTCAACAGGACCCAGTTGGATTTCCAGAAGGGACGGCCTCTGCACAATTGTCGGTCCTGGAGCCACCAGAGCAGCGACAGACGGACCTTCGGAGTCAAAGAGATCATTTGAGACCTGATCCGGTGAGGCAGGCCGTCCCACTTGGTTAGAATCAGCTTCTGGAGGGGGCGAGAATGGAATTGAGCATACTCCACCATGTCGAATGCTGATACCATGAGGCCCAGCACCTGCATTGCCGAATGTATCGACACTTGCGGACGAGAAAGGAAGCAACGAATCCTGTCCTGATGTTTCAGGACTTTCTCCTGAGACAAGAACAACCTCTGGTTGTGAGTGTCCAACAGCGCTCCCAGATGCACCATGCTCTGAGGAGGGACCAGGGAGGATTTCTTCCAGTTGATGAGCCACCGGTGGGCTTGTAGAAACCGGACCGTCATATCCAGATGACGCAGGAGAAGATCTGGGGAATCTGCCAGGATTAACAAGTCGTCCAGATACGGCAGTATCCTGACCCCTTGACGGCAGAGTACCACTGTCATCACCGCCATAACTTTGGTGAAGACTCGCGGAGCCGTTGTTAAACCAAAAGGTAACGCCCGAAACTGGTAATGGAGGTTGCCAATAGCGAACCTCAGGTATTGTTGATGTGACACTGCTATAGGAATATGCAGGTAAGCATCCTGTATGTCCAGGTAGACCATGTAGTCCCCAGGTTCCAAGGCCAGAACTATAGAGCGAAGGGTTTCCATACGTAACTTGGAAACCTTCAAAAACTTGTTCAGTGCCTTGAGGTTGAGAATGGGCCGGTAGGACCCATTCAGTTTCGGGACTAGAAACAGCGGAGAATAGTACCCCCGGCCCCTCTGAGCAAGAGGCACCTGTACTACGACTCCTGTATCCAGGAGGGTCTGTACCACCGAATGCAGAGTGTTTGCCTTTGTCTGGTCCGACGGGACGTCTGTCTGGCAAAATCGATGAGGGGGTCGGTTTTTGAAGGCTATGGCGTAACCTCGAGTGACGACTTCCCGTACCCAGGCATCTGAAGTGGTCTTCAACCATTCCTGGGTATACCCTAGAAGCCGGCCCCCCACCCTGGGATCCCCCAGGGGGAGGCCCGCCCCGTCATGCGGCAGGCTTATCGGTCTTGGCTGCTGGCTGACGGGCAGCCCAGGCTCTTTTGGGCTTCGGCTTACCAGGTTTGGAAGTGTGGGCCTGCTTATGGTACGCCTGACCTTTTGCTTTACCTGAAGGACGAAAGGGGCGAAAGGACGTGTCTTTGGCCTTCGACACAGAAGGAGCTGTATTAGGCAGACAGGCAGTTTTGGCAGTAGCCAAGTCAGCCACTATCTTATTTAAGTCCTCCCCAAACAGAATATCCCCCTTGAAAGGGAGTACATCCAGGGTTTTTCTAGAGTCCAGATCCACAGACCAGGATCTCAGCCACAATATCCTGCGAGCCAGGACTGACGTAGTAGAGGCCTTGGCTGCTAGGATACTGGCATCAGAAGCCGCCACTTTAATATAGCGAGAAGCTGTGACAATATATGACAAGCATTGTCTAGCATGGTCAGAGGAGATTTCAGCTTCTAACTCCAAGGCCCATGCTTCAATAGCCTCTGCCGCCCATGTAGCTGCAATAGTGGGCCTTTGTGCAGCACCCGTGAGGGTGTAAATCGCTTTTAGACAACCCTCAACACGTTTATCCGTAGGCTCTTTTAGAGACGTGACAGTAGTGACAGGTAGAGCTGAGGAAACCACCATCCTAGCCACATGTGAGTCTACTGGAGGAGGCGTTTCCCAATTCTTAGACAGCTCTGGCGCGAGGGGATAGCGAGCCAGCATCTTCTTTTGGGGCACAAACTTTGTACCTGGGCTTTGCCAGGGTTCCTGACGTATATCCACTAGGTGGTCAGTGAGAGGTAAAACTTGTTTAATCACCTTCTGACGCGTGAACCTATCTGGTTTCTTAGGAGGAACGGATGGCTCGGGATCATCCGTAATCTGCAGAATTAATTTAATAGCCTCCAAAAGATCAGGAACATCCACATGTGAACTACCCTCCCCATCAGCCGTATCTGAGTCAGAACCTGTGGGGTCAGTGTATGTGCTGTCTTCTTTAGACGAGGTTTCAGTGACAGCAGTGGATTGTGAGGAGACGAGCGCTCGCCTAGAGGACCTCTTGGACTTAGGCGAGCGATGGTCAGACTTTTTAGTAGTCAGGGACTGGTTCAACTTCTTTAATTGAGCAGATAAACCATCCACCCACGGCGGGTTAGCTGCAGGGACCACATACGGTTGTACCGGCATTGGGGATCCCATAGGGGGTGTTAGTTTATGAACTAGCGTATGCAGAAGCGTGGAAAAAGCGGCCCACGGAGGGTCAGTATGTGCCTCCGTTGCCACAGTCCCACTGGGGGGCAAGAAACCCCCAGAACCAGAGCCCACAGCTGCTATATTCTCCCCATATGTGCCTGTGGCTTCAGCAACACTAGCAGTGTGTTCCGCCCCAGAACCGTTACCCTCAGAAGCAGACATGATATAACTTGCAGTATGAGGTAACACAGTACAATTATTAGCAGCACTATATCCCTAAACCCAAACCCCTACGCAGTGTAGTCAGCACCAGCAGAGATAAAGGAGAGATATGGTGACTAAATCACAGAGAAAAATACGTAATACAGTATATCTTTGTGAAAATCCTATATTAGATAACACCTGACGCACCAAGCCCCCTCAGGTTATAGAATATAGGGATAGCAAGTTGAGTGAAAGACACGAGATGGACACCACTCAGCTATCAATGCACACACAAATAGTCACAGTTTGTACAATGCAGAGGTTATTACAGACAATAATACTGCACTGGACTTGCTTACACAGCTATATAGTCAATCGATATAACACTACACAGTAAGAAACTGGATGTATATCACAGGGTAATTGTACTATAAACCCCTGACTAAATGCACTCTTTCTTACTAACACTGACTAAAAAGGCAGGTAGAATACTTAAGTGTCATGTAAAGGCACAGCGCTGACAACCAGGCGGCTTTACATAGGAGGATTTGTCCAAGCAGTCCCAGGAACAGTGAGCTGAGGAGTAATGGCGCCGCAGACACTGACAGGGAGTGAGGAAAAGACAGAGATGCAGCTCCAGGGCGGGAACACTTGCTGGAAATGGCACCCTGGGGCTGGGGGAGGGGCTTCAGGTCTAAGCCTTATCCCCCTTGCTGGCAAAACCACCGGGTACTGTGGGCGATATTAAAATCGGTTTTAAGAGAAAACCTGACCTGCGCCCATGCCCTGGTGATCTAGTGGGAACGCCTGTATCCACAGTGTCCACCGCCAGCGCGCGGCCCGCCTCCCACTGACCGCGCCGGATCGCGATAAAGACCGGGTCCCGCGAGCGGGACCCACTTACCACCTCCCGAAGCGCGGCCACGCGATCCTGGAGAGCCCCAGCCGTGTGTGTCTAACATGAAGAAAACCGGAGCCTCCGCTGTAGGTACCCGGCAACCAGGGCTCGGGAGTGTACAGCGCCGCTGGGGAGAGCTGGAGCTGCAGCAGTGAATGTCACAAGACATTTACCACCGCTGCTGCCCTTGAAGTCTTCACTTTTTACCTCATAAAAAGCTTTTCTCAGGGCTGCTTGGAGCAGCCCCTCTGTTAAGTGCCTGCTTACTGCAGCACCAACTGACAAACTGAGCTCCTGTGCTGGGAGGCGGGGTGATATAGGAGGCGGCGCTGTGCATTCTGGGAACAGTCAAAGCTTTGAGCCTGTTGGTGCCTCGGATCAAGATCCTACTCTATACCCCACTGTCCAGAATTGTGGAGCCCAGTGTACCCTGCAGCAGAAATATGGGTGCAGTGTGTGCAGTGTTGGCCTCCCTGGACCCAGGGGCCCGTGTGCACCGCACACACTGCACCCATTATAGAAACACCTACGGGTATAGGTATTCTCTCACCGAGCAGCCGCCCCCTTCTCTTATATAATTAGAAAAATAACATATTTGTTAAAATTATTTATTGAACGCAACAAAGAAATTATAAAACCAGAACTACACATATTAAACGTAAACAGTCTGGCCATCAAACGTGATAAAGACAATAAGGGGTAAATTTTCAAAATGTAGTTATAAACCTGGCGGTCGGGATCCCGGTGGTCAGCATACCGACGCCGGGATCCCGGCCGCCAGAAGGCCAGTAGGGGGCCCAGGGCTATTCCCACTCGTGGGTGTCCGCGATACCCATAGAGTGGGAATAGGAACTGTGGTGAGCGTAGCAAGTGGCTTCGTTGCGCTTGCCCCCTGCTGGCGTTCTGGCGGCCGGGATCCCAGCGTCTGTATGCTGACCACCGGGACCCCGACCGCCAGTATCGTGTTACACACTCAAATTTACTATGGTGTGAGTTTTTTTAGAACTGGTGATGTTGCCCAATAGCAACCAATCACATTATATCCATTATCTTCTAGAAGCAGCTAGACATGTTAAGCAGAATCTGATTGGTTGCAATGAGCAACATTAACAGTTCTAAAATACTCCCACCTTAGTAAATTTACCCCTAAAAGACAACTACAAATAAACATTGGAATTAAGGAAGATGCAATTTCTGTATAGCATTTTACAAAAAAACCTAAAAGATGTGGGAATCAAGTGCCTAATTCATGTTTGTACACATGACTGCGCATGTGCCGTGATCACACTGAGGGGCAGATTTATTAAGCCTGGTGAAGTGATAACGTGGAAGGTGGAACGCTCCAGCCAGTCAACTCCGAACTGTCATTTTTCAATTCCAGTCTGTAACATGTAAGTTAGGAGCTGATTGGCTGGTGCGTAATCACCTTCCACTTTATCACTTCACCAGGCTTAATAAATCTGCCCCTGAGGACTTTAACGCAGAGTGAGAGACAGGAAAGGACAGTTTATGAGGTAACCGGGAGTGGCTGCAAAAATGCAGGTGAGTCATGGGCGTTTTTTGGGCATGTATCTTCAGCTGCCATCATGTACACAGTGAAATATGGCACCAGCGTCGCTACTGCTGCGTCCAGTCTGCGTAGCCTTAGGTCTGCCCTTACAGTTGATGGGGGTCATTCCGAGTTGTTTGCTCGTTGCCGTTTTTCGCAACGCAGCGATTAGGTGAAAAATGCGCATGCGCTTGGTACGCAGCGCGCATGCGCTAAGTAATTTAACACAAAACTTTGGAGATTTACACAAGCTCGAGCAACGTTTTTTCAACGCTCGAGTGATCGTAGTGTGATTGACAGGAAGTGGGTATTTCTGGGCAGAAACTGTCCATTTTCAGTGAGTGTGCTAAAAAAAACGCAGGCGTGCCAGGTAAAAACGCAGGAGTGGCTGGAGAAACGGGGGAGTGGTTGGCCGAACGCAGGGTGTGTTTGTGACGTCAAACCAGGAACTAAACGGACTGAGGTGATCGCAGTCTAGGAGTAGGTCTGGAGCTACTCAGGAACTGCAAGGAATTATTTAGTTGCAGTTCTGCTAACCTTTCGTTCGCTATTCTGCTAAGCTAAGATACACTCCCAGAAGGCGGCGGCCTAGCGTTTGCAATGCTGCTAAAAGCAGCTAGCGAGCGAACAACTCGGAATGAGGGTCGATATTCCTTGTTCATGTGAGTAGGCTGCGAATGTGTACGCAGTTGTGAATGAGTTTGTGATGGCTCCTGTGGGCGCCACTGTTCATTTCAAGACAGCAGCTTCACTTACTAACATTAGCAATTCCATAGCTTAAAAACCACAGCTGCATAAGCAAGTGCGTACAAACATGAATTAGGCCCCAAGAGGAAAGAACACAGAAGAAATGAGGGAGGAAATATTTAGGGGAGGGGAATGTTCAACCCTGAGAAAGGTCAGCTGACAGGAGATATGGAAGGTGCAGGAGGAACTAATTTTGTCAAGTATTGTTATAACAAAGCAAGTTAAAAGTCAAGGAAAGTATTGTTTATGACAAGAGGTCCAGGATGACCACACTTTGTGGAATTGAGTGGAGGAATTCCTCCGAATGCATATGATGTTCTCCATTTGATTTGTGTACTATACCCTGTAGCAGTCTGAGGTAACAGTGGGGAAAGGATGATTCTTACAGTAGGTAGAAGGACTTTACATGTAGCATGGCTCATAATATGGTGGAACAATTTGTAGGTGTGTTAGGGCGGTCTGGGACAGGGAGGGACAGGAGGGTGTATATACTTTAGATCAGCGGTCGCCAACCCGTCGCTCGCGAGCGACGGGTAGCTCGGCATCGCATCTTAAGTAGCTCGCGGCAGCGGCATATTAATATGGTGCTGGCCGTCAGCCAATCAGAGCTTGCGCTCCAGCTCCTGATTGGGTGCACGGCCGGAGACGTCAGCAGCACCGGCAGTTTAGATGGAGCAGGAGACGCGCTGTGCTAGTGGGCTCTACTCTCCTCATCTCCTCCACTCAGACACAGCAGCGGCTGCGGGGGCAAAAATTGTAAGCACTACTGTTGTATTTGGGGGAATTACATGTATCTGGTACTACTGGGGGGCATCACATGTATCTGGCACTGTGGGGGGGGGCATTTGTGCATCTGGCATTGCGGGGGGCATCACATTTATCTGGTACTGCTGGGGGTCATTGTGTATCTGGCACTGCTGGGTGGCATTACTTGTTTATCTGGCACTGCTGGGGGCATTATTTGTTTATCTGGCACTGCTGGGGGGCATTACTTGTTTATATGGCACTGCTGGGGGGGGCATTATTTGTGTATCTGGCACTGCTGGGGGCGCATTATTTGTGTATCTGGCACTGCTGGGGGGACATTACTTGTGTATCTGGCACTATGCGGGGGGCATTACTTGTGTATCTGGCACTGCGCAGGGGGCATTACCGCTGCAAGGCCACACCCACTTTTGTGAGCCCACACCCACTTTTCTGAGCCCCCACCCACTTTCACAGGAATGCATTAGGGGGAGGGGGTAGCTCTTCCAGAGGTTTTATTTTCCGAAAGTAGCTCACACCCCAATTAAGGTTGGAGACCACTGCTTTAGATCATGTAGAACCTGTAGATTAAGAATCTAGGAAATTAGGGTAATAACCTCTTTCCAAAATGATGTAAATTTGGGGAAGCTCCACCAGGTACAGTATGCAACAAAGCTGATTAATGGTTCTCTTACAGGAATCTGAGGTGTCAGGGTAGATACCATGGAGCCTGGTGGACACAATAACAGAGATAAAGCAGATTACAAGCTTCTGAGCATGCACCAATCTGAAAACATCAGATATGTACTTAAATATTGAATTTACAAACTTATCCGAATTAAGCCCCATGTTATGAATGACTCACAAATAACATCACCATTGATGATTTTAAGTGTATTACTAAATTGCAGTGTTCTTTCAATGTACATTCCATTCCATACTGCATGCATACCAATTATACGTAGTACATCAACATCTGACAGATGAAAAGAATAATGATTAACTTTATTAACTAATGCCAGAAACAAGCATATATAGACCTCCTTGTGTTTCTACTCATTTAGAGCGGACAAGATGAATACTAACAATATTTTAAATAATATATACCAAAATTACATCAAGTAGTAACAAGTAAGGACTAATGACTATTGCCATGTGGTAGAATTAATCATACCAGTGTGCGCAATGAATCACAATATGTAATTTCCATTCATCTTCAATAAGCTAATTTGTCATAATGTGTAATCTACTGCTTTAAAAAAAAAAAAAAAACCTAAAATAAAAACAGAGCCGTCATTTTTCTTAGTATTTTAGTACTACTGTCTCTTACCATAACCTTGCTGAAGACTGGCAAGTGGTTAACCTCCGTCCCACAGAAATCTCCCCAAAATGTAATAGCCAGGGCCCAAAGTTAAGAGGCAGCTATTTTGAAACACAAATTATGAGTGGGATTCAAATCTTTTCTGCCCCCTCCCGCCCCCATCGTGCCCGCCGGCAGTATTCAAATGTTACTGACGATGGTCGCGATATCAGCATTTCAGCTCATCACCCCCAGGGGTGGCGAGCTGAAACGCGTGATAAGTGACCCGTTTGGATGCCCAAACGGGACTTTTCACGATCGCGTCCATGTCTTTAGTCGGGTTTAGCTGCTTTACGCGGCTAAACCCGGCTCTTGTGGGCTCGATCAGTGCGAAAACGGGGGTCATTAGAATATCGCCCCGCGATCTCCCATTACTTTAGACAGGAGATCGAGGGCGATAAAAGATATGATTCCCGCCCTTTGTGTGAGATTTACTGTGGGATATTGTCAGCTTTGTCCACCACAACTGGCAAAGCCCCAATCCCCTGATCAGAGGGTCTCGGGGGTTAATACAATTACCCGCGATGAAGTTGTGGCACAAGTAAGTGCGGCATACTGTATGCTGCATATACAGTATTGATGGACAGCCCCATACGCAACGTGCAAAAATCGTTGAGTCCAAGTTGAGATCAGGCCATGAGGGCGATGAATTACAGTGATTTTTACACACCATTGCAACGGCAACTCACCCCCTTCTGTTGCACACTTTTAAAAAAAACATTGCACTCTTCATCTACAGTATCTTTGGGGGTAATTCAGAGTTGATCGCAGCAGCAAATTTGTTAGCAGTTGGGCAAAACCATGTGCACTGCAGGGGGACCAGGTATAACATTTGGCTGTATGCATGCTGGGTGGCCTTGCCCTGCGATGGGCAACTCCCAGCCTGCAATCCAAAGACTACAAATTCTGCTACTTAGCAAAATTTTCAATCCTTACTGAATCAGGTCCATAGATGCTTCCTGCCAATTTAGATAAAGCTGCAATCTTCTGTGATCCGCTGCAAAGCATCAGATCATCTGCTAAAACATCTGCCATCTGAGTAACCACTCAAACAGCCATATCTGTTCCGTAGCCGAGGAAGGTAAGTATACAGTATGTTCAGTAGCGGATCTTGCCACGGGCAAGCAGGACTTTTGCCCGGGGCGCCGCCTTCCGGAGGGCGCCGGCGCCATCCGGAGGGCGCCGCACCATGGCAAGATCCGCTGCTGCTGTGGTGCCCCCCCGCTGCCGTGGCCCGCTGTCCCGTTGTCCGTTCCGTTGTGAAGGGAAACTAGACGCTACGCGTCTAGTTTCCCTTCGTGGGCTGCCCGCAGTGAAGGGAAACTAGACGCTACGCGTCTAATTTCCCTTCCTGGAGAGGACCTTCACTGTAATGAAGTGCGGTGCGCGTTGACGTCATCGCGCACCGCACAGCAAAGGTCCTCTCCACGAAGGGAACTAGACGCTTAGCGTCTAGTTTACCTTCGTGGAAAGGACCTTTGCTGTGCGGTGCGCGATGACGTCATCGCGCACCGCACATCCTACAGCAGTACAGGGGGCGTAAATGACCACGCCCCCTGTATGAAGCCACGCCCCCAATGCCGCCCGGGGCGCCCGAAGCCCCGGAACCGGCCCTGAGTATGTTGGAAGATGTAGACACTGGCTTGGGTACTCCCAAAGAAGTTTTCAGAAATGCTGCCAGGAGCCAACCATCCCTCATCTACAATACACACAGGGCCAGATTAAGCCTTGGAGGGGGTGGGGTGGGGGATGGGGGGGGGGGGGTTGGATTACCAGGGCACTTAAGACAGGGGCACCTGGGGGAAGGGGAGGGGGGTGCATTCCTCCCACCATGACCCATTCCAGGAGGGACAAAATCATCTCTACCTGGACTTCCCTCTTGATATAAGATTGGCGTCGCCTGTGCTGAACTATTTAATTGATAAGACAAGTATTTCAACCCAGGTGATTGCAATCATAAATTGAGAGGGAAGTCCAGGTACTGAATGCTCTCATTGGATAACAGGTTACACAGGACCCAGACACCCATATAGGGAAGAGGAGAAGCTGGGGTTCCTGGGTCACTTACAGCTCTCTTGTCTCTCCTCTAGTCAGGAAGCTCCATCTGTATCTCATGAAACCTGATACTTCTGTGTCTCTGCCTGTACTGCATACTGTCCTGCTCACATTCTGGCTGCCTGGTTCTGCTGCTGCATAAGAGGGAGAGCTAGTGATGTTAGTGTGCTCTGGCCAGAGGGCCCCCTGAGAGAGGGGGGCACGTGGTACAGTATGTCCTGCACCCCACATTTAATCTGGCTATTAATAGACTACAGCCTGTCAGTCAGGCTGTGGCTTAGTTTGGCACTGTGTATGACAACCCAGGAACTGTTCTGCACATGTGCAGAACAGGTCCTGTGCATGTGCAGTCCAAACAACTATCAGAGTAGTACCCAAACCATCGGATTTGCTTATTAACTAATAGCAGTGTCGCCAATAGGGGGGTGCGGACTCCAAAGAGGTGACAAGAAAACGCTCTCAGAGTGACACTTGACTCCAGCAAAGCAGAGTCAGTCTCTAGGGTCAGACCAGCAGCTCCAGGAATGCTGCATATAACCCCAGAGTGATGGAAACAAAATGTCTTGTAATGCCACACACCCTTCCCAGTAATAATAATAATAATAATAATAATATATCAATTTATTATGTTAAAAAACATTTAATAAAAAACACTTAAAAAACAATTATCTCCTTATGTGTCAGGTAAAAATAGAGTGAATACACCTTTTACAGTTCTCATATAAATCTGTTTGCAATTGGACCGATTGGTGTCTGTTCCTGAATATATACCCAGGTAAGTCCACTAGTTCCAGTGAGGATACAGTTATATTCAGCACAATTCGGCAGTTGGATAATTACCGGTCACCGTAATTAGAAGTGGAAAGGCTTCCATGAGTTAAAATCCACGATGGGAATTAGTGTCCTCATTTGATGCGGTGGGTGCTGTAGTTGTCCTCTTTATGATGAACAAACGGGCTGGTAGTGCATCCGGGGTTGGTTCAGACACTCAGGAGTACGGTCACAGGAACCCCCTGTTTGTGCATCATAAAGAGGACAACTACAGCACCCACTGCATCATATGAGGTGACCGGTAATTATCCAACTGCCGAATTGTGCTGAATATAACTGTATCCTCACTGGAACTAGTGGACTTACCTGGGTATATATTCAGGAACAGACAGCAATCGGTCCGATTGCAAACAGATTTATATGAGAACTGTAAAAGGTGTATTCACTCTATTTTTACCTGACACATGAGGAGATAATTGCTTTTTAAGTGTTTTTTATTAAATGTTTTTTAACATAATAAATTTATATATTATTATTATTATTATTATTATTATTATTACTTCTATCCAATCACTTCATTTTTAGTGTGACTCTCCTGTTCTTCTGGCAGCTGCTTGGTGCAGCGATTACATATTGAGCGCCTGTCTCTTCTTGATAAGAAGTTTTTTTGCAATGTCATTGTGTAGTTGCAATTTACTAATGCACTAAGGAGGTCATTCAGACCCGATCACACGCTAGCTTTTTTCGCAGCGGTGCGATCGGGTCTGAACTGCGCATGTGTATGCACCGCAATGCGTAGATGCGCCGGCCGCCGGCGGTCAGCGATAGATTTTACGAAGAAAGCGATCGCAATTAACTATCCTGGTTATGAGTGGACCACAGGTTTTATGTTTCGGAAATGTGGCCAATGGTAACTTCACAATAGATGAAAGCAACAATGAATGTAACATTTCACAAGATAAATTGTACAGAAGTGCTAAAATACTCTGGAGAACAGTTGTTTTTATAGATGCTGCTTGCAAGAGCATTTTTTATTCTTTGAAGTTCATTCCCAAACCAGCCATGTGTCTTTGTGTCACAGAACTTTCACAGGTTACAACCCCGATGCTGCGAGAGCTAATACAGGAAAGTGAAAAAGCTTTAAACCAGCACAGATTGTGTCTCTCCTGAAAATAACATTTTGCAATTGTCATCGTCGAGAATTACGATGCAGTTGCATTTCACAAGAAATATCGTAGCAATTAAATGGATATCCCTAACCATACAATATTTCCAGCATTATTCTTATACTGTATTGATCTCAAGAAGTTCAAGGTCCTGTTGAGTAGAACTACGTATTTCTAGTGACTGCAGAGTGAAAAATACAAAACAAAACTATAGTGCATGCTTGTCAACATTTGTAAAACAAAAATTCCACAAACACCTTATTGCTACATAAATAAATCAAGGAACATGTAGAGTATTGGGGGATGGATGAGAAGTGCGACTTAGTTATGTTGGGGTATGGTGTTCAACATTAATGGCCCTCATTCCGAGTTGTTCGCTTGCAAGCTGTTTTTATCAGCATTGCACACGCTAAGCTGCTGCCTACTGGGAGTGAATCTTAGCTTAGCAGAATTGCGAACGAAAGATTCTCAAAATTGCGAATAGAAATTTCTTAGCAGTTTCTGAGCAGCTCGACACTTACTCTGCCACTGCGATCAGTTCAGTCAGTTTCGTTCCTGGTTTGACGTCACAAACACACCCAGCGTTCGCCCAGACACTCCCCCGTTTCTCCAGCCACTCCCGCGTTTTTCCCAGAAACGGCAGCGTTTTTTCACACACTCCCATAAAACGGCCAGTTTCCGCCCAGAAACACCCACTTCCTGTCAATCACACAACGATCATCAGAACGAAGAAATAACCTTGTAATGCCGTGAGTAAAATACCAAACTTCTTAGCAAATTTACTTGACGCAGCCGCAGTGCGAACATTGCGCATGCGCAGTTAGCGGAAAATCGCACCGATGCGAAGAAAAATAACGAGCGAACAACTCGGAATGAGGGCCAATGTGCGCAGTTAAACATTGTGGAAGAACATCATGGAGAATTGCACGCATACAGATTTGTCCGCATACAGCTAGCGCATCCTAGACTCTCCCCTACAGTGATTGGGTACTTTCCCCCTAAGTTTGCATCTTAATTCGCTAATCATGTACTAAATACTGTACTAAGGATTAGTATTTTTCTCACAAAGAAACTGATATAAAGTAGCAGATTAATGATGGTTACGCCACGCATCATTTGGCTACTTTCTACCAATTACTTTGCAACAAAAATTACTAATCCTAAGCACAGTGCTTAGTACACTCAGGGACGTTACTAGGGGTGTGCAAGCAGTACTGTCACACAGCACTGTGGGCAGTGCCACCATTGCCCCCATAGCACCTGCATGTCAAGGAGAGGCATCCTGCAGCCAATAGTGCTGCTGCAGAGCCGTCCAAGGGATGCTCCGGGCATTTACCCTATAGAGCAGCCCAGAGTGTCCTTAGGATGTTCCGGCCAGAGCTTTACTTCCTAATACCGGCACCCCCGCCCCTTAGGTGTGATGTCACAACCTCATGGGTTCGGGGGTGGGGTATGCACTAGTGACATGCAGTGAGGTCCATACAGTAGCTGGGGAGGCACTGGCAATTATCAGAGACAGATTTACTCACACACATACTGTATATGAACCCGATGGTTCATGGGGGCATTAAATAAAGGTGCAGCAGCACAATGTTCTAAGTTATATATATCTTCTTTGTATTATTCTAATCATTTTATAGTCAAAACACTAAAGTATACTGACTGCATGACTACACCCCAGGGAGGTGCGAGCTGAAATGTCAGCCGATCGCGCCCAAATGGAGCAACAATTGAATATCTCCATTGGGAGCCATCTGCTGGCTGCCAGTGCGACATACATTTTAATTCCACCCTATTGTTAGGCGCCGGGGTCCGCTCGTCGGTGCGGCCCGGCGCCTAGCAACCAGGGACGCCGTGCGCGTTCAGCCGCCGGCTCCCTGGCAACGCTAGACGCCGGGCGCACAGAGCCGCTCTGACCTTAGCAACGGGGACGCCACGTTCAGCCGCGTTCCCCGTTGCTGGGCCTGTCCTAAATTACCTGATTATGTGCTGGCCGTGCAGCATGCAAGCTGCACGGCATTTCCATTGATTACCCTGTCTGGATCTTGATTGGAGGGTTCCTGAATAAAGGCACCCTCAGGACTTCTTACAGACGCCGGTGATAGCTTCCTGTTTGCCTGTGTCTGCTACAGAGAGTTTCCAGTCCTGCTCAATCCGGTTGTTCCTGTCCTCAGAGATCCTGTACTCTGAAGTTTGCCATCTATTCCTGGAGTCTGACCGAGCACCTTTTAACATCCTGTGGTGTTCGTGAGTCGCGGCTCAGCCGTGTGTTGCGGCTTGTCCGCTTACTGTTTATTATTTAGTTAATTTGTGTTCTGGAGCTTTTGCGGAGGATTCCGCTCCCACAGATCCACTCTGGTATCCAGCGGTGCTGGATAGGAGTAACGGATCAGTGGTTCTTTGGTTGTCCTTTTCCCTGGCGGCTAGTCCGCACATACCTTTGGTTAAAGTTAGTTAGCTTGTAACCCCTGGCCTGGTTGCTTAGTCAGAGGGCCCCTTGTTATCACCCTGTCTCGGATTTCCCTTTGTCTCCCATTAAGACCTGCGGGGGCATCGGGGTTGGGCAGACATAATCCGCCCTTCGAACGCGGCTGCCATGGGCTCAAGCAACCATAGTCTCGCAAGGGATTTCTGATAACACGGGCGAGACAACGGAGTTAGGGCGCCAGGGGTTACTAGGCTCTCCTGCTCCCACAACCAGCATATCTTCCCAGTACTCAGACCTCTGCCATAAGATCTCTTCTGGTCTGGAGTACGGGAATCATAACATTATCACCGGCCAGACAAAAGAAAAAATTTAAATTAACAGGAGTTAATTTTTTCACTTATTCAGTTGGGAGATTTGGTCGGCCTCATGAATCCCGCCGGTATTGGGCCAAATCCTGGCCAGCTTCTAGTTAGTCAGATTCAAGAACTTACTCAGATGGTTCAGGATCTGTCCCTCCGGGTGAGGTCACAGGAAGATCTGTTACGGACTTCCCCGAGGGTCATCCCTGAACCAAAAATGCATCTGCCTGACCGTTTTTCTGGGGATAGAAAACAGTTTTTTAATTTTAAAGAGTCTTGTAAACTTTATTTTCGTTTAAGACCAGTCTCCTCAGGTACGGAGGCTCAGCGGGTTGGAATTATTATTTCTCTGCTTCAGGGGGATCCTCAGACCTGGGCTTTTGGTTTAAAGACAGACGATCCGGCCTTATCGTCTGTAGACGCCTTTTTAAAATCTTTAGGGCTATTGTATGACGACCCTGATAGAGAGGCGTCCGCTGAGAGTCAGTTGCGTGCTCTTAGACAGGGTAGGAATCCCGCAGAGAATTATTGTACGGAGTTTCGCCGTTGGTCGAACGACTGTGGATGGAATGACCCAGCCCTGCGCAGTCAGTTTCGCCTCGGCTTATCTGAATCTATAAAAGACAGTCTCCTTCAGTATCCCGCTCCTGAGACTCTCGATAAACTCATGGAGCTCTCTATTAAGATAGATCGTCGGCTCAGAGAGCGGAGGGCTGAAAAAGGGGCATCTGTCGGGTCTTCTCCTTGTGTGCTTTCCATTCCTGTAGACATGGAGGAGCCTATGCAGATAGGTCTCTCCAAATTGTCTCCTGAAGAAAGAACCAGGAGGCAAAATTCTGGTCTTTGTTTATACTGTGGAGGTAAGGGACATTTTGCCCGTAGTTGTCCGAACAAATCGGGAAACTTCCTGACCAAGTGAGTTGTGAGGGGGTTCACTTTGGTCTGCAGCTCATCTCCTCAAATAATTCACTGTTAGTTCCTGCTAAAGTTTCCTTTGGCAGCCTCTGTTCCTCGGTCTCTGCTTTTGTGGACAGTGGAGCTGCAGGGAACTTTATGGATTTAACATGGGCCAAGGCCTTAGGTATTCCTCAGTTAACCTTGGGTAGGTGTGTCACCATGCATGGTTTAGATGGGAGTCCCTTGTCCAATGGGGTTATTTCTCTAGGTACACCTCCTGTTTTACTCTCGGTGGGTGCCCTGCATTCTGAAAAGATTGAGTTTTTCCTTACTCATTGTCCAGCAGTTCCTGTGGTTCTGGGTCACCCTTGGCTGGCCTTTCATAATCCCATCATTGATTGGCAGTCGGGGGAGATCTTACAATGGGGTACCATCTGTAGGAAAGAATGTATTATGCTTCCTATCCGAGTAGCTGCCGCCGTTCCTGCACCCATTCCTGAGGAATATCAGGATTTTGTCGACGTGTTTTCCAAGGGCAATGCGGATATTCTGCCTCCCCATAGGCCTTACGATTGTGCCATTGAGCTAATTCCTGGTGCCACGTTGCCTAAAGGAAGGTTATATGCATTGTCTGGTCCTGAAACTGTGGCCATGAATGAGTATGTGAAAGAAAGCCTTGGGAAAGGTTTTATCAGGCCATCTAAATCCCCATTAAGTGCAGGTTTCTTCTTCGTAGAGAAGAAGGATGGTTCACTCAGACCCTGCATTGACTTTAGAGCTTTGAATAAAATCTCAGTAAAGAATACTTACCCTCTGCCGCTGATCTCTGTCCTCTTTGATCAGCTACGTTCGGCTGTGATTTTTTCCAAAATTGACCTTAGAGGAGCATATAACCTCATCAGAATCAAGTCAGGGGATGAGTGGAAAACGGCATTCAGTACTCAATCAGGCCATTATGAGTATCTGGTTATGCCATTCGGCCTGTCAAACGCTCCGGCAGTTTTCCAGGATCTCATTAATGATGTGCTCCGTGAATTTCTTGGAAGATTCGTTGTAGTCTACTTAGACGATATTTTGATATATTCTGACTCTGAAGAACAACATGTTACCCAGGTGCGTCAGGTGCTAAAGAAATTACGTGAAAATCACCTATATGCCAAACTGGAGAAGTGTGAATTTCATGTCACGGAGGTATCCTTTTTAGGGTACATTATTTCCCCTCGGGGATTCCGTATGGAACCGAAGAAGCTCCAAGCCATCCTTAGTTGGGCGCAACCCACCAATTTAAAAGCAATTCAGCGCTTTTTAGGGTTTGCAAACTACTATAGAAGATTTATTCACTCTTTCTCTGACCTAGTTGCTCCCATTGTGGCACTTACTAAGAAGGGAGCAGATCCTACCAATTGGTCATGTGAAGCTGAGTTATCTTTTCAGGCCTTGAAACAAGCCTTTGTCTCAGCCCCTGTCCTTAGACATCCCAACCCAGAATTGCCTTTCATTGTTGAGGTTGATGCCTCGGAGGTTGGAGTAGGGGCTATCCTTTCTCAGAAGGATCCAGATTCCCTTGAATTACATCCTTGTGCCTTTATGTCCAGGAAATTCTCATCTGCAGAATCCAACTACGATGTTGGTAACCGGGAATTGCTGGCTATTAAATGGGCTTTCGAGGAGTGGAGGCATTGGCTTGAAGGAGCGACCCATACCATTTCAGTTTTGACTGATCACAAAAATCTTCAATACATTGAATCTGCCAAACGACTGAATGCCCGGCAGGCTCGTTGGGCTTTATTTTTTACTCGTTTCAAATTCATTATCACCTTCAGGCCAGGTTCCAAGAATACTAAGGCAGATGCCCTGTCACGCAGTTTTCTTCCAGTTCAAGACAACAGTCCTGTTACTCCCATACTTCCGTCTTCAGTCATTCGGGCAGGCCTCACACAGGATGTATTTACCCAGTTAAAGCTGCTTCAACATCAAGCTCCTGGAAATACTCCTGCTGGTCGTCTTTTTGTCCCTGAGTTTTTGAGAGCTACTGTTTTAGCGGAGTTTCATGATAGCAAGGTTGCCGGGCATCCGGGAATCGCTAAGACTTTGGAATTAATCTCCCGCTCAGTATGGTGGCCTGGTCTTTCCAAAGACATTAAAGAGTTTGTTTTTTCTTGTCAGGTCTGTGCACAGCATAAAGTTCCCCGTTCTTTGCCTATAGGTCAACTTATGCCCTTGAATGTTCCCCTTAGGCCATGGTCGCATATCTCCATGGATTTTGTGGTGGACCTCCCTCTGTCAGCCGGATGCCGAGTCATATGGGTGGTAGTGGACCGTTTTAGCAAAATGGCCCATTTCATTGCTCTTCCCCGATTGCCATCTGCCCAGGGATTGGCAGTCTTGTTCCTCCGCCATGTTTTCAGACTCCATGGCTTACCCACTGATATTGTCTCTGACAGGGGTCCACAATTCATTGCACAATTTTGGAAGTCCTTTTGTGCTTCGTTGAAGATGAAATTATCATTAACCTCCGGCTATCATCCCCAATCCAATGGACAGACTGAGCGAGTTAACCAATCTCTTAAACAATATTTGCGTTTGTACTCGGCCAAACTCCAAAATTACTGGTCTGAGTTTCTTCCATTGGCGGAGTTTGCTTATAATAATGCCTGTCATTCCTCCACCAATGTGTCTCCATTTTTTGCAGTTTTTGGTTTTCACCCCAGAGCTAATTCATTTTTTCAACATTCCTCTGTCTCCTCTCTGGCCCTGACCTCTCATCTTAAACTTATTTGGAAAAAAGTGCACCTGGCTCTCAGAAAAGCAGCATTCCGGGAAAAAAAAATTTCTGACAGACTCCGGCGGCCGTGCACTTTTAAAGTAGGAGACAGGGTGTGGTTGTCGACTCGCAACATTAAACTCCGACAAACCTCAGCCAGATTGGGTCCTAGATTTATTGGACCATTTCTCATTATCAAAAAAGTCAATCCAGTTGCTTTCCGGTTACGCTTACCAAAAACTTTACGGATCGGAAATACCTTCCATTGCTCATTGCTTAAACCTTATGTTTCGTCCAGTAGATTTCCTCGTAGAATATCTCAGGGGAGATCTCCAGTAAATGTACAGGGTCAGCAGGAGTTCTTGGTGGAGAAGGTTCTCGATTCCAAGTTGTCCCGGGGTCGGCTTTATTTTTTGGTACATTGGAGAGGTTATGGGCCAGAGGAAAGGTCTTGGGTCCTGGATGAGGACCTTCATGCCCCAAGGCTCAAAAGGGCATTTTTTCGAGAATTTCCTCAGAAACCTGGCTTTAGGGGTTCCTTGACCCCTCCTCAAGGGGGGGGTACTGTTAGGCGCCGGGGTCCGCTCGTCGGTGCGGCCCGGCGCCTAGCAACCAGGGACGCCGTGCGCGTTCAGCCGCCGGCTCCCTGGCAACGCTAGACGCCGGGCGCACAGAGCCGCTCTGACCTTAGCAACGGGGACGCCACGTTCAGCCGCGTTCCCCGTTGCTGGGCCTGTCCTAAATTACCTGATTATGTGCTGGCCGTGCAGCATGCAAGCTGCACGGCATTTCCATTGATTACCCTGTCTGGATCTTGATTGGAGGGTTCCTGAATAAAGGCACCCTCAGGACTTCTTACAGACGCCGGTGATAGCTTCCTGTTTGCCTGTGTCTGCTACAGAGAGTTTCCAGTCCTGCTCAATCCGGTTGTTCCTGTCCTCAGAGATCCTGTACTCGGAAGTTTGCCATCTATTCCTGGAGTCTGACCGAGCACCTTTTAACATCCTGTGGTGTTCGTGAGTCGCGGCTCAGCCGTGTGTTGCGGCTTGTCCGCTTACTGTTTATTATTTAGTTAATTTGTGTTCTGGAGCTTTTGCGGAGGATTCCGCTCCCACAGATCCACTCTGGTATCCAGCGGTGCTGGATAGGAGTAACGGATCAGTGGTTCTTTGGTTGTCCTTTTCCCTGGCGGCTAGTCCGCACATACCTTTGGTTAAAGTTAGTTAGCTTGTAACCCCTGGCCTGGTTGCTTAGTCAGAGGGCCCCTTGTTATCACCCTGTCTCGGATTTCCCTTTGTCTCCCATTAAGACCTGCGGGGGCATCGGGGTTGGGCAGACATAATCCGCCCTTCGAACGCGGCTGCCATGGGCTCAAGCAACCATAGTCTCGCAAGGGATTTCTGATAACACGGGCGAGACAACGGAGTTAGGGCGCCAGGGGTTACTAGGCTCTCCTGCTCCCACAACCAGCATATCTTCCCAGTACTCAGACCTCTGCCATAAGATCTCTTCTGGTCTGGAGTACGGGAATCATAACACCTATACAGTACAGTAAGTCACATTTCTGCAATTTTTTAGTTAACTACCGATGGCCGCTCACTTGGGAAACGTGGATATTTTTTATTGTGTACTGTTGAACTAATAAAGGGGCTCATTGTTTGAAAAGCGGGACTGCCTCTTTCTAACAGGGATATTGTCTTGTGATCACCAGATAATATCACCCTGCACAAACAAAATGTGAAATTTTCCATAGGTTGTGAAAAGCAAGTAAGTCTATGGCCACTAAGGATGGCTGCCGCAACTAAGACGCCGGATTGCAGCATACATTATCGCACTTGGTGGCTGATACATGCCCCGAACACAGTCCTGGCACTTCTGCGTTTTTTGCTGCCACGCCCTATGACCTCCCACAAAATGGTTGCATCCTGTCAATCATTTGCGAATGAATCCTCACTGCGGATGTAATCGATGCGCCTGTGCATTGCGGCAGTGACACATGCACAGTTTACCAATCACTCAATTGCGAAAAAATCAGCTTAGAGTACAACTATGACTCGGGCCTATTGTGCCATCTCGGACACTTGTGGGGGGATGAGTTTCCAAGCCGGTATGTGGGAGGCAGGTCACAATGTCCTGTCCTTCATCTATGGAAATTGCCATTTTTCCACACCTCAGAGTGATACTGTCAGGTGAAAACAAGATAAGAGCTGCCAAAGAGTCCCATCTTTTAAAAAAGGGAAATAGAAAATAATATCAATAAAAGATATTAATCAGGCGCTACAAAAATCAATAAACCACACTAATAAAATATTACAACCTATATTATGTGCAATTAGCAGCTCTCATAAGGTATTCTGATATACCCAATAGAATAAACTAAAAACTAATATAATCCATATAATTAGACCATATAAGAGAGCGCATTAATGAATGACGATTTATTCCAACTTTAAAATAGGATATATAATATCCAAACATAAATAAAAAAACAATTGTATCATATAATAAAACCACAATGATAAGTCCTTGATTATCACATATATAAACCACCAGAGATGTATGGACAATTGAGTCCCTATTGGAGCGTGCTGATAGTGTCCAAAGTTCCAACAAAGTGCAGATGCATATATATTTCAGCGTAACTCCTGCTGACAGGAGGACTTCAGAAATTGTGTATATTTAATTGGTAGTAAATCACAATTGTGTGACAATTAGTATCAGATTGTCCGCCTGGAGGTGGTAGGACGTCACCTCCCGGTCAGCGTTGTGCTACGACCCCCCCGCCGCCAAGGCAGCGTTGCTCACCGTAGACGTAACTTGGCTGCCGTGTCCCCCTGCAGCGGGACGAAGCGGCAGTGACGGGAGCGGCGGTGACCGTGATGCAGGTCTCGGGGAGGGAGGACGCGGCCGTAGGCTGTGGTGATGTTTCAGCGTTGCAGCTGTCCCAATGCTGTGGATAATCACCAGGGTTATCAAAGATGTGGTTAAACCCTTAACGTGTTTCTCCGACGTCTATCCTGTCAGTTTCCTCAGAAGGTATTTTAAAAAAGGGGACTTCCCTCTGTCAGATGTAAGTACAGCCCTGTATACAGATACAGTTCTGGGCACGATATGGAACGTAGTGCCCTCCTGCAGATAAGTGGAGAACTTATGTATTCTGTAGCTAAGGGTAATATTGTCAAGTGGTGGCTCCTACTGGAACCAGTTTCTACTATTCGCACATCAGACCCAGGGTGAAGTGTTTTCTCCATCTGGGACTGACATTAGCATAAAGCTCTTCAAACAGGGTGTGGAATAGTAGGACGACAGTTAGAACGGAACGTCCACACTGTCTAGTCGACCCCAAAAGGTCAACATGCACAAGGTCGACATGTGAAAAAGGTCGATACGAAATGATCAAAACATGAAAAGGTCGACATTACTTTTTTAGGGTTTTTCTGGTGTCAATTTGTAGATTTGAGCACATGGATCCCCAATTAGTGTATCACGTCCCCTCGCATGGCAAGTGATTGGCCAAGGTGCCTCGCTCTGCTAAGCGTCACTAAGCACAGGTTATCATTCTGAATTGTACTTCACGTGGATGGTAAAGTATGATAAAGTCCTAAAAATTAAAAATACTAATCCAAAAAACTCATGTTGACCATGTCAACCATATGTATGTCTGCCATATGGTGTTGACCTATCATCCAGATCCTTTTCCAGTGGGAAGCCACTTCTGCTTTTATAACAGCAGTTTTATTTTGCTTCCCGGGACTGCAGAAGATGCATTTTTTACACATTCCTGAGTTTTGGGGGAGTTTTTTTTTTTCCTTTTTTTTTTACCCTGTTCTTTTTTACACACGTGCAATGAATAAGGACCGAACCACGCAGTAAGCCTGTGACTGAAATAAAAAACTAAAAAACAACTTTATACAGCTGGAGTTATGTCCCACCAGTTTCTGGCGCTGTTCTTGGCTCTAGTTGGTGGAGTTACCCTATGCTCGCACTATACTACACTGATATTTTGAACTTAAATAAATCTCTTTTGAATACTGATATTTCACCTTCTCCTAAGTGTTTCCTCCTCCCTCCGGATATTCCTATCGTGACCCTGCACCAAAATATGCTGCTCAAACCTATAATCTCTTGTTACCACGTGTCAAATTGTTGCCTCTTGTAGACAACCTCTTGCTCCATCTATTCATGATTTACAATCCAGCCTTTGGCTGACTTATTAGATGGAATATTTGACAAGCACCATTCGTCACTCTACTAAGTCTTTTTCAAAAGGTCTGGGAACCCTGGAATTCATTACATAATCTGCAGGTACAGTTTTGTTTGAACAAATGAATGATTGCCTTTCACTTGATATTTTGCAATCTGCGTCCTTTTATTTCTTGTTTCACTCCCCCCCCACACACTCCACCCACGCACACACTACCTTTTTAGTTTTCCTTCTCGCTACCTCTATAATTACAATTCGCTACCCTGCCACCACCCATCCATGTTCCTCATTTTAATGTTAACATTTGATTTGGCTCTTTATTTTTGGTACTGTATTATTTTCTCTCTCTGTGTATTCCTTCTGAATTCAGAATGACTGTGTCCAGCGTCTATGTATTTTATTTGTTGCTGAACTTAAAAAAAACGGATTTTATTACAGACGTGTGCTGACCCCGTGTTATGGTTTTGGATCTGTATCTCCTTCGTGTTTTGGATCTGTATTTGGTTTTGCCAAAACCGACCTTGTTTTTTTTTTTTTTCTGAAAAAATAAAATAAAAACATCTGAAATCACATAATTTGGGCCTGTTTTTGTTCCTACAGTATTATTAACTGCAATAACATTGGTGTTCAGTCATTTCCATTCAGGTTTGACCACCTCACAGTTCACAATATTGTTTTCAATATTGTGATTATAGATATATTTGATAAGTATATTTTTAGTTTGTTAATTCTTAACTGCTGGTCACTCGTTTAAAATCTATGCTTTTAGAAGTGTAGACCTGTGAGACCTGATTGATTGAGCACAGTGATTGGCTATTGCAATATTTAAATACTGTATTTGGCTTACATCTGTATCACCGTCTGATGAAACTGCTACATGCCAACAGCAGAGAAACGTGTCAAGGGTTACGCCAATTGTATCCACTGCTATCGGAGCTATTGGAGCTAAGCGGCTTAACTGCGTTGAGTGCTTAACTGCTTGATTGGACCACATATGCTGCTGCATCTGGTGCTAGTCGTGCCCTCTTTCCCCCCAAAAACGAAGGATCCGTTTCTGGCACTTATGCAGCACTGCGACTGAATATCATATGAGACTGATGGACTGTACATATAAGTGGTAAGCAAACATATGCGGTGGGGAGGTCGAGCATAGCACGTACTGTTCACCGGTTCCGGTATGAATGGTCAACCATGTTATGGTCGACAGTCATTAGGTCGACCACTATTGGTCGACATTGACATGGTCGACATGTACACATGGTCGACACATGAAAATGGTCGACACATGAAAGGTCGACACATGAAAAGGTCGACGTGAGTTTTTTAACTTTTTTTGGTGTCGTTTTTGCGTAAAGTGATTGGGAACCCCAATTAGTGCACCGCGTCCCATCGCATGGCTCGCTTCGCTCGCCATGCTTCGGGCATGGTGCCTTCGCTCCGCTACCGCTTCGCTCGGCACAGATTACCGTTCCAATCGTAGTCCACGTGGAACGTAAAGTATGGAAAAGTTCCCCAAAAGAAAAAAAAGTTAAAAAACTAATGTCGACCTTTTCATGTGTCGACCATTTTCATGTGTCGACCATGTGTCCATGTCGACCATGTCAATGTCGACCAATAGTGGTCGACCTAATGACTGTCGACCATAACATGGTCGACCATGTGAACGGATACCCTGTTCACCTTAGTGTTATATGTGATCACTGTCCAACTGAGTGCATTTATACTAGAACTTGATTTCAGCCTGGATTGACGCTGCCTCCTGCATCATAAATAGGACTCCTTATTTAAAGTGGATTCTCTACAGGGCTAGATTGATACACCTGCGGTGTTAACCTAATTCTAATGCAATATCTATTTTTAATACATTTGCTTATTGTACCTTTAACTGCGCTCCCTTTGCATTTTTGTTATAGATTTTTGTCTATATTTAAGTATTCCAGAATACTTATTGGGAACTGCTTATCTAAATTGAGTGATCAGCATATTTATTTTACCTACCTCAACACTACAGCAACCCTTATAATCTCATTCACATCTCTTACCCCCCATCTTGTGCCCTCTGGAATGCCAGATCTGTTTGCAACAAACTGGCCCCCATTCATGACCTTTTGATTTCCAACTCCCTGCATCTCCTAGCCATTACTGAAACCCGGATTACCCCCACTGACACTACTTCTCCTGCTGCTCTCTCTGCTGGTGGCCTCACATTCTCACACACACCCCGACCTGGGGGTCGCCATGGTGGTGGTGTTGAAGTCCTTTTACCCTCTAGCTACACATGCCAACTTATGCCTCAAGAACCGTCCCTTACATTCTCTACATATGAGGTCCATGTGATACGCCTCTACCAACCCACTAATCTTCGAGTTGCTGTCATTTACCGTCCCCCTGGCACTTCCTCCAAATTCCTTGACAAGTTTGCTTCCTGCTACCTCACTTCCTCTCTTCTGACACTCCCTCCATTATCCTAGGTGATTCCAACATCCCTATCGATAACCTCACAAAATCACCTGCCCCTAAACTCCTTAACCTCACCTCTTCACTCGGTCTCTCCAAGTGGACCTCCGCACCTTCTAATGTGAACGGGAGCTCAATGGATCTAGTTTTTCATCACCGTTGCAATATTTCTGATTTCTCCAACTCCCCTTTTCCCCTTTCTGATCACCACCTGCTCTCTTTCAACTTATCTATCTCTGCTTCCCCATCTCTCCCTCCTAAGGCTTCCATCACTAAGCGTAACATTGAGGCTATTAACACCTCATCCCTATCCTCCCTGTCGACTCACTTCTCTCCTATTCTCTCTCATGCCCTGAACAAGCCACATCCCTATACAATGCATCTCTTAACTCTGCTCTTGACTCCGAACCACTATTCACCCTCGCAGATCAACACCTCAATCCTGGCACACCAAATATCTTCAAAAATGCTCACGTACTGCCGAGCGACAGTGGTGGAAATCATGCTCTAAGGTAGACTTCCTCCATTTCAAACTTATACTCTTGTCCTTCAGTGCTGCCCTTTCCCTTGCTAAACAATCATACTTCAAAATTCTCATCTCTACCCAGCCTTCCAACCCTCTGCGCCTCTTTGCCACTGTCAACGCCCCCCTCTGCCCACCACATCCTCTCCCATCCTTATTGTCTGCTCTTGACTTTGTCGCTTAGTTTACATCAAAGATTGAATCCATAGGTCAGGACATCACATCCCACCTGACCAGCAACCAGCCACCACCCATCCCTTGCCAACCCTACCCTTCCCTCTTACCAACTCTGACATCTTTCTCCCATGTATCTGGTGAGGAAGTAATGGTCCTCAACCGTTCCTTCCCCCCACCACCGCCCCACTTGACCCTATCCCCTCCCACCTAGTCTGCTACCTCTCTCCTTCTGCCTGTTCACATCTTGCCCACCCTCTCAATCTCTCCCTCTCATCAGGCACTGTCCCCTCTGCCACCAAGCATGCTCTTGTCTCACCTATTCTTAAAAAACCTATCATTGGGGGGGGGGGGGGGTAATTCAGAGTTATCGCAGCAACAAATTTGTTAGCAGTTGGGCAAAACCATGTTCACTGCATGTGTGGCAGGTATAACATTTGCAGAGTGAGTTAGATTTGGGTGGGTTGTTTTGTTTCTGTGCAGGGTAAATACTGCCTGCTTTATTTTTACACTGCAATTTAGATTTCAGTTTGAACACACCCCACCCAAATCTAACTCTCTGTACATGTTATATCCGCCCCCTGCAGTGCACATGGTTTTGCCCAACTGCTAACAAATTGTCTGCTGCGATCAACTCTGAAGTAGGCCCTTGATCCAAACACCCTCTCCAAATATCGAACCATCTCTATCCTCCCTTTTGCCTCCAAACTCCTTGAGCGTATTGTCTATAACTGCCTCACTGCCTTTCTTTCCTCCCTCTTACTGCTTGACCCATTCCAGTCTGGTTTCAGTTCTCTCCACTCCACTGAAACTGCCCTCACAAAAGTCTGCAATGACTTCCATGCAGCTAAATCTAAGGGCCACTACTCTCTGTTTATTCTTCTTGATCTATCTGCTGCTTTTGACACTGTGGACCACCCTCTCCTTCTGCAAATCCTTCACTCTCTTGGTGTGCGTGATACTGCCTTCTCCTGGCTGTCCTCCTACCTCTCTGATCGTTCCTTCTCTGTCTCCTCTCATGACATGACCTCCCCCCCCCCCCCACTTCCACTAACTGTTGGTGTCCCCCAAGGTTCTGTTCTTGGTCCTCTCCTTTTCTCTCTCTTTAGGTGAACGCATTAGTTTTTTTTTTAACTTCCAATATCGCCTCTATGCTTATGACACTCAAATTTACCTTTCCTCCCCTGATCTCTCCCCAGCTCTCCTCACTCGTACCTCCAACTGTCTCTCTGCTATCTTCCTGGATGTCCCAGCGCTTTCTTAAACTCAACATGTCCAAAACAGAGCTGATCATCTTCCCATCCTCCCGCACAACCTCACCTCCCACAATCTCATTATCCTTTGATGGCACGACTATCTCCTCTAGCCCCAAGTACGCTAATCCTTGACCCCTCCCTCTCCTTAAAACCACACATTTGGCACCTCTCACAAATCTGTCATTTTCATCTCAAAAATATTTCCAGGATCAGACCCTTTCTCACCCAGGATGCCACCAAGATCCTTATCCACTCACTGATAATTTCCAGACTGGTTACTGTAATCTCCTCCTAACTAATCTCCCTGACAATTACCTCTCTCCACTCCAATCTATCCTCAGTGCTGCAGCCCGGCTCATCTTCCTCACCAAACACACTACGTCCACCTCCCCTCTCCTACAAGCCCTTCACTGGCTTCCCTTAACTTTCAGAATCCAATCCAAACTTCTCACACTCGCTTACAAAGCCCTCACCCACTCCTCTCCCATTTACATCTCTGACCTTATCTTCCTTTACTCACCCACCCGTCCTCTTCGCTCTGCTAATACACCCCAACTCTCCTGTCTTCTGATTACTTCCTCCCACTCCTATCTCCAAGATTTTTCACGTCCTGCTCCCTTACTCTGGAATTCTCTACCTCTCCCGCTCAGACTCTCCACCTCTCTCCAGAACTTCAAACGGGCTCTTAAGACCCACTTCTTTACCAAACCCAGCCAGATCTCATCCTAACCCTTTGTTCTACCCTATCTGTGTCACCCCTGTCTGCCTGCCCCTTCCCTTTAGAATGTAAGCTCTCGCGAGTAGGGCCCTCTTCCCTCATGTGCTTATCCTTTTCTTACTTTAATAATCCTCAACTGCCCAAATCCTGCAGTTTTTGACCACCTTGATACTTATCTCAGTGTCATCTGCTGATGTAGTTATATTTAGTTACCCTGTACTTGTCCTTTATTGTCTTTAACTGTAAGTCACTGTTTTCCTGTTTTGATTAAGTGCATATGTACTCTGTAATTGGGCGCTGCGGAACCCTTGTGGCGCCATATAAATAAAGGATAATAGTAATAATAACCTAGTGTGTCAGATTTTTTTTAATCTGTACATTAGTCAACTTCCAACATGGCACATCTAGGAAACAGAGTGGCACTGCAGTGGCAGACATGATGGCAGTTTAATAAAATATAAAAATGTATGTCATCTACACAAGAAGACAGTCAGCAATGCTCCAAACAGCGCATAATGCAAAGAAAAGAGATGCAAGATGGAATTGTCCCTGGGCCGTCCCACCCTTATGTTGCATATATCAAAATGTTCATGCACAGTTTAACAAACCACAGCAACAGGGACAGCCACTTGTGGCTGAAATGATTGGTTTGTTTGGGCGACCACAAAACAAGCTGCCAATCGGCAGTGAATATTGCTGGCAATGATCTCTATGTACACAAACTGGATGTACATAGACAAGATGTTGTCATCGTCATGCGATTCCGCACCCCCATCAGTGTGTACATCACCTTCACACAATATTAATTTGTCATTTTTATGAACATCATCTTTTCCACATTTTGGGGAAGTACCCTCCTATGCCAATCGCTGACAAGTTTTCCGGCTGTGTGGAAAAATCTTTCTGAGTAAACATGGGAGGATGGGCAACGTACGTGATGCAAAGCCAGTTTGTGCTAGGGCCTTTTTTTTTTCCTGCCAGTAGTGAAACGGACTGTCTGACATGCCTATTTTGATGCTATTACTAAAATAATCATCAACAATATATATTACACTGCGGTACGACCTGCAGCGTCAGAGTAATTGTATGAAATATTACACTGCGGTACTGTCTGCAGCGTCACAATACTTGTATAAACATTACACCGCAGTATGACTTACATTGTCACAATACTTGTATGAAATTGGGGTCTGACGTGTATGAATATTAAGCTGCGGTACGACATGCAGCATCACAATACGTTTATGAATATTAAGCCATGGTATGACCTGCAGCGGACCAGGACTTGTATGAATATTACATTGGGGTACAGCACCAAACCCCCCCCCCCCCCCCAAGAAAAAAAAACATACCTTTTTTCTTTTAACTCGTAAATGTATTTTTAACTTTTTTATACTTTTTTACTTTTTTTTTTACACTGGAGTAAAGCCCCGGTACGGACACAGCAGAGCCCCTGGATGGACACAGCAGCCCTGGAAGACACAGCACCCCCTGGATGGACACAGCAGCCCCTAGAAGACACAGCACCTGTGGACGGACACAGCAGCCCCTGGATGAACAACACTCAACCTTTATGCAATCCAAAACCAGCAATAATCCGACAGCAGGATAATTACATTTTGCCTCATTTTGGGATCCGAGCCAGCCAGGAAACAATGAGCCGGACTCAGATCCCAGCTCGGAACAGTTCGGGAGAGCCCGATCCTCTGAGAACCGGACCCACTCATCTCTAGATTGTATAGTAATTTCATTTTATAATATCTTCTGGTGGTGAGACAAGCCTATAGCAAATCCATTTGTTCTCTATCTACCAGTGACGTGCGGTGAGGTCATTGGCTGGGGAGGCACTGGCTTCTACCCTTCTACACTACGTCCACATACCTCCCAACTTTCTAAATACTCAAAGAGGAAGCCGCGCGCGCTCCCAACAAACTCCTATGGTATTATTCCTCAGATATTGTATATTTACCAATTGCCGCTAGAGGATAGAGTTTCCAGCAAGTAATAGCGATTACACTGAAAGATATGAATGATCTTGTTCATTAATGAACGAGATATTGTTCATATCTTTCAGTGTGTATGCACCAACGATGAATGATGCGCGGACCCGCACTCGTTCATCGTTGGTGCCGGCTGGTTTATGCCTGCAAGCCAATATGGACAATATCATCAATATTACCATGTAGGGCTATGGGGCCGGGTGACGGGGGAGTGAAGAATCTTCAGTCCCCCGTCCTGTCATCCCCTCTGTCGCCGGGTCGTTAGACGGCCGTATCGGCCGTGGGGAAGCTCGTCGGCACCTCAGCCAATGTGTAGGGCCCATAAGTTCTGTATTCAAGTGTGGGTCCTCAGAGAATGCGGCGTGTATATTCAGGTAAGACTTTGGACTTAAAGTTATAAGGTATACATAGGAACAGACACCACCTGACTAATTGTCCCAAATAAGCCATTTCTTGAAGCAAATTTGGGTGAACATGTTTTTTATATTTGGCACATGTTGTGAACATGATCATGTGCCCATACCTTCTTGTTAGGTAATTTTTTACTCCCACCCTGCCCAGATGCCTCCCTCTCTCACCTGGGTGGTCCTGGGAAGATGTGACCTGTGCAGGGCCCCCGGACCGGGAGAGTGCTGGCGCTGGTGGTGATGCTGCCACTGCTGCTGGCTGGGAGGCCGGAGGAGCAGGAAGAGGCCCGAGAGGGAAGAGCCGCTGGTTACAGGTGAATTGCGCTGCTTGCCACTGCCTCCGGGGATACCACTGCTGCTGTCAGAACATCAGGCTCCCACCACACCACTACAGCCTGGTGGTGGTGATGCTGCTGCTGGCTGGGAGGGCAGAGGAACAGGAAGAGGGAAGAGACGCTGGTTCCAGGTGATCTGCGCCGCTCGCCGCCACCTCCGGGGATACCGCTGCAGCTGTCAGGATGTCAGGCTCCCACCGCACCACTACAGCCAGGCGAGTCATACCATCCGCCGGGTCCCGTCGCCGTTTCCCCCCGCCAAGTATGGGTGATTGGACAGCGGATCCAGTACTGGATCCACCTGTCCAATCACACCTGCCTCTCTGATAGGGGCGTGCTTTGATGTGGGCTGATAGCCCATCCCTGTCAGCGAGGCACTTCTATAGGTGCCGCTTCCCCCTCTTTTTTTTTAATGGGCTTTTACAGCCCAGTGCTTGGCCCCGCCCCCCGCTTTATCCCCGTGCCTCCCAAACTACTTTAATGTACTAAAATAAGTAAATTAATATGAAGAAGTTATTTATGACACAGAATGTGTCATAAGTAACTTTTTTGTATTATTTCAATTTTTAATGACAGGGGAGGCACTGCCTCCCCTGACTGCACGTCCCTGCTATCTACTATACTTTTTGAGCAGCGCAGTTTAGTGGGTAAGTTGTAGTTATTATTATGCTTTATTTACTGTATATGGCCCCACAAGTGCTCCATAGTGCCTTACAAAGTACATAAACAGTATGAACAAAACAAGAAAAAAGTGACTTACAGTACAAAACATTGCAGAACATGGCCAAGGTTTCTAAATATAGCTAGAGCAGCAGTCATAATCCCAAATTACCAAAGACTAGATATAAGGTACTAGCGCCAAACCAGCAGTGAAGTCAAGTGCAGCTGCGGCAGCTAATACCCCTTTCACACTGCCAATGCCGGATCCCACCCGGGAATTGGAAACGGGTCCTTCCCGGGTAGGATCCGGCATTGGCAGCTGCTGCAGGCTTTCCCGACCTGGCAATGGCCCTCATTCCGAGTTGTTCGCTCGCTAGCTGCTTTTAGCAGCCGTGCAAACGCTAAGCCACCGCCCTCTGGGAGTGTATCTTAGCTTAGCAGAAGTGCAAACGAAAGGATCGCAGCACTGCTACAAAAAAAGATTGTGCAGTTTCTGAGCAGCTCAAGACTTACTCCTAGCTTGCGATCACTTCAGACTGTATAGTTCCTGTTTTGACGTCATGAACACGCCCTGCGTTCGGCCAGCCACGCTTGCTTTTCTTCAGGCATGCCCGTGTTTGTATCTGACACGCCTGCGTTTTTACACACACTCCCCGAAAACGGTCAGTTACCACCCAGAAACACCCACTTCCTGTCAATCACTTTGCGGCCATAAGTGCGATTGAAAAGCGTCGCTAGACCTTGTGTGAAACTGCATTGGCTTTTGTGAAAGTACGTCGCGCATGCGCATTGAGCCGCATACGCATGCGCAGAAGTGCCGATTTTTAGCTTGATCGCTGCGCTGCGAACGGCAGTTAGCGATCAACTCGGAATGACCCCCAATATGCGGGTTGCCATAGCAGTGGGAGGCGGAGTCGGCGGCGGGGGTGGAGGCGGTGCTGGGTGATGAGATCATCTCCGCGCCTGCTCTCCCTATCTAGTAAACGGGTCCCAGGACGCATCGACCCGGCAGCCCGTTTACGCAGCCACTGACCCGGTATTCAACCCGGGTATAACACTGCTTTATTCCCGGGTTGAATTACTGGGTCAGGCGACCGGCGATTTTGGCTATGCCCCTTTCACACCGCACGCCGACCCGTGTCGACCCGGCAATATGCCGGGTCGATACCGGGTTATTTGTGTGGTGTGAAAGGGGTATAACTGATTAGAGGTGTGCAATATAAAACAGCGTACAATTGAAAAAAAAATCAGAAAGCGCTGCTGTGCACCACTCACCAAATATAAAAATAAGCAATTTATTAAATCACGATAAATAAAAATTACATGACAAGTACTAATAAAAAGTTGATTAATGCATGATCGCTGAATGATAATGGTACTATATGCATAAATACAAATAAGAAAGCAGTAACTGTCGTAATATATTAGTACACAGTCTCCAATAAATGTGTGGGACTGATCGGGGACAATTCAGGAAGCACAGTCCAGATCACAAGTAAGTTGTCACAATTGTGTCTAAATTCATATCGTTTGGTGACTTAGCTCTGCCATCTGTCCTGGATCCTGTGTCTTTTCTACTCACTGGGATAAACAGCTCACCAGTACCATGAGTTCCCTGAGTGCTGAGTTCTCTGTCTGGAAGGTAAGAGTTGCTAGCGAGCTGCACCTGTGTTGATTAACCTTCTGTGTGAATACTGAATTCAGCAAGTCTCTCCATGCTGTGCCTACACAGCAATCATTGAGGATTGTCCATGCTTTCATTATACTACATGCTCTCTGACTCTAGTGGTCACCAGATACAGCTCCCTGTGTTCTCAGAGTCTTTGGCCATTATTGCCTCCATGCATACTTGCCCACTTGACCCTCTCCATGAGGGAGAAAATGCTCTGTTCCTGGACTTTCCTGGTAATGTATGATTGCCATCACCTGTGGTGAGCTAGTTAATTGATAAGAAAGGTGTTTCACCACAGGTGATGGCGATCATACATTACCAGGAAAGTCCAGTAACAGAGCATTTTCTCCCTCATGGAGAGGGTCAGGTAGGCAAGTATGCCTCTATGTGATCCCACAACACTGGAGTTTCCCTCAAAGCCCAGTACTTTGTGCAGCCATGACAGTCCAGATCAGCTGACAAGTCTGGATCCAATCCAGAGCCACTCTGCCGTCAGCTGATAGCCATGGCCAATAACCATCCAGCCAAGGGTATAAAGCCAGTCTCCCAGCACTGTGGAATCGCCCAGCACTGTGGAATCGTCAGTGCTTTGTTGCTCATTCTCTGTATGAAGCCTGCAATCCTGGTTATTAAGGTCTGGCCTGCATTCTCCCAGCTTACCGCTGACCACGCAAGATAATTCCATGTAACCGAGTAGCTGGCCTGCATTCTCCCAGTACTCTGGTATCCTGCAAATCTGGCATGCATTCTCCCAGCTACTTGCTTTCATTCCTGGTCTCTTATCTGTTGATAATAATACAGTTTATACCTATTGATCCTTTTATTGTGCATGAATAAATCTCATATAAAAACCTGCTACATTCCATGTTGGTAATTCAAGCCAGGGCCCCGTATTTCTGCTCAGTCCGGGTCCAAAACTAAACCAACCCATGACATAAGTATTGTAATAGTAGGGATAGTAAGAAAAAATAATGCTTTTGTCTCCACAGTCTTGGTAAAATGAACAGTACACTCATCCACCGGGCACCTGTGGGTTGTTAATGGTATGAGGTCGGCTCCTTTGTGTTGGAAAGCGATGCAATGGGCTGTCACGCTGCTCTGACTGCTGGTAGTGTGGAGGCAGCGCTGCCACTGTGGAGTAACCGCTCGTGAGAAATGAGGCTTGCATGGCCAGATGGATGCTGGAAGCGGTACTTGTGGTGAAGACTACCGCTGCGTGTGCGGGAGGACGGAGCAGTCGCTCTTGATAGCGACTCCAGGAGCAGAGAGAAGAGACACCAGTTGAAATGGAGTCTTTCCACGGTCGCTGATCACTACCACTGTTGCACTACCCTGGGACCTGCTTACAGAGCTCATTCCAGTAACTAAGGTGGCTAAGGTGCATGTGGGCCGACCAACAGGCTACAGTGGAGCTCTGTAAGCAGGTCCCAGGGTAGTGCAACAGTGGTAGTGATCAGCGACCGTGGAAAGACTCCTTTTCAACTGGTGTCTCTTCTCTCTGCTGCTGGAGTCGCTATCAAGAGCGACTGCTCCGTCCTCCCGCACACGCAGCGGGAGTCTTCACCACAAGTACCGCTCACCATCAAAATGTACCTGTGACAAGCTTACCAGCACCTTACTGAATCACTCCCAGCCCATCTAGCTTCTGTCCGTGCTGCACATGGCGGTTACTCTGGCTGATAGCTGGTGGTCATTATAAAGTGACTTGACTTTGTATCAGCAGCTTTGATGACTTACATATTATACCAGTAAAGGTACCCATCACATTACACTGCCTGGGGAACACATAATTTTAAATTGGCCTTATCCCTTCACATTACACCAGTAGTGGTAACATTACACCGTTGGTGTAACCAACGGAATATGCTGCGCTATATAAGAAACTGTTAATAAATAAATAAATAAATAAATAATTAATAAATAGTGGTGCCACTTTCAATATAGCAGCAAAGATGCCCCTTATTTTCCACCAACATGGTTCCTAATAAAAAGGATACTCATCATGTTATATCATATAGATTTGGATCACATGATACAAACAGAGATAATCAACACTTACAGTATATTGGTAGAGACCCAATAACATGATTAATTACTTTTCACAGCTTTTGGAGTAATATGGGAAATTAGACACAAAGGAGGAAATTCAATTGAGCGCAAGGTTTAATGAGGTAAAAAAACCTTGCACACCTTGTGGCTAATTTTGGATTACCGCAGGTATGCACGCTCCTGATACCTGCAGTATCCAATAAAAAAAAAATGGAAATGGTTGCAGGGTCTTCAGCACTGAAAACTCTGCGATGCGAGTAAAAATAGATAATAATATTTAATACTTACCTGGCCGGTGTTCTCTGGTGGTCTCCAGGGCTCTCGATGGTCTCCCCTCCATCTTGCCACTGGGGAGGGGGCTGCTGGGAGGCTTCAGGGGTGCTGGGAGACACAAGGGCTGCTGGGAGATGTCATTTTTTTCAGAGGCTGGCTCCAGAGGGGTAATAGACTATGAGGGGAAGGGTTTGGTGGAATCACACACACCGGGGGTCACTTACACACAGACACATGCACACACTTACAGCACTTACATACACACACATACACACACAATCCTTTTACATCTCGACCCACGATACTGCACTGTAGCATATTGTAGCATATTGCTTGGGATCGCAGCAAGCAAACAGGGAGCTGCGGCTGCGGTACCAATGCTCCCACTACCCAGCACAGAGCAAGGGGTCCCAGCGGAGGTGCTATAGCAGGGTAGCAGAAAGATAAGCTCCTATTACACGTAGATTATGTTCTGTGTAGCCGATGGCAGTAATCGCTCCCGCTAGCAATGTTTTCAATAGGGGCTATGGACGCTGACAACGTTCAGCTGCGTTATCACACTGTGGGGTGCGTGGGGTTCGGAGGCTTGCCCAGTGGGAAATGTCCCATGATCCCGGCAGCCAAATCCACCCATGGTGCTGGCAGTGGCAGATACTGCTGTGCTTGGGCTAGGGCTGGCTGGGTCTGGTGGCGGCCATCCGATGCACTGCAGACAGTAGGACTCTGGGAGTGTGGTGCAGGTCCGCGTGACATCATGGTGTCAAGCAGTGCCAGTATTAGTGATGATTATAATTAGTGATGTGCACCGGACATTTTTCGGGTTTTGTGTTTTGGTTTTGGATTCGGTTCCGCGGCCGAGTTTTGGATTCGGACGCGTTTTGGCAAAACCTCACCGAAAATTTTTTGTCGGATTCGGGTGTGTTTTGGATTCGGGTGTTTTTTACAAAAAACCCTAAAAAACAGCTTAAATTATAAAATTTGGGGGTCATTTTGATCCCATAGTATTATTAACCTCAATAACCATAATTTCCACTCCTTTCCAGTCTATTCTGAACACCTCACACCTCACAATATTATTTTTAGTCCTAAAATTTGCACCGAGGTCGCTGGATGGCTAAGCTAAGCGACACAAGTGGCCGACACAAACACCTGGCCCATCTAGGAGTGGCACTGCAGTGTCAGACAGGATGGCACTTCAAAAAAATAGTCCCCAAACAGCACATGACGCAAAGAAAAAAAGAGGCGCACCAAGGTCGCTGTGTGACTAAGCTAAGCGACACAAGTGGCCGACACAAACACCTGGCCCATCTAGGAGTGGCACTGCAGTGTCAGGCAGGATGGCACTTCAAAAAAATTGTCCCCAAACAGCACATGATGCAAAGAAAAAAAGAGGCGCACCACAGGTATAGAATGTAAATGGATAGTACACTTAATGACGACACAGAGGTAGGTACAGCAGTGGCCTTCCGTACTGCTATATATAGTATACTGGTGGTCACTGTGTCAGCAAACTGCAAAACTAAAATGCAGCACAGGTATAGAATGTAGATGGATAGTATACTTAATGACGACACAGAGGTAGGTACAGCAGTGGCCTTCCATACCGTACTGCTATATATAGTATACTGGTGGTCACTGTGTCAGCAAACTGCAAAACTAAAATGCACCACAGGTATAGAATGTAGATGGATAGTATACTTAATGACGACACAGAGGTAGGTACAGCAGTGGCCTTCCGTACTGCTATATATAGTATACTGGTGGTCACTGTGTCAGCAAACTGCAAAACTAAAATGCACCACAGGTATAGAATGTAGATGGATAGTATACTTAATGACGACACAGAGGTAGGTACAGCAGTGGCCTTCCGTACTGCTATATATAGTATACTGGTGGTCACTGTGTCAGCAAACTGCAAAACTAAAATGCACCACAGGTATAGAATGTAGATGGATAGTATACTTAATGACGACACAGAGGTAGGTACAGCAGTGGCCTTCCGTACGGTACTGCTATATATAGTATACTGGTGGTCACTGTGTCAGCAAACTGCAAAACTAAAATGCACCACAGGTATAGAATGTAGATGGATAGTATACTTAATGACGACACAGAGGTAGGTACAGCAGTGGCCTTCCGTACTGCTATATATAGTATACTGGTAGTCACTGTGTCAGCAAACTGCAAAACTAAAATGCAGCATAGGTATAGAATGTAGATGGATAGCATACTTAATGACGACACAGAGGTAGGTACAGCAGTGGCCTTCCGTACTGCTATATATAGTATACTGGTGGTCACTGTGTCAGCAAACTGCAAAACTAAAATGCACCACAGGTATAGAATGTAGATGGATAGTATACTTAATGATGACACAGAGGTAGGTACAGCAGTGGCCTTCCGTACCGTACTGCTATATATAGTATACTGGTGGTCACTGTGTCAGCAAACTGCAAAACTAAAATGCACCACAGGTATAGAATGTAGATGGATAGTATACTTAATGACGACACAGAGGTAGGTACAGCAGTGGCCTACTGTACCGTAATGCTATATATTATATACTGGTGGTCACTGGTCAGCAAAACTCTGCACTGTACTCCTCCTATATAATATTATACTGGTGGTCCCCAGTCACCACAATAAAGCAGCACACTGAGCACAGATATGGAGTGTTTTTCAGGCAGACAACGTATACTGGTGGTCACTGTCAGCAAATTCTGCACTGTACTCCTGCTATATACTGTAATACAGCTGCTCCCCAGTCCCCACAATTAAGCAGTGTGAGCACAGATATATGCAGCACACTGAGCACAGATATGGAGCGTTTTTTTCAGGCAGAGAACGGATAACTGGTGGTCACTGATCAGCAAAACTCTGCACTGTACTCCTCCTATATTATACAGCTGCTCCCCAGCCCTCCCCACAATTAAGCAATAGTGCACAATCAAGTTCAACAATAACGGAGAGGACGCCAGCCACGTCCTCTCCCTAACATTTCCAATGCACGAGTGAAAATGGCGGCGACGCGCGGCTGCTTATATAGAATCCGAATCTCGCGAGAATCCGACAGCGGGATGATGACGTTCGGGCGCGCTCGGGTTACCCGAGCCATACGGGAGAATCCGAGTATGGCTCGGACCCGTGTTAAAAGGGTGAAGTTCGGGGGGGTTCGGTTTCCGAGAAACCGAACCCGCTCATCACTAATTATAATGGTCTGAGCCCCATTACTGAGCCTGTGTAGAACATTTATCTAGAAGCTAGCCTTTGTGATGGATCATGGATCGGCCGGATTTCATGGGCCCCACCCATGGGACCCAAAGGGCCCTAGGAAGGCATCTAGTATGCCTTGTGGGAAATTCGGGCCTGGTACAAAAAAAAAAGCAGGCAGGTATCTTACAGCCCACTCCTTTCCCTATTTACTAAAGTTGGGAAGCAACCACAACAGCTATTAAGTTTTTTACTTTGTTGCAATAATGTTGCTGCACTGCACAGTTAACCCATAGTAATGCAGATGAGTTGTTAAAGCTGTAGCTGCAGGTTCAAATCAATTTTAAATATAGGTAGGGTGTATGAATAGGAAGACCAATCACAAGCTGTAATCTCCCGCTTGCCTTCACCCTTCCACAAGAAGAGCCCCAAGTAAAATGACTGCACAGAGCAGGCTCAAATATTTGGTAGAATATGTAGTTGAAAAAAATCTACATTTGTTATTCATCAATACAAAATTGCTAAAAATGAAAACTATATAACTGATAGATAAATAGAAAAAACATACTAGACATTCTTAAACATCAAAAGTCACTTTTAGAGTAGCGTTTATGGAGCCTTTCATTAGATAATTATATGGAATGCAACAGTGAATGACAGCAAGGCCGTGCGCTGGATTTATATGTACAGTAAGTATGCAATAACCTTCAGTGCTATTTGTCTTTGGCTGTGCTGTCTCACTCTGCCATCAGCTTTCTCCTCAGATATCATAAGGTGCAGCAGGAGGATAAATGTATCTGCAGTGCCACAGGCAACACTATTTCATTCCAACCTCATTCTTATGAAGCAATACAAGCACCTAACCTCAGCCTTCAGACACTGATAATTGCCAGGCACAATACAGGATTAATTATGCATATGACGCCCAGTGTCCTGAATGCGTAATAATGATGACGGGTGAACCTTGAATCTAATTTCATGCTATTTACATTAAGGTTTGTTTAATAAATATGCAAATGACCATGAATGAACATTTGTACACTCACTACAGCAGCAGACACTAATACTGTGTTACCTGCATCACAGGAGGTGGCATTGCTTAGTTCATGTGAACAGACAAAGCAGTCAGGAATAGTCACTCTTTAGATTAAAGTTAGTAAGACATATTGCCAGGGAAATTTTAGAATACAGGTTTCGCACTGAGCTGTATCCATGGTCTGCATGAACATAACACCAGGGTAGTCTACCTAGAGGGGCCAACTGGGAAATCAAAATATATTAGTTTTGGGTTTTTTTAAATAAACTTTTATTACAGTTTCAGTTAGGGATGTAGGAAAGGATAACAAAAAAAATAAATAAATCAAAAATAAAGTCAAGGGAAAGCTGTGGGGGTACATAAATATTAGTTGTTAACTACTGTTACATGACCAACAGATACAAATAATAACCAACTAAATCATAAGTCTTGCAGGCAAAAATAAGAGACTTAAACTTAAAGTTTACCTATCTGAGGTCACACAGAATAAAGGAGATAAAGGTGCACATGCCACACATCAAGAACACTGGCAAGCTGAACAATTATAATAGACTCTGCTATTTAACATAGAGTAAAATCTAGGTTCTTGGCATAGTTTTTGGCCAAAAAATATGGTCCCACTAACGGCGACCAGGTGATCTCATCAGGTGGGTCCCTAACATTCCTAAGATTCAAGTTCAGACCGGGACCCCTGAGCAAGCACAGAGTTTATTATAATTGTTCTGATTGCCAGTGTTCTTGATGTTTGGAGTATGCACCTTCATCTTTCTTTTTTTCAGCATGGCAGCACCTCTTATGTTTAAAATGAGGATGTACAGCCCAACTTTAAGATATGGCGCCATACGGATTTCATCCTTTCCAAGAGTCACCAAATGTTTGGATATAAATCTTGTGGAGGCAGAAGGAGTTCTTTGAGTTTAATCTAGAATGACAATTAAGGATATAAGATACCCACCAGGTCTGCGTATATGTTAGCCCACAGCCTAGCGTCGGACTGGGGCATGAAGGGCCCACCGGGGGGATGCAGTGGTAAGGGCCCGTGTTTAGGCGTATAGCAAGTTTACAGAGGGGATGTGGCCAGCTGATACATTTGTTTGCCTAACCATGAAAGATTGCATTGTCTGGGCCCATTGATAAATATACATAGTAAATACTGCTAGTACATGCATGATAATCAGGGCCGGTTCAAGGGCGCTCTGCGCCCCGGGCAGGAAGGGGGCGTGGCCTAATACAGGGGGCATGGTCAGTTACGCCCCCTGTACATTGCTAGCGCCGCTTGAATGGTGAGCGGTGTGCGATGACGTCATCGCGCACCGCACAGCAAAAGGTCCTCTCCACGAAGGGAAACTAGACGCTATGGGGTATATTTACTAACATTCGTAATTTTCGGAAAAAGGTCAAAGTTCAATCACGAATGACATCGACAGTGTAAAATTGCAACTTTTTGAATTTATTACAACTAATTTACTAAGCTGCCGTATTTTGCCTTTTCGGGTTTTCCGATGTCGATGTCATTCGTTTTTTTTTTCTGTTTTTTTACGGCAGTGATTAGCAAAACACTGACGACTTTTTCAAAATGAATCTCGGCCGGATCTGTGTGATCCGTGCTGGGGTTCATTTTTTTATTTTTATTTTAAATAAACACTGCAAAACTTTTTAAAAAATTGCGTGGGGTCCCCCCTCCTAAGCATAACCAGCCTCGGGCTCTTTGAGCCGATCCTGGTTGCAGAAATATGGGGAAAAAATTGACAGGGGTTCCCCCATATTTAAGCAACCAGCATCGGGCTCTGCGCCTGGTCCTGGTTCCAAAAATACGGGGGACAAAAAGAGTAGGGGTCCCCCGTATTTTTAAAACCAGCACCGGGCTCCACTAGCTGGACAGATAATGCCACAGCCGGGGGTCACTTTCATATAGTGCCCTGCGGCCGTGGCATAAAATATCCAACTAGTCACCCCTGGCCGGGGTACCCTGGGGGAGTGGGGACCCCTTCAATCAAGGGGTCCCCCCCCCAGCCACCCAAGGGCCAGGGGTGAAGCCCGAGGCTGTCCCCCCCATCCAATTGGCTGCGGATGGGGGGCTGATAGCCTTTTGTGAAAATGAAAAGATATTGTTTTTAGTAGCAGTACTACAAGGCCCAGCAAGCCTCCCCCGCATGCTGGTACTTGGAGAACCACAAGTACCAGCATGCGGCGGAAAAACGGGCCCGCTGGTACCTGTAGTACTACTACTAAAAAAATACCCAAAAAAAGACAAGACACACACACCTTGAAAGTAAAGATTTATTACATACATCCACACAAACATATACACATACTTACCTTATGTTCACACGCAGGTCGGTCCTCTTGTCCAGTAGAATCCATGGGGTACCTGTTGAAAAAATTATACTCACAAAATCCAGTGTAGATCGGTCCTCTTCAAATCCATTTGTAATCCACGTACTTGAGAAAATAAAAAAACGGAGTCCCGACCACGAAATGAAAGGGGCCCCATGTTTTCACATGGGACCCCTTTCCCCGAATGCCAGAAACCCACTCTGACTTCTGTCTAAGTGGGTTTCTTCAGCCAATCAGGGAGTGCCACGTTGTAGCACCCTCCTGATCGGCTGTGTGCTCCTGTACTGACTGACAGGCGGCACACGGCAGTGTTACAATGTAGCGCCTATGCGCTCCATTGTAACCAATGGTGGGAACTTTCTGCTCAGCGGTGAGGTCACTTTCGGTCAACCGCAGGGCAGTGTTTTATTTTTTTTTGCTTTGCACTTCTTAGTAAATGACCGAGATTCATACTTAAACAGCCGCGTTTTGACCGATGGTGTATTCATTCGTAATTATTTTCATGGACTACCCAAAAAATACGAATGCCCTCATCACTGCCGTGATTTGAGTTTAGTAAATTACCGAGATGACACTTTGATGAAAAAACGTCATCTCGGTCAAAATCGGGACCTTAGTAAATATACCCCTATGCGTCTAGTTTCCCTTCGTGGAGAGGACCTTTGCTGTGCGGTGCGCGATGACGTCATCGCGCACCGCTCAGCAAAGTTACTCTCCACGAAGGGAAACTAGACGCATAGCGTCTAGTTCCCTTCACAGGAGGCGGACGGGGACGGCAGCGGGGGCGGACGGGGGACACAGCGGGCAGCAGTGGCGGATCTTGCCACGGTGCGGCGCCCTCCGGATGGCGCCAGCGCCCTCCGGAAGGCGGCGCCCCGGGCAAAAGTCCTGCTTGCCCGTGGCAAGATCCGCTACTGATGATAATGTATCAGATTAATAACAGCAATGCACTGTAGAAAATAAACCATAGTCCTGTACAGTATAACGTTACATATGTACAATGTATAGTTCAAGTGCACAGTCTAGAACCTGATTCCTAGAGAAGGAGGTGGGGACCAACGTGGGTTTCCCCTGTACCCATGTGGGCCAGTCCAACCCTGCCACAGCTTAGTGTGAGTACTAACATGGTGGAGTACAGATTGGGCGTGGTGCACCATTATGTACAAATTCTAGATGCATACAGCGTAAGGCCAAGACTTCCATAAATAAATAGGTTAGGTGGAAAAGCAAGCTGTGTCCCCTACTGACCAGTGAGCGAAGGCTGTAATTACTTTTCAGCCTTTGAAGTAAGTTTAGCAGATTCAAAAGGAGAATTTCTATTTTATCCAAATTAACTAATGGTTCTACAAATTAGTGCAATTACTTGCAGAAAAAGATAGGTACATATGTGACTCGTCATCTTCCACAAAATCTGTGCAATATCCTGGTTTGGCAACTCCTAGCTAAACAGTGTTTTCATATTAAAAGCAAATAGATTGAACAGTGGACAGCCTTGTTTTATTGATTGCAAAAGCATGAGAAGATATGTAATTTGCAAGAATGGAAGCCAACACATTATATATAGTGCAGTGCAGTAACACATTAAGTGATATGGGGCAGATGTATGACGCCTGGAGAAGGGATAAAGAAGTGATAAAGCAGTGATAAACAGATATACTCTTTACCCGGAAGGGTCCCGGGTCTCGATGCCTCCAATCTCCATACCCTGATGCAGAGAGCTGGCAGGGAGAGGGAGAACTGACTGTCACTGTAAGAGCCACTCTCCCCAGCACACGCTGCTCAGTGTTGTGTGTTGAGCTGGAGAGAGAGGCAGCTGCAGCAGCAGCTTGTACTCTCTCTCCCTGCATGGGTGTAGAAGTGAGCGATCGCATCCTGCACCCCCCGCCCTGGACACCCGTGCTCCCCCCTGAACACACAGCTATTATTTTTTTTCATGCCGAGGGACTGGTCGCACCCCCTCCATTTGGCCTCCTTGTACCAGGGTCCACAAGACCTGTTGGCGGCCTTGGCTACATGCAAAAGCAGCCAGTATATACCCTGCATGGAAAATATGCATTTGCATCCCTTGCATTGCAACATGGCTTATCCAAGTGCAAAGTATTTTTTGTTGTTGTTTATTTGCTTGGCTCCCAGCTCTCAATCAGACCCATTTCTGGCTACTTAGCAGCCTGGAATAAAGTGGAGCTAACCTGTTTGTTAGGATTTTAGCAAGCAGCTATGGGTTTACATTCAAGAGCAAGACTGGCCAGTAGCTGCCACAGACTGCATGGTCACGGCCTTGTTTGGAAATAACCTCTATATTAATTCCAGTGATCAAAACGCTTTGTGCCCTGGTCTCATCAATTTTAACGGATGCATTTAAGATGGTGGCTGTCGAGATCCCGCCAGTCAGAATGCCGAAACCGGAATCCCGACTGACGTCAGAATGCCGACACCCCAATCCCGACAGGGTCAGGAGACAGACACTGGAATCCCGATAGCCAAAAGTATAGCAGATGGGTTGGGGTTAGGGTTAGGCTGCGGAAAGGGAGGGTTAGGGGAGAAGGGGGAACAATTTTACTTTGCCCCTGTCGGGATTTCAACTATCGGGATGCCAACGTCGATATTCTGACCGTCGGCATCCCGTCTGCATCACTGATCACTGAACCCGATCATACAGTTCCATTTAGTAATTACTAATGATCTACAATTGTTTTGCAACTTTAACAAGGGATGTTTCAAAATTTCCTTGATAGACATAATTTTCATGTGAGCATTAATCCTATCATATATTGCTATGAGCACAGTGGTTATCGATAAAATGTCTCAGTTGTGTTCATTTCCAGTCTGTTATGATACTGGTACCCACATTAGAACCGATCCAATGGGAGATTAAAGAAGAAGAAGAAGAAGAAAAAAAAACAGGAGAAAGGAGAAAGAATAGGCATGTAACACACTATACTGCTCAGGCCGTGATCCATTCTAGGATGGGGCCCTGTGTTTAGCTTTATCAGTGGAAGAACTGGCTGCTACTGGTGCAAAGTTACTTGCTATTTTCTGCTTTACTCCTAACTCAGAATCAGCCTCTTGGGGATATATTTACTAAGAATCGTACTTGTGTCGATTTGGTGGGAGTTTCATCTCGAATTGTATCGGTCGTGTTTTTTTGCAACTTTTTGAATAAATTGCATGTAATTTACTAAGCTGCCGAGTTGTCATCTTTCGTATTTTCCGATGTTGCTGTGATTCGTATTGTCGGGCAGTGTTTTACGGGAGTGATTCGTAAAACACTGCCGGACATAACACAATGAATCCCGGCCGGATCAGTGAGATCCGTGCAGGGCTTCATTGTGTGCATTATGAGAAGTGTTTAAAGAGTTAAAAAATGTATAAAAAATTCTGTGGGGGTCCCCCCTCCTAAGCATAACCAGCCTCAGGCTCTTTGAGCCGGTCCTGGTTGTAACAATACAGGGGAAAAATAGCGTAGGGTCCCCCCATATTTAAACAACCAGTCCTGGTTCAAAAAATACGGGGGACAAAATATGTAGGGGTCCCCCGTATTTTTTAAACCAGCACCGGGCTCCACTAGCCAGAGAGATAATGCGACAGCCGGGGGACACTTTTATACTGGTCCCCGCGGCCGTGGCATTACCCCCCCCCCCCAACTAGTCATCCCTGGCCGGGGTACCCTGGAGGAGTGGGGACCCCTTAAATCAAGGGGTCCCCCATCCAGCCACCCAAGGGCCAGTGGTGAAGCCCGAGGCTGTCCCCCCATCCGTGGGCGGTGGATGGGAGGCTGATAGCCTTTGTGTAAAAATAAAGACTATTGTTTTTTTGTAGTAGAACTACAAGTCCCAGCAAGCCTTCCCAACCACAAGTACCAGCATGCGGGGAATAACAATAATAATAATAATAATAATTTTATTTATATAGCGCTCTCTCTCCAATAGGACTCAAGGCGCTTAACAGATACATAGCATAATATAGTACAGAAAATAATGAAGTACAGAACAGCTTTTCATAAAATACAGAAGCATGGAGTTACTAAAGGGACAATTATGGGAATGCTTGAGTAAAAAGGAAAGTCTTGAGTCTACTTTTGAAGGATTCTATAGTTGGGGCCTCTCGCGCTCTGCGGGGAAGTGAGTTCCATAGAGTTAGAGACGCATGACTAAAAGCTCTACCCCCTGATGAATTACGGGAGCTTCTAGGTACTGCTAAAAGTCCTTCATCTACAGATCACAGTAATCGAGTGGGGCAGTATGGGGTCAGTAGCTGCTTCAGGTACCTTGGGCACTGGTCATGTAGTGCTTTGAAACTCAGTAAGCCAATCTTGAAGATGATTCGCCATCTTACAGGCAGCCAGTGAAGGGAGTAGAGTATGGGTGTTATGTGGCTAGAACGGGGCTGGTCGGTTAACAGCCTGGCAGCTGTGTTTTGCACCAGCTGTAAGCGGTGCAATTCTTTTGCTAGGAGACCAAGGTAGAGGGCATTACAGTAGTCTAATCGAGATGATACAAATGCATGGATGACTTTTGGCAGATCATCTGAGGGAATTAAGTGCTTGATTCTGGCTATGTTCCTCAGGTGAGAGAATGAGGATTTGATTGTGGCTGATATCTGATGTTTAAGTATAAGGGGCCCGCTGGTACCTGTAGTTCTACAAAAAAAATACCCCCCCAAAAAGTACACAGACACCGTGACAGTACAAATTTAATTACACACTTACACACTCATATACTTACCTACATCCAACGCTGCGATTCACGTCCACTTGTCCAGTAGAATCCACGGATTACCTGTAAAAATAAAATTATACTTACAAACAGTCCAGTGTAGATCTGTCCTCTTCTTTCGTGTTTAATCCACGTACTTGTTTAAAATAAAAAAACGAAAACCCAAGCCACGCTACTAAAGGGGTTCCATGTTTACACATGGAACCCCTTACCCGAATGGCGGGACACCCCGTGACTTCTGTCAGTGAAGGTCCCGCCAGCCAATCAGGGAGCGCCACGTCATGGCGCTCTCCTGATTGGCTGTGCGCTCCAATTAACTTAGCGGTTAACCGCAGACCTCAAAGTTCCCATCATTGGTTACTATGGAGCTGCGCTAAGCTACATTGTAACCAGTGCGCTCCTCCTGAATGACAGGGCAGGAGCGCAAAGCCAATCAGGAGAGCGCCATGACGTGGCAAGAAACGACATCGGAGCCCATCCCCTCTATGTAAAACAGGGGTAGTGTGCGCCGTAGGCGCGTGCCAAAAATATAGGGGCGTGGCTTTGGGGGAAAGGGGTGTAGCCACAAAATAATACCAATTCATATAACGGTGCACAGTAGTCTCCATTATTCAAATTACTCCGCACAGTAGCGCCACTACACCAGGTAGATCTCCCTTTACACATAATGGCGGAAAGTGTCCCCTTTTTTACACATAACGGCAGACAGTGTCCCCTTTTTTACACATAACAGCAGACAGCATCCCCTTTTATATACATAACTGCAGACAGCGTCCCCTTTTTACACATAACGGCAGACAGCGTCCCCTTTTTTACACATAACGGCAGACAGCGTCCCCCTTTTTACACATTAAGGCAGACAGACAGAGAGATAGATAGATAGATAGATAGATAGATAGATAGATAGATAGATAGATACATACAATAAGCTGCGATGCCGCTTCGGTTGGTGAAACCAGACGGATATTGCGATTAATGACTGATGGTAATTATCGCAGTATCCAATTAGAGGCCATCTTCATCGGCTGAAAAACACATGGTATCAGGGATAAATTTATCACGGATTATGCTATGGCTGCCTGAGGCATCCAAAGCATAATCCGTGATAAATGCCAGCATCGGTGGGAGGAGCCCAACATATCATGGCTAATTGGATACCCCCGGGGTGATACATGAATAATTGGATACAGAGGCAAGAGATGCAAACAAGCACTTTTACAAACTCAATATAAAAAGACATAATATATATATATATATATATATATATATATATATATATAATTATATTTGTGTTTATACATATGCAACACAATTAAAAACATTTAAAACAACTAATTCCTACCAGGGACTGTTGCTGCAGCAGTGCAAGCAAATGGCTGGCTCACCGGCACATAGGGAATGACCAGCAGCTCCTGCTCGTCTCCCTCCCTCCCATTATGACACTGGGCGCCGGGGACGGCCACGAGATCCCCGGGGCCCAAACACACAGAGAGAGAGAGAGACAGAGAGAGAGAGAGAGAGAGAGAGAGAGAGAGAGGGGAAGACGATGGGAGGAATATAAACAGGAAGGGGGAGGAGCTGAGTTAGCTGCCCCTCCTCGCTTTCCTGATGGACAGCTTGCAGCAGAGGATCAGAAGCATTTTATTACAATGCAGGATGTCTGGAGGGGGAGGAGCTGGAGACAGGAGGAGATGGGAGAGCATTCCCTCCTTACAGCAGTAGCCAGTGAGACCAGTAAGTTTGTACGAGGGAGGGACGGCCCCTCCTCCCTCTCCGGCCGGGACCCCTCCTCCCACTCAAGCCGGGCTGCCACAGGCGCTGTCTGTGTTGTGACTTGTTTTGTGAGTGAGTGACACGGGCGGCGGGCGCGTAGCTTGCGGCCGCATGATACAATGAGTCATTGTGACTCATTGTAATGCCGGCGTTTGTGGGCCCCTTAAGTGCGGCGGGGCCCCAGTGCAATGCACTTGCTGCACTGCCAGAAGTTACGCCCCTGGGTAGAAGTAAATACCAAACACAAAACCTCTCATGGACTATTAACCAAATACATTCCTGACAGAAATTAGAAGCTGTCAATCGCACGATACCTTCACTAAGCAGTGTACAGCTAAGTATAATGCTGCCCCAGCTATGTTAAGTTTTAGTGTAAGTGTTTTAGTGTTTCAGCAAATGTAATTTCAGTATATTTAAAACACACTCATTTATCTAACGACTGATACAGCTAATGCTGGGTACACACTATGCCGATCACTTGGCCAATCCTATTAAATGCTCTGATCCCTGGAACGATTATCCAATTAGTGTGACCCCTGTACATACTGAGTGAGAAATTGCTCGCTGTGTACGTTCTTGTATGGTACTGGGAGGTCCAGCAGTTTAAATAGTAATCTGTTCATCAGATGTGACGTTCCGAATAGATTGTTGCAGGAGCGTTTTAAGCTGCTTACAGGCAAACTCTGCTGCATACACACCTAAATAATCATCAGGCCGAACAGCCAATATCATATGATTCTATACCTATGTACCCAGCTTACTCCAAAGAGACAGACAGCCACCGCTAGGCTGATGTCACAATACACATGCTCATCTCAGTGCAGGAAAAAGATGCCACTGTGTAAAGCCCCGTACACATGGGGAGAGATGTGTGTTGAGCGATCTAGCACAGACCGCTCAGCACAAAGCGCGATATGTGCTGTGCGAGTAGGGAAGGAAGGGGGGGGACCGCTCGCTCAGCGATCTAACTAGACTTGACATGCGTGCATGCCAAATCTAGAGACGGCGATAGCGACGCACGGGACTGTGGATCGCTGTTGCCGGCACCCTACACACGCATGCAGAGTCCTCTTTTTACACAGTGCCTGGTACACAATTGCCCCACAGTGCCAGTTACACATTGCCCCACAGTGCCATATACACATTGCCCCACAGTGACAGATCCACAGTGACAGATACAGTGCCAGATACACAGTGCCCCACAGTGCCAGATACACATTGCCCCACAGTGCCAGATCCACATTGTCAGATCCACAGTGCCAGATACAGTGCCCCACAGTGCCAGATACACAGTGCCAGATACAAGAATCCCCCCCCCCCCTCCCGCTGGCTGCTGCTTACTTCAGTCAGGAATCAGTGTCACCGCTGCCGATGCCCGCTGGCGTCTGCTATGTGAGGCGAAGACTTAAGAAAACTTTATCTAACACATGTGCACTAGTTTGGCATTGGAGGACACACACCATACTTACCTACTCTCCCGGAAGCTGCGGGAGGCTCCGGTTTTTTTGGGTAGCCCCCCGCACCCCCGGAAGAGTGGGCAGGTCTCCCGCATCCTGCTCGCACCCTAGTGATACGAGCAGGATGGAGAGATAACCTCCCGCATTCGTGGGTCCGTCGGGTGGAGAAGGGGTTAAAATGACACAAATTGCGTCATTTTAGCCCCACCCCCTTCCCGCGGACCCGCGAATCGCGGCATTTCCCGATGCAGGGGCGGGGCTTAGTTATGTCACAGTCCGGCCCCGCCCCCCAAAGACACCTGCAGCGTCTCCTCTCCAGGCTTCTCCCGGAGAGGAGACTTACAATGTAGGTAAGTATAACACACACACACACACACACACACACACACACACACACACACAGGGGATACGCAGCCAATACTGGGATTGAGAACAGAGCAGGGAATTACTCTGCAATTGGGAGCAGGCAGTCCCCTTTAACTCTTTACCGGGGAAACCTCAGACCCTACAATTGCTAATAGTCGAATTCGAAACATGTTTTAAAGAGAAAAAAGTTGCAGCACATTCCACACTACCCCATCCCTTTCCAGACCCATCACGAAGGGAGAAGAGGAATATGAATCTCTTCTTACCCAGTAAGAGATGTGCTGATTTTCAGTTAGCTACACAAGGCATTAGTAACCCATTCAAATGTATACAGCATACAATGTTATTTAATCATTAGAACTCAGATCAACATCACATGGCAGTTAAAACACATTTAAAAAAAAAGGCAAGAAATCCATTACTACCTAATATGTATAGATGGATCAGCATCAATGATACTGACATAGCAACAAATCATTACACTGTAGCTAATCAATCTTACATAAATATAAAATAAGAATTTACTTACCGATAATTCTATTTCTCGGAGTCCGTAGTGGATGCTGGGGTTCCTGAAAGGACCATGGGGAATAGCGGCTCCGCAGGAGACAGGGCACAAAAGTAAAGCTTTTACAGGTCAGGTGGTGTGTACTGGCTCCTCCCCCTATGACCCTCCTCCAGACTCCAGTTAGGTACTGTGCCCGGACGAGCGTACACAATAAGGGAGGATTTTGAATCCCGGGTAAGACTCATACCAGCCACACCAATCACACAGTACAACTTGTGATCTAAACCCAGTTAACAGTATGATAACAGAGGAGCCTCTGAAAGATGGCTTCCTAAACAATAACCCGAATTAGTTAACAATAACTATGTACAAGTATTGCAGATAATCCGCACTTGGGATGGGCGCCCAGCATCCACTACGGACTCCGAGAAATAGAATTATCGGTAAGTAAATTCTTATTTTCTCTATCGTCCTAAGTGGATGCTGGGGTTCCTGAAAGGACCATGGGGATTATACCAAAGCTCCCAAACGGGCGGGAGAGTGCGGATGACTCTGCAGCACCGAATGAGAGAACTCCAGGTCCTCCTTTTCCAGGGTATCAAATTTGTAAAAATTTACAAACGTGTTCTCCCCTGACCACGTAGCTGCTCGGCAGAGTTGTAATGCCGAGACCCCTCGGGCAGCCGCCCAAGATGAGCCCACCTTCCTTGCGGAATGGGCCTTAACAGATTTAGGCTGTGGCAGGCCTGCCACAGAATGTACAAGTTGAATTTTGTTACAAATCCAACGAGCAATCGACTGCTTAGAAGCAGGTGCACCCAACTTGTTGGGTGCATACAGTATAAACAGCGAGTCAGATTTTCTGACTCCAGCCGTCCTTTAAATGTATATTTTTAAGGCTCTGACAACGTCCAACAACTTGGAGTCCTTCAAGTCGTCTGTAGCCGCAGGCACTACAATAGGCTGGTTCAGGTGAAACGCTGATACCACCTTAGGGAGAAAATGCGGACGCGTCCGCAGCTCTGCCCTATGTCGAATGGAAAATTTAAATAAGGGCTTTTATAAAACAAAAGCCGCCAGTTCAGATACTCTCCCGGCCGAAGCCAGGGCCAGTAACATAGTCACTTTCCATGTGAGATATTTCAAATCCACATTCTTTAGTGGTTCAAACCAATTGGATTTGAGGAAATCTAAAACTACATTTAGATCCCACGGTGCCACCTTAGGCACCACAGGAGGCTGTATATGCAGTACTCCTTTGATAAAAATCTGGACCTCAGGGACTGAGGCCAATTCTTTTTGGAAGAATATTGATAGGGCCGAAATTTGAACCTTAATAGATCCCAATTTGAGACCCATAGACAATCCTGATTGCAGGAAATGTAGGAAAACGACCCAGTTGAAATTCCTCCATCGGAGCACTCCGCTGCTCGCACCACGCAACATATTTTCGCCAAATCCGGCGATAATGCTTCGCGGTGACTTCCTTCCTTGCCTTTATCAAGGTAGGAATGACTTCTTCTGGAATGCCTTTTCCTTTTAGGATCTGGCATTCAAACGCCATGCCGTCAAACGCAGCCGCGGTAAGTCTTGAAAAAGACAAGGACCCTGCTGAAGCAGGTCCCTTCTCAGAAGTAGAGGCCACGGATCGTCCGTGACCATCTCTTGAAGTTCCGGGTACCAAGTCCTTCTTGGCCAATCCGGAGCCACTAGTCTTACTCCTCTTTGCCGTATAATCCTCAATACCTTTGGTATGAGAGGCAGAGGAGGAAACACATATACCGACTGGTACACCCAAGGTGTTACCAGCGCGTCCACAGCTATTGCCTGCGGATCTCTTGACCTGGCGCAATACCTGTCCAGTGTTTTGTTGAGGCGAGACGCCATCATGTCCACCATTGGTTTTACCCAACGGTTTAATAGCATGTGGAAAACTTCTGGATGAAGTCCCCACTCTCCCGGGTGAAGGTCGTGTCTGCTGAGGAAGTCTGCTTCCCAGTTGTCCACGCCCGGGATGAATACTGCTGACAGTGCTATCACGTGATTCTCCGCCCAGCGAAGGATCCTGGCAGCTTCTGCCATTGCCCTCCTGCTTCTTGTGCCGCCCTGTCTGTTTACATGGGCGACTGCCGTGATGTTGTCCGACTGGATCAACACCGGTCTTCCTTGAAGCAGAGGTTCCGCCTGGCTTAGAGCATTGTAGATTGCTCTTAGTTCCAGAATGCTTATGTGAAGAGACTTTTTCAGGCTCGACCACACTCCCTGGAAATTTCTTCCCTGTGTGACTGCTCCCCAGCCTCTCAGGCTGGCATCCGTGGTCACCAGGATCCAATCCTGCATGCCGAATCTGCGGCCCTCCAATAGATGAGCCTCCTGCAACCACCACAGAAGGGATACCCTTGTCCTCGGCGACAGGGTTATCCGCAGGTGCATCTGAAGATGCGACCCTGACCATTTGTCCAACAGATCCCTTTGCATGGAATCTGCCGAAAGGGATTGCTTCGTAAGAAGCTACCATTTTTTCCCAGGACTCTTGTGCATTGATGTACAGACACCTTTCTTGGTTTTAGGAGGTTCCTGACCAGGTCAGATAACTCCTTGGCTTTTTCTTCGGGAAGAAAAACCTTTTTCTGAACTGTGTCCAGAATCATCCCCAGGAACAGCAGACGAGTTGTCGGCATTAATTGGGATTTTGGAATATTCAGAATCCATCCGTGCTGCTTTAGCACCTCTTGAGATAGTGCTAAACCCATCTCTAGCTGTTCTCTGGACCTTGCCCTTTTTAGGAGATCGTCCAAGTATGGGATAATTAATACGCCTTTTCTTCGAAGAAGAAATATTATCTCGGCCATTACCTTTGTAAAGACCCGAGGTGCCGTGGACAAACCAAACGGCAGCGTCTGAAACTGATAGTGACAGTTTTGTACAACGAACCTGAGGTACCCCTGGTGTGAGGGGTAATTGGAACGTGGAGATACGCATCCTTGATGTCCAAGGATACCATAAAGTCCCCTTCTTCCAGGTTCGCTATCACTGCTCTGAGTGACTCCATCTTGAACTTGAACTTCTTTATGTACAGGTTCAAGGACTTCAGATTTAGAATAGGCCTTACCGAGCCATCCGGCTTCGGTACCACAAAAAGAGTGGAATAATACCCCTTCCCTTGTTGTAGAAGAGGTACCTTGACTATCACCTGCTGAGAATACAGCTTGTGAATGGCTTCCAAAACCGTCTCCCTTTCTGAGGAGGACGTTGGTAAAGCAGACTTCAGGAAACGGCGAGGTGGCTCTGTCTCTAATTTCAACCTGTACCCCTGAGATATTATCTGCAGGATCCAGGGATTTACCTGCGAGTGAGCCCACTGCGCGCTGTAATTCTTGAGACGACCGCCTACCGCCCCCGAGTCCGCTTGCGAGGCCCCAGCGTCATGCTGAGGCTTTTGTAGAAGCCGGGGAGGGCTTCTGTTCCTGGGAAGGAGCTGCCTGTTGCTGTCTCTTCCCTCGTCCTCTGCCTCGTGGCAGATATGAATAGCCCTTTGCTCTCTTATTTTTAAAGGAACGAAAGGGCTGCGGTTGAAAGGTCGGTGCCTTTTTCTGTTGGGGAGTGACTTGAGGTAGAAAGGTGGATTTCCCGGCCGTAGCCGTGGCCACCAAATCCGATAGACCGACCCCAAATAACTCCTCTACGCATCGCCTGTCCACTGTCGTGTCCATAAAGCTCTTCTGGCCGAAATGGACATAGCACTTACCCGTGATGCCAGTGTGCAGATATCTCTCTGTGCATCACGCATATAAAGAAATGCATCCTTTATTTGTTCTAACGACAGTAAAATATTGTCCCTGTCCAGGGTATCAATATTTTCGATCAGGGACTCTGACCAAACTACCCCAGCACTGCACATCCAGGCAGTCGCAATAGCTGGTCGTAGTATAACACCTGCATGTGTGTATATACCTTTTTGGATATTTTCCATCCTCCTATCTGATGGATCTTTAAGTGCGGCCGTCTCAGGAGAGGGTAACGCCACTTGTTTTGATAAGCGTGTTAGCGCTTTGTCCACCCTAGGAGGTGTTTCCCAGCGCTCCCTAACCTCTGGCGGGAAAGGGTATAAAGCCAATAACTTCTTTGAAATTAGTAGTTTTTTATCGGGGCACCCCACGCTTCATCACACACGTCATTTAATTCTTCTGATTCGGTAAAAACTACTGGTAGTTTTTTCACACCCCACATAATACCCTGTTTAGTGGTACCTGTAGTATCAGCTAAATGTAACATCTCCTTTATTGCCAAAATCATATAACGTGTGGTCCTACTGGAAAATACGGTTGATTCGTCACCTTCACCACCGGAATCAGTGCCTGTGTCTGGGTCTGTGTCGACCGACTGAGGCAAGGGGCGTTTTACAGCCCCTGACGGTGTTTGAGGCGCCTGGACAGGCACTAATTGAGTGTCCGGCCGCCTCATGTCGGCAAACGACTGCTTAAGCGAGTTGACGCTATCCCGTAATTCCACAAATAAAGGCATCCATTCTGGTGTCGACCCCCTAGGAGGTGACATCCTCATATTTGGCAATTGCTCCGCCTCCACACCAATAACGTCCTCATACATGTCGACACACACGTACCGACACAGCAGACACACAGGGAATGCTCTATACGAAGACAGGACCCACTAGCCCTTTGGGGAGACAGAGGGAGAGTCTGCCAGCACACACCAAAAAACGCTATATATGACAGGGATAGCCTTATGATTAAGTGCTCCCTTATAGCTGCTTTTATATTAATATATTGCCATTTATTTTGCCCCCCCTCTCTGTTATACCCTGTTTCTGTAGTGCAGTGCAGGGGAGAGACCTGGGAGCCTTCCTGACCAGCGGAGCTGTGACAGAAAATGGCGCCGTGTGCTGAGGAGATAGGCCCCGCCCCTTTTTCGGCGGGCTCGTCTCCCGCTATTTAGTACATTTAGGCAGGGGTAAATATCTCCATATAGCCTCTGGGGCTATATGTGAGGTATTTTTAGCCTTTTTAAAGGTTTTCATTTGCCTCCCAGGGCGCCCCCCTCCCAGCGCCCTGCACCCTCAGTGACAGCGTGTGAAGTGTGCTGAGAGGAAAATGGCGCACAGCTGCAGTGCTGTGCGCTACCTTAAGAAGACTGCAGGAGTCTTCAGCCGCCGATTCTGGACCTCTTCTTGCTTCAGCATCTGTGAGGGGGCCGGCGGCGTGGCTCCGGTGACCATCCAGGCTGTACCTGTGATCGTCCCTCTGGAGCTTCATGTCCAGTAGCCAAGAAGCCAATCCATCCTGCACGCAGGTGAGTTCACTTCTTCTCCCCTCTGTCCCTCGTTGCAGTGATCCTGTTGCCAGCAGGAATCACTGTAAAATAAAAAACCTAAGCTAAACTCTCTAAGCAGCTCTTTATGAGAGCCACCTAGAATTGCACCCTTCTCGGCCGGGCACAAAAATCTAACTGGAGTCTGGAGGAGGGTCATAGGGGGAGGAGCCAGTACACACCACCTGACCTGTAAAAGCTTTACTTTTGTGCCCTGTCTCCTGCGGAGCCGCTATTCCCCATGGTCCTTTCAGGAACCCCAGCATCCACTTAGGACGATAGAGAAATAGAAGCTTTGCTCCATACTGTAACCAATACAAAAGACAGGCTTAGATACTAACCATTCCATACAATACTGTACATTATGCAATGCATTCCTAGCTGTATAACATTCTGCTAAACTATGACATGCTGGAGTGATTTTCCTAACAATGAACTCTGCTTGCAGCATCCTACAGTATATACTGTAAGTTTTTGCCCCCCTCCAAAACCCAGAACCCCCATTTTACACAAGACCCTGTAAACTTTGTACCCCCCCCCCCCCCCCCCTCATATCCTACCTTCTAGATCTGTCAGTTTGATTTTCTCATTTACTTTCGATGACAGTTTGGCTGTTCATAGATACTTCCAGGGGAGGAGAGAGCAGCACCTCTCCTGCCCCTCAACGCTCCAACGGTCTCCGGCGGCGGCTATCCTAAATGTGGCGCCGGTTCGTTAGCCAATCATAGCTCACGGACCGGCAGCCAACAGGTGCCGGTCCGCAAGCTCTGATTGGCTAACTCCGCCGGAGACCAGACTGAGAGTAGTGAGCACATTGAGGGGCAGGAGAGACGCTGCGCTCTCCTCCCCTCACATTGCAGCGGGACGGGAACTTGGCAATAGTGGGGGCGGGTGGGCATGATGCCCTGGCCGCCGCCGGCGCCCCCCTCTGCTGGGCCTGCCAAGGCGCCCAGGGCACGTGCCCCACTCGCCCTGCCTTAGTTACGCCTCTGCATGCAACACTTGTACATCTGTTTGCGAATGAGTCTGAATCTGTATATGAAGTGCTTCATCTTTGACTTTGTACATAATTAATTCCTGTATGGTTAAAGTCGCAGCCTGTCGTCTCTGGTACAGATCGAGTGGTGTTACTCTGTACGTGGTTCAAGTAAAATGCAGATTTAACTACTTCAGAGTGCTGGGAGGCAGAGGGACCTTCCAGTCCCACTGAGAGCTGCAGCTGCAGGAAGTTTCTCTTCCCTGTAGCCGCACATTCTGTGTATCTGACTGGTTGCATCCTGTGCAACCAGGTCAGATAAGGCACTTGCCGGTGTGGTCGCATCTGATGCGACCACCCCAGGCAAGTAGTTAAAGAAAAAGTCACTATGCTACACCACTGGGCACGGATCACTCACAGCATCGTCTTGCGCCACATGGCATATTGAGGCTAGATGTACTCCAGGGTATCCATCCAATATTTTGAAGTGCAGGGCACAACAGGCAAGCAACTGCAGATCACCTGACTGCAAATTAAAACCAGTAGCAGGCAGTTTTATAAATACTGCCTAAAAAAGAATGCCTCAGAGCAGACATCATAGCCATATTGCAGTGCATAATCTGTTCATCACACCGTGCAATTCATCAAGTTCATAGCAGACAGATGACTGCAGTTGTGTCACCAACCTAACAACTCTATAGTTAGAGATTCTGATGGTTCCGTAATGTTATGTGGCACATTTTAATGCCTTGATTTGGGTATAGTCATTTCTATGGAAGGCAATATCGATGCTGAGAATTTAGAGAAAATTCTGGAACCACACCGGTGACAGCGTTTTCCGCCAGAATATGTGTTAGGTGAGTAATGTGGAAGAATGGCATGGTTTCTCCCTTTCACATTCCAAGATGCTGGTAAACTCAATACCATGTTAGCTGCATGGAACTGATCAACTCCCTGTGCAGTGACTTTATATTGGTGTTTCCATTTTGTCCACCACCTTTAGTTACATAGATGCAGTAACATAACATACAATGTTCCATATTATTAAACCTTTTCTAAATTCTAATTGTGTTGATCCAAATAAAGGTAAAATCGCCAGTGACACAGCTGCCAATTTTGTAATGCATCCTTGTGAGTTTCTTCAAACGGAGTACTCCTGACGGGTGTCCTCTAAATAAGTAACATTCTGTCTTCTCAGAGCTCTTGATGGTGGCACTTCTTCAGGTTCCACAGCCTTTACAAATGCATGTGTAACAGAACTACCTTAGCGCTGTTGCCAAGCATTGATATTGCAGTGTTTGGCCTTTTTATGTCCCTTTTACAGGCTGCCCAATGCTGCTTAGTACAGTACCACATGCCATTATGTGGGCACTTAACTTTAGTTTCCAAAGAAGGGCATTTCTACAGATAAATTGTCGGTAATACCAGTCGTATGCTGGGTACACAACTATGCAATCGTAGGGCTGATCGGCACCTATACATGTATAGGTGTGTATTCAGGAGCAATGCCAATAAATGGCTTACAACGCTCCTGAGGTCGGATTGCATCTAATGTGCAGTTTAATATTTTAGATGCCAACCTCCCAATCCCATAGAAGAATGTACACAATGACAGGGGTCACACTGATCAGATAAACGCTCCAGGGATCGGAGCATTTAATACGATCAGCCGAGTGATCGGCATAATGTGTATTCAGCTTTACTAAGCAAAATATTTGCCTTCATACCCTGGATCAGTAATGGGCAACATGCAGGTCACCAAGTATTCACCTGTAGTGCCCAGCTCTTTCCTGCTTATTGCCCAGTGGGTCCTTTTCTGTATTTTTTGCCTATCAGTCGCTACTTTTACTCTCTGCTTTGTACCCTGTTGAGCAGAGATTAGGCTGAAAATGATCTTATTATTTGTCTGGGGCAGCTAGCATCTACATCACCTCACCTCCCCTGCATAACACAAGGAGGTCATGAAACACCAGCAACACATCTGAAATCACTGTTGCAGAGACATGAACACAGTAGTGGCCTTTACTTCACTGAGTGCCGTCTCTGTGAAGCAGTGTGAAAGAACGCATGACTAGGACAGCAGGGCTGTGTAGTGGACAGCACTACTACTTCACAGCACCAAGGTCATGAGTTCAATTCTCGACCAAGGCTTAATGATGTATATTCTCCCCATGCTTGTGTGGGTCTTCTCCAGGTGCTCTGGTTTACACCCACACTCCCAAAATATACTGGTAAGTTATACCCCTTTTCCACCTGTAGCACAGGTCACAGCCGGGAGCCTGACATGGCAGCGACCCGCATCACAGCCCCCTTTCCCGCAGCGCTCACCAACCCGGCATATTGCCGGGTTGGTAACGCTGCTAGTGACGCGGCAGGGGCGGCACTGGGAGATCACATGATCTCCCAGCGCCGCCCTTCCATACACTGTGAACGGGAGCCGTGTCGCATCGACACGGCTTCCGTTCACAGTACGCAGCTTACCGGGTTGAACACGTGTTCAACCCGGCAAGCTACCCGGGTAGGAGTCCCGGAACACTTGATCTGGGAATTTGCAGTGGGGGCCGTTTCCACCCCCGCGCATTTACGCGTGTTTTTAAAGCTAGGGGTATAACAGATGTGTCCACATACATCTCACCTCCTGGCATGTTAAACAGCCCTTCTAGTCACACCATGCCGTGACGTGACTCTGTAAGCCCCGAGCATCTTTTTGTGTGACTTGCTCCATTAAAATGCATCTTGTTCGCAAAATGATGTGAATAGGACACACAAGCAGCATCATAAATGATATGTGGCATCCGTGGCATGCCTACATGTGTGTGACCGTGGCTATATCTGCATACGAAATGGTACACTATAGTGTTTTTCTAGAAAACACTATAGCTATGGTATGTTTTCCTAGAACATACCATTCATATGCAGATACAGCCACAAGTGCACACAGAATATAGGCATGCCGCATATCAACTTAACCAGCAGAAGCTGCTTGTGTGATGCGAATAAGATGCATTTTCAGCAAACGGAGCTGCACAGGACCTGTTAGCTTACTCTCGCCAGGCATTTCCCGCTGTGTGGCATATTTAGGCAAGATGTATGAGCATACATCTGTAATTAACCCTAATTTGTATGTGTACAAATGTTATAGGGATATGGATTTCAAGTCAGCGGCCGGGCTCCTGGCGACCATCATACCGGCGCCGGAATCCCGAATGCCGGCATACCGACAGTGTGGCGAGTGCAAATGAGCCCCTTGCGGGCACGGTGGCGCGCTAAGCGCGCCGCGCTATTTATTCTCCCTCCAGGGGGGGGCGTGGACCCCCTAGAGGAAGAAAAAGTGTAGGTATGCCGGCTGTCGGGATTCCGGCGCTGGTATACTGTGCACCGGGATCCCGACAGCCGGCAAACTGAAGACCACCCGTTAGCAAGTGTAGGCAAGGCTTTCAAGCAATTATCCTTATCTATTTTTGTTTGATAAGAGTAATAACACATGACAACACATTAATACTGGAAGCTACCCATTGGAATGATTTAAATAATTTTAAAGACATTCCAGAGGAAACAGAAAAATGTAATGTTAGTTACAGTTTAAAAAAGAAAGCACACAAATTTGGCGTTTTACCAAAGTCTTCAATTAAGACATGCTCTTGGTGCTCAGTGGCTGAAAATTTCTGTCACTTGATGGAACAAATAAAAGGGGGAAGGGGGGGGGGGAAGTGTTGGCACTTAAAGGGATCTAATGGTGCGTACACACTGGCCGAAATATAGACCATTCTATTAAACTGCCGATATATCGCGGGTCCGTCGGTCAGTGTGTACGAGCGATATGTCTGTGGACGCCGTCGTTCACAAATATATATCACGTCGGCCCTGCAGCACAGCTGACGGCCAATATATCTAACGATATATTGGCACATCGCTGTATGTGTTCGGGTGGCCAGCAGTGATTGACGGCTGAACTGGGTGGGCATGTGTAAATACCCGCCCAGTTCATGACGTCAGTCCCGATGGATCGGGCAGTGTGTATGCACAACACACTGCCCGGTTCGTCCATAGATTTATCTGCAGATCAATTGATCTGCAGATATATCTATTAGTGTGTACCCAGCATAAGTGCAGCACATAGCAATACCAATTGTGAAAATAATTCAAGCTGTACTGCAGCCACAAAATACAGTAAATAGCTGATTCATCTTGTGAACAAAAAATCAATATAGACAATGGGTAATAAAGGCTCAACAAGTTGAAAAAAATAAGTAATGCTAAATGTAAAATAGACATAGACTATGCAACCATAAGGTAGAAAATACATATTTAACTAGCAAAAATTGTAAAAAGAAAAAAAAAAGAAATAAGTAAAATAAAGAACGTATGATGAGCAGGTACAAAAGCTTCAACCAATAATAAGTAAAATAAAGAACATATGATGAGCAGGTACAAAAGCTTCAACCATATAGATGAACAAACATCTAGAAATAAAATAGATGCTATATAAACAAAATTTTGATAACATACTGTATGACCAGTGTATATACATAGCAGGCTGTGTTAATGAAATCAACAAATAAATCCACCTCTGAATCTGTCTTATAGTATCATCAAAAATGCCACATCTTGTGTTCATATTACACTCCTGCGGGCAGGGGCGGATTGGGATGGAAATCCAGCCCGGGAAATGTATTGAAGCAGCCCTAATGGGGGTGTGGTCTGATGAGGGAATGGGGTCTATTGAGAAGAACGGGATTCCTCCTCAGGGCCTGATTGAAAGCAAATGCGGCCTATCCTACATCTTTTGCTGCAGATTAGGGGCAGATTGGGAACTAAAAGTGATCCTGCAAAATTTTGTAGAAATGGCCCGACATGGGCATCACAAGATACATAACATACTGTGTAACCATGGCAGCATCACTGGATGGCAGAGTTGCTGTACTGCAGAGGTGGAATAACAGAATGAATGGGGGCAATGCAGTGTACTGAATGTGGTGGGCTGCCTGTCATGTGGAGGGGTGGGGTCACATGACAACACACAAAACAGGCCCCACAGACACATCGGCCTACCAGGAATCTTCCTGGTGAGCCTTAAGGGGGGTACTGACGGGGGATATGTGTGCTGAGCAATCTTAACACAGACCGCTCAGCACACATCTCTCCTCCCGCTCAGCACAGCGCGATGTGCTGAGCGAGGGGACGGACGGACGGGGGGCCGCTCACTTCACACAGCGGTGAAGTGAGCGACCCGCTAGATTGAGCCTGCATGCACCGGCGATAGCAATGCGGGGGGTCGCGCATCTCTATCGCTGGAGGCATACACATGGCAGATCCGTGCTTAAAATCTAAGCAATCTAATCAGATTGCTTAAATTTTAAACACGGATCTCTCCGTGTGTACCCCCCTTTATGGCCAATCCGCCCCTGCCTGGGGGTATATTTACTAAAGGTCGATTTTAATTGATTTCAATTAATTTCACAATCGGAAGTTGGGCTTCCAGGCCTAAAACACACATTTACTAACATTTAAAATGACTCTAAGAAAATCATCTTTTAGTAAATGTGTGTATTAACCCTGGAAGCTCAACATCAATTGAGATTGATTTTAATTGTATGGAAATCTATTAAAATTGATGTCTTATGTAAAATGGGTCCTAAATGTGAGCTCACGTTATTTCTTCCGACACTTGCATGGGAGTGCAAGTTTATGTCCAAATTTTGAATGCAGCTATGGGATATTTGAGATATGCTGCATTTAAGCAGCTCTGGGTGGCTGGTGTAACGTTGTGGGTGCTCAAATCTGCAGCCAGGAAGAAGGATGAAGTTTAAAAAAAAAATAACTTTCTATGGCATGATAACCGAGAAAATGAATTAAATCTCCAGCATTTACTTTAAACCAGTATAAAAATAAACTTTTGTGTAGGGAAGGTACTGTAATTCACAAGCCAAATAAATTTCCATTGGTCACTTGCTAAGACATAAGACAACCGGCTCAGTTCCCAAAGACACTAGTGCTTTTAAATGGGTTCTAAAAGCTTCTTCATTCTCCTCTTCTTCTAAATGATCAGACTGTCACTGCTTTTTATGTCCCTAATCCACCCACAGAGCTCTCTCTCTCTCTCTGGCTGTGGGAACCAAGCTTCCTTTATTATGAAATGTTGATTCTTTAGGGTTCCTTACACCTAACCAGGTAAGTAAATTAATTTCTAATTATAATCGAGTATGTAAAAATCTGAATTTGCATGAATCAGTTGTTATACTGATCCTATTAAACATATTCAGCTTTTCTCCTGTACGGCATCTATCTTAACGAAACAGGGAGATGTACAGATGGTTCCACTGTTATCTTGACTAGTTTTCTGCGCCTAGGCAAAACATGATTTATTAGCATAAACCCTTAATCTATTGTCCTCAGCTGCAATACAATACAGAGAACAATACAGCAGGGGATTAAGTAATTACAGCAGGGGATTAAGTCCGACTGGCCAGTCTCAGTTAATCCTATTAAAGGTCAAGATAAACAAGGATCCACCTGTATCAAGCCTTGGAGATAAAGTGGAGAAGTTACCCAAAGCAACCACTCAGCTTATAACAATCATTTAAAAAACTGTGGTAGATAAATGACAGATGAGGGAGATGTACTAAGCCTTGAAAAGTAACACATTTCATGTTTATAAAGTACCAGACAATCAGCTCCTAACTGCCATGTTACAGGCTTGGTTTGAAAAAAGGCAGTTAGAAGCTGATTGGATGGCACTTTATCACCGTGGTTTTCAAGGCTTAGTACATCTCCCCCAGAGACTTTATCCCACTCTATGGCTTGTTACATGTTTCCTGTAGTATTTATAGCCATTCATAAATAACATACAAAACAATAATGAAACCTTCAGGGTGCTATAGCAACAGGAGAGAAAACAAAAAACAGCCATCAACTGAAGGGGACTGTCATCTCCTTACAAAGCAAGCACAATTAGCCTACATAAACCAAGCGGCACCAATATAATATCATTCATTAGAAGTACTCAATAGGACCTAAATTGTAATCTTACATCAAAAAAAAACCAATAGAAGAATCAAAGTCTAAAATTGCATTGCTTAATATGAAAAAGCAGCAGGTTCTACAAAATAAATCTAAAAAGGTTTTGTTATTCTTAATAAACTTTTTTATTAAAGCATCACATCACACTACACACATCAAGTACATTGGTTCGCCACAGAACAGTACATACATAAAAGCAAGCATTGGTCCACAGCATTACTAATAATTGTAAATCTGAACACTCCCCATGTATATATCCCATTCCCATCTTGAGAAATCAGTTGAACACAAATAATAAAAAGTTACAAAAATTTGTCCGGACCCGACAATTGTTAAAAATACATAAATTGTAAAACATATATATTTCTGGGGGCCAAACAATTTATTCACAGTTTAGATTTAAAGGTCAACATCTCCTTTAAGGAAAGTGAATTCTCAAATAGAATCAAGTACTGTTTACAAGGAAACTGCATACAATGGGGCAGATATGTTAATCCTGGAGAAGGCATAATGAAGTGATAAAGCAGTGATAAGTCCAATCAGCTCCTATATGCCATATTACAGTCTGTGTTTGAAAAATGACAGTTAAGAGCTGATTGGTTGGTACTTTATATTTATTATGGGGTATTGTGTGAAGAATTTTGAGGGAAAAATTAATTTATTCCAGTTTGGAATAAGGCTGTTGCATAAAAAATGTGGAAAAAGTGAAGCACTATGAATACTTTCTGGATGCACTGTACATACACATGCATATTTGGAGCAAATAGGCATTTTGCTTTATACACATAGGCGTGCGCAGCACATTTTATCAGGGGGTGCACGATTGGAGGGATGTGTCTAGAATCACCTATTGGAGCGACTAACACCGCCTATTGGGAGATGGAGAGAGAGAGGAGCGGAGATGGAGAGAGAGGGTGGCAGAGAGAGAGAGACAGAGAGGGAGAGAGAGAGGGGGGGTAGACAGAGAGAGTGGGGGTAGACAGAGAAAGAGAGGGGGTAGACAGCGAGAGACAGGGGGAGACGGAGCAAAGGAGAGAGTGGTGAAGAAGAAGGAAGAAAGATGCAGGGGAACAGAGAGAGAGACACAGAGGGAGGGAGAGAGGGGGCAGAGACAGAGAGAGAGGGGAAGAGAGAGAGAGATAGAGAGAGGGGGCAGATATGGAGAGAGAGACAGAGGGGGAGACAGAGAGAAAGGGATGGAAAATAAATTATATTAGGGAATAGGAGAGAGAGTGGGGGAGGGATGGAGATATGGGGGAAGAGAGAGGGTGGTGAAGCGGAAGGAAGAGAGGTACAATGCAAAAGAGAGAGAGAGAGACACACACACACACACACACACACACACAGGAGATGGAGGGAGAGAGGGAGCAGTGGAGAAGAAGAGAGAGGGGCACAGAGAGAGAGAGAGAAGCAGAGATGGAGAGAGGGACACAGAGAGAGGGAAGATGGAGAGAGAGAGGGGGAGACAAAGAGAGAGGGGGGAGACAGAGAGAGAGAGGAGTAGACAGCGAGAGACAGGGGGAGACGGAGGGAAGGAGAGAGATAGTGGTGAAGAAGAAGGAAGAAAGATGCAGGGGAACAGAGAGACACAGAGGGAGAGAGAGAGGGGGCGGAGACAGAGAGAGAGAGAGAGGGGTAGACAGAGAGAGAGAGAAAGGGGCAGAGATGGAGAGAGAGAGACAGAGGGGGGAGACAGAGAGAAAAGGATAGAGGATAAATTATATTAGGGAATAGGAGAGAGAGTGGGGGAGAGAGATGGTGGTGAAGCGGAAGGAAGAGAGGGGCAATGCAACAGAGAGAGAGACACACACACACACAGGAGATGGAGGGGGAGAGAGAGCAGTGGAGAAGGAGAGAGAGGGGTAGAGAGAGGAGAGAAGCAGAGATGGAGAGACACATAGAGGGGGAGATGGAGAGAAAGAGGGGAAGACAGAGAGAGGGGGTAGACAGAGACAGGAGGAGACGGAGGGTAGGAGAGAGAGAGAGAGAGAGAGTGGTGAAGAGGAAAGAAGAAAGGTGCAGGGGAACAGAGAGAGACACAGAGGGAAAGAGAGGGGCGGAGAGAGAGATAGAGAGGGGGTGGAGAAGGAGAGAGAGACAGAGGGGGGGAGACAGAGAGAGACAAACACACACAGGAGATGGAGAGAGAGCGCAGTGGAGGAGTAAGAGGGGGGCAGAGAGACAGAGAAGCAGAGACGGAGAGAGAGACACAGAGAGGGTGAGATGGAGAGAGAGAGGGAGAGACAGAGAGAGAGAGAGGGGGTAGAGAGAGAGGGGGGTAGACAGAGAGGGGAGACAGAGGGAAGGAGGGACAGAGTGGTGAAGAGGAAGGAAGAACGGTGCAGGGGAACATAGAGAGAGAAGGACGGAGAGAGAGAGAGCGGGGAAGACAGAGAGAGAGGGCCAGAGATGGAGAGAGACAGACAGACAGACAGAGAGGGGATGACAGAGAGAGAGGCATAGAAGAGGAGTTATATTAGAGAATAGGAGAGAGTGAGGGAGAGAGACAGGGGTGTAAGAGGAAGGAAGAGTGGTGCAGGGGAACAGAGAGAAAGAGGCATGAGACGGAGAGAGGGAGAGACAGAATTAGAGAGAAAGAGAGAGAGAGACAGAGGAGGAAACACAGAAAGAGGAGCAGATACTAAGAGAGAGAGAGACAGAGTGGAGAGATGGAGAGAAGGCAGGAGACGGAGAGAGAGAGAGAGAGAGAGAGAGAGAGAGAGAGAGGGGGCAGATAAAGAGAGGGAAGTGGGGGATGGAGGGGGGGATAGAGAGAGAGGGTGATGGTGAAGAGATAGAGGGGGGCCGAGGGAGAAAGAGGGAGAAATAGTGCACGAGAGAGGGCAGAGGGAGGGAGAGAGGGGGGGGCAAGAGAGAGTGGGAACTGAGGGGGAGATAGAAAGACAGAGAGAGAGGGGGCCGATGGAGAGACAAAGAGATGCTGAGCAGCACTTGCCACTTGAACAAATCTAGGATTGTGTTTCTCCTACCTGGACAATCAAGTGCTGCTGCTGCACATCGTGATGGTCCGTGCCTTTGCTTCCCTCCAATGGACATTTTGGAGTTAGGGACATCAGGGCACGTGGAGAAGTATGAAAGGGGAGGAGCTGACAGGATCAACCCCTCCTTCCCCTCCAGCCGGGGAGACCAACACAGGCAGCATTATGGAATATGGGGGAGGAGCTGAGAGAGCAGCACCTCCTCCCTCTCCGGCCGGCTAGTCTTACACAGGAAGCATTATTGACTCTGGGGGAAGGAGCTGCTCCTCCTCCCCGTCCCGGTCTGGACCTGAACATTGCAGCGGCCACTTTGCTGAAGACTCTAGGGCACTGGCAGCGGGCAGCGCAGCGCTGGCAGTGATATAACATGAGTCAGTGTGACTGATTGTAATACAGGCGCTGTGGCATGCACAGGAATGAGAAGCGTGCTACAGATGTGGCGTGTGGGGGGTGCCGGACATTTGGGTTTGCCTGTGCGCACCAGGCACCCCCCCGTGCGGGCGCCTATGTTTATACACATGGCCTTTATTAACGTTTGACATCACCTCTACCTTCATGCGGCTTCTGGCACTTACCTCTTCTGCTGATAACACAATGCTAGATAGGGCACTAGAACATATCTTTTTGGCACTAATGGAAAAATTACACAATTGTTCACTTTAGAATACAACTACTAAAAGATACTGTCAGACTTTCATTAATCTTTAACCTTTTTTGATTAGTCCTTATGTTTCTATTAAGCTGTAAAGCAGGAGCCTGACCCTGTGTGATAAAATGTGATCTCTAATAAGGTACATTACGTGCAGTGGCTTGTTTCCACTCTTGCTCAACAAATTTCGTATTTCAAAAACACTATAATACAAGGAGCTCAGTGTTGGATTTGCCACTTACAGGTCCATAAGAACAAGATCGCTATAAGAATGGTCTAATTAGGTATTAGGACATAACCTATGTTTATGCAAAAATATAATTTGTATTATCTACACTATAATCCTAAGTAGCTTTGCTTTTTAGAAAACAATAATTCTACTCAAAATTTATGGCAGGTACAGTTGACAGCGATATAGATAATATAAAAAATGAAGAAAAATTAAAATAATCATTCAAATATGCTTCATCCATAGGTGTATACAGGAATGGCTGGGGTGTGTGTGTGTGTGTATCTTTTCAATATGTAGTTCCAGGGGCGTATTTAGAAAGGAGGGGGCTCGTGTGTAGTCTCCAACTGTGCCCTGTCCTCTCTCTCTTGCCGGCACCCAGGCAGCGTAGTCAGTGTTTGGCTCCAGTCGCCAGTAGACTTTAGAGCAGTGCCAGAGTCTATTGCACATGCACAGGATTTCGGGAAAGTGGTGCAGCAACCATTTTCGCGGCAATTTCCTTACTGCACATGCGCAGAACACTGGGAAAATGGCCACCGTGCCATTTTCCATGGTGATTTTGCATGGCTGTCGTAGTGGGGTTCACTACGGCTGGCCGGCGGTAGGGCTCCCGGCGACCAGCATACCGGCGCCGGGAGGCCGACCGCTGGCTTACCGACAGTGTGGCAAGCGCAAATGAGTCCCTTGCGGGCTCGCTGCGCTCGCCACGCGCGCCACACTATTTTATTCTCCCTCTATGGGGGTCGTGGACCCCCACGAGGGAAAATAAGTGTCGGTATGCCGGCTGTCGGGCTCCCGGCGCCGGTATACTGAGCGCCGGGAGCCCGACCGCCGGCATACAGAAGACCACCCGTCGTAGTGGATGCTGGACTCCGGAGAGGTGAGTACTGAAGAAATGGGTTCATGGTGTGCGCTGTGGGGGCCGCCTGAACAGGAAGGGCCTGTGTGCACCGAACACACTGTACCCATTACGAATACGCCACTGTATAGATTCATTCTGTTCCCCTCTGCCTCCATGTGCTTCTCTCTGCAGTCTGTGTGCCACTGCTGAGAAACCAGCCGGACACTGTCCAACAAGATCAGGGCCGACGTTGAACAGCCTCCAAGAGGATGCTGTCATCGACTGTGAGACAAGACACAAGGCAAGGAGGCAAGTTTGCTGGAACTGGAGGGTATGGGAGGGTATGCTGCGAGCTGGGCAGTGAAGGGGAAAATATGTGCTTTGAGGGGGCATTAGGTGTTGGTGTGAGGGGAACATTATGTGCAGTGATAATAAGATTTTACTTACCGATAAATCTATTTCTCGGAGTCCGTAGTGGATGCTGGGGTTCCTGAAAGGACCATGGGGAATAGCGGCTCCGCAGGAGACAGGGCACAAAAAGTAAAGCTTTTTCAGATCAGGTGGTGTGCACTGGCTCCTCCCCCTATGACCCTCCTCCAGACTCCAGTTAGGTACTGTGCCCGGACGAGCGTACACAATAAGGGAGGATTTTGAATCCCGGGTAAGACTCATACCAGCCACACCAATCACACCGTACAACCTGTGATCTAAACCCAGTTAACAGTATGATAACAGCGGAGCCTCTGAAAGATGGCTTCCTTCAACAATAACCCGAATTAGTTAACAATAACTATGTACAATTTATGCAGATAATCCGCACTTGGGATGGGCGCCCAGCATCCACTACGGACTCCGAGAAATAGATTTATCGGTAAGTAAAATCTTATTTTCTCTATCGTCCTAGTGGATGCTGGGGTTCCTGAAAGGACCATGGGGATTATACCAAAGCTCCCAAACGGGCGGGAGAGTGCGGATGACTCTGCAGCACCGAATGAGAGAACTCCAGGTCCTCCTTAGCCAGAGTATCAAATTTGTAAAATTTTACAAACGTGTTCTCCCCTGACCACGTAGCTGCTCGGCAAAGTTGTAATGCCGAGACCCCTCGGGCAGCCGCCCAAGATGAGCCCACCTTCCTTGTGGAGTGGGCCTTTACAGATTTAGGCTGTGGCAGGCCTGCCACAGAATGTGCAAGTTGGATTGTGCTACAGATCCAACGAGCAATCGTCTGCTTAGACGCAGGAGCACCCATCTTGTTGGGTGCATACAATATAAACAACGAGTCAGATTTTCTGACTCCAGCTGTCCTTGCAATATATATTTTTAATGCTCTGACAACGTCCAGTAACTTGGAGTCCTCCAAGTCACTTGTAGCCGCAGGCACTACAATAGGCTGGTTCAGATGAAATGCTGACACCACCTTAGGGAGAAAATGCGGACGAGTCCGCAGTTCTGCCCTGTCCGAATGGAAAATCAGATATGGGCTTTTGTAAGATAAAGCTGCCAATTCTGATACTCTCCTGGCAGAAGCCAGGGCTAGAAGCATGGTCACTTTCCAAGTGAGATATTTCAAATCCACCTTATTTAGTGGTTCAAACCAATGAGATTTTAGAAAGTCCAAAACCACATTGAGATCCCACGGTGCCACTGGAGGCACCACAGGAGGCTGTATATGCAGCACTCCCTTAACAAAGGTCTGGACTTCAGGGACTGAAGCCAATTCTTTTTGAAAGAAAATCGACAGGGCCGAAATTTGAACCTTAATAGATCCCAATTTGAGACCCATAGACAATCCTGATTGCAGGAAATGTAGGAATCGACCCAGTTGAAATTCCTCCGTCGGAGCACTCCGATCTTCGCACCACGCAACATATTTTCGCCAAATTCGGTGATAATGTTGCACGGTTACTTCCTTCCTTGCTTTAATCAAAGTAGGAATGACTTCTTCCGGCATGCCTTTTTCCTTTAGGATCCGGCGTTCAACCGCCATGCCGTCAAACGCAGCCGCGGTAAGTCTTGAAACAGACAGGGACCCTGCTGAAGCAAGTCCCTCCTTAGAGATAGAGGCCACGGATCTTCCGTGATCATCTCTTGAAGTTCCGGGTACCAAGTCCTTCTTGGCCAATCCGGAACCACTAGTATCGTTCTTACGCCTCTTTGCCGTATAATTCTCCTTTTGGTATGAGAGGCAGAGGAGGAAACACATACACCGACTGGTACACCCAAGGCGTTACCAGCGCGTCCACAGCTATTGCCTGCGGATCTCTTGACCTGGCGCAATACCTGTCCAGTTTTTTGTTGAGGCGAGACGCCATCATGTCCACCATTGGTCTTTCCCAACGGGTTACCAGCATGTGGAAGACTTCTGGATGAAGTCCCCACTCTCCCGTGTGAAGATCGTGTCTGCTGAGGAAGTCTGCTTCCCAGTTGTCCACTCCCGGGATGAACACTGCTGACAGTGCTATCACATGATTCTCTGCCCAGCGAAGAATCCTTGCAGCTTCTGCCATTGCACTCCTGCTTCTTGTGCCGCCCTGTCTGTTCACATGGGCGACTGCCGTGATGTTGTCCGACTGGATCAACACCGGTTTTCCCTGAAGCAGAGGTTCTGCCTGGCTTAGAGCATTGTATATTGCTCTTAGTTCCAGAATGTTTATGTGAAGAGACGTTTCCAGGCTCGTCCATACTCCCTGGAAGTTTCTTCCTTGTGTGACTGCTCCCCAGCCTCTCAGGCTGGCGTCCGTGGTCACCAGGATCCAATCCTGTATGCCGAATCTGCGGCCCTCCAATAGATGAGGACTCTGCAACCACCACAGAAGAGACACCCTTGTCCTTGGAGACAGGGTTATCCGTAGGTGCATCTGAAGATGCGACCCTGACCATTTGCGTGGAATCTGCCGAATGGAATTTCTTCGTAAGAAGCCACCATTTTTCCCAGGACTCTTGTGCATTGATGTACAGACACCTTTCCTGGTTTTAGGAGGTTCCTGACAAGCTCGGATAACTCCTTGGCTTTTTCCTCCGGGAGAAAAACCTTTTTCTGAACCGTGTCCAGAATCATCCCTAGGAACAGCAGACGAGTTGTCGGCATTAACTGGGATTTTGGAATATTCAGAATCCACCCGTGCTGTTTTAGCACTTCTTGAGACAGTGCTAATCCCATCTCTAGCTGTTCTCTGGACCTCGCCCTTATTAGGAGATCGTCCAAGTATGGGATAATTAATATGCCTTTTCTTCGAAGAAGAATCATCATCTCGGCCATTACCTTTGTAAAGATCCGAGGTGCCGTGGACAATCCGAACGGCAGCGTCTGAAACTGATAGTGACAGTTTTGTACAACGAACCTGAGGTACCCCTGGTGTGAGGGGTAAATTGGAACGTGGAGATACGCATCCTTGATGTCCAAGGATACCATAAAGTCCCCCTCTTCCAGGTTCGCTATCACTGCTCTGAGTGACTCCATCTTGAACTTGAACTTCTTTATGTACAGGTTCAAGGACTTCAGATTTAGAATAGGCCTTACCGAGCCATCCGGCTTCGGTACCACAAAAAGAGTGGAATAATACCCCTTCCCTTGTTGTAGAAGAGGTACCTTGACTATCACCTGCTGAGAGTACAGCTTGTGAATGGCTTCCAAAACCGTCTCCCTTTCGGAGGGGGACGTTGGTAAAGCAGACTTCAGGAAACGGCGAGGTGGATCTGTCTCTAATTCCAACCTGTACCCTTGAGATATTATCTGCAGGATCCAGGGATCTACCTGCGAGTGAGCCCACTGCGCGCTGTAATTTTTGAGACGACCGCCCACCGTCCCCGAGTCCGCTTGAGAAGCCCCAGCGTCATGCTGAGGCTTTTGTAGAAGCCGGGGAGGGCTTCTGTTCCTGGGAAGGAGCTGCGTGTTGCTGTCTCTTCCCTCGACCTCTGCCTCGTGGCAGATATGAATAGCCCTTTGCTCTCTTATTTTTAAAGGAACGAAAGGGCTGCGGTTGAAAAGTCGGTGCCTTTTTCTGTTGGGGAGTGACTTGAGGTAGAAAGGTGGATTTCCCGGCTGTAGCCGTGGCCACCAAATCTGATAGACCGACTCCAAATAACTCCTCCCCTTTATACGGCAAAACTTCCATATGCCGTTTTGAATCCGCATCGCCTGTCCACTGTCGCGTCCACAAAGCTCTTCTGGCCGAAATGGACATAGCACTTACCCGTGATGCCAGTGTGCAGATATCCCTCTGTGCATCACGCATATAAAGAAATGCATCCTTTATTTGTTCTAACGACAGTAAAATATTGTCCCTGTCCAGGGTATCAATATTTTCAATCAGGGACTCTGACCAAACTACCCCAGCACTGCCCATCCAGGCAGTCGCTACAGCTGGTCGTAGTATAACACCTGCATGTGTGTATATACTTTTTTGGATATTTTCCATCCTCCTATCTGATGGATCTTTAAGTGCGGCCGTCTCAGGAGAGGGTAACGCCACTTGTTTAGATAAGCGTGTTAGCGCCTTGTCCACCCTAGGAGGTGTTTCCCAGCGCTCCCTAACCTCTGGCGGGAAAGGGTATAATGCCAATAATTTCTTTGAAATTATCAGCTTTTTATCAGGGGCAACCCACGCTTCATTACACACGTCATTTAATTCTTCTGATTCAGGAAAAACTATAGGTAGTTTTTTCATACCCCACATAATACCCTATTTAGTGGTACCTGTAGTATCAGCTAAATGTAACGCCTCCTTCATTGCCAAAATCATATAACGTGTGGCCCTACTGGAAAATACGGTTGAATCGTCACCGTCACCACTGGAGTCAGTGCCTGCGTCTGGGTCTGTGTCGACCGACTGAGGCAAAGGGCGTTTCACAGCCCCTGACGGTGTTTGAGTCGCCTGGACAGGCACTAATTGATTGTCCGGCCGCCTCATGTCGTCAAACGACTGCTTTAGCGTGTTGACACTATCCCGTAGTTCCATAAATAAAGGCATCCATTCTGGTGTCGACTCCCTAGGGGGTGACATCCTCATATTTGGCAATTGCTCCGCCTCCACACCAATATCGTCCTCATACATGTCGACACACACGTACCGACACACAGCAGACACACAGGGAATGCTCCTAACGAAGACAGGACCCACTAGCCCTTTGGGGAGACAGAGGGAGAGTTTGCCAGCACACACCAAAAGCGCTATATATATATCAGGGATAGCCTTATAATAAGTGCTCCCTTATAGCTGCTTTGTTATATCAAAATATCGCCATAAATTTGCCCCCCCCTCTCTGTTTTACCCTGTTTCTGTAGTGCAGTGCAGGGGAGAGACTTGGGAGCCGTCCTGACCAGCGGAGCTGTGAGAGGAAATGGCGCCGTGTGCTGAGGAGATAGGCCCCGCCCCTTTTCTGGCGGGCTCGTCTCCCGCTATTTAGAAAAATCAGGCAGGGGTTAAATATCTCCATATAGCCTCTAGGGGCTATATGTGAGGTATTTTTAGCCTTTATAGGTATTCATTTGCCTCCCAGGGTGCCCCCCTCCCAGCGCCCTGCACCCTCAGTGACTGCCGTGTGAAGTGTGCTGAGAGGAAAATGGCGCACAGCTGCAGTGCTGTGCGCTACCTTTAGAAGACTGCAGGAGTCTTCAGCCGCCGATTCTGGACCTCTTCTGACTTCAGCATCTGCAAGGGGGCCGGCGGCGCGGCTCCGGTGACCATCCAGGCTGTACCTGTGATCGTCCCTCTGGAGCTTGATGTCCAGTAGCCAAGCAGCCAATCCATCCTGCACGCAGGTGAGTTGACTCCTTCTCCCCTCAGTCCCTCGCTGCAGTGATCCTGTTGCCAGCAGGAATCACTGTAAAATAAAAAACCTAGCTAAACTTTTTCTAAGCAGCTCTTTAGGAGAGCCACCTAGATTGCACCCTTCTCGGCCGGGCACAAAAATCTAACTGGAGTCTGGAGGAGGGTCATAGGGGGAGGAGCCAGTGCACACCACCTGATCTGAAAAAGCTTTACTTTTTGTGCCCTGTCTCCTGCGGAGCCGCTATTCCCCATGGTCCTTTCAGGAACCCCAGCATCCACTAGGACGATAGAGAAAAGGACATTATGTGATATTGTGAGGGGGGTGGTACAATGAGGGACAGTATGTGGTGCTGTGAGGGGGCAGTATATGGTGCTGTGAAAGGGGCAGTATATGGTGCTGTGAGGGGGTCAGTATGTGATGCTGTGAGGGGGTCAGTATGTGGTGCTGTGTGGGGGTCAGTATGTGGTGCTGTGAGGGGGATCAGTATGTGGTGCTGTGAAGAGGTCAGTGTGTGGTGCTGTGAAGGGGCAGTATGTGGTGCTGCAATGGGAGCAGTATGTAATGCTGCGATGAGAGCAGTATGTGATGCTGCGATGGGAGCAGTATGTGGTGTCAGGGGAGCATTATACTGTAGTGAGGGCGGCAGTATATGGTACTGTGAGGGGCGTAGTGTGTGGTGCTGTGAGATGTGCATTTACAAGCTCAGTATGCGCTGTGCGTAGGGCAGTATGTGATTTGAGGTGGGCAGTGAGGGAGGGTAGTATGTGGTTCTGTGAAGGGAGCCAGTATGTACTGTAGTGTTGGGGCAAGGTCAATGTATGAGCTGAGTGGAGGTGTCAGTGTCGGGAGGGGGCAATAAGGAGTCAGTGAGTGCTGTAAGGTGAGCAGTAAGGGGGTCACTGAGTGTGCTGTGAGGGGCTCAGTGTGCTTGTGGGGACGGCAATGCGTGAGCTGGGGGGAGGTCATTGTGCTGGGAAGGGGACAGTGAGTGATGTGAGAGGGCAGTGAGTGGATCAGTGATAGCAATGAGGGGGTCAGTGTGTTACAGAAGGAACTGACAGTAAAAGCTATAGAGGAGGCAAATCAGTGAGATATGGAGTGATGGAGCAATGAGACAGCTGTAGAAGGGGTAATCCGGGAGATATACAGGGAGGGCTCAATGGAGGAGGCAATCAAAAAACAAAACAAGTGCAATGAGATAACAATGGAGGGGTCAACCAGAGTTATATGGAGGGAGGGGGAAATGCTCTGTAGGAGCAATAAAAACAGATATGGGCATTGAGAGACGTATGAAGGAGCGATAAGGAATATTCAGGGACGGAGTGTCACGAACCGATCTCTCACCTCTGCGGGTTCTGGGGTCCATCCTTTGCCGGTGCAGTTGCTCGCGGTGTTGTGCGGCCGTGTGGGGACGCGGCGTGGTCAGTGGCACAGGTGATGCAGGTTCTGGGAGCTGGGAGTGCGGCGACCAAATGGCCAAAGGCACCGCTGTGTGTCTGCAGTATAGGAGGCGGCCATGTTGGAGACCAAATGAGCACCAGAGAGCACTTGTGAAACACCTGTGGGTAAGTGTTCGCCAATCCCGTGCTTGTGCTGCCTTTAAGTAGGCTGGGATTATGTTACTCTGAGCCAGTGCTTTGTTGTATCTACTCTATGCCCTAGCTCTGTGCTCTCTCCGTGCATTCCCGTGTGATTCCCGTGGTCCAGATATCGCCTCCGCTCCCAGAGGTCTGCCTGCAGCCTTCACTGCAAAAGATTCACCAAACTCCCTGCTGTGCTGTCAGTTAATCGCTCTCTCACTGGCAAACAAGTGGATTTCCAGAGTCTTGTAAGAGGTTACCCTGTCAGCCTGCTTCAATAACACAGCCTTTGGAGGATTCCACTAAATTCAGGTGCTCATTTGTTCATCTCTAAACTTAACTCATTCATCACCATTGTCATCTGCTGCAGTTTCACAGTGCTGTGTTATCTTCTGAACTCGCAAGTAACCCATTCAGTATTGTATTTTCATTGTTGCTGCAATCAAGGACAATTCTTCACAGCCTTTCAGTTTAATCTTTAAGCTTCAGTACAGGTCTCCACAGTTATTCATTTATGTCTGCAATATCCAGTTAACACTCCTTACAGTTTGGCACCAATCATTGCTTCATTTGGACAATTCATCATTCATTCACAAGACTGTTTAAAAACTCAGTTCTATGAACATTTCTTCAATGCATCTTTAAGACTGTTCCTGCTTATCATTATACCATTCTTTGCAATACATCAGTATATATATATATATATATATATATATATATATATAGCCAGTGATGGTTCTCTGGGACGGATTACTGCTCCTCTCCTCTATGCAAAAAGAACCAGGCGGCACTCCACGGATTTAAACAAGTATAAATGTATAAACAAATACCTACTGTTTTGTTTTTCACAACACAGCGTAGCACCTTGACAAAAACGCCCAGGAGGCGTTGAAACGTTGGTGTCCACTATGCTTGTAATGCTTTGATTCACTTTGAATACATTTATACTTGTTTAAATCCGTGGAGTGCCGCCTGGTTCTTTTTGCATAGAGGAGAGGAGCAGTAATCCGTCCCAGAGAACCATCACTGGCTACACTTTGGAAGGAGGGCACCCCGGTGGCTGTTAAATGGACAGTGAGTGCCACTATTACACGCATGGATATATATATATATATATATATATATATATATATGGTGATTAATAATTTGTCATATAACTCCTTACTGGAATTTTTGCCTTTAATAAATATATGAAACGGAACTTTCTTCGTCCTCCCTGCTTTCATCATACCCCAGCACCTACACCTTTGGTTGGTCCAGGGTTAACGGATTCACAAAAACACTCGGCCCTGACACGGAGCAATGAGAGAGATCCATGCATTCCATGCAATACTTTATGTTGGCTGGTAGTTGCAGGTTCAGGGGGAGGGATCTAAGTTATTTCACCTTTTTACATGCAGCTATTTATTACTTATTTCTTTTCCAGACAGCTCCGAAAATTTCCAAAATTTATCCAAGCACCAACCGAGCTTAGAACACCAGCTGGAAGCTGCAGCAAATTGTGAAGCCTACAAATAAAGGTAGAACATAACTTGTCCTGGCCTTGTTTATGTACTTTTTGGTGTTGTTTCACATTTGTTCTGATGTTTTATAAAAATGTCAGGGGCGAGCTGGTAGGAGGGGACTAGAATGTTTACTACTTCCTCCCAACAATGTGATGAGCCACCAAGGACACTTACTCTTCCTGCGGTGGCCTATACTCATACACACACCTCCCAACCTCCAGACATCCCACTTGCGTGCTGCAGTGTCCTGCAGCGAGAGGGGGAGGAGAGAGTTGGGAGGCACTAACTCTCCTGCTTCTCTGCTTAGTAGAGCAAGCTGTGAATAGATGCCGGGCAAATCTATTCACTGGAGAGAGGGACTGGGGTCCCCACTTTTATCACACTGGGGTATGTGCACATTGCTCCAGGAGCTGCTGATGTTCTGTTATTGGTCATAAAACAAAAAAGATATAGAGGACCTCTAGGAGCTGCAGTCCGGTATTCACAAACAGTTCACCAGTCCTATGTTCCAGGGAGCATGTTGTGGGTCAGTCATGAAGAAGTGATGTTATATGGACTAAGTGTTTTGTTACTTTGTCACATGCTTAGCCTTTTCCTCATTGTGAATAGATGCCGCGCACATAGGTTACTGCATTCCCTTTCCTGGTAGTTATTTATATAGCACACACATATTCTGCAGCGCTTTATAGAGAATATTTGGCCATTCACACCAGTCCCTGCCCCAAAGGAGTTTACAATCTGTGGGGGTAATTCTGAGTTGATCGCAGCAGGAACTTTGTTAGCAGTTTGGCAAAACCTAGGGGGTCATTCTGAGTTGTTCGCTAGTTGCCGATTTTCGTAACGGAGCGATTAAGGCAAAAATGCGCATGCGCATGATACGCAGTGCGCATGCGCTAAGTGTTTTAGCACAAAACTTAGTAGATTTACTCACGTCCGAACAAAGACTTTTCATCGTTGAAGTTATCGTAGTGTGATTGACAGGAATTGGGTGTTTCTGGGCGGAAACTGGCCGTTTTCAGGGAGTGTGCGGAAAAACGCAGGCGTGCCAGGCTAAAACGCGGGAGTGTCTGGAGAAACGGGGGAGTGGCTGGCCAAATGCAGGGCGTGTGTGTGACGTCAAACCAGAAACGAAACGGGCTGATCTGATCGCAATCTGTGAGTAGGTCTCGAGCTACTCAGAAACTGCTAAGAATTTTCTATTCGCAATTCTGCTAATCTTTCGTTCGCTATTCTGCTAAGCTAAGATACACTCCCAGAGGGCGGCGGCCTAGCGTGTGCAATACTGCTAAAATCTGCTAGCGAGCGAACAACTCGGAATGACCCCCTATGTGCACTGCAGGGGAGGCAGATATAACATGTGCAGAGAGAGTTAGATGTGGGTGGGTTATTTTGTTTCTGTGCAGGGTAAATACTGTCTGCTTTATTTTTACACTGCAATTTAGATTGCAGACTGAACACGCCCCACCCAAATCTAACTCTCTCTGCACATGTTATATCTGCCTCCCCTGCAGTGCACATGGTTTTGCCCAACTGATAACAAAGTTCCTGCTGCGATCAACTCAGAATTACCCCCTACATTCCTACCACGTGTACACACAGACACATTCACACTAGGGTTAATTTTGTTGGGAGCCAATTAACCTACCAGTATATTTTTGGATTGTGGGAGGAAACCGGAGTACCCGGAGGAAATCCACGCAAGTACGGGGAGAATATACAGACTCCACACAGTTGGGGCCAGGGACATGCAGTCAGGGGAGGCAGTGCCTACCCGTCATAATGATTCAAATAATACAAATAAAATATTTATAACACAGATTATGTCACAGATATCTTCTTTTATTATTTTAATCATTTCCCCCCTAAAAAATCCCTGCATATTGGGGAAAGAGGCAGTGGGAGAGGTGCCTCCCACTGCTAACACTAGAGTTCAGGTAGCGGGGAGCGGGCAGGGGGCAGGGCCAAGCGATGGGCTGTAAAAGCCCTTTGAAAACTTATGGGGAAGCAGCACCAGTATATGTGCCTCAATGACAGGGGCTAGCGTTCAGTCCATATGAATGCACGCTCCTGTCAGTCCTGCAGATGTAATTGGACCAGCAGATCCGCTGGCCAGAAGGCACATGCGGCAGCGTGATGCGGAGGGCATTTGTGGCGGCGGGACCCGGCGGTGAAAGGGAGGCTGGCGGTTGACCTGGATCCGAGAGGATCCAGTCCATGCCAGCCATTCTGCAGAGTTCAGCAGCGGAGAACCGGCTTCCCATTTAATTTCATTTTTGAAATTCAAGATGGCTTCCGCGAGCCAATCGCGGCTCGCTGCGTCATCGCCCCGCCCTCTCAACTGGCTTATATAAGCCAGCTTTGGTCAGTACGGTGGCAGGTATGGAGCAGGCAAGAGCTCCCGAAAGATAACAGACGCCGAAAGCCCTGGGATGGAGGCGGCCATGAAAAAGAGCTTAAAGTCGCCACTCCACAGGTGAAGACGCCGGAAGCCCTGGGGATGCGGCGGCCATGAAATAGAGCTTGAAGGCTGCCTCCCCTAGGTGAAGGTGCAGCTTAATAAATGATTTAAACATTAGGTGTTGTGTTTTTAATTTTATATTTTCTTAACAGGCGGACTGCAGGTGCTAGCAAACCCTTAATGTCCGGGCATGCTGGCACTTGTGGTTCTCCAAGTGCTGGCATGCTGGGACAGGATTGATGGGACCTGTAGGCGATTGTAAAGAACAATATTAGTATGTCATGAACCCAGCAACCACTGCCACCAGGGGTGCTGGGGCATAGCACTGGGGTTGTTGCTCAGGAGGGGGGACCCCATTTAAATTTTTGGGGTCCCCACTTTCTGAGGAATGCCAACCCTGGGCTGACTGGTTTGGGTGGGTGTTTAATGCTATGGTAGGGGGACCCCACACTGAGTGTCTCCCCTGCTATGGCATTATCCCCCCTGGCTGGTTCAGCCTAGTGCTGGTTTTGGTTAAATAGGGGCAACCTTATGCTTTTCTTGGGGGGGAGGAAGGGGGGGGATGCCACCGCAATCAGTCAGTGCCTCACCAATCCCTGGCCTCACCGCACGTCACTGGTTAGGGCCATGGTGGGAATTGAACCCGTGACGTCAGTGCTGTGAGGCAGTAATGCTAATGTTGCCGTACTGGTTCAGAAACACCTAGAGTGTCTGAATCGTGCTGCATTGAGTACTCTACTGGAACCCATCACATACTGTATACAGGGTTATCATAACTGCACATTTGATATAAACATTTAAAAGATAAATAATGCAAATGTCAAGAAGACTTTTATGTAAAAAATATATTTGGATCAACAATTTTTCTGCTTAAAAAAAAATTAAACAGGGAGATTTCTGCTTCCAAGACATAAAGGTATTGGCAAGTTACAAATGACAATGACCTCAGTGCCTGCTTCTTCCAATCATGTATTGTAAGCATCAAACCTAGTAATAAATAATAAGTGTGTTTGGGGTGTTCTCAGGATATTGGTATGAAGGACTCACCATCTACATTGTATATAGGGGGTCAATCCGAGTTGATCGCTCGCTAGAAGTTTTTAGCAGCCGTGCAAACGCTATGCCGCCGCCCACTGGGGAGTGTATTTTAGCTTAGCAGAAGTGCGAACACATGTGCATCCGAGCTCTACAAAAACAGTTTGTGCAGTTTCAGAGTAGCTCTGAACCTACTCAGCGCTTGCGATCACTTCAGCCTATTCGTGTCCGTGTTTGACGTCATACACCCGCCCATCGAACGCCCAGCCACGCCTGCGTTTTTTCGGGCACGCCTGCGTTTTTGCAAACACTCCCTGAAAACGGTCAGTTGACACCCAGTAATGCCCCCTTCCTGTCAATCTTCTAGCGGCCGCCAGTGCGAAGAAAAACTTCACTAGAACCTGAGCACAACCACAAAGAGCTTCGTACCCGTACGTCGCGCGTGCGCATTGCAGGGCATACGCATGTGCAGAAATGCCATTTTTTCACCTGATCACTGCGCAAAATCGGCATCGAGCGATCAACTCGGAATGAGCCCCATAGTGCCCAGTTAGATCCATGCTTAAGATTAGGCTTCCTTACACATCCGAATACACCACTATTCTCACTGGATACAGTTAGCAGACTGGCATTTAGGATACAGGCAGTTGGAATCTTGACACCGGAATCCCGACACTGGTCAGAAGACCAATGCTGGGATCCCTACATTGATCACAATGTCGGCGCCGGAATCCAAACTGTCAGCAACCCAATCGTAAGTGTGCCGTGGAGGGTTGTGCTGCAGGGGTATGGGTGTTAGCGTTATGCTGTGAGTAGGGAGGGTCAGGGTTAGGCGGGTGGGGGGGGGGGGGGGGTAGAATACTTAACTAACAGGTATCGGGATTCTGTGCATCAGGATACCGAGGACGGTCTTCTGACTGCCGACACCTCAAGTGCCGAGATCCCGATACCATCCCATACTTATTACTGAAGGAAGAATTACTTCATTTTGTTATGGTGTATGTGTGTACTCTCGTTTCCCACAGAATTCTCTATGGCCCTCATTCCGAGTTGATCGGTCGCAAGGCGAATTTAGCAGAGTTACACACGCTAAGCCGCCGCCTACTGGGAGTGAATCTTAGCTTCTTAAAATTGCGACCGATGTATTCGCAATATTGCGATTATTAACTACTTAGCAGTTTCAGAGTAGCTCCAGACTTACTCTGCCTGTGCGATCAGTTCAGTGCTTGTCGTTCCTGGTTGACGTCACAAACACACCCAGCGTTCGCCCAGGCACTCCCACCGTTTCCCCGGCCACTCCTGCGTTTTTTCCGGAAACGGTAGCGTTTTCAGCCACACGCCCCTGAAACGCCGTGTTTCCGCCCAGTAACACCCATTTCCTGTCAATCACATTACGATCGCCGGAGCGAAGAAAAAGCCGTGAGTAAAAATACTTTCTTCATAGTAAAGTTACTTGGCGCAGTCGCAGTGCGAACTTTGCGCATGCGTACTAAGCGGATTTTCACTGCGATGCGATGAAAAAGAACGAGCGAACAACTCGGAATGAGGGCCTATATACGAGAATAAAAGAAAAAACTGAACACATTTTCACATTCCCCGATTCCAAACATTTAAGGTTAGAGTGTCTCTAATGCCACACAAATGAGCTCCAAGATAAAATGAACACGGGTGCTGTGTTCCGCGGTGGGTGCCACTTTTGCTCATAGCTGATGCTTAGCGATGGTTACAGGATACTTTCACTCAGATGCTGCCACTCCTCCAGCTTTCAATGCAGGTTGCTATTTGACTGCAGCTACTGTCGCATCTCCCCTGGTGCTCCTGCTTATTAGTTAAACTTTAGAAGTTACATTCCATGGGTACAGTAGGTCACGTGATCGGGAGTCAGATTCTCAAGATCTCATCTGATTGGCTCTCAAAGCGGTTTCCTGTGCAGGTGATAGTTTTTTCAAAGCCAGTGTGCTAAACTTGCTTTTATGTATGTGCTTCCTTGTTGTGACCTGGGGTGGGATGTACTACGTACAGTATTTCACCCATGAGCCGATACAGCCTGCCACTTATCGGGTACATTAATGACACCGGTATGTACCTGGAAGGGAGGCAGTTACAAGGTCGACAGTCAATAAGTTGACACCATAGGGTCGACAGTCAAAAAGTTGATAGGGTCAAAGGGTTGACAGTCAAAAAGTCGACACACATATGGTCGACACAAGTTTTTTAGGGGTTTTTACAACTTTTGCTGCATTTACTATCCATGTCACAAACTATTATCTTCAGTAACATTGTGGCAAGTGAAGCAGAGTGGAGTGAGACACCGAGCACAAATAGTGGCGAGTACGTGAGGCGATGATTTCACAAATTTGGGTGAAATATGCAAAAAAATAAAAAAAAATAAAACAAATCACACATAAAAAATGTTGATTTTTTTGTGTCGGCCTTTTTTCATGTTGACCTTTTGTACCTGTTGACCTAATGACTGTCTACCTAATAACTGTCGACCTTTATAATATCTATCTTCTGTATCACACGCACCTACAAATTCAATTAGTATTGCAAAGGACAGTTTTCCTGATAAGAGTTGTCCTATGCGATCACAGGACCCGCGGGTTTAGGAGCCAGGTGTCCTTCTGTGCACGAGGGAAATGTAGAAGAGGCCCATAGGCTTCTATTGGGTACTGGGTCCAATGCGATACATTCCAGAGCTTTGTACAGTGCATATGGGAATGCAGCCCAAACTCTGAAAATGTCATTTTTGGAGTTTTGGCCGCATTTCTGGTATTATTAAATCCCACCCCTGGACTATACATTGGACTCTATCTCACGTGACCTCAGCTTGGTATTTGTAGTTTGCCTCTGACCACTAATTCTCAGCAATTACAGGACTAAGGGCCTAATTCAAACCTGATCGCAGCAGCAAATTTGTTCTCTAATGGGCCCAACCATGTGCACTGTAGGTGGTGGCGAAGGGGGGAAGGAGGGGAATGGGGGGGTGGGCAGATATAACGTGCAGAAAGAGTTAGATTTGGGGGGGTTTCAAACTGAAATCTAAATTGCAGTGTAAAAATAAAGCAGCCAGTATTTACCCTGCACAGAAACAAAATAACCCACCCAAACCTAACTCTCTCTGCACATGTTATATCTGCCTCCCCTGCAGTGCACATGGGGGGTCATTCCGAGTTGTTCGCTCGCTAGCAGATTTTAGCAGCATTGCACACGCTAGGCCGCAGCCCTCTGGGAGTGTATCTTAGCATAGCAGAATAGCTAAACGAAAGATTAGCAGAATTGCGAATAGAAAATTCTTAGCAGTTTCTGAGTAGCTCGAGACTTACTCCTACACTGCGATCAGCTCAGCCCGTTTCGTTCCTGGTTGGACGTCACACACACGCCCTGCGTTTGGCCAGCCACTCCCCCGTTTCTCCAGACACTCCCGCGTTTTAGCCTGGCACGCCTGCGTTTTTCCGCACACTCCCTGAAAACGGCCAGTTTTCGCCCAGAAACACCCAATTCCTGTCAATTACACTCCGATAACTTCAACGATGAAAAGTCTTAGTTCGGACGTGAGTAAATCTACTAAGTTTTGTTATATCTGACCCCCCCCCCAAACACACACACACACACACACACACACACACACACACACACACACACACACACACACACACACACACACACACCTACAGTGCACATGGTTTTGCCCATTAGAGTACAAATTTGCTGCTGTGATCAGGTCTGAATCAGGCCCTCAATTCAGAACGCTGCCCACTTTGATCTCAAATTTGTTTGCTGGACTTGGTGTTTATAACTGACTCCTTGTGTACTGGATATTACATCCGACTGCTACCAGCCCCAGAACACTGCTTACCTTTATAAATTGTGCCTAGGACGTCATCCATTAGTAACTCTTGAGTTACCTTACTGCCTGCCTTCCTTCAACCATGTTCTGTCTGCCTGGATTACTCCACATTACAAAAGAAATGATAGGCCCCTACCAACAAAGTCCTAAGGTCATCCAGTTACCTTTAAGGATATAGTACTCTACAGAAACAATGTCTGCAATAGGTGAAAATGTCATAAATCTAGGGGATCTTATCATCGTAATCATAGGTGTCAGAATGGGGGGGGGGGGGGTGCAAGGGGCGTCTTGTCCCCTCCCCCAATTATTTGAGAGGCGCCAGCAAATATACTGGGTCACGGGGCGCAGTGCGGCCGCTATCTCGGCTTACCACTGGCAGTGTCAGGATGGAGATAATCCCATTTCCGGCTGCTCCACCTCCTCCCTTCCCACTGCTCTTCTCTGCCTGCCTCCAAGGCCCTCCTTCACCCAGCTCCAGCACCAGTGTATGACTATTTACCATAAACTTCCCCCTCAGCTCCCCCTTCACCCTTTCAGTTCCCCCACTCGCAGCACCAACCCTACACAGAAAGATAGAAAGAAATATCTATATAATTATACATATCTATCTATCTATCTATCTATCTATCTATCTATCTATCTATCTATTTATATCTGTCAGGTACAGTAGGTATTATGGCAGGTTAGTTCAGCTGCCTCTGAGGGAACAACATTCAGCAATTTAGGGGTACCAAAATGAAATTATATCTTGACCCCTGCAACCTAAAAACATTGTGGAGCCCTCAATTTCAATGGCTATTGTCCTAATAACTGGCTTGATATTTTATATAGCTCCAATTAAATGACAGTAACTGAGCATGCAGGCTTTTATTATCTCGTGTAGATTTGTTACACTAGTATGCGCTGGTACTGCTGGGGGTGATTCTAGATCAGAGGTGGCTAATTCATGCATACCGTATTCTGGATTTTGGCAGACATTAATTTCAAATAGTGCTTCATGTTTTATAAGCTCTTTTTCTTAATTTAAAACAAGTGTAAGCCGTAAAGCTGTCCCTTATTAGGCTACTGCACAAGCGGAGATATCTTTGAGAACCAATTGACTGTGGCATAAAGCCCTCAAATTTATATCAATAAAGAACTTTTAGAAATGAATCTACAGATTTTAAAAAACGGGGATCATTGGGCAAAAAGAAGTGTAAGCTTGGAAGCAGAATTTGAGCTAAGTCTAGGTCTATACTGCCCAGTGAATAATCATTTTAAGCTAGCATCTTACGTTTTTTTATGGAAATGGCTAACAGGGGGAAATAGCTTCTACCAGATAACAGTGATGGATGTTATTAATGACCCAAAGGTGACATACTCTGTATCTTCATTGCCTGGAGGGTCACATGTTCCTATGTCTACCAAACAGATTGCACTGCAGCTGCCAAGACCTAACCAGATAGGTAAATAAACAAGGTCTCTGATCTCATACTGAGATCAGAGAAGAGAACATTGGGCAGACAAAAGGGCAAGCAAATCAATCTAAAATGTCACTAAAGTAATAATATGGAGTATATGAGGTAAATAAATTACAACGATGTGTGATTAATGCAGTGAATAGCTGTACTCTAGCACCCCTTGCTGGATACAAGCAGACTACACAACATCCAGTACTCATTCAGTAATAAGGGAACAACTGAAAATATTCTTATTTTTCCACAATTAGAGACAATGCTAACAGAAATCAAAGTCAACAAGTTATTTAATAAGATGTCATAGATATTCATTCCAGGAATTCACAGTACCTGAACTATCTCATACCGCAAACACATCCTAATTTAAATCAGACATACAGTGAACCAAACAATTCACAGCATAAATGTAGTATTGTAAAATGAAAATATATTTAGCACATAAACTATTTAAGGATACAAAGAGAAAACATTATTAAATGGTGTTTAATATGAGAAAAAGTCACAATATTTACAGTGAGAACCAATTGCCATTTTTCAAAATATGCTTATCTAGCTATATGCTAGAACACTGCCATACATTTAGAGTCCATTTGCTTAGTTCCCACTTCTTCAATGCTTTAAAACTGAAATAGTGGTAAGAACCAGGGCCATCTTAACAGCAGTGTAGGCCCCTGGGCACAGCAATGCACTGGGCCCCCTACCCATCCTCCAGCAGTAGGGGAGGGGGGTGCTATCAGCGGCAGGTAGGGGGTGTTCTATCTTCCGCTCAGCATGTAGGACCTGCGCAGTAATTTCGGATAATTACTCCTGTACTACACAGATGGGGCTAAACCAGTGGTTTCCAAACTTTTTTGAATCACTGCGCCCTAGAATATCAGATTTTTTTTCACGGCACCCCATGGCCAAAAATTTCTTATTGAGAAATGTAGAAAAAAATATTACATTAAGTAGATCACGTTTATATGTCATCCTTAGGGTCAGGTGTGTGGTGAGGGACAAGATTTGCTTCTGTTTGGCCACATATTTTATGACTGGCAGCCACCAGCACTGGTTTTGCCTATTATATTGACCATGAATAATTTGAATTGGTCCTGGACCACCAACCCAGGGCACCCCTGCAAGTGTCCCGAGGCACCCCAGGGAGCCACGGCACACAGTTTGGGAACCTCTAGGCTAAACTGTAGAGGGAGCATTGGGCTGAATGAAGAAGCCCTGGTACATGACTTCCAGGGTGATAGGGGGTGTTTAATACGGGTGGTCTTCAGTATGCCGACTGACGGGATCCCGGCGCACAGTATACCGGCGCCGGAATCCCGACAGCCGGCATACCGACACTTATTCACCCTCGTGGGGGTCCACGACCCCCCTGGAGGGAGAATAAAATAGCGTGGCTCGCGTAGCGTGCCACCGTGCCCGTAGCGTGGCGAGCGCAGCGAGCCCGCAAGGGGCTCATTTGCGCTCGCCACACTGTCGGTAAGCCGGCGGTCGGGCTCCCGGCGCCGGTATGCTGGTCGCCGGGAGCCCGGCCGCCGGCATACCATACTGAACCCGTTTAATACGTAGGTTAGGGGTGGATAGTGGAGTGGGCTTAATATTTATCATTTTCCGGTGGGAGCTTGCTTGACTGCATATATATCAAGTTCCTGAAAATATATTTCTTAGCTTTGAATGGGATAAAAAAAATAGAGAGTCCCACCTTTCAGGAGATACTGGGAACTTGGGGATCAGAGCTCAGGAGCCAGAGCAATCCACCAACGAAAATCTAAAACTGCATACTAGGTGTGTTGTGCTGGAGCAGGGATCATCTGCTGGAAGGCTGATATCTCTGGTTCTGGGTATAGTAGAGACAAGCTGCCAGTGTCCACCAAAAGGGGAGAGTCCCAGCTTTTGGATTATACCCTCAAAAAAAATCTAAGTCAGACAGAACCCGAGCTATCTGGCTGGAAAGAGCAATTAACAGGCTTGGATGGGGACCATTGCTTTCAAGTCGGATATCTCCGGTTCCCCAGGGCCGATTTTAAAAAATCTGGTACCCCTGGAAAGAGGGGACCCTCAGCTATCAGTCTAGGGCCCTTATACTCCTGGGGCCCTTGGGCAAGAGCCCATTGAGCCCATACGAAAAGACGGCCCTGGTAAGAACCAAGCTATACACTTCCTTAATAGTAAAAAAAAACCCAATGGATTATGTAGTCAAAGCAATACAGCACCTTCTCACAGATTTGTGCATTTACAGATGGGCTACAACAGCAGAAGATCACATAGAGAACCACTCATGTCAGCTAAGAATGGGAATTTGAGACTACAGTGGGCACAGACTCCCCAAAACTGTTCAGATGAAGACTGGACAAATGTTGCCTGTCTGATTAAACTTGATTTCTGCTGCAATACTGTATGCAGAAGGTAGGGCCAGAATTTGGCATATGAATCCATCTTACAGGCTGGTGTTGATGATGTTGGTGGCTTAATGGTGTGTGATTGAGTGAATAGTTGTACTCTAGCACCCCTTGCTGGATACAAGCAGACTACACAACATCCAGTACTTATTCAGTAATAAGGGAACAACTGAAAATATTCTTATTTTTCCACAATTAGAGACAATGCTAACAGAAATCAAAGTAAACAAGTTATTTAACAAGATGTCATAGATATTCATTCCAGGAATTCATTTATTTGCCACAGCCTACCTCAGTTATTGTTGGTGACCAGGTGCATCCCTCAGTGGTTACAGCTATTTTGGAAGGTTATTTCCAGCAAGATCAAGTCATAAAGAACATGTAATCTCAAGATGGTTATTAGAATATGTAATAAGCATAGTTTAGTAGAGTAGATCATGGTTAGGTTAGTTAGGTTTAGTATTAAATGCCGGCGGTTGGGATGTCGACGGTCACATGACTGATAGCGGCATCCTGACAGTGAAGATCTTGATGTTGGATAGGGTAAGTATTTTTACCCCCTTTACTTCTCTTCGGAATGTCGGTGTTCCCAAGTGGTGTCAGGATTCCGGCATCAGTCACATAACCACAGGCATCCCGTTCCATTCTGTGAGCTCTAATCAGTCTCCTAGTAACCAGTTAGCTGTGCAGACCAGGTCTCATTGTGCTAGGCTTCATTCTGACTCCTGATTGCTACAGCTGGAGTTTGAATCTTGCTTGGTTCTTTAACTGGTGCTGATTGGATGTTCAACCCTTATAGGGAGTCTCCTTTTACACTCTTCTATGGGTTGTAATCAGTCTGATCCATCTTGTCTTTATGCATTCATGGGACAGTATTCAAATCTTTTCACCCACTTCCACGCCCGTTCTGTTTCTGCTGATGGGCGTGGTATAATCATTTCAGCTTGCTATCCCTGCGGTAGCGAGGGCACCCAACCCTCTACGCAGCTAAACCTGATTGCTATGGGCGCGATATGCACGCTAACGGGGATCACTTTAGAAAGGAGATTGGGTGTGATAAGTAATTTGAATACCACCCGTGGAGTTTATCTGCCCATATCATTTGGAAAGCCTGCTACCTGCGGATATTTCTCTATAGTAAAGCTAACCTGAACTCTGTTAAAGATCTGCAAAGTATCCTGCTACAGTGCTAATGATTTGTGCCTAATGAAAGAAACTGTGGCATTTCTTATAGTGTAATTAATCTGGAGTATTCTGAAGAACTACTGAATAATTTGCTGCTGTGCAAATTACTTGTGCTATTCAGCAAATCTATTAGCTGTTTTCAAATATCCACTGAGAATATACCTGTGTTACTGGAAAGAATTGTGCAATATATTTATATAAATGCATTTATCTATACAAACAAATAATTGGTTAATTCTCATCAGTTCTCTATTGTGGAAAAGACTTGTATTATTTAAGAGAATCATTCAACAAAATGTTTATTAGTGCGATTTAAAAACTGCCAATCATAGACTATGCTATACTGAAGATCTGGCATGCAATTTTCTATATATTTTTAGTAGTCTCTGAGGTGTCATGTTCCCTTTAAAATAAGATTTTACTCACCGGTAAATCTATTTCTCGTAGTCCGTAGTGGATGTTGGGACTCCGTAAGGACCATGGGGAATAGCGGCTCCGCAGGAGACTGGGCACAACTAAAGAAAGCTTTAGGACTACCTGGTGTGCACTGGCTCCTCCCACTATGACCCTCCTCCAGACCTCAGTTAGGATACTGTGCCCGGAAGAGCTGACACAATAAGGAAGGATTTTGAATCCCGGGTAAGACTCATACCAGCCACACCAATCACACCGTATAACTCGTGATACTATACCCAGTTAACAGTATGAAATATAACTGAGCCTCTCAACAGATGGCTCAACAATAACCCTTTAGTTAGGCAATAACTATATACAAGTATTGCAGACAATCCGCACTTGGGATGGGCGCCCAGCATCCACTACGGACTACGAGAAATAGATTTACCGGTGAGTAAAATCTTATTTTCTCTGACGTCCTAGTGGATGCTGGGACTCCGTAAGGACCATGGGGATTATACCAAAGCTCCCAAACGGGCGGGAGAGTGCGGATGACTCTGCAGCACCGAATGAGCAAACTCTAGGTCCTCCTCAGCCAGGGTATCAAACTTGTAGACTCTTGCAAAAGTGTTTGAACCCGACCAAGTAACAGCTCGGCAATTTTGTAAAGCCGAGACCCCTCGGGCAGCCGCCCAAGAAGAGCCCACTTTCCTCGTGGAATGGGCTTTTACAGATTTAGGGTGCGGCAGTCCAGCCGCAGAATGTGCAAGTTGAATCGTGCTACAGATCCAGCGAGCAATAGTCTGCTTAGAAGCAGGAGCACCCAGCTTGTTGGGTGCATACAGGATAAATAGCGAGTCAGTTTTCCTGACTCCAGCCGTCCTGGAAACATATACTTTGCAGGGCCCTGACTACGTCCAGTAACTTGGAATCCTCCAAGTCCCAAGTAGCCGCAGGCACCACAATAGGTTGGTTCACATGAAAAACTGATACCACCTTAGGAAGGAATTGGGAACGAGTCCTCAATTCCGCCTTATCCATATAAAATACAGATAAGGGCTTTTGCATGACAAAGCCGCCAATTCTGATACACGCCTGGCCGACGCCAAGGCCCACAGCATGACCACTTTCCACGTGAGGTATTGTAGCTCCACGGATTTAAGTGGCTCAACCCAATGCGACTTCAGGAAATCCAACACCACGTTGAGATCCCACGGTGCCACTGGAGGCACAAACGGGGGCTGACTATGCAGCACTCCCTTAACAAAAGTCTGAACTTCAGGCAGTGAAGCCAGTTCTATTTTGGAAGAAAATCGATAGAGCCGAAATCTGGACCTTAATGGAACCCAATTTTAGGCCCATAGTCACCTCTGACAGTAGGAAGTGCAGAAATCAACCTAGCTGAAATTCCTCCTTTGGGGCCTTCCTGGCCTCACAGCACGCAACATATTTCCGCCATATGCGGTGATAATGGTTTGCGTTCACTTCTTTCCTAGCTTTAATTAGCGTAGGGATAACTTCCTCCGGAATGCCCTTTTCCTTCAGGATCCGGCGTTCAACCGCCATGCCGTCAAACGCAGCCGCGGTACGTCTTGCAACAGACAGGCCCCCTGCTGCAGCAGGTCCTGTCTGAGCGGCAGAGGCCATGGGTCCTCTGTGATCATTTCTTGGAGTTCTGGGTACCAAGCTCTTCTTGGCCAATCCGGAACAATGAGTATAGTTCTTACTCCTCTCCTTCTTATTATTCTCATTACCCTGGGTAAGAGAGGCAGAGAAGGGAACACATACGCCGACTGGTACACCCACGGTGTTACCAGAGCGTCCACAGCTATCGCCTGAGGGTCCCTTGACCTGGCGCTATATCTTTGTAGCTTTTTGTTGAGGCGGGACGCCATCATGTCCACCTGTGGCCTTTCCCAACGGTGTACAATCATTTGGAAGACTTCTGGATGAAGTCCCCACTCTCCCGGGTGGAGGTCGTGTCTGCTGAGAAAGTCTGCTTCTCAGTTGTCCACTCCGGGAATGAACACTGCTGACAGTGCTGACACATGATTTTCCGCCCATCGGAGAATCCTTGTGGCTTCTGCCATCGCCATCCTGCTTCTTGTGCCGCCCTGTCGGTTTACATGAGCGACCGCCGTGATGTTGTCTGACTGAATCAGCACCGGCCGGTGTTGAAGCAGGGGTCTAGCCTGACTTAGGGCATTGTAAATGGCCCTTAGTTCCAGAACATTTATGTGTAGGGAAGTCTCCTGACTTTTCCATAGGCCTTGGAAGTTTCTTCCCTGTGTGACTGCCCCCCAGCCTCGAAGGCTGGCATCCGTGGTCACCAGGACCCAGTCCTGTATGCCAAATCTGCGGCCCCCCTAGAAGATGAGCACTCTGCAGCCACCACAACAGCGACACCCTGGCCCTTGGAGACAGGGTTATCCGCCGATGCATCTGAAGATGCGACCCGGACCACTTGTCCCACAGATCCCACTGGAAGATCCTTGCATGGGACCTGGCGAATGGAATTTCTTCGTAAGAAGCTACCATCTTTCCCAGGGCTCGCGTGCATTGATGCACCAACACCTGTATTTGTATTAGGAGGTCTCTGTCTAGAGACGACAACTCCTTGGACTTCTCCTCCGGGAGAAACCCTTTTTATCCTGTTCTGTGTCCAGAACCATACCCAGGAACAGTAGACGCGTCATAGGAACCAGCTGCGACTTTGGAATATTCAGAATCCAGCCGTGCTGTTGTAGCACTTCCCGAGATAGTGCTACTCCGACGAACAACTGCTCCCTGGACCTCGCCTTTATAAGGAGATCATCCAAGTACGGGATAATTATTTCGGCCATTACCTTGGTAAATACCCTCGGTGCTGGGGACAGACCAACGGCAACATCTGGAATTGGTAATGACAATCCTGTACCACAATTTTGAGGTACTCCTGGTGAAGAGGGTAAATAGGAACATGCAGGTAAGCATCCTTGATGTCCAGTGATACCCTGAAATTCTCCAGGCTTGCAATAATCGCCCTGAGCGATTCCATTTTGAACTTGAACCTTCGTATATAAGTGTTCAAGGATTTCAATTTTAGAATGGGTCTCACCAAACCGTCTGGTTTCAGTACCACAACATTTTGGAATAGTAACCCCGGCCTTGTTGAAGGAGGGGTACCTTGATTTCACCTGCTGGAAGTACAGCTTGTGAATTGCCACCAGTACTACCTTTCTCCGAGGGCAGCCGGCAAGGCTGATGTGAGGTAACGGCGAGGGGGAGTCGCCTCGAACCCCAGCCTGTATCCCTGTGATACTACTTGCAGAACCTAGGGATCCACCTGTGGGCAAGCCCATTGGTCCCTGAAGTTCCCGAGACGCGCCCCCACCGCACCTGTCTCCACCTGTGGAGCCCCAGCGTCATGCGGTGGACTCAGAGGAAGCGGGGGAAGATTATTGATCCTGGGAACTGGCTGTCTGGTGCAGCTTTTTCCTTCTTCCCTTGTCTCTGTGCAGAAAGGAACCGCCTTTGACCCGCTTGCTTTTCTGAAGCCGAAAGGACTGTACCTGAAAATACGGTGCTTTCTTAGGCTGTGAGGAAACCTGAGGTAAAATTTTTACTTCCCAGCTGTTGCTGTGGATACGAGGTCCCAGAGACCATCCCCAAACAATTCCTCACCCTTATAAGGCAGAATCTCCATGTGCCTTTTAAAGGCAGCATCACCTGTCCACTGCCGGGTCTCTAATACCCTCCTGGCAGAATGGACATTGCATTAATTCTGGATGCCAGCCGGCAAATATCCCTCTGTGCATCCTTCATATATAAGACGACGTCTTTAATATGCTCTATGTTAGCAAAATATTATCCCTGTCTAGGGTATTAATATTATCTGACAGGGTATCAGACCACGCTGCAGCAGCACTATTTATGCTGAGGCAATTGCAGGTCTCAGTATAGAACCTGAGTGTGTATATACAGACTTCAGGATAGCCTCCTGCTTTTTATCAGCAGGCTCCTTCAAGGTGGCCGTATCCTAAGACGGCAGTGCCACCTTTTTTGACAAACGTGTGAGCGCCTTATCCACCCTAGGGGATATCTCCCAACGTGACCTATCCTCTGGCGGGAAAGGGTACGCCATCAGTAACTTTTTAGAAATTACCAGTTTCTTATCGGGGGAACCCACGCTTCTTTACACACTTCATTCACTCATCTGATGGGGGAACAAAACACTGGCTGCTTTTTCTCCCCAAAAATAAAACCCCTTTTATGTGGTACTTGGGTTCATGTCAAAAATGTGTAACACGAGGCGTGGCCTAGCATTCACACTGAGAGGACGTGCTTTTTAGCTGCTCCTGAGGGCACTTCGTCAAACCTTTCCTAAAATAAACTTGCTCCCTCCCTGGGTGCCTGGGAGTGTCTCAGGCAGCCTCTCTTACCCTGCTACACTTGCTGGGGGGATCCCGCGGAGTCGGGGAGCGCTTCTCAGCCCTCCTGCGGATTGCGGCCTTCCCCTCAGCGTGGAGCCGGGACCTGGAGTTGGGACTGTGGCCGGGCGAGACATCCGGAGCCGTGCTGCTGTTTCGTGGAGCTCCTTTGGATCCCTGGGGGGTGCCTGGCGGCCAGTCTGATAGCGCCTACAGACCCCCGCCTACCGCACTACAGCCCCGGAGCACGGGACACGGAGCGGGAGACGCGGCCCTTCAAGACGGGGACGGAGCGGCGGCCATCTTGCCTCCGGCTGTGGACCTCATGAGAAGACGGGACTCCGGCCGGGTGAGCTGCTGCACCCCTCCCCTCGACTGCTAGTCCCCTTGCCGTCGCGGCGGCCGGATCCCACTGCCGCTGAGCTCAATTTCTCTGAGCTCCAGTCACTGCACCTCCCGCCGGCCGCTATCCGCCTCCTGCCCTGCGGAGATCACGAGAGCTCCCTGGGTGGCTACACCATCGCGGCCCACACTGCCAGGCAATATAAGTGGCCACAGGCCTTAGGGCTCTATAATCACATGAGCCGCAGAGCTCACACCGGCTACGCGGAGCAGTGACCCGACTGTGACAGACAAGGGAGACGCGCGGCGGCCATCTTGCCAAACCCCGCTGAGGTCACCGGCCACCATCACTGCCTGCTGACGGACAAAGCGGCCTCTAGACGTCCTCGGACCCGACGGGTGAGTCCTCACGCGGCCCGCTGCCTATCGCGGGACCCGCGACTCCTCTTTCTCACCCCCACGAGCAATAGCCTGTCTGAGGCCGGCGACACAGGACCCCTGGACCTCCGACACGACATCCTAACCCGGATGCCTGGGGGGAGCCCGCGTTCTGGAGGCACGGATTTGCCGACCCTCCACCCTCTCCCCGCATTGAATCCCTGGTCACCCGCATCTCTAGGGACCCGGCTGCACACAGCAACAGTCCCTCCTAAAACTCCCACATTTACATTCAGTGGAAGGAAGGCCCCCATTCCCGGGCTGCATTCATTGCTGGTCCCCGCTGTCGCTCTCAGCTAGCCTGCAGTGGTGGTGCCTCCTTGTCAAATACAGGTACTCCCCGCTCCCTTGAACATCCTGCCAGAGTCTCCGCGGGCCTCTAAGACGGGATAGCGACCTGTCCTACCTAGTACACACCTGGCTGTCCCCCTCGCCCTGAGCTCGGCGGATAACCACGAGGAAAGCTGCGGTCCCACAGTGCGGGTGCTTAGATAGCCCTCACCCCACCTACCCACCGCAAGAGCGACTTGCAAGTGTGACCTGCACTCCATTACCAAACCAAGTTTCTCTCCCCGCTCGCTGAGCCACATAGAGCTCATGGCTCCTTAAGCATAACGACCACGAAGTGACAGGGGGCTCTGCCATACATATTGCATTACTCTACTACATTGATACAAAGCGCCTTATTTACAATGTAGCAAAAAAACCGCAAGAACTCTCAGATACCTAAAGCTAGTATTCTGCGTGCTTGGGAGAAGTCCGGCTCCTCCACCCGGAGCTCCCCATCAACTGAACAATCCTTTGATCCTGCTGACATCGCCACCTCCAGCAGCCCACTGACCACTCAGGATGTGGTGGCTATCGTTACAAAAACGATCCAGTCAGAAATGAGGTCGGTTTTAACTGAGTTCAGATCCGAAATAGCCGACTTGGGCTCCCGCACAGATACACTGGAGCGCAAAGTGGACGACGTCTGCCAATTTCAAACGGTGGTGGAACAGGATCTTTTGGATATTCGGGCAGATATGGAAGCGTACAAAGAACAACTAGAGGATATGGACAACCGCAATCGTCGGAATAATATCCGAGTCCGCAACATCCCTGAAAATGTGTCCCCTAGCTCTCTCCCTGAGTATCTGGAGACGCCGGATGTCCCCGAGGCCCTTCTCCAGCTAGTCCGAGCCCACAGGGCCCTCCGCCCTAGACCGCCTCCGACACAACCGCCACGTGACGTCATTATACGTTTTCATTACTACGCCACCAAAGAGCGAGTCATGCTGGCGGCTAGAGGTCTACCGGCGGTGTCTTATGCGGGCTCCCAGTTACAGCTGTTCCAGGACCTTGCCCCCTCTACCCTCAAAAAGCGCAGAGACCTAGCACATATTACCAAGGTTCTCCGAGCCCATTCCATAAAATATAAATGGGGCTTCCCCTTCTTACTGCAGGTAACACAGAATGGCAAGACTTTCACAGTCAAGACCCCAACGCAAGGGGCTGATCTACTTAAAACTTTCGGCATTTTTGAAGATCTCCCTGAATCAACCCAAGATCAGATGTCACCCCCAATCTCAAGCCCAAGGGCCCCAGCCCCGGAATGGTCTTCTACTTGAAAGATTTCAGGCATTCCAAGTAACTACCCTTGTTAAATGTACACTCAATAATTACTGAAAGCTTACATACCTCGGTTCGCCATGTATTCATATACGTTTTTCAGGCTCTCCGCGTGGCCTACTGGCTGCAGCGCCATGGGCGGTGCTATCCACTTGGTTACGCGTGAGAGTCAAATAGTTTTCCATTTTTATTTTTATTTTATTTATTTATTTTTATTTTTTATTTCTATATTATGAAGGCTTTCATACCTCGGTTTGCCATGTATTCATATATGTTTTTCAGGCTCTCCGCGTGGCCGACTGGCTGCGACGCCATGGGCGGTGCTATCCACTTGGTTACGCGTGAGAGTCAAATAGTTTTTCATTTTTATTTTATTTATTTATTTTTATTTCTATAGTATGTTTTCATGTCTGTTCATGTTGGTTCATGATTAGCATGGTGCACATTTGTTATTGTTATTATTCATAATCTCCTGGTTAGACTGATGTCGATTTTGTATTTGATATCATTGCATATCATATCCCCCTTCCTCATTCTGTTTTTACTGCTCCTACTATTCCTAACTATCTCAATAATGCAATACTACTAGCTTCCTCTATTCCCCCTGTCACTTGGTCGCTCCTGTCATACCCTCTTACCCCCTATGCTCCTCCTCACCCTCCTTATCGTTCTGCCACGACTCCACATCCCCCTCCGAAGAATACGCCGGGATGGCGAATATCCTTTTCGTATTAAACCTGGCCCTTCTACAGGAAAAGGTTTTCCCCCGCTGTATTCTCATACAGACTCTCTCCCCTTCTCTCTCTTCCTCTATCCCTCCTTCCCTCCTCTCCATCCCCATGGTCGGTCTGGTCCCTCCCCGCCCCTCACTTTGCGTCGCCCACAGCTCTTCCCACCATGACCTTGAAAATTATCTCGGTTAATGCTAACGGCCTTAACTCTCCCACCAAACGAGCCATGGCCATCCAATTATTCAATAGACAAAAGTCTGATGTGGTACTGATTCAAGAGACCCACTTTCAACCCCCACACCCCTCTATGTCCTGCAAACAATTCCCACATGTATATTATTCAAACATGCCTACCAAACGAAGGGGAACCGCAATTATGATCCGCCGAGGCCTCCCTATAACGGTTCACGATACTATCTCAGACCCCCAAGGCCGTTACGTTATCCTCTCATGTTCCTATAACCAAGCTCCACTGATCTTGGCTTCCGTATATGCCCCTAATGCGCAGCAGGGTTCTCTGTTCACAGCCTTCTTTGACAGCCTATCCCGCCTCCCTACGGGCATGACTATAATTGGTGGAGACTGCAATGTCACTTTGGACCCACTCCAAGACAGATCTCGCCCCGCCCCAACAGCTTCTACCCCCGCCAAATTGGCCAAGCGTCTACAAGCACACTTATCACTTTATAATCTATATAACGGGTGGAGGACTTTGTATCCCTCAGCGAGGGGATTTACCCATTACTCCCCACCCCATGATCTATATACCCGTATAGACTATGTGTTCATTGACCGAGACACTACCCGTAAACTCCTCAGTGCCCAGACGCTCCCTATCTCCTGGTCAGATCACTCGGCTGTTCTGCTCGAGATTTCATCCTCCTCACCCCCCCCCCACCCGATTCTGGCGCCTAAATGAATCTCTCCTGCTTAAGAAATGCACCGTAGCTGATATTGCTACCGCATTAGCTAACTACTATGCAGAAAATGCGACCCCAGACATCCCTCCCTCCTTGATATGGGAAGCTCATAAGGCCACCATCCGAGGCTACCTTATAAGCCTTTCGGCTGCTCAGAAGAAAACTGAAGCTCAACGAATCCGAGTCCTAGAATCAGAACTTGCTGCCTTGACCCTTCTGCACCAACGCCGCCCCAAAAAGAAAACGTACTCCAAACTCCTAGCAGTTAAGGGTTAGCTATCCCAAATACTCACCAAAAAGGCAGTCAAGGCACTCTTATGGGCACGCCAGAGGTTCTATGAAATCAGATAAGGCTGACACACTGCTGGCCCAGAAACTCAGAGCGAAACGCACTCAAAATCGCGTTGTATCTCTACGCTGTGCGGACGGGTCCACCACGTTTGACCCGTCACGAATGGCCTCCCAATTTCGGGATTATTATACATCCTTGTACAACCTCCCCTCCACTCTAGATGCTGATCCTGATCATGTCTCTAAGCTCCGAGACTATCTATCCACTTGCAAACTCCCTAAGCTTTCCGACTCGGACATATCGACGCTCAATGCTCCCATTTCCACAGAGGAAATCTCAGTGGCCATCCAGCAGCTACGCCATACCGCAGCCCCTGGCCCTGATGGCTTCACTGCTCTATATTATAAAAAAATTACAGCCTCTTTACTCCCCATGCTCCAAACTATGTTCAACGCAATCCTGGAAGGAGGCTCATTCGATGCAGCCACCACGAGGGCCAACCTTATCCTCATTCCGAAGCCCGACAGGGACCCGCTTGAGATGAAGAACTATCGACCCATCTCGCTCCTAAATGTCGACTTAAAGCTCTTTGCTAAAATCCTGGCTAACAGGCTAGCTCCATTTTTACCCTCCCTCATTCACCCCGACCAGGTCGGCTTTATCCCATCCAGACAGGCCGCAGATAATACTAGGCGTCTCATCGACCTTATCCAGTTGGCTCAAGACAAGTCTCTCTCAACGTTAATCGTGGCCCTCGACGCAGAAAAGGCCTTCGATAGGGTGGCCTGGCCATTCCTGCAACAGACACTTCTAAATATGGGCCTGCATGGTGCCTTTTATAAAGGCGTTACAGCGCTGTATCAGAACCCCACAGCCTCCATCTTAATCAATGGCCTCTCCTCCGACCCCCTACCCATACGTAACGGCACCCGACAGGGCTGTCCCCTTTCCCCCCTGCTCTTCGCCCTCATTATGGAACCAATGGCAGCTAGAATTAGGTTGAACCGTAACATATCTGGTATCATGTCGGGCACCCACGATCACAAAATTGCACTATACGCCGATGACGTCATTCTCACCCTGACTGACCCTTCGACCTCCCTCCCACATTTGATGGAGGAGATAGCTACGTACAGCCGGATTTCAAATTACAACATTAATTCAGACAAAACCGAAATCCTAGCCCTGCACGTCGCGGACCCAGACCTTCGGCTCCTACAGACCTCCTTCCCATGTGCCTGGCGAGCTGATAAACTCAAATACCTGGGCATCTATCTAACTAAGTCCTATTCTGGTCTCTATGCTGCCAACTTCCCCAGATTATTAACCTCTATTAAACACGATATGACCAAGTGGAATAAATATATTCTGTCCTGGTTTGGACGAATGACAGCCGTTAAGATGACCCTATTGCCCCATCTGTTGTATCTGTGGCAAACTCTTCCCATCCACGTACCCACCTCAATCCTTAAAAATCTCCAAGCAGACCTTACCAGATTTATCTGGGCAGGGCGCAAGCCCAGAGTAAAGATGAGAATCCTCCAAAAAAATCGCCTAGAGGGGGGTCTAGGGGTTCCTGACCTCCTTAAATACTATAGAGCTGCTCACCTAACCACGTGTGTTCTTTGGCACGACAAACCTGGACACAGAATATGGACACATTTGGAGGCTACCACACTCCACAAATATTCCCCCTATAGCCTGCTCTGGTGTCGACCGAACAGTCGTCCCCCCGCTTCCTCGCTGTTGCCCACAGTGAGATTTACCCTTTCCATATGGGACCTTTGTACACGACTTTACCGGCTACGCTCCTTCCATCCTCTACTCACCCCTCTGTGGAACAACCCAGCTTTCCCGCCAGGAGAGAACCATCTGGCTTTTGGTTCATGGACCATCCATAACACACTCTTCCTTCTGGACATTGCCCCGCTACATACGTTCCCCACATTTGCCGACTTGCAATCCCGTTTCTCCCTCCCACGCTCAACCTTTTATCAATTCCTACAGATACGCCACTTTTTTGCCTCTACCCCCGGATCACCGCCCAAGGGAGGTAAATCGACCTTTGAATCCCTCTGCTGCATTTGCCGATCAACTAAAGGCTTGCTCTCAACTATATACCAAATCTTGTTGGCCCACAACTTGCCCCTGAAAGAACCCCATGAAGTGGCGTGGGAACGAGAGGTGGGTGAAACCCTGACGCCAGACGAGTGGTCTGAGATTAGGCAAGAAATCTCCAGGAGCTCCATTTTGGTCCGAATTAAAGAAAATGCCTACAAATTATATTATCGTTGGTACCTGGTGCCATCGCGTCTCCATTCAATTTATCCCTCCTGCTCGGATAGCTGTTGGCGTCAGTGTGGTCAACGCGGTACCCTGCTGCACATTTGGTGGAACTGCCCGCAGATTAAGGGATATTGGACTAGGGTCCATAGACTTATTTTTAGGGTCCTTGGACTGACGATCCCGATGTCACCTTTCTATTCCCTGCTCTCTCGCCCAGTACCTCACACCCCTCGCCACCAACAGAAGCTAATTAAACATATCCTAAATACGGCCAAATGCCAAATTGCGGCTAACTGGAAATCCCTGTCACCCCCCACAATCCCTGCTACCACTAATGCTATATGGCAAACTTATAGATTGGAACGTATAACCGCGGTTCTCCGGGATACCCCAGATAACTTTACCACTACGTGGTCACCCTGGACGTCACACTTCGGCGCTGAACCTCCGCTAACTACCATATAAGATGATGGGAATCATCACGATACCCTATCCAACTTAGGATAAGCTGATGCACTGCCTAGGCGGCTGGGACCGTCCGACCATCCCTCCCCTACCTCCCTCCCCAGTTCTTACCCCCCCTTTTTCTCTTCTTTTTTTTGCTTTCCTTTTTTTTCTCTTCTACCTCTATTGCTAAGTTCACTTTCTGCTTCTCTTTTATAAGCTATATTGTTCCACTAAGAGATATTCCTTCACCCTTAGCTATGGTACATACCAGACGTATAACGCTGGCTATTGATGGCTTTCCATACATAGATATACACGTCGGTTTGATCTTCCACTCACTCACTGTTGTACCTGAGTTGATAATCTGTCACTGATAGTTACTTATTGACTGCATTATATGCCATTGTGTGACACCTGTAATACCTACTTTACGAATATCTTGTTAAAAATATAAAATTCAATAAAAACTTTTTCTCAAAAAAAAAAAATGTGTAACACATTTATCATTGCCCAGATCATGTAACGGATGTTCCTAGTGGATTGTGTATATATCTCAACCTTGTCGACACTGGAGTCAGACTCCGTGTCGACATCTGTGTCTGCCATCTGAGGTAACGGGCGTTTTTTGAGCCCCTGATGGCCTTTGAGACGCCTGGGCAAGCGCGGGCTGAGAAGCCGGCTGTCCCACAGCTGTTACGTCATCCAGCCTTTTATGTAAGGAGTTGACATTGTCGGTCAATACCTTCCACCTATCCATCCACTCTGGTGTCGGCCCCACAGGGGGCGACATCCCATTTATCGGCCTCTGCTCCGCCTCCACGTAACCTTCCTCATCCAACATGTCGACACAGCCGTACCGACACACCGCACACACACAGGGAATGCTCTGACTGAGGACAGGACCCCACAAAGTCCTTTGGGGAGACAGAGAGAGAGTATGCCAGCACACACCAGAGCGCTATATAATGCAGGGATTAACACTATAACTGAGTGATTTTTCTGCTTGTATACACATATTTCACCTAAATTTAGTGCCCCCCCTCTCTTTTTAACCCTTTGAGCCTGAAAACTACAGGGGAGAGCCTGGGGAGCTATCTTCCAGCTGCACTGTGAAGATAAAATGGCGCCAGTGTGCTGAGGGAGATAGCCCCGCCCCTTTTTCGGCTGACTTTTCTCCCGCTTTTTCATGGATTCTGGCAGGGGTAATTTATCACATATATAGCCCTGGGACTATATATTGTGATGATTTGCCAGCCAAGGTGTATTATATTGCCCTCAGGGCGCCCCCCCCAGCGCCCTGCACCCATCAGTGACCGGAGTGTGAGGTGTGCATGAGGAGCAATGGCGCACAGCTGCAGTGCTGTGCGCTACCTTGTTGAAGACAGAAGTCTTCTGCCGCCGATTTTCCGGAACACTTCTTGCTTCTGGCTCTGTAAGGGGGCCGGCGGCGCGGCTCCGGGAATGAACACCAAGGTCGGGTCCTGCGGTCGATCCCTCTGGAGCTAATGGTGTCCAGTAGCCTAAGAAGCCCAAACTACCACCAGTTAGGTAGGTTCGCTTCTTCTCCCCTTAGTCCCTCGCTGCAGTGAGTCTGTTGCCAGCAGATCTCACTGTAAAATAAAAAACCTAAAATATACTTTCTTTCTAGGAGCTCAGGAGAGCCCCTAGTGTGCATCCAGCTCAGCCGGGCACAAGATTCTAACTGAGGTCTGGAGGAGGGTCATAGTGGGAGGAGCCAGTGCACACCAGGTAGTCCTAAAGCTTTCTTTAGTTGTGCCCAGTCTCCTGCGGAGCCGCTATTCCCCATGGTCCTTACGGAGTCCCAGCATCCACTTAGGACGTCAGAGAAATATAAGTGTCTGTGATCTTGAGCATACACTACTTAGAGTTGAAGTCCTGGCAGCCACCAAGAACCAGTGAACAATTATAGCTCCGGGAAAGGGGGCTGTTATAGGTGAAGCACTCTGCAAGTGTTCTGTAAGCTCAAGATCATGGTAGGCACTCATAACACTGGCTCCATAAAAATGACATTGAGGTCAGTGTACTCCAATGGCCCCGGCAGTAACCAGATCTCAATTCCATTGAGCACCTTTGGGATGTGGCAGAACTGGAGATTCGCTGCATGAATGCCTAGTCAACAAATCTTCAGCCACTGCTTGATGTTCCCATGTCATCATGGACCAGGAATGTTTCCAGCACCTTACTGAATGCAGGAAAAATCTTGGTAATATTTACAGCGCTATTTCTCGATTGATTTTAAATGTACATAGTTCTTCCTCAAAGAAAATGATAGTATCAATCCAAAAAATACTTATGTCCATCCAAGTATAAAAACCAAAAAAAAGTTTTATTATAAAACGACAATCTAAAAACGTCTCAACTTATAGACATCAACTGATTTTATCAGGTCAACGTTTAGTCACCAAACATAAGGGGTTATCTCACCGGACCTCCCGGACACTAGATTGAATGCACGGCGTTCCCTCTGCTACCGGAGATGTTGCTTTTACCGGAGCTGTGCACGTGAGGGCTTCCCCGCCGCTAGTCGTCCACCGGTCCCTCTGCGGGTGAGGCGTCTTCTTTATCCCCCTGTTACCGTTGCTGTGCGGCTGGTCTATACTGAGACGTCCTGCTTTCTCCTTACAGTGCGGCTCGTCTGTAATGAGACTGAGACGTCCTGCTTTCTCCTTACAGTGCGGCTCGTCTGCAATGAGACACACGTCCTGGAATAGGACGTGTGAGACGTGTGTCTCATTGCAGACGAGCCGCACTGTAAGGAGAAAGCAGGACGTCTCAGTCTCATTACAGACGAGCCGCACTGTAAGGAGAAAGCAGGACGTCTCAGTATAGACCAGCCGCACAGCAACGGTAACAGGGGGATAAAGAAGACGCCTCACCCGCAGAGGGACCGGTGGACGACTAGCGGCGGGGAAGCCCTCACGTGCACAGCTCCGGTAAAAGCAACATCTCCGGTAGCAGAGGGAACGCCGTGCATTCAATCTAGTGTCCGGGAGGTCCGGTGAGATAACCCCTTATGTTTGGTGACTAAACGTTGACCTGATAAAATCAGTTGATGTCTATAAGTTGAGATGTTTTTTAGATTGTCGTTTTATAATAAAACTTTTTTTTGGTTTTTATACTTGGATGGACATTAGTATTTTTTGGATTGATACTATCATTTTCTTTGAGGAAGAAGAACTATGTACATTTAAAATCAATCGAGAAATAGCGCTGTAAATATTACCAAGATTTTTCCTGGTTTCAATTTGCAATACGCTGATGAGCTGATCAGCATTTGCTTGGTTATCACAGCTGCTTTTAATTCCACAGCGCTCCTGAAGGATCCCTTTTTCTTGTTTGTACCTTACTGAATGCATTCCACAGAGAATCCACGCTGTCCTGGGCACAAATGGGAGTCCTACCCTGCACTATAATGGTTTATCTAATAAAGTGTCGGCTAACTGTATAGGCTAACAGGTATGTTTTAAAGCTGCATTACCACCTTGGAGATATTTGCTTAAGGAGGCCCCTCTCACGTGCTGAAACACCAGGGACTGCTAGAGCCAGCCATTTTTCCATGGGTCTGCTGGTTATGTAATACAGAACTGGAAATATGTTGTGTTACACATGATTATTACCTGGCTGCATAAGGGAGCTAATCACAAGTTACTATGTCATTATAGATCTTCCCAATCACCACCTTCCCAAAGGTTTTTGGCTTGGGCTATACCCTATAAGGGATAAGCACTGAGAAACATATGCCATCTGCCATGGCTCTAGTTAGGGGTGTGTGCTTTCCCACATCAATAATTTCCTAGATGGTAAAGTAGTTTTAAAATTTGCACCTGTGCTTTATACTGCATGGTTCTCAAAATACAGGCTTGATAGATGATGGAAGAAGACTAACCTGGTAGAAGATAATCTAAAACTAGCAAGCATATTGAAGATTACCAATCCACAATAACCCATAAATTCTTGTCAAGTGAGTTCATGGTAGCAAACTGTTGGCCAGCTCAGCTTTTTCATACTGTGGAGATGCTTTGCAAACCAGCATGTCAGAATCAGAATCAGCTTTATTGGCCAGGTATACTTGCGTATACTAGGAATTTGTCTTCGGTTTGCTATACAACAGCCAAGTAGGTAACAGATAAGCAGGTGGGGGGGGGGGGCAAGTAAAGTCACACAGATAGCTATACCGTAGGGACACAAGTTAGTTACATGTACGTCTAGTCAGTCAATGTTCAGGAGTTCAGCAGGCGGACCGCTTGGGGAAAGAAACTTTTGAGGCTTCTGGTGGACCTGGCGGGGACAGCACTGTAACGCCTGCCTGAAGGAATCAAGTTACATATGCTGTGGCCGGGGTGTAGCTGGTCTTTTACTATCTTCATTGCCCGCTTTTTAGCTCTGCAGCCTGGTGAAACCCTCTCAGTCAAAATGAAATAAATTTGCAAATAAAGATAAAGTATGCTTCATCTTGGCTAGACCAAGACCACTTGGCTAGAACCACACTGCTTGGTGGTATTTTGCAGATAGCTGTTCAGAGGAAAAGCCAAGGCACCAACCCTGCTAATGTAAGCCATCTGGCATCTTGGACTAGCTGTTACTCACTGAATGTATAAGACATTATTGACATTTTACAAGCATTTGCATACAACTAGCTGTGTCCTGCCTCAACCATGCTTTTAATGGGGTGTATAGGCCTGATTCAGATTTGTACAGAAAACCTATGCATTTGGGATCCCGGCGTTCAGGAGATCGACGCCGGATTCTTGACAGCCGGTAAAATACCGCCGTCCGGAATCCCGACCACCTGAGTTTTTTCTCACTCAGTTGGTGTGTCTATGCCACCAACCAAGTGGGAATATAACCTGTGGTGAGCGAAGCAAACCACTGGGCCCAAAGAGCGGTGAGCTGACTCGCTGTCGGGATTCCGACAGAAGGGATGCTGCTATCGGTATAGTGACTGCCGGCATCCTGTCTGTCGGTAAATCATATGTATTCCCTGTGAACCACGTAGACTGCTGCAGGTTATTAGGAACTTTTTCTAAGCCTTGGAGTGAGATAAAGTGTATAGAAATAAAGTACCAACCAATCAGCTCCTAACTGTCATGTTACAGGATGTGTTTGTAAAATGACAGTTACTGTAGGAGCTGGTTGTCAGGAATCGGTATGTGGCACAACAGATCTTACTCGTGCACTGATGCGCTAACTTGTGAAGGCCAGGTACGCATGCTGGCTGTCCGTCTCCCCTGCTCTGCTGCTGTGCCCACTGTACCCCACTCCATGAACCCCACTGTTTGAACACCTTACCAGAACCTGGGCATCGCCATAACACCTGCGATCCACTGTGGTCAGGTGATTCCGTCTACCAATCACCGCAGGCCAAAAGTGATAAGGAAGGCACTGACTAGCCACCAGTGCCTTGAACAAACAGTCATTTCCTGAGCAAGCATCTGGGCTCCAGACCTCAGACATCTACTCCCATAGTTGTCTGCTGTCTGTTTTCCCTGTCAGGTTCAACCTGACTTCTGTGACACTCTCTGTGAGTGCTCATCAGTTCCAGCGTGACTACTATACATCCGTTGTCTCCGGCTCTGCTAAAGCACACTGTCAGTTCCAGTCTGATTAAAGAAATATCTACTGTTCCTTGGACAGTATGTAGCATTGTCAGTTCTAGCCTGACAATAGTAACACCTACTGTATCTGAATTTACCTGCAAGCATTGTCAGTTCCAGTATGACTCAACTAAGATCTACTGCGTTCAGCTTAAACTCATTACATCTGCTGCGTTCAGCCAACACAGAGCATTCTTCAGATCAAGCCTGACTCAAGTGTACCTGTTAAAAATACCAGTTCAGCATAGTGTAATCCTTGGTTCTTGACTGGTTAAGTTCATGATCTGATACTGGCTCTGTGCTAAAGCACATCACTGGTTCCAGTCTGATAGTCACACCATCGGTTCCACTCCAATAGTCACACTGTTGGTTCCAGCCTGATACCATTATAATCGGTTTCAGTCTGAAACAAGCATCATCAGTTCCAGCCTGATACGATTATCTTCAGTTCCAGCAAGAAACTCCTATCATTGGTTCTAGCCAAATAAACATCAGGTTCCAGTCTAACATATACATAATTGAATACTGTCTGAAACCATCGGTTCAAGTTCTATATCCAAGCTCATATTATTTCTACCAGTTCATTCACTCTAGCACAGTACCAGTAGACCCAGAGGGCCGCGACCTGCACGATGGACGCAGCTAATTCTAAGCTGGGGTCCCTAGTGAAGACCGCCGATGTGTTAGATTCCATGCCTCTGTTTTGGGTATTAGTCAAATGACTGGTACTCGCTAATCATTCCATTCTGTCCATGCGCAAGAACTAACCTCCCGGTTTCATCCATCAAGCTTCCAACACTGGTCCACCAGTGTCACTGGCAGTAACACAAAATACCTCAGGTCAACACTGGTTGGTTGGTACTTTATTGCCGTCCACTTTATCTCTCTCCAATACTTAGTACATCTGCCCTTTTATTTTTACCTTACTACCTGCAACAATGGGACAAATCAGATCAAAGTATATGCATTATTATACTATATGCTTTACTCTAAGTAGTACTGTTCTTTATATGCAGTACCAAGAGACATCATCATTACAGCTTCCAGACAATTACAGTTATAATTGCAAATCTGATTTAGAGTATTGTTACATGGAAATGTCTGCACACTGAGAACACTACTCCCATATCGTTTCAAAAGATCTTGAGGGCCACCTTCAGAAATGAAGTACTCTGACAGGCAAGGAGCATTTCCAGCAGCAAATTGCTGAATTGCCTGCGTACAACCAGCCACATATGCTATCTCACGAAGGCCTTCCTGAAGTCTTTAGCTCTTTTCTGATCATTGAACTCCTTGATGACTTTGAAAATTCCTATGATTTATAGAAGTGTGCAATTCTCCTGTACATAGCCTCACAGAGCTCTGCTATTGCTCTTTGTGATGTGTGATAATCCTCTCACCATAAGGAAATAATTTAGGAAGCTGTATGTCAAAAGGTTAGTGTATGACATCATTGGCCCTCATTCCGAGTTGATCGCTCGCAAGCTGTTTGTAGCAGCAGTGCAAACGCTAGCGTGTATCTTAGCTTAGCAGAAGTGCGAACGAAAGGATCGCAGCGCTGCTACAAAAAAAAGATTGTGCAGTTTCTGAGCAGCTCGAAACTTACTCCTAGCTAGCGATGACTTCAGACTGTTCAGTTCCTGTTTTGACATCACAAACACGCCCTGCATTCGGCCAGACACTCCCCCATTTCCCCAGCCACTCCTGCGTTTTTTAACTGTCATGCCTGCGTTTTTACACACACACCCTGAAAACGGTCAGTTTCCGCCCAGAAACACCCACTTCCTGTCAATCACTCACCGATCAGCATTGCGATTGAAAAGCTTGTGTGAAACTGCATAGTTTTGTGTCAAAGTACGACGCACCTGCGCAGTGCGCACCATACGCATGCGCAGAAGTGCCGTTTTTTCAACTAATCGCCGCGCTGCAAATGAAAGTAGCTAGCGATCAACTCGGAATGAGGGCCATTGTACAGTGGAAAGAGCTGAATGCATGACAGTGAGGCGGCAGACAAAGTCCTAAATCTGCTCATTGCTTGCAAATAAGGTTAACATAAACATGACACTATGCCAAGAAATGATAAGCACAAATGAGCAAAGAACCTTTTCGAGATTAAAATCCCTGGAATTGTAGCAGCACATGGCCTGCGTGTTCTTTATGATACTCCTTTTCCACTAGTGTAGCACGGGTCGCAGCCGTGTCGCCTGACACGGCTGCGACCCGTGCTACAGCTTCATGCAGACAGCGCTCACCAACCCTGCAATTGCCGGGTTGGTGACGCACTAGTGACGCGGCAGGGACGGCGCTGGGAGATCACATGATCTCCAAGCGCCGCCTTCCCTATGCACTGTGAACACGGCTCCCGTTCACACTAGACAGCTAGCCGGGTTGAACACGTGTTCAACCCGGCTAGCTACACGGGTAGGATTCCGGGATCACTTGATCCGGGAATTTGCCGGGGGACCCGTTTCCACTAGGGAAAAACACGGGTAAATGCGCGCCCCCGCACATTTACCCGTGTTTAAAAAAGCTAGTGGAAAAGGGGTATAAGTGAATAACAAAATCACACTTCCCTGGAAGGAGGTATTAAAAATACTTCTCTACGACTAAACATGTATGCAGAGACCCTTTATAACCATTAAAATAAAATCTACATTCTAGGACTGCCCCTACAAGACCGCTGGTAGAAGAATTATCCTTATTTCAGAAGTAATCATTATTATCTGAATCAATAAATAAAAAAATGCCAGAGGAATAAAAGTGCTGAGTTTTTTCCACCCAAATTGTGTGTATGCAGTTTATAGGATGTGACTGCCATCTAGTGGAATCTTTGGCTAAATATCACAAATCACACAGCAGCAATCATTTCAATTACAGCTTAACCAGTCAGCCAGCCTTATACAGCTGCAGAAAGTGAAAAGGTCAGAGTGATTACCCCCAGGAGCACAGGTTCCAGCATGCTTACAAACAACGCAATGCAATGTACACGTCATGTAAACTTGTTATAGCTCCCAAATGCTTGATTCCTTACAGCACACACACACACAAAAAAAAAAGCTGAAAAGCAAGGCTTTATTTTTCTTTTTTTTCTTTTTTATGGAAAACTATCAGATAAACCTTCCATGCATGCAGACACACAATGCTTTTTCTTTTTTTTCTTTTTTTTAAATATGTTTATTGGGGGGGGGGGGGGGGAAATATAATAATAGGTGTAACACACACATTTTCCACAATAATTGCACAGCAATAACAATATCAAAGACAATGGGGGTAATTCCAAGTTGATCGCAGCAGGATTTTTTTTTAGCAGTTGGGCAAAACCATGTGCACTGCAGGGGAGGCAGATATAACATGTGCAGAGAGAGTTAGATTTGGGTGTGGTGTGTTCAATCTGCAATCTAATTTGCAGTGTAAAAATAAAGCAGCCAGTATTTACCCTGCACAGAAATATTTCTGTGCAGGGTTAATACTGGCTGCTTTATTTTTACACTGCAAATTAGATTGCAGATTGAACACACCACACCCAAATCTTACTTTATCTGCACATGTTATATCTGCCTCCCTTGCAGTGCACATGGGCCCTCATTCCGAGTTGATCGGTCGCAAGGCGAATTTAGCAGAGTTACACACGCTAAGCCGCCGCCTACTGGGAGTGAATCTTAGCTTCTTAAAATTGCGACCGATGTATTCGCAATATTGCGATTACTAACTACTTAGCAGTTTCAGAGTAGCTCCAGACTTACTCTGCCTGTGCGATCATTTCAGTGCTTGTCGTTCCTGGTTGACGTCACAAACACACCCAGCGTTCGCCCAGGCACTCCCACCGTTTCCCCGGCCACTCCTGCGTTTTTTCCGGAAACGGTAGCGTTTTCAGCCACACGCCCCTGAAACGCCGTGTTTCCGCCCAGTAACACCCATTTCCTGTCAATCACATTACGATCGCCGGAGCGAAGAAAAAGCCGTGAGTAAAATTACTTTCTTCATAGTAAAGTTACTTGGCGCAGTCGCAGTGCGAACATTGCGCATGCGTACTAAGCGGATTTTCACTGCGATGCGATGAAAAATACCGAGCGAACAACTCGGAATGAGGGCCATGGTTTTGTCCAACTGCTAAAAAAAATCCTGCTGCGATCAACTTGGAATTACCCCCATTATCAGAGCTAAGGATGTGCAGGAATGTACAACATTACATTTGTTCAAGAGCAATCACATACGATAGTAAAGGAATGATATTAAAAGGTAGCACAAAACACATAGTAGGAAACGGCAATCTCTCGGAGACATTAACAGTGTAAGTAAGCCAAAAAAGGTGGTCATGAAAACAATAAAGTTAAGGTTAAAAGGGCGGTGATCCCCTCGTAAGTATCTCGGTATTGTACCATGTAGTATGCTTAACTACTTTACGTATGCTATCACGAATTGGTTGTGGCAGAGTTACCACGTAGGGCAGCCATATTGCAAAGAATTTGGAAGAGTTGGATTCCGCTCTAAGAGAGCATTCTATCCAGTCCATTTGGTAAAGATATGTCAGTCTAGGGAGTAGAAGAGTTATGGGTATAGGGGTTCTGTGTATCCACTGAGACAGTATGGTCTTTTTTGAAGCTGCCGCAATCCGTGCTAATAATTTATTTATTACCTGGAGATACTGAACAACAATCAGGATCATACTGATTCCAGAAAGCCCAAATTAAAGTAGGTGTGAGAGGAATATTTAAAGTCGTTGTAATGTAGTTACAGACATCTTTCCAAAACAATTGTATTATAGGGCATGACCAAAGGCAGTGGATAATGTCGGCATCAGGTGAGGAGCACTTGAAGCAGTGGGATTTATCACAGATGCCCGTCAGATACCCGAGACGAGGAGTATAATATGCCCTGTGTAAAATTTTTAAATGCATTTCCGCATAGGAAGAAGACACCAAATATTTATTAAGTAATAAGTGCCAATGTATTATGGTCTGCAGAGGAATGCCTGGCAAGGTGGTCGACCACTTAGCTAGGCCAGTGGTTTGACAATCTAAATCAATCTTACGTCTGGTGTGTGCATAAATAAAGGATGTAGGATAGGGAGAATGAGGAGATAAGCGCAGTTGGACGTCTAGGGGAGAGTTAAAGTCCGTTGGCCGTAGGCTAGTTATCAATCGCATTGCAAAACTGCGGACTTGAAAATATGCGAATGGTGGTATATGGAGGTTCAGAAATGTAAGTTTAATTGGGACAGGGTGAGCACTTCGGTACAGGTGACATTCAAGAATTGATACACTAAACGTAAGCCGTGAGAATACCAAGTCTTGATAAGCACATCGGCGTCCCCGCCTTGAAAGTCTGGGTTATGCAGGAGTGGTTGGAATAAGGAGCAGGTTGTTGTCAGCCCCATGCGTTTTCAAAGGTGTTTCCATGCTTTGCACGGAGAGAGCAATAATGGGTTCGAACGGAGGGACGTCAGTGTGGGGGGGTCCGGAAAATGTAATATGGTAGACAGGGTACCGTGGGGTAGCATAAGCTGTTCCAGAGACACATTAGCGTAACTAGAAGAGCCCCTAACCCAGTCAAGGGCATATCTATAATTAGCGGCCAAAGAGTAGTCTTCCGGACATGGTAAATTCACGCCACCCAGCATAGTCGGTGGTTTCAATTTAAAAAGGGCTATACGTGGGCGCTTGTTTGTCCAAATGAAAGTATTACGGGCTTTATTAATTGTTTGAACATCTCATTTAGTCAGAAGAAATGGGAGCATTTGGATCGGATATAGCAAGCGGGGGAAGGAGATCATTTTGTACAAGTGGAATCTACCCAAATATGAGATTGATAAGCTTTGCCAGCGTGTTAAATCATCTATCATTTTATTAATAGCGCGTGAAAAATTCAGTGTATATAGTTCGGCTAAAGTAGGTGAAAAACGTAAGCCCAAGTAGGTTATAAAGCCAGCTGCCCATTTAAAGGGAAACCCGGAGCCCCAATTTCGTGTAGCTTTGGGGCCTAGAGCCAATGCTTCCGTTTTATCAAAATTGATTAAAAAGCCAGAGATCAAGTGGAAATCATGGAGCATGGCCAGTAAAGAAGGGAACGCCTTTATGGGATCATTAAAATAAAGTAATAGGTCATCAGCAAAGGCCGACACCTTCACTGGCTGTGAGCCAATTTTTATCCCGTCCCAAGCAACATTTTGCACGCAAGTGCGTATCAGTGGGTCAAGAGCTAAGTTAAAAAGCAGGGGAGATAGGGGGCATCCCTGACGCGTACCTCTATGTAAAGAGAAGGCAGATGTGTTCAATCCATTAATAGTTAGGTGTGCTTGTGGATTAGAATAAAGCATACGGAAGACTTTAGTGAACTCTTCTCCGAATTGTTGAGTATGGAAAATTCTAAGTAAGTGCGCCCATGATACACGGTCAAACGCTTCGTCAGCGTCACAACTGACCACAAGTGCTTTAGATGTTGTGGAGTCCTTGACACTATGTATTGCTGCTATCAGGGTACGTACATTATGAACTGATGTTCTAGTTCTCACAAACCCCGTTTGGGCAGGATGTAGAATGCGTTGTAGTATCGGTTGGAGGCGAGTGGCCAATAATTTGGTGAATAGTTTCAGGTCCTGATTGAGAAGGGATATGGGTCAATAAGACTGGACATATGAAGGGTCTTTACCCGGTTTAGGGAATACTACTATTCTAGCTTCGGTGAATCTCGGGGGGGGGGGGTGGTAGGAAATCCGTTCAGCAGTGAGTTAAACAACGTTAACAAATAGGGCATTATGTGGGGAGCTAGCATTTTATAGTATACTGCCCCAAACCCATCCGGGCCCAGTGATTTCCCATTATGGAGTGACTTAATCAATAACAGCAACTCTGTGTCTGTTACGGGGCTCGTTAATGACTCCCGTTCCTCCTCTGTCAATGTGGGTAAGTCAGCTTTATCCAGAAACATCATACCCTCAGTGGGGCTATCTAAAGGTGCCGCGTATAAGTTTGTATAATATTGTAGGAAGGTGTCTGACATAGTTTGTGTGTCAGTGTGTAAGCTAGTTATGCGAGAAGGGACAGTAGATGATCTCACTAAGTTGGCCAGCAGTTTACCCGACTTATTACCACCTCGGAAGAATTTATTCCATTGAACATCATAGGAGAAACTAGCTCGTTCAGTGTAAAGTGCGTCATAAAGATGTTTCGCGTCAGTGTAAGTCCGTCTGTTGTCTGGGGAATCATTTAATATCATTGCGTTATACGCTGCCGTTAAAGCCTTGCTCAGATCACACAACTGGGCGTTCAAGTGTCTGCGTTTTCTGGAAACGTATTCTAGTATTTGTCCACGGACAACTGGTTTAGAAGCCGACCAAAACAAATTGATATCGTTCTCATGAATCTTATTATCATCAATATAGTTAAGGAAGGCTCGAGTAAGAAATTGACTGAAGTCCGAGGAAGTTTCCAAATAAGCAGGGAAACGCCAATTATAGGATCTAGGCAAGGGGGTATCTAAAGTGACCGATATCCAAATTGGGGCATGGTCCGAGAGCGAGATTGGTTCAATTTTAGTATCCACTATATGATGCAGAAGAGAATCAGTGATTAACCAATAATCTAATCTAGAGGAGGAGTGGTGAGGGTGGGAGTAGAAGGTATAGTCGCGAGCGTCTGGGTTACGAATTCTCCATGGGTAAGACAGTCGTAGAGGTGAGCAGTGTGAGTGAAGGTGGAGCGGTAATTGCGGACGTACCGGACATGGATGTCTTGTCAAGACCAGCTGACTGTACACAATTAAAGTCTCCTCCCATGATAATTTCTCCCTCTGCCCAACCCTGCAAGTTCGCGTAAATATCAGAGAAAAAAGATGCGTTAGGGCCATTAGGGGCATAAATATTGGCTACCGTATAGATCGTATTTAATATTTTTAGTTTCAGGAAAAGGAATCTACCCTCTTGGTAGACCAAACTATCTAAAATAGTGGCAGGAAGTGATCTATTGAGAATAGTTAGGACGCCTCTGCGTTTGGACGTGAAGGAGGCTGCTCTATACTCCCGAAGTACATTAGGATCCGAGATCCTCCAATGAGTTTCCTGCAATAACACTATATCGGGCTTCAGCCGTTTCAAATAGGTGAGGAACTTTTTCCGTTTAATAGGGGTATTAAGTCCCTCTACGTTCCATGATACTAACCGAAATCGTGACTGCACTATTGTGGGAGAATCATGGGTCGACGGCATTCAGCCGATACCAACCCTAGGCCAACATCGGGATACAATATACCATAACCGTCGATCCCAGCCCGTCCCATCTAGCGGGCCGTTATGGATCAGTGATGAAAAATAATAAATATAAAACATCAAGTACATTCCTATCACAATACGTGAATTATGTGTGTGTACAATATCAAAATTATGAACCAAGTTACAAAACAATTTTAACATTTTAAGAACCCATGTGAGCGCCCTATTAAGAGACGTCAACCTCCAAATGGAGAGCAATAAAACATATGAGGAGGGTATCCTCAAACATAGTAACCAAGGACACCATAATCCAAAACAGTATGACAAAAAATGAGAAAAGGGGGAGAGGGGAAGGTAAAGTAGTAATAGAAAGAGTAGAAGAGGCAATTGCAGGGGGGAAAAGAAGCACAGAGAAAAGAATAGAAGAACATAACCAATATAGTACTGTCGCACTGCAGCCCGCGTCAAGCTCCAGCCGCGACACCAAACCATCTTCACAGTGCAGAAATAAAATCAAATCAACTTATCAAACAGAAAAATATCTTTTGACTTAAATATGAATGGGCCAACCAAAGGTGGCAATCAACCAACTGGAAAAGGATATATAGAGTCAATCAGCATCATCTGTACCCGAAAGGAGAGCTGTATCCAAAGAGTTCACAAAATTTCTGGCCTCTTGTGCGGTTTCAAAGAAGTGGGTTTTTCCAACATAGGTGATTCTCAGCTTGGCCGGATACAACAACGCAAACCTGTGGCCTAGCTCGAAGAGACATTTACAAACAGGCGAGAACTCCCGTCTTCTCGCAGCAACCAGATAAAAAAAGTCTTGAAATAGTAGAATCTTGGAGTCCTGGTATCGAAGATCCGTGTATTTCCGATAGGCCTCCAGCAAACAGACTTTATCGGCATAGTTGAGACTTCTCATGATGACCGATCTATCTCTGCCGGACTGACGATCAGGACCAATCCGATGGACACGTTCCACCAGGATGGAACCTGTTGCCGAGACGCATCCCAGCTCTCTAGGCAACCACTGGGAGACCAAGGCCATGAGTTCGGAAAATTTCACAGATTCTGGCAAACCTACAAGACGTATATTATTTCTTCTATTCCGATTTTCCAAATCTTCTAATTTGTCTTGCAGAGACACCACCAGCTTGTCGTGCTCCATCTGGGTTGTTTTAGCTGCAGACAAATCATCCTCGAGATCAGAAATTCTTTGCTCAGCCTCGGAAATACGTTGATCATGGGCTGTGAGTTGCGCAAGCGCCGAATCCAGAGAGGCCTTTAGGGGTGCCAGTTTCTGATCCAGCAGAGATGAGAGTATATTCGTGATTTCACTCGTGGTGAAGGATTTGGATGGTTCCATAGTTGGTGCGGGTTGGGATTGCCCCCTAGGACTAGAACTTTGACTATACGTCGGGGAGACAGGAGCACTGCAAGCGGGATTTTTAAGATTTTTGCCTTTACCCGGCTGAGCACCCCGTGGGTTACGTAATGATTTAGACATGAATTTGTCCATAGCAATAAGAGACCCAGGGAGATCTAGAAAGTGGTCTACAGAACTGTGATGAATGGCCCCATAGGGAGAGTGTCCTGGTCTGGACCCGCCACAACCCGAGTACTGACAGGTGAGATGTGCAAGGTGGAAATGCAAAGACGATTTGCTAAAGGGGGTTTTCAGGGAGCTTGAGTGTGTAAATAAAGCACATGGATGGAGACGTAGGGAAGGCTCCGACGAAGCGTCACATAAGACCCAGTGCTGGGGGCCGATGAGAGGAACTGAGTTGAGTTGTGGGGGTCAGTATCCACAGAGTGTTCCCCGAGCCCTCTCTCCAATCTGCACTTCCAGCCCGCCGACTGTGGGGGACGTCAGGCTTGTGCTTCGTTTTTTTTTGGTTTTTTTTTATGAGAGCATGGGGATGTATAGTAGCAGGGGGGGTCAGGTGGGGGAGACAAATTTGTCTGCTGGTGCTCCAATGTACCCCCACGTTAACTATATGCCCCTTAACAGGTGCTCCGTTATCTGACTGATAAACATAGATAGCGTGGCGTGCGTAGCGCACCACCGTGCCCGCAGTGTGGCGAGCGCAGCAAGACCACAAGGGGCTCATTTGCACTCGCCCAGCTGTCGGTATGCCGGCGGTCGAGATTCCGGCGCCAGTATGCTGGTTGCCAGGAGCCCGGCCACCGGCATACCTTACTACACCTATTTAAGTGAATGGCACACAATCCTCTGCCTCTAAACTCCTTAACTCACCTCTTCACTTGGTCTCTCCCAGTAGACCTCCTCACCCTCCCATGTGAATGGGAGCTCACTGGATCTGGTCTTCACTCACCATTGTGATATTTCTGATTTTTTCAACTTCCCATTTCCCCTCTCTGACCACCACCTACTCTCCTTTAACCTATCTCTCTCTGCTTCCCCATATCTACATCCTAAGGCTACCAACATTAAGCGTAACATTGAGGCTACTTACACCACATTCTTTTCCTCCCTGTTTGACTCACTTCTCTCTCCTATTCTCTCTCTCATGCCCTGAACAAGCCATTTCCACATACAATGCATCCCTTACTTCTGCTCTTGACTCTGTTGCTCCACCAACCACTATTCACCCTCACAAATTAACACCTCAACCCTGGCACACCAAATGCACCAGATATCGGCAAAAATGCTCACGTACTGCTGAGCGACACTGGAGGAAATCACGCTCTAAGGCAGACTTCCTCCATTTCAAACTTATGCTCTCATCCTTCAGTGCTGCCCTTTCTATTGCTAAACAGTCATACTTCAAGACCCTCATCTCCTCCCAGTCTTCCAACCCCCAGCGCCTCTTTGCCACTCTCAACTCACTCCTCTGTCCACCTTCACCTCGTCTCCCTTCCTCACTCTCTGCTCTTGACTTTGCCACTTACTTCACATCCAAAATTGACTCCATACGTCAGGACATCACATCACACCAGACCATCACAAACCAGCCTCCTCCCAACCCTTACGACCCCTCCCTATCCCTCTCACCAACTCTGACATCTTCCTCCCATGTATCTAGTGAGGAAGTCATGGCCCTCATTCGTTCCTGTCCCCTCACCACCTCCCCACTTGACCCTATCCCCTCCCGCCTCCTCCGCTACCTCTCTCCTTCTGCCTGTTCTCATCTTTTCCACCTTCTCAATCTGTCCCTCTCATCAGGCACTATCCCCTCTGCCTTCAAGCATGCACTCATCTCTCCTACTCTTAAAAAACCTACCCTTGATCCAAACACTCTCTCCAACTACCGACTGTCACAACTGAGGGCTGGTGAAGGTAACTGGAAGCCTCAGTTATAGGGACTGACGGGTACCGGAACTTAGGAGGAGTGAGTGGACTCCTAGACATGCGTTAGACAGTAGCAGTAAGTGCCCGAAGGCGTTACCACGACAACTGGAGATATCTTTGAGGGTGTTTATTAAATAAAAGTCATATAAGGTGCAATGAAACAAATAAAACTCATAGGTGAGTATAATACAGCTGGTTAGGACCAGTAATCTGGAATGAGCGTGAAAGTTCAATACAATACTTGGGAACCCAGGTGAGGTATAACGTGAAGCTGAGATTAGCAGGTGAACTGTAAATAATACTGGGGTGCTCAGGTAAATTATAAATGAAGCTGGTGTTCGTAGATAAAACTGTAGGTGAAGCTGGGGTTTGCAGGAGAACTGTAAAAGAAGCTGGGGTTCACAGCAGAACTGTAGGTGAAGCTGGGGTTCGCAGGAGAACTGTAAAAAAAGCTGGGGTTCGCAGGAGAACTGTAAAAGAAGCTGGTGTTCGCAGGAGAACTGTAGAAGAAGCTGGGGTTCGCAGGAGAACTGTAAAAGAAGCTGGGGTTCGCAGGAGAACTGTCAAAGAAGCTGGGGTTCACAGGAGAACTGTAGAAGCTGGGGTTCGCAGGAACACAGAGGGTAACTGGAGAGTGGCCACTGGAAAGCCGGATCATAACCCTTTAGTTAGCACTGGGTGCGGGAGCAAAGATGACAGGCTGCACCACAGGGCTTAAACACTGGAGAGCTGGAACAACAACGCAAGGGGAAACCACCAGGGAGTCAGGCTGAACTGCAGGGGGAGTCCACAGTGAACTGCACACTGTATTCACAGGATAGACAATGGAAGCACTGACAATCTTCTGGGAGCTGGGACAGGATATTTATACCTGCTGCATAGCAGGGATTAGTCTGGCAATTATGACACGGCTCCCGCAGTACTGAGGATGGGTGAATGGGTATCATATGTCAAAGTCCAAGATGGCTGCGCCCATTAACAGAACCAGAAGGGAACTAAGTACTGTGAAGCATGAGTACAAACAACAATGGCGTCGGAGGCCGCAGCAGCCGGGCTCCACACGCCCAGAAGCGCACAGCGGCCACAGGGCTGGAAGTGGCGGCCGGGGCACACCGAGAACGCGCATCCAGCAGAGGACCACAGGGCGCGGCAATGACGGCCGCGACACGGCTGAGAGCGCCGCACCACCATGAGTACATTTACTGAGGAGGTCGCTGATACCAGCGCTGTAGGCAGTAACCATAACCATAGTTAAAGCCCGGCCCTGGCTCGCTGAGCCAGCCTGAGGAGACATCTGACAGGCAGAAAACGATGTCTCAGTACCTGGATCGTGACACCGACCCATCTCTCTCCTTCCTTTTGCCTCCAAACTCCTTGAGCATATTGTCTACAACCACCTTACTTCCTTTCTTTCCTCACACTCACTGCTTGACCCATTCCAGTCTGGCTTCCGTCCTCTCCACTCCATTGAAACTGCCCTTACAAAAGTATGCAATAACCTCCATGCTGCTAAATCTAAGGGACACTACTCTCTACTTATTATTCTGGATCACTCATGCGGCTTTTGACACTATGGACCATCCTCTCCTACTGCAAATCCTTCACTCCATTGCTCTGCGTGATACTGCCCTCTCTTGGCTGTCTTCCTACCTCTCTGACCATTCATTCTCTGTCTCCTCTCATGACTCCACCTCCCCCACACTTTCACTAACTGTAGGTGTACCCCAAGGTTCTGTCCTTGGTCCTCTTCTTTTCACTCTATATACGTCCTCACTAGGTAAGCTCATTAGTTCTTTTGGTTCCAATATCGGGGGTCATTCCGAGTTGTTCGCTCGTTATTTTTTTTTCGCAACGGAGCGATTAGTCGCTAATGCGCATGCGCAATGTTCGCAGTGCGACTGCGCCAAGTAAATTTGCTATGCAGTTAGGAATTTTACTCACGGCATTACGAGGTTTTTTCTTCGTTCTGGTGATCGTAATGTGATTGACAGGAAGTGGGTGTTTCTGGGCGGAAACAGGCCGTTTTATGGGAGTGTGTGAAAAAACGCTACCGTTTCAGGAAAAAACGCGGGAGTGGCTGGAGAAACGGAGGAGTGTCTGGGCGAACGCTGGGTGTGTTTGTGACGTCAAACCAGGAACGACAAGCACTGAACTGATCGCAGATGCCGAGTAAGTCTGGAGCTACTCAGAAACTGCTAAGAAGTGTCTATTAGCAATTCTGCTAATCTTTCGTTCGCAATTTTAATATGCTAAGATTCACTCCCAGTAGGCGGCGGCTTAGCGTGTGCAAAGCTGCTAAAAGCAGCTTGCGAGCGAACAACTCGGAATGACCTCCATCATCTCTATGCTAATTACACTCAAAGCTGATCATCTTCCCTCCCTCCTGAATGACCACACCTCCTACAATCTCATTATCTATTGATGGCACTACTATATCCTCTAGCCCCCAAGTGCGCTGTCTTGGAGTTATCCTCGAGTCCTCCCTCTCCTTTAAACCACACATTCAGCACCTCTCGCAAACCTGCCGTTTTCATCTAAAAAATATTTCCAGGATCAGACCGTTTCTGACCCAGGATGCTACTAAGACTCTTATCCACTCACTGGTCATCTCCAGACAGGACTACTGTAATTTCCTCCTGACTGGCATTTCTGACAAATACCTCTCTCCACTCCAATCTATCCTCAATGCTGCTGCCCGGCTCATTTTCCTCACCAAACGCACTATGTCCACCTCTCCTCTCTTACTAGACCTTCACTGGCTCCCCTTCCCTTTCAGAATCCATTTCAAGCTTCTCATACTCACTTACAAAGCCCTCACCCACTCCTCTCCCATCTACATCTCTGACCTTATCTCCCTTTACACTCCCACCCGTCCTCTTCACTCTGCTAATGCACGTTAACTCTCCTGCCGACTGATTACTTCCTCCCACTCCTACCTCCAAGATTTTTCACGTGCTGCTCCATTTCTCTGGAATTCCCTACCTCTCCCCCTCAGACTCTACACCTCTCTTTAAAACTTCAAACGGGCTCCCAAGACCCACTTCTTCACCAAACCCAGCCAAATCTCATCCTAACCCTCTGTTCCACGCTCTCTATGTACCCCATCTGTGTCACCTCTGTCTGTCTACCCCTCCCATTTAGAATGTAAGCTCTCCCGAGCAGGGCCCTCTTCCCTCATGTGCTTATCCTTTCTTACTTTAATAATCTTCAACTGCACCAAATCCAGCAGTCTTCTGCCACCTGATACCTATTCCAGGGTCATCTGCTGATGTAGCTATGTTTATTTACCCTGTAATTGTCCTATATTATCGTCAACTGTAAGTTGCTGTTTTCCTGTTTTGTTTATTTGTTTATGTACTCTGTAATTGGGCACTGCGGAACCCCTGTGGCGACATATAAATAATGGATAATAATAATAATAATAGCGTACAGCCCACTAAGCTGCGATCCGTATGCAGCGATATGTACACATCACAAGAACGCTGAAAGAGATATATCTCTACGCAGGCTGAACGTTGCTTAAAAACATTGCAGACACCGCACTCGAATCCTGCTGTATTTGCATTTTAATGACACAGAATTGCACAGACACTTACCTGCGGCTGTGCAATTCCTTACAAACATGAATTAGGCCCTTAGTACACTATTGCTAACTTATACCCCTTTCAGACATAAGCAAAAACCTAGGAATTTAACAGGGCACAGCTAGTCGACCCGAATCCTGCTTATGCCTGGAAGAGACAGACCCAGGTCCGCGACTCTGCAATCAACAATAGTTATTCCCGGGACTTGCAACCTGGCTCAGTGCCCTGGCTTATATGTGAAAGGGATGACCCAGGTCATGCCTAAAAGAAGTTCTTTGACGGCAGGGGTGCCACAAAGTTTTTAGGTTGGGGAGCCAAAGATATAAATTAATTTTTGTACCCTTAAATTACTGAATGTCACCCCCTCATTGGCAGCTAGACTTACCTGCCACACCACCTACCTGACAGAGATATATAGATAGATAGAGATCTACCTAGGGGGAGAAGTGCTGCGAGTGGGGGGAGAGAAAGGATGAAGGGGGGGCTGAGGGGGAAGAGGGGAGGAACTTATGAAGTGGGAGGTGAGAAGAGTGCAGGGATGGTCTCAGAGGTGAAGCCAGCCCACAGTACATAGCCACACACTGTAGGGTCTGGATCTGGGTGCAGGGCAGAGTAGGACCCTGGAGGCAGGCGGAGAAGGGCTGTGGGTAGAGAGGAGGTGGAGCAGCTGGAAAGTGTTTTATCTCCATCCTGACACTTCACGTGGTAAGCCTAGATGGCAGCTACACTGCGCCATATGACCCAGTATATTGATTGGTACCTCTCAAATATTTGGAATGGCGAGCCACCCCCCTGTTCTGACAGCTATGCTTGGCGGCCATAGTAGCACTAGGAGATGATATCTAGAAGTGTCCACTGCTAGACAGAAGACCTGGGTCACTGGAAGACCCGAATCCGGTGTGAAGGATGACTGCTCGGGAATAACCTATGGTCCATCAACCAGGGGTTAATTACTAAAACCTCGGCTTCACCCTGTGTTCTGTGTCCAGGGTCCGAGCGTGGTTAGAGCCGGAGTTTATATATGAAAGGGGTGTCAGTACACTATTAGCAAATTAAGATGCAAAATTCAAGAAAAAGTGCACAAGCATGGGAATCACTACCTATGGCGTAGCTTCTATGTTGTGCCACTCATCTTGTGCTGTACAGCGCAAAAAAGATAGGTGTATGAGGACACATCTGTAACCTACTTACACGCTCGCCATGTATAGAAGTATCTACACACTGGATAAGTGTGCAGATACTTATTTTATTCAGACATACTGTCATTTCACTGGTTTCTGACACCAGTTATAAGACTTTAAAATGAGTGAATAAAGAAACCACACCAGTAAACCGATCCCTGATTTTCCTGCTGCTGAGTACTGCATCCCTCTTCTCAAATTTACCAATGTTCTCTCTTGCCAGCAGACGGGTTTAGATAAAAGCCCGTCCTGGTGAAAAGCTGGAATCAGTGTGGCAGCATAAAGCTATCACACTGTTTCCTGGTTCAAGGGCCTTCGATGCGACCGCAATCTCTGAGATGGGGCTGCAGCACGCTCTCACAGGTCATGTCCTGCGCATGCGTGCGCAGTTAATGCGGTTGGGTCGCATTAACTGCAAACGCCTCTGCCTGCATTCACGGGGCAGGCGGGGGGCATTCACGGAACGTTGCAGGGGCATCGTGGGGAAAACGAGGTCGGGGTGGCGGTTTTTACGGGCGGGTGCGTGACATCATATGCAGCCGCTCTGATCGATAAAATGGCAGTGGGAATCCTGCGGCCGCAGCCGGGCTACACTGGATGGATGCTTCCCTAGTATATGCGACCGCCCTGTATTTGTGGCACAATCGCAATTAGAGCGTGGTCGCAGTTGGTGGCTGGCAGCATGCGAAAGAACGGATTGCAAATTCTGCTTTTTATCCATACTGAATTGGATCCTATATCCCCGCTGCACACTGCACATGCATGGCTGCTAACCGACACAAGTGTCACCAGGGGGTGACAGAGAGGTAGGGAGAGGGAAATGCGCAAATTAGTAGTCTGTAGGCTACTATAGGGCAATGCTACAGCAGTGGCTACAGCAGTGATTACGTATTTTACAGGGGCTCACATTAAAAAAACATAAAATAACATATTCTGTTTTTACAATTGCAGCCAACAAAATGAAAATGATGACTGCCTTGTCTGTACTCCAACTACAGTACATCAAGGTACTGTATGCCAAATGTCTTGATGCAGCCACATGTGCATAGTATATTGCTTGTTCCAAAGAGAAGGGCAGCTCAACATAAATTTTCCAGCTATACATTTACAAAATGGAAGCCTTTACAAAATAGGCCTAAAAACATTTTATACAGTAGGTAATAACTATGTAAAAAAATGTTTATATGTATTAAGAATATTCAGAAAATAGATTAAATTCCCTGTACATGGAAGAAAATCAGTACATAAACACTCCCAATTTATCCTATCACTACAGGATACGGCCACTTTCACAATTAGAGTATAAGGGATTTTGAACCTTCCTTATGCATGATTTTGTTCTATTGCTGTCACTTAGACTGGCAGCCATTTTGTTCCAGTAGAGATTAGAAACAAGTCACGTATTTGCCCTCCTCATTCAAAACCCTCAGGAGCGAGAAGAAAGAATAATGGAAAGGCTTTGGAGTTGAAACCTGCATCCTGCTGATTCTGGGAGCTTCAGACACAAAAGTACAGAAGCAGCACAAAAGAGCTTAAAGTAAATACACCTTTATACAGAAAGGTGATGTTCCATTTTATCTGAATTCAGTATGACAGAATGTAGCTGCCTTGGTATATTGTTATAGCCAATGTAACATATAACAGAATATCTAAGAATCTGCTATTTTGCGAGAAATCATCCAGTCTTAGCAGCGAGAATACACCTCCAGGCGAGTGAATTATTAGTAACTCATGGGAGACATTTAGCCACATGCATTAATAGATTTGCACATATTGCAGCTAAGTGTTTACGAGCGTGATTTGGGGTCACATTCATAAGTGTACAAGTAAATACACTCTGTATACACAGACATATGCATCTTGACGGAGGCTCTATGGGCAGCCAGTGTAATGAGTGTCTCTCTGTGGCTACCTTCCGAAGGATCGCAAGTCATCTGCTGCATATGTGTACCATGGGAGTGTTGGGGGCATGCAGACAGAGTTCTGTGCAGTTATGAGGCGAGCATATGACAAAGGGACGCCTGTGTCTGACTGATCTTTTGCACCCAACATACAGCAGGTGTAAGTACAGATGTTGATAATTATGGTTGCAGCTGTGGAGGCAAAAAACAGTGAGCTGTATGACCATACACATGACGCTGTGTGGATACTCACATTACCATAGGTAGTAAATCTGTCTGCCTGGCTATCTGCTTGACTAAAGAATCAAGCCCTATGTGTACAAGCAAGCCACTACATTGTATTTTCTTGTGTCACCCCAACAAACTTGATCAAGCAGCTTCCAGCATAGGGACATTGGGGCCGATTCAGACCCGATCGCTAGGCTGTGTTTTTTCACAGTCTGCGATCAGATCTGAACTGCGCATGCATATGCACCGCAATGCGCAGGCGCAATGAACCGCAGCAACGGGGATCACTGGTCAGCGACGGGATGGTGCGAAAATTCTGAACGCACCAGACCAGCGATCGCAAGGAGATTGACAGGAAGAGGGCGTTTGTGGATGGCAACTGAACGTTTTCAAGGAGTGTCTGGAAAAATGCAGGCATGCCCAAGCATTGGAAGGGAGGGTGTCCGACGTCAATTCCGGTCCCGGACAGGCTGAAATGATCGCAGCGACTGAGTAAGTCCTGGGCTGCGCAGAGACTGCACAAAATCAGTTTGTGCAGATCTGCTACACATGCATTTGCACAGCTAAAATACACTCCCCCTGTAGGCGGCGACTATCCGATCACAGGGCTGCAAAAATCGCTGCCCAGTGATCAGGTCTGAATTACCCCCATTGTTTTACTACGTGAAAATCTGAAGACGTCTCAGCCGGCATGAGACACCTACCGACAGCTATGCTAATCTAAGTTACTACGTGCAAAAATGCAGCGTGATCACAGATTCTTCCGAGAAACTCTGTGGTCATGCAGAATGGCTGCAGGGACTGAGATACCTGGGCCATCTTTAATGTGTATAGGATAACAGATACAGGCAGTAACATACCTCATCTCTGAAAGTGGGTGCGTCACATCTGCATTTTTGCCTCCACTCCACGTTTCCTCCCCCAAACTGTGTATTCTGTGAATCACTTGATGAATTAATCCTTAATACAAGCGACTACAGTAATGGACTTTGGCTAGCGAGCAGTGCACCTGAGATGTATGCACAGCCGGCCAATAATCGCTTACCTGCGAAAACATCAACAGTTAGCGTACAGCTATGAATCAGGCTCATTGTCAGAAAACTTTTCAAATACAAAGACCATCATACTTTGGGGGGTATCCGATCAGCCCGATCCGTTTTCGGCCGATGAAGACGGCCTGATGTCGCGTTTAATGACTGATGGTCATTATCGTAGTATCCTATTTCATGTCATTATCATCTGAAAAAAAAACAGACCCGTGATCGCATGCTAACACATGGGATCAGGGATATGTCATCGATCCCATGTGTTATCGCGGCTCCGGCATCCCACTTATCGCAGATTATGTTTAGGGTGGTTGAGGCCCCAGAAGCATAATCTCTGATAAGTGCCGGCATCAGAGGGAGAAGCGCGCTGCATCGGGGCTAATAGGATAGCCCCCAGCAGTATAATTACCTGCAGCCACTGATCATGAGTAATTGAATACCACCCTATATGTCTGACAGATAAAAAAAAAATTCATACAGGTTCAAACATATATAGTGCACATCAAAAAAGTAATTATTAGCTACTAAATTTGAAAGCCACTATCTTATCCCATACATCAATCCCCACATTCATTTAAATTGCTCATTTCCAGAGTTAAAAATCACTGAAGACACCTGTAGAAATTGTTTTTACAAACACTGTAATAATCAAACCTTGCCACAAGATGGCACTGCACTCTAAGGGACACCAAAGTTCACGCGATCATCTTTTTCATATGTACAATATACTGTAACTGTATTTAAACTGTGATCATAGAACTTATATAAATGGAGTAGCAACGATTGGATGAGCATGTGGAATAATAATGATAGGTAACGTATGCTGGACAAGACATAACAATGGACAGTTCAATATCTGTACTGATGGATGGATGTATTTAATTAAAAAAATAAAAAATAGAATAAAAAATAGTAAAGACTATTCAAACAACTACCATGATACATCTCTAGTACAGTATATTTAAAATGTACCTGTCTCCATAACGTAACCTTTTTTTAACCCAATCACAAATGGATAGTCTAATATATTTTACTTAATCTTTTTTTCCAGAAACACTGATCTATCATGTATTTGTTACCTTGATAGCAGATTATCTATAATTTCATTGACAAGTGTTGACATTGGAAGGAAGATTGCCTCAATTAATATTGTATGAATTAGCAAACAGACACATGTGCCATGAAGCCTTCCATGTTTTAATTAACTTCTTTTTACGCACACCAGTGCTAACAGGAGTATACCAGTGTATGAACAGAGAGGGAAGCGAAGCAAACAAACTCACAGACAGTATAACATAACATACACAGGAGGTGATGGAATAACTAATAAACACAAAGTGAACAGATAAGCCCAAAGGCTCAGGAATTGGGTGTCAGAGCGGACAATGAAGCGAGGTGTAGTGATTTAACATGTGGAGCACCTGAAATGATGTTGCTAAGAGCAACAGAAAAAACCCCAAAGGGTTACCAACGGGTGTGGGAATAAACTCCTTGGTCAGAGATAGAAATATAGACACAAGGAGAGTATCCACAATCCTAACCCCCACTTGCAGGGCACAGGTTCAGCTTACTGCCACTAAACTGACACCTGGACGCCCTGCACAGTTAGGGAGGATTAAGCAAGCAGGTCTGAGAGTACAGCCGCAAACCTGCTGGGTTCACAGAATAGCAAAAGAACCCCAGCAGGTCAAACAACTGACTCCAGTCTTACTGCTAGGTCCGGATTGGCAGAATGAAGTACCGAATCCCAAGGCCTATTCGCAGTAAGCAACAAGTAAATACAAAGTCACACAGTACTAGCTAACTCTCTGGAACTGACTAACAAACAAAGATTCAGCAGCCCCTACCACCGGATTTATCGGGGAACTGCGAGAAGAAAGAGCGTATAAGTCTGGGGGCATGAAGATCACAACTGCGCACCCACGACCGCTCCTCCGGGCCATACCCCTTCCAGTGCACCAAAAATGACAGCCGACCCCGAACCATCTTGGAGTCAAGAACCCTTTCAACCACAAACTCCCTCTGACCCCGTATCAGAAGAGGAGAAGGTCTTCCACTGGAAGAAGGATTACTAATCGCCCGTTTTAAAAGGGAACAATGAAATGTTTTATTGATACCCAAAGAACGGGGCAGATCTAACTGAAATGCCACCGGATTGATAACCCTAGTGATCTTATAAGGGCCGATGAACCGGGGGCCTAACTTATGAGATGGCTGTCTCAACTTCAAATTCTTGGTGGACAACCAGACGAAGTCTCCTAATTTGAAGCTGCAGGGTCTTCTCCGCTTATCAAAAACCCTTTTGGTCACTAATGACACAGACACAAGGGCTTTCTTCACTTTCCTCCAAATACCCCTAAGGACCGAAACAACAGAGGAACCACCAGGCGTGGAATCCAGGGGGTCAAAAGAATTGGCCTTAGGATGATGCCCATACACACAAAGGAAGGGAGAGATCCCTGTAGCAGAGTGAGCCGCGTTGTTATAGGCAAACTCCGCCATGGACAGATGAGCAACCCAGTCAGTATGACACTTGGAGACATAACACCTGAGGAACTGCTCCAAGGACTGGTTCACCCTCTCAGTCTGCCCATTAGACTGTGGATGGTAGCCTGACGACAAGCTCACAGAAATCTGGAGATCAGAACAAAATGCCCTCCAGAATTTGGCCACAAACTGGGATCCACGGTCAGAGACCACATCAAGTGGCAACCCGTGGAGGCGCACAACATGCTGCATAAATAACTCAGACAGGCGTCTGGCCGATGGCAACCCAACCAGTGGAACGAAATGCGCCATCTTCGAAAACCTGTCAACGACAACCCAAATGGCTGTCATCCCCGAGGATTTGGGCAAGTCCACCACAAAATCCATGGAAATGTGGGTCCATGGCTTAGACGGAATAGAGAGTGGATGTAATGGGCCGACAGGAACCCCTCTAGGAGTTTTATTTCGGGCACAAACGTCACATGCCCGAACCCACTGATCCACATCCCTAGCCACCGAGGGCCACCACACCGCCCTAGACAGCAACTCCCGAGTTCTGGCAATACCCGGATGCCCTGCCGACCTCTTGGCATGGAATTCCAGGAACACTCGCTGTCTTAACCTAGAAGGCACAAACAAGAGACCTACCGGAAGGTCTGGAGGAGCCTGCTCTTGTGCTCTAAGGACTAATGACAAGAGGTCCTGGGTAATGCCCACTTTAATACATGATGGGGACACAATGGGCAATGGCTCCTCGGTGGTCTCTTGAACTGGAGCAAAACTCAGCGAGAGCGCATCAGCCTTGATGTTTTTTGACCCAGGGCGATATGTTACGCACACCAGTGCTAACAGGAGTATACCGGTGTATGAACAGAGAGGGAAGCGAAGCAAACGAACTCACAGACAGTATAACATAACATACACAGGAGGTGATGGAATAACTAATAAACACAAAGTGAACGGAGAAGCCCAAAGGCTCAGGAATTGGGTGTCTCCCTAGTGTCAGGAATGCTCAGATGGAATAGAGCGGACAATGAAGCAAGGTGTAGTGATTTAACATGTGGAGCACCTGAAATGATGTTGCTAAGAGCAACAGAAAAAAACCCAAAGGGTTACCAACGGGTGTGGGAATAAACTCCTTGGTCAGAGATAGAAATATAGACACAAGGAGAGTATCCACAATCCTAACCCCCACTTGCAGGGCACAGGTTCAGTTTACTGCCACTAAACTGACACCTGGACGCCCTGCACAGTGAGGGAGGATTAAGCAAGCAGGTCTGAGAGTACAGCCGCAAACCTGCTGGGTTCACAGAATAGCAAAAGAACCCCAGCAGGTCAAACAACTGACTCCAGTCTTACTGCTAGGTCCGGATTGGCAGAATGAAGTACCGAATCCCAAGGCCTATTCGCAGTAAGCAACAAGTAAATACAAAGTCACACAGTACTAGCTAACTCTCTGGAACTGACTAACAAACAAAGATTCAGTAGCATTTGCCTAGCCTGAGAGGATGGTTTATATAGCAGGTGCTGTCCACGCCCCACTCAGACCTCACAGACTGTGAGCACAAAACCAGCGCCGGATTCCCTGCCGTGCACAGAGCCTGTAACCACTACACAGTAAAAACCCGGACCGGAGTATCAGCTGCGCTCAGGTTACTTCGCTAACACTTGCCTCCCGGTTGCCATGGCGACATGGCAGCACAGAGCAGGAGATCCTAACACTTCTACTCCAGCTGGTAAGAAGTGATGCAATTGCCAGATATCATTAACAAAAAACAATAGCGTGTTGCACCAGTATGCTCAGTGGAGGAAATTTACTAACCATATCATTTGTTTGTTCTTTGTGATAGTTGCATGACCCTTGACTTATTTATGTATCGCCAACACGCACTAGAGACAAACTTACAGTATACTTGCCTACTTTAATTGTTTCCACTCTTGGAGAAGCCCAAAGAGGAGAGGCTTTTGGTCAGTGATGGAGGGAGGGCCGTGCTAGTTGCATTATTAGACCCTGTCCCATCAAGGGAAAACTGACTCAATTGATGCACATATGCATAGGGGTGTGGTCAAAATACCCCCTTTTTATGCAACTGCATCACTAGGTCCTGCCCCCTCATTGAGGACCGCGTGATACCATTTAGCAATCTCCCCATTCTTCCCACTTTACTAGGAAGTGGCCAGGGTGTGGGAGGGGTGCCCACTCTTCCTGGGCTATGGGGGACTACCGCAGGTTTCAGGAGAGTAGACAAGTATGACCTACAAATGTGTCCACAAGCACCAATATTCAAATCTTTCCAAATAGCCTAGTGTAGCACGCCAAGAGCTTTGCGACTTAGCCGTGCCAAAAACAATAATGTCCTATAATAATATAATATTATATAAAATAGTAATAATGACCGATAATAGTGGCTTATAAGCGAACTAAGAGTTGAAGAAAAAATACACAAGAAAAAGAGGCAAAAGACAGGTCCGACATAAGTAACCGACATCATATATTGCTATGCTTAATCACCGACTTTACACCAATTCTTTTACTACAAAAATAATCCTAAATACCGGCTGGCAGATGTATTAGTATGTGGATGACGATGTGGCGCTGCTTTGCCCATTATCAAGGTGAAGCAGGGGCATTTACCGACGCAGTGTATGAAAAGGGCATTTGCTGAAGAGGGAGAGTGTTAACTCACCTCTCTGATGAACAGCACTCTCCCTTTTTAAGCTTCATTGAACGCCACATGCAGGGAGCCTGTATATGCGCTGGTCAAACCTTTCAAACGTCACCTACGGCTGATTTTTTTTTTTTTTACTTTATTATTTTTCATAAGCATTGGCTGCATATCCAACTGCCAGGGATAGTGCTGTGTGTGTGTACAGCAGCAACAGATAGAGCTGTCAAAATCGATTGCTGCACATGGCGGAGCAATCAGTTCCACTGACCATTTTTAACTTCCAATTGCGGTTCAGCACCCTAAGTATAACTGCACTGTAATGATGTGGCGCAATGCAATCCACAATCTCCCACTCTGCAAACATTGGGCAAATGCGGGAGTCTGGGGGAGTGGCAGAAGATCCCAGTAACGACCCTGTACACAGTGCCGTAACTAGACATTTTAGCGCTGTGTGCAAGAAACAGCATCAGTGCACACCCCCCTCATATGTAGAACAGGGCCAGTGCGCCGTAGGCACACGTAAAAAATGAAGGGGAGTGGCTTAATGGGGAAGGGGAGTAGCCACAAAATAATACCAATTCATATTACGCTGTACTGTAGTCTCTATTATTCAAATTACGGTGCACAGTAGTACCACTTACACACATTACACCAGGTAGAGCACCTTTTACACATTACACGAGGTAGAGCCCCTGTCACACATTACGCCAGGTAGAGCCCATCATACAATACGCCAGGTAGAGCCCCATTTTACACATTATTCCAGGTAGAGCCCCTATCACACATTATGCCAGGTAGAGCCCCCTTTTACACATTACGGCAGGTAGTCCTCCCTTTTACACATTACGGCAGGTAGAGCCATCTTTTAAACAGTACGGCAGGTAGAGCCCCATTTTATATATTACAGCAGGTAGAGTCCCCTTTTATACATTACGGCAGGTAGAGCCACCTTTTACAGACTGCACCAGTTAGAGCCCCGTTTGATACACTGTGCCAGGTAGCACCCCCTTCTACATACTGCACCAGGTAGAGCCCCATTTCCTTTTATACATTGCACCAGGTAAAGCCCCTTTCTTTTTATGCATTGCACCAGGTAGACCTACTGCACCAGGTAGAACCCCCTTTCTTTTTATACATTGCACCAGGTAGACCTACTGCACCAGGTAGAGCCCCCTTTCTTCTCTTTCTCTCTCCATCCACAAACATACACACACACACACACACACACACACACACACACACACACACACACACACACACACACACTGTGCAGCCAGGCAGAGGGGGCAAACTTAATTACCCGGACTTCTGTTTTCTCCTGAAAGGGGCTCTTGCTTCTCTGGTGCGCCCCAGGCGCCTCTCTCCTCTAGAGGCGTGCCGTGATGTGAGACGCCACAAATAAACTTTATTGTTCTGCTGCTGTGAGCAGTAGCTGGCAGCCAGCAGGACCTGGGCCCTTCCTCACTTTCCGGCAGGGGCGGGCAAGCAGATTGGAAGGTAGGCAGGCTGGTGGGCGGCCGGCCAGGCAGAGGACCGGCTTGTCACGGGTGCTGGATTGATAGCGGCAGGAGCGCAGTCGTGCGGGTACTGCTGGCGGTATTGCACCCACAGTGCATTTGCACACTGCTATTTACGGCCCTGCGTCAGGGTAGGAGACAGGGGTGGTCAGGAGATGCTGGAGTTCAAAAAGGGTGGAATCTGCAAGTGAAAGTAGTTAAAACAGATAATTGACAAGTGCCGCCAACAGCGCCCCCTACCCTGCAGCGCTATGTGCGGTGCCCCCTTCGCACACATCTAGTTACGGCCCTGCCTGTACATTAATGTAAACAATGGTCTTTTTATACATTGAATACGGTATAGAATACAGTATTAATATCTAACACTATAGATTGTCTATAGGGGATGTAGTGAATACCCCGTAGGTCGGTATACCAGCGTTGAGGATATCAATGTCAGGATCCAGACTGCCCAGAATGCCGGCAGCGGTGCCAGAGCTATTCCTACGCGTGGGTGTCCATGACACCCACAGAGAGGGAATAAAACCTGTGGTGAGAGCAGCAAGCCACCGAGCCCGCAGCGAACCACCAAGCCCATAATGGGCTTTCTAGCGCTCGCCCCGCTGCTGGAATTCTGGCGGCCGGGATCCCGGTGTCTGTATTCTGATCTCCAGGATCCCGGCCACCGGGATTCCATACCCAACTCCTCTATAGTATTGGCTGTATGAAATATACTTAAACAATATAAATAAGTGGTCAGGAAAAGATATAGGGGTATATGCAATTCACAGCGAATCGCGGCAAATTATCGCCGTTTTTTAATTCGACACAATTCGACAGGTGAATTCCGGCAGGTGGCTACTGGAATTCACCATATTCAATGAAAAACGGATTTGACAGTCCCGCGGGCGAAAAACGGCCGATTTGCCGGATTTTAAAAAAACGGGAAAAAACGGAAAAAACCCTAAAAAAAAATGGCGTGGGGTCCCCCCTCCAAAGCATAACCAGCCTCGGGCTCTTCGAGCTGGTCCTGGTTTTAAAAATCCGGGGAAAAAATTAACAGCGGATCCCCCGTATTTTTAACACCAGCATCGGGCTCCACTAGCTGGACAGATAATGCCACAGCCGGGGGTCACTTTTATACAGTGCCCAGTCGGCAGTATGTAATAAAGTTGTACTTGTCACGGTGTCTGTGTCCTGTTTTTATTTGGGTATTTTTTCCCTAGTAGAACTACAGGTACCAGCGGGCCCGTTTTTCTCACGCATGCTGGTACTTGTGGTTCTCCAAGTACCAGCTTGCTGGGGAGGCTTGCTGGGACTTGTAGTTCTTCTGGGAAAAACAATATTCTCTAATTTTACCAAGGCTATCAGCCTCCCATCCGCAGCCCTTGGATGGGGGGGACAGCCTCGGGCTTCACCCCTGGCCCTTGGGTGGCTTGGGGGGGGGACCCCTTGATTAAAGGGGTCCCCACTCCCCCAGGGTACCCCGGCCAGGGGTGACTAGTTGGATATTTAATGCCACGGCCGCAGGGCACTGTATAAAAGTGACCCCCGGCTCTGGCATTATCTGTCCAGCTAGTGGAGCCCGATGCTGGTGTGAAAAATACGGGGGACCCCTGCTCGTTTTGTCCCCCGTATTTTTTGCACCAGCACCAGGCGCAGAGCCCGGTGCTGGTTTTAAAAATACGGGGGATCCCCTGTCAAATTTTTCCCCGCATTTTTAGAACCAGGACCAGCTCGAAGAGCCCGAGGCTGGTTATGCTTTGGAGGGGGGACCCCACGCCATTTTTCCCCGGGATTTTACCATTCCATCTATAAAAAAAAAAAAATATATATATATATTATTTTTAAAAATATATAAATAATACTTGTGCCTCCAAAAAAGACAAACCAAGCACCTAATCCCTTCTAATATAAATAGATCTGATATTACCAAGAAAAAAAAACACAAAAAAAAACATGTTTTACATTTTTTTTATTGGTTTCACCCTCCAAAGTGTGGCGGATTGAAAATGACGAATTTGCTGTCTAAAAGCACTGTTGTCGAATTTCCAAACTTGAATTGAATACACTTTGGTCGAATTGCAGCACTTGTATCATTGCAGAAAAGTCGAATTTGCAAAAAGTCGAATTTCAAAAAGTCGAATTTTGAAAGTCCGTTTTTTTGACGGAAAGTACTGAATTGCATTGACAAATTTTTTTTTTTGGGCGAAAATGTCCCGAAATTCGACAATTTCGGGAATTCGACCGCAATTGCATATACCCCATGGTATGTTTAAATACCATAAATCCCCAACATATTAGAACCAGTACTGCACTTTCTAAGCACACATTCTTCCACCTCATGGCAAGGCTCCTGTCTCTTCTTCTTGGTAGCTACTCTCTGGTCCAGTGCACTGATTGAGCACTAAGATCCAAACACAGCAAACTTGGCAGAACCAGCTGCTACCACTGGGCAAGTGCAGCAGCTGTACTCTGTCCCTTAAACTGAATGATGTGACGGCAGAACTAGTAATCATATTATATACCATTGCTAATGTTGTCATAATTTGAGCCACTTGCCAAGAGGAGAGCTGTGCTACCCTATGCTCCCCTCCTCCAGTGACTTCTGAAAATATATATTAGCCACAAAATCTTGAAGTATTTCCTTTAATATACATTGTAATATTTATAAACAAGTAAAGTAACTCTTATATCCCCCCACCTACCCCCCTGGCTTGATAATAACTGAATCCTGACAATGGCTTCCTAACCCTAACCCTCTCTCCCCACATCCTAAACCTAGCCCTCTCTCACCTGCAGCCTAACCCTAACCCTCCCTGGTGGCGCCTGAACCTAATCCCCTCATCCCGCAGCCTAAACCTAACCCTCCCTCCCCCATAGCCTAACCCTAAACCTTCAGGAGGGTGCCTAACCCTAACCCCCTCCCTCTCCACAGCCTAAACCTAACTCTCCTAGGCCGTAGCCTAACCATAATCCTTCTGCAGCAGCCTTAACCTAACCATCCCAGCCCCCGCGGCTTACCTCTCCTGTCGGCCGGCGCATGATCGTTCGGGATCCCGGCGTTGGCATTTCGACTCCCAAGATCCCGACGGCCGGGATCTTGACTGGATCCCGCTACAGTAATTATATTGGAAAGCCAGTGGACGGTGCAGTTACAAGAGTTTTCAATGTGTAGTACAGGTTGAGTCTCCCTTATCCAAAATGCTTGGGACCAGAGGTATTTTGGATATGGGATTTTTCCGTATTTTGGAATAATTGCATACCATAATGAGATATCATGGCGATGGGACCTAAATCTAAGCACAGAATGCATTTATGTTACATATACACCTTGTACACACAGCCTGAAGGTCATTTTAGCCAATATTTTTTATAACTTTGTGCATTAAACAAAGTGTGTCTACATTCACACAATTCATTTGTTTTATATACACCTTATGCACACAGTCTGAAGGTCATTTAATACAATATTTTTTAATAACTTTGTGTATTAAACAAAGTGTGTGTACATTGAGCCATCAAAAAACAAAGGTTTCACTATCTCAGTCTCACTCAAAAAAGTCCGTATTTCGGAATATTCCGTATTTCGGAATATTTGGATATGGGATACTCAACCTGTACTGCCTTGTTTTGCAAATGTACTCGCGTAGCTTCTTCCTGATATTCCTCTATGTTATGTTATGAAGTTTTACATGTACTAGTTGCAGCAATGTTTATCTTCCCTTGTGTGCTGGTGCTTAAAATGAGAATAATATTCTGCAATTTAACAGTTGCAGGACTTTCTCATTTCTCATATATACTGTAGCTCTAAAGTATCTGATATTATTATTTACACCTTAGGCATCCTTCATCATTATACAGACAGGGAGATTAAATGAAAATACTATATTCAAAGCATATGCTGTACTGAGCCATAACAGATAAAATACTTCATCACATAGGTCATGATTGTGCGTTGCATGCAGTGTCTATATTTATGCAAATGGTCAGTGTTTTTCCACAATGTATGTCACACAGAGCGTGCATCCTATGGTGTATTGGGCAGTGACTGGCTATTCAGTCCAGCGCCTTAATAGTGCTACTGGCTGATGGGTGCCATTCCAAGAATTCTGCAAGCTACATGCAGGTACCATTGGGCAGAGACAATGCCGTCCCTAGGGCCGGTCACGTAACTGGTTGCAAACTCAGACGCTTCATCACTACATTGGAGGCCATACTCTGACAGAAAATCTGCATGAGGCAGGTGGCAGTTTTGATGGTGCATCACATGGTAGTCTAAAAATGCACCAAGTTGGTTTGTTGTGTCTATAGTGAGCGTCCCAGTCCTTGCTGTTGTAATGTGAAGAGCGATACTGTGCAATTTCTACGATGCTCCTTCACAGAGGCATTATAAATCCTTTACCAAGATGGCCGGCATTTGGTCTTCTGCTCATGCGCGCCGCAATCTAGTCACTGTGAAAGCGCGCCACAGTGGGACACAGTAGTGTTCCACATCGCTCCATGATACACTGCAATATATGAATCCAAAACCTATTAAAGAGCACACCCACTGGCTTATACTAGCACCACTACCTGCATACAATCACCAGCTGGTGGTCTGTATGCTCCGCTCCTTGCAAGAGTGTGTCGGTGCATAACTGTGAGTACTGCTGTACAATCACATTAATGCTCAATAAACCACACCACTGGTTAAGCACTGAGCTGTTTGCTACTATGAGCGGCACACTGGTGTATACTATTACTCTGCCATACCATCGCCAATGGTACACACATATTCAACACTTGCACATTCAGAAGCATGCTTGTACACCAGGGAAGGGCTTTTGCTAGAATTAGCATATACTGATGTGCAGTCCCTCATCTATCCCGCAAATAGGTTGCACATGCAGCTGCATCGCAATTGTAACTACCCACGCCCGCGTGTGACACTTTTACAGGGACGTACGCACTCATGCAATCCTATGGATCACATGTGCATATGCAGTGCGTGCACACAGCCGCAGGCACGCTGGTCATGGCAAATTACCCACGTTTATCGCGGCTAGCAGCAATGATGAGCTAGGACTCATCTGTACATGAAGATATGCCCAAAGGCGCTAATGTGGTATCAGCTATGTGCAACTGAGATTGTGCCCTATCGTCCTTTTAGAGCACGGAAACATACAGATTGTGTTTCCTAAATAATAAAAAGACCAGCTAGTGTATATGTTACTAATTATGTTTCCTACTGTTAATACTACTGTGATCGTTTTACAGCGTAAACTATGCATTTTAGAAACATTCAACATGGACCCATCAACAACCTGATTTCATTGGCACACTACACAAACACCCATGCACAGGGCTCCTGTTGGCAGGAACTACAAAGAGAACACAATGGCAAACTCACTGCAAACAGATACAAATGTACAGGCATACTGCAAATAGATCCTAATGGACAGACACTGCAAATACTGTAGATCCTAATGGACAGGCATACTGCAAATAGATCCTAATGGACAGACACTGCAAATACTGTAGATCCTTATGGACAGGCATACTGCAAATAGATCCTAATAGACAGACACTGCAAATACTGTAGATCCTAATGGACAGGCATACTGCAAATAGATCCTAATGGACAGACACTGCAAATACTGTAGATCCTAATGGACAGGCATACTGCAAATAGATCCTAATGGACAGACACTGCAAATACTGTAGATCCTAATGGACAGGCATACTGCAAATAGATCCTAATGGACAGACACTGCAAATACTGTAGATCCTAATGGACAGGCATACTGCAAATAGATCCTAATGGACAGGCATGCTACAAATAGATCCCAATGGACAGACACAATGCAAATAGATCCTAATGGACAGGCATGTTACAAATAGATCACAATGGACAGACACAATGCAAATAGATCCTAATGGACAGGCATGTTACAAATAGATCACAATGGACAGACACAATGCAAATAGATCCTAATGGACAGGCATACTGCAAGTAGATCCTAATGGACAGACACTGCAAATACTGTAGATCCTAATAGACAGGCATACTGCAAATAGATCCTAATGGACAGGCATGTTACAAATAGATCACAATGGACAGACACAATGCAAATTGATCCTAATGGACAGGCATACTGCAAATAGATCCTAATGGACAGACACTGCAAATACTGTAGATCCTAATAGACAGGCATACTGCAAATAGATCCTAATGGACAGACACATTGCAAATAGATCCTAATGGACAGGCATGTTACAAATAGATCACAATGGACAGTCATGCTGCAAACAGATCCAAATGGACAGGCATGCTGTAAATGGATCCTAATGGACAGGCACAATGCAAATAGATCCTAATGGATAGGCATGCTACAAACAGATCCAATGGACATGAACACTGCAAATAGATCCTAATTGATAGACACACTGCAAATAGATCCTAATGGACAGGAATGCTACAAATAGATCCAAGGGCGTAGCTACCATAGGTGCATGGAGTGCAGCTGCTATGGCACCCTAGCTGAGAGGAGCCCACCTTCCCTGTCAAAGTTACATGTGTTATATACATTTCTTGCCATTGGATGGTACGTAGGGGTCCTTTCAAACTTTTTCCTTGGGGCCTGCAATATATCTAGGTATGCCCCTGGACCTGCTCATTGTAGTGTGGTATAAAATGAACTGAAGGGCATTGTAATGTTATATAATATGAACCAGGGCACTGTAATGAGGAACAATATGAACGGGGAGCACTATATATCATAATGTGAATGTTGGGATACTGTGCGGCATAATGTGTACTGGCAGCTCTGAAATGTGACATAGGGTGAACTTAATTACTTAATTAATTAAGAACTTAATTACTGCAATTCATAAAAGAAACTAGGGCACTACTATGGGGCATAACAATAAATAAGGCTCTACTATGGATCAGAAAATGAACTAGACCACTATTATAGGGCATACAATTAACAACTGCTGCAGAGAAGTGTCTCTCTAAAAGCATTGGGACGGGGCCCCTTCAAAATGTTGCTATGGGGCCCATAAAGTCCTGGCTATGCCCCTGAATAAATCCTAATGCACAGGCATGCTACAAACAGATCCTATTGTACATGCACACTGCAAATAGATCCTAATGAACAGGCACACTGCAAACAGATTCCATTGGACAGGCATGCTGCATATAGATCCTAATGCACAGGTATGCTACACACAGGTCCTAATGGACAGGCATGCTGCAAATAGATCCCAATGGACAGGCATGCTGCAAATAGATCCTAATGGATAGACATGCAGCAAATAGATCCTAATGGATAGACATGCAGCAAATAGATCCTAATGGATAGACATGCAGCAAATAGTTCCTAATGGATAGACATGCAGCAAATAAATCCTAATGGACAGGCATGCTGCAAATAGATCCTAATGGATAGACATGCAGCAAATAGATCCTAATGGATAGACATGCAGCAAATAAATCCTAATGGACAGGCATGCTGCAAATAGATCCTAATGGATAGACATGCAGCAAATAGATCCTAATGGATAGACATGCAGCAAATAAATCCTAATGGACAGGCATGCTGCAAATAGATCCTAATGGATAGACATGCAGCAAATAGATCCTAATGGATAGACATGCAGCAAATAGTTCCTAATGGATAGACATGCAGCAAATAAATCCTAATGGACAGGCATGCTGCAAATAGATCCTAATGGATAGACATGCAGCAAATAGATCCTAATGGATAGACATGCAGCAAATAGTTCCTAATGGATAGACATGCAGCAAATAAATCCTAATGGACAGGCATGCTGCAAATAGATCCTAATGGATAGACATGCAGCAAATAGATCCTAATGGATAGACATGCAGCAAATAAATCCTAATGGATAGACATGCAGCAAATAGATCCTAATGGATAGACATGCAGCAAATAGATCCTAATGGATAGACATGCAGCAAATAGATCCTAATGGATAGACATGCAGCAAATAGATCCTAATGGATAGACATGCAGCAAATAGATCCTAATGGATAGACATGCAGCAAATAGATCCTAATGGATAGACATGCAGCAAATAGATCCTAATGGAGAGACATGCAGCAAATAAATCCTAATGGAGAGACATTCTGCAGAGAGCAACAACTGGATGCCGAACTGCACAAACACTCCGCTATTTTTACATCCCAAATACAGCCATATTGGAGAGACCCCACATAAACCTACAAAACAGCTTCTCTAAAAGTCGGGACTGTTGTGCTATTGATGTGCATAGAGTGTAAGAACAGAAGGAGAGGGCTTCCTGCATTTCTTGTCAACATTGCTGTTGCTTGATTACAGCTTGCACTTTGCACTGTCGCACAGTGGACATGCTTATCCAAGATTCATCCTGCTTACTGTGCTACAGAAACTCGTGTCATATGCAGCTGTGCAGAGTGAAGGCCAGTGGTAAGCGGGACATAGCGGCCCCTTGTACTGAAGTGTTGATAAGTGTATGATGCATGTGGAGAGCAAAGCAAATAGGGCAGAGAAAAAAAGTGTGGACAAGCCTGGGTAGATGGCATGCATTTCCAAGAATCAGAACAATCCACTAGGGGCCTAATTAATGTTTGTATGCAATGCCGATGTTCACATAACCGGTCAACCAGCAGACTGTGTATGTGCGCAGAGTGATTGACAGGACGGGACCATTTGGGGGAGGTAACTGTGAGTGGCAGTAAATGCACAGGCATGTCGTGGACGTTTTTGGGACGTGTATATGTCATAGCTGTGATAATGTACGCACAGAAACATGGTACCAGCAGCGCTACTGCCACTGTACATAGCCATAAGTAGACTCTTACTGTCGATGGTCCTCGTTATTGTATAAAGGTTGCGAATGTGTACGCAGTTGCGAATGAGTTTGTGATCGCTCCAGTGGGCGCCTCCTTTCATTCCAGCATGGCAGCTTCACTTGCTAATATTAGAAACTGCATAGCCTAAAAATATCATCGCAGCTGCGTAGGTATGTGTACAAACCTGAATTAGGCCCCAAGTGTACAGATATTTACATACAGGTTGAGAATCCCTTATCCAAAATGCTTGGGACCAGAGGTATTTTGGATATGGGATTTTTCCGTATTTTGGAATAATTGCATACCATAATGAGATATCATGGTGATGGGACTTAAGTCTAAGCACAGAATACATTTATGTTACATATACACCTTATACACACAGCCTGAAGGTAATTTTAGCCAATATTGTTTTAAAACTTTGTGCGTTAAACAAAGTGTGTGTACATTCACACAATTCATTTATGTTTCATATACACCTTATACACACAGCCTGAAGGTCATTTAATACAATATTTTTAATAACTTTGTGTATTAAACAAAGTTTGTGTACATTGAGCCATCAGAAAACAAAGGTTTCACTATCTCACTCTCACTCAAAAAAGTCCGTATTTCAGAATATTCCGTATTTCGGAATATTTGGATATGGGATACTCAACCTGTATAAAGACTAGCTAAGGGCCCTGCACACGTTTGCAATCTCTAGATCCCTGCAGCAAGCTCTGCACTTTATATTATAGGTATTCTAGAGCTAATATGACAACAATATGCAGATAGCGTGAGTGAGGAGCCTGCTTTACATACCAATATTTACATCATCCACTTTTAAAACCAAAACAGCGTAATAGAAAACTCTGCAGAAATATGCAGCATTCCGCACAAAACACAGTTTCGTTTCTTTGTTTATTTTATTATTTTTTGTTAGCGGTGTGGCATTTGTAACTCAGAGGACTTCGTAAAGTCATTTACTCAGACCACAACCAAACATGGCAGAGATTTGTTGTTCTCCCTCTTACAATAGAGGTATCAGTCTTGTGCTGTGCCAGACAGCGAGCTTGTTATTACTGTATAAGCGGTGATCCCACACTGCTGGTTTACCCATTGTAGTGATAATCTGTTTCTGGGTCACGTTGTCTTATTCTGCTATTCAAATGTTTTATTAAAAGTGCTGGTCCACTTTCAACAAGAAGCCAGCAGTCTATAACCAGAACCAATCAGCTTATGATATCAGGGACAGATAACCTATTGGTCTTCTTTTAACCTAACACAGTACCGCACTGTTTGTGCCGCTACTCCAAACCCCCACCGCCCTAGAAAAAAAATTATGAAAAAAAAAATGAAAAGGGAACCAGTCGGCATTGTAAAGAAGAGCACAATATGTTGCTCTCCTGCTATTCTGAAGATACAATCCTCAGTGAGCTGATAATTATAGTTTCGTAACAAGTATCCTACAGGTCACCTACTGGCGCCTTCCAGCCGCACTGAAGTCACTTGTTGCATACAATCAGGCTTGGACTGGCCCACAGGGGTACAGGGGAACCACCGGTGGGCCCTACTGCCTGGGGGCCCACCTCCTGCTCTAAGGATCAGGTTCCAGACTGTGCACTTGAATTATACATTATACATATGTTACCTTATACTGTACTATAGTATATTTTCTACAGTGCATTGCTGTTATTAATCTGTTATTAATCTGGTACATTATCATGCACGCAGCAGCTAATACCCCTTTTCCATCTGTAGCACGGGTCGCAGCCGTGTCGCCTGACACGGCTGTGACCCGTGCTACGGCCCCCTTTCCCACAGCGCTCACCAACCTGGCATATTGCCGGGTTGGTGAAGCTGCTAGTGACGCAGCAGGGGCGGCGCTGGCCCTCCCATACACTGTGAACGCCGTTCACACTACACAGCTTGCCGGGTTGAACACGCGTTCAACTCGGCAAGCTACCCGGGTAGGATTCCCGGATCACTTGATCCGGGAGTTTGCAGGGGGACCCTTTTCCACTAGGAAAAAACACGGGTAAATGCGCGTCCCTGCGCATTTACCCGTGTTTTAAAAGCTAGTGGAAAAGGGGTACATATTTACTGTATATATTTATGAAGGGGCCCAGACGTTGCACTCTCTAACGGTTAGTCAAACCAATGGGGTTGCAGGCCACACCCACTCTGCAGACTGGCCACACCCCTAACATAGGCCCCTACCACTGCATTCCCCCGGTGGGCCCTACAAGCCCCAGTCCGACACTGCATACAATAGTCCAACAAACAAAAGTCCACCATATATTTTAGTGGGGATGCATTCAATATCCCGGCTGTCGGGATCCCGGTGCTCAGCATACTGGCGCTGGGATCCTGACCGCCGGGATACTGACACCTATTCTCCATCTTGGGGTGTCCACGACACCCCTTAAGGGAGAATAACCCGCTGCCGGCACTCCGGCGCCCGGCATCCCACGGCACCAAACCCATTTTGGTGCCTAGGGTTTCCTACAAAGGCAGTCAAATGATGATGATGATGATTATGATATGCCCTCTACAATTAATTAGACAGCATAAAATAATTAATTTGGTCACGTGACAGAACATAATATACAGCAGTGAATAGAAAACAGAATTTAATAATTTATAGGAGCAAATAGGAGCTACTGTTATGTTATTTTTCAAACTAAATGCAATGTTTTTATAGGCCAAGATATATTATTGCACATTTCTGCCGGTTGCTTACAGGGGTCTATTTACTAAGCCTTGGATGGAGATAAAGTACCAGCCAATCTGGCTGGTACTTTATCTCCATCCAAGGCTTAGTAAACAGACCCCTTTATAAATCTATTATAGATATTCTCTAACAAGGCCAACCAAAGAAAAACGAGCACAATATTCAAATATGTGGTGGGATTCGTACAGTATATATAAATACAATTTATTACTTTATCACAAATTATAATATGCAGTCTGTTGTACTTGCTGCTGACAGACGTTATACTGACTTGGAAAAGTTGGGTTTCTGCTGCTCAGCTTAATTTTTCATATTAAACTAACTGCTTAAATTCTACATGTAGATAAACTTAAACATTTTTTTTTTAAGTGTGACGGAACAAAAAAAATGGAAGAATCCTACTGCTTTTTAAATATTACTATTAAAAGAAACAAAAAGGGGAAATAATATTGATGTCTGATCAAAATACAATGGATGACATTCATTTAACAAACAAATATACTGAAATAAGGTTCTCTTCCTGGCACAATTTATATTTATATAAATATCGTATAACTATCATGAGGTGTAGCTAGGCGCCATGGTGCCCGGAGCAAGGGTATGTTTTGGCGCCACCCTCCCCTGTACTGAATTGGGGGCCTAGCCAACATGTGGTGGCGTGTTACATTTGAAAAGAAACAATATTTAAAAATCCTAAATTGGTGAAAGTGTTGGTTCTAGACCATGTGGAGCTCATGGCGAAATTTCCTTTGGGTGCCCCCTATATTTAAAATAGGGTTAGTGCGTGCCAAAGGCTTGCAACAACAGCTTAGGGGCATGGCAGTACGGACAGTGTAATGGTTAACATTACTGCCTCACAGCACTATAAAGAGGGTGGGCAGAACTCCGGCATGTGCCAGCTGTCGCCTCTGGATTGCCCTGTTCCCTACCTAGTCTCCTAGTCAGTGTGCACCCCTTCTACTTCTTCTCCTCCTGCTCTGTGGCTGCCAGTACAGTGGCCTGCGGGAATGTGGGGTGGTGGGCGACAGTGCGCCCTCTAACTTTTCCGGCGCCCGGAGCTCGCGCTCCACCAGAGCCACCCTCGCTACACTCCTGTAACTATCTCCTGTTTGAAGTGCCTGACCTATACCAGATCCCTAGGAATGTGAGACCATAGCTCCCTCTCACATTCTACGGGAGACTCCCAGTTCAATAACGAGTCTCCCGCTGCCCCGGAAAGTTGAACAAAACCCCTGGATAACCCAATTCCCCGTCTATATGTGATATGGGCGGGGCCTGGATGAGAGGACAGTCACAATGAATTAATAGGCCAGTCAGTGTTGGGTTGTGGGTAGCGGTGGCCGCCTTACCCAGTAGAGCCGACTCTCTATTGGGAGGTCTCTCTTATAGCCTATTGTGACAATCTGGGGTATTTAGCTCAGTTGAGTGTTTAAATAAGTGAAGTGGAGCTTTACTGTCAGCATACAGCGATGAAAACAAAAACAGTTTGCCCTCACCCAGGGAACTAGCCTACTTCTTGACCCCTATATAACAGGGCAGCTATACTCAGTCCTGTCTGCTTCTTGCACGTCTGGTCACAGGCTTTCATGCCTGGCACGGCTTCCAAAATTTTACATACACAGTCTCAGAGTTTTATGGTCCTCCCTGCGTCTTGCAGATCTGGGCACCGGCCTCATGGCCCCTGCTGGCCTCCTGGCTCACTGGGCTCTTTGTCTGCCACAGTCCCTCTTGGACTGTCTTAACTAGGCTGGACACTTACAACCCCACCTGGGCCATGCTTATAGACTTTATGGCTGCTCTCTCTGGGAGAGAGCAGCCACGTCGGCTCAGCAGGGGGCGGGCTGGGGCAGGGTAGTGACGAGCAGAGGGGGGCAGGGCAGAGGCGGAACGGGGGCATGGCAGAGGTGGGGTGGGGCCGTGGCTGATCTATTGTGTCATTTAACCAGTTGCCTGGCATGGTCGCATCAGGTGCAACTATGCCTGTAAGTGCTCTATCTGACCTGGTCGCACAGGATGCGATCAGTCAGATAAACTGTGTTAGCAGCGGTAGGGAAGAGAAACTTCCCTCCGCTGCTGCCGTCAGAGGGATCGGAAGGTCCCTCTGCCTTCCCGCACTCTCCCCCTGTGTCTGCCGTGCTGCCGATCATTGCTGATCAGTCACCATAGCAGGATCCCCCACCCCCAGTTGCTGCAGACAATAGCAGCCGCTGATAAGGGTAAAACAACCCCCCCAAGCCACCCCCCCACCCCCCCTGTGTACCAGGCAGTTGTCCGGGATCTAAAATCTAAAGTCGCGATGGTCGCGATGTTCCCGATGGTCGCAATGTTGCTGATCAATGTTTTGATGTTTGGGGGGAAATTATTTTTTAATAAATAAAAAAAAAAATGTTCTTTTTATTTTAAAACTAAAATAATTTGGGATAGGGTTATATTTATGTTCTTCACCTAATTCACTCATAAAAAAACCCCGACAATTTTGGAGTGGTTTTTGGGGAAATAAATCATCAGTTAAGTGGTTAAGTCACGCCACCCGCTGTGTAATGCCGCTATTACCGGCATTATACTGCAGGGGGCGTGGCTATGATAATGTGATTCAACAAGAATCGCGTCATCGACTGCCCGGACCGCCGACTTTACTCACTAAGTGGGCGGTCGGGCAGGGGGGACCACAGAAATCGGGACACTTGCCTGCTCTTCCGGGGGGCCGGGAGAGTCACCTGATTTTCAGGAGCCTCCCGGCCATTCCGGGAGAGTAGGCAAGTATGACCTGGGCTGTCCATGGCAGTGAGTTTACAAGTGAGTTTAAAAATAAAAATTAGGCCTCCATAAAAGTAATAATAATAAAATTTAAATATTTTCAAATCAGAAGTGTGTCAGGCAGCACAGGCAAGATTTTCACATTGCTTCGTGGCCCTTAACTTGCTTGCTCGTCATTGCTACAGTAGCTGTTCGGTCACCTGTACGCTCTAATAATGGATTATAGGACAGCAGCACTCGCTTGCAGAATGGACTAGGGACAGGAAGTGACAATGGAGTGCCCCTACTTGAAACATGCACCAAGCCTCTAATACAGATTATTCAATCATCATACCTACAAACACAAGAAGTCACAGAATAAGCGATGGGCACAGATCTAGGGTAACACAAATCTGCATAAAAATAGCAAAGCGCGGAATCATGGTTTCATTTAAATATACACTTTTCTAAGTTCTCTTGCCAGAAACTTTGTCAGTTTTTTCCCTACAATGGGGGCAATTCTGAGTTGATCGCAGCAGGAACTTTGTTAGCAGTTGGGTAAAACCATGTGCACTGCAGGGGGGGGCAGATATAACATGTGCAGAGAGAGAGAGATTTGGGTGTGGTGAGTTCAATCTGCAATCTGCAATCTAAATTGCAGTGTAAAAATAAAGCAGTCAGTATTTACCCTGCACAGAAACAAAATAACCCACCTGTTATGAGCCACGGCAGTGGCTCATTCCTGTTTTGCATTTTGGTTATGTATTTTGTGTTATACTTCTGTTTCTGTTCCCCGTGGGTGTCATGGGGTGTACGGTGTCCACCCTTAAAGAGAGGGTACTGTTCTGATCCACAAGCAGTGGTTCATTCCTGTTCATGTATTTTATGTTATAGTTCTCTTGCAGGCCAGGATTTCCCTCTGCTCTGGTTTAGAAGACTCTTGTTTGCTGCCCGTTGTGAGTCTGTGTAATTGCAGCCTTCTCCATGTGTTTAGCCTCACCTGTCTGTTAATTGCACCTGTCAGTTGTGCACAACATAATTAATTAGGTTCTCTGCAGCTATTGGAGGGCTGCCTGTTATATTCTGTCTCAGTGCATTACACAGACGTCGGTGATAGTTTCTGTCTAGCTGCTTCCAACCTTGAAGCATTCTTGTTCAGGAGTCCAGTGTCTGATCCAGTGTCTGATCTAGCTTCTTGCCTTGAAGCGTTCCTGTCCTGAAGTCCAGTGGCTTTGTCTGTTCCTGCTCCTGATCCCGTATCCTGTTCCTTGGTGTCCACTGATCAGTCGTTGGAACTCTGCCTGTCCTCCGGTCCTGAGAGTCTGTGTCAGCTACATTGGGGGTTCCTGTCAGTTTGCCAGTATTTGTACCGGTTTCGTGAGTAGCGGCTATGCCGCGTCCGTCGGCCAAGGCCGCTGTATTCTTTAGTTATACTAGTTACTGGTGTTTTGCAGAGGGTTCTGCATATGCTGCCACCGCTGGTACACATCAGTATTGTGTCGGCGTGTGGACAGCATTTCCTTTGTTATTGTTTATCCTGGCGGCTGTGCCGCATATACGTTTAGTTTTAGGTCTCTTTGTAGCCCCTAGCTCTCAGTTTGGTTTAGTTAGAGGTCCCCTTGTTATCATCCCGTCTCGGTTTACGCCTTGTCTCACATTAAGACCTGGGGGCATCAGAGTTGGGCAGACCTAATCCGCCCTTCAAACGCGGCTGCCGTAGGCCCTAGAAACCACAGTCTCGCAGGCGTAAACTGACCACGCGGGTAAAACAACGGAGATAAGCTGCTAGGGGCTATTACTACACCTTGCCTTTATTTCAGCGTCACGTTCTGGTGCTTTGGACTCATTACGCAACACCTCTTTCGTTCTGTGAACCAAGAACGTAACACCACCCAAATCTAACTCTCTCTGCAAATGTTATATCTGACCCCCCTGCAGTGCACATGGTTTTGCCCAACTGCTAAAAAATTTCCTGCTGCGATCAACTTGGAATTACCCCCAATGTGCCTGGTAAAAACCTTTAGTCAGGAACAAATATTTGTCAAATCCAAGAAGGAACATAATATCCTTAAATAGCAAAGTTTTCAGAATTGTGCACAATCATCAGTAAGGCAAACCAAAGAACACACTACAGGTTGAGTATCCAGTATACAAAATGCTTGGGACCAGAAGTATTTTGGATATCGCATTTTTCCGTATTTTGGAATAATTGCATACCATAATGAGAGATCATGGCGATAGGACCCAAGTCTAAGCACAGAATGCATTTATGTTTCATATACACCTTATACACACAGCCTGAAGGTCATTTTAACCAATATTTTTAATAACTTTGTGCATTTAAACAAAGTTTGTGTACATACACACAATACATTTATGTTCCATATACACTTTATACACATAGCCTGAAGGTCATTTAATACAATATTTTTAATAATTTTGTGTATTAAACAAAGTTTGTGTACATTGAGCCATCAGAAAACAAATGCTTCGCTATCTCTTTCTCACTTAAAAAAAATTCCGTATTTCGGACTATTTGGATATGGGATACTCAACCTGTATTTTATTATAGTATTAAATAAAGAGTACTATAGTATACATTGCCTGCTTTTATTTTTCTGAACTTTGCAAGACATATGAATAACTAGCGTTTGTCCACAGCTTCGCTTACGTGGATGTCTGTTATTGCTTAGCGGAACTAATTTTACAAAGACAGTAGTGCCATCTAATATTGTGATGAATATTTTATTTTGTACACATTGATCACAAAATATCTTTGTAAACAATATTTGCAGTTTTCCTTCAGGAATTAAAATGAACAGATGCTTGGGGCTACTAACTCATGAGCAAGCCACGTAAAGTTACCCATGAAAGAAGCTGCTGGTTCCTGAGATCTAGGCCTGCAGTCCTGAGCGTTTGCCCTGAACATCAAGCGTCTGTTTTCTTTCTTATTGCTCCTCTATCTGATATCACATTGGGATCATACATACCTCAGTTTCTTTCTAGGTCACTAAGCTATACAACAGTGAAAACGCGATCCAAAATTATCCAGTAGGTTTAGCGTGATGCCGGAACAAACAGACAAAGAAACCAACATTCAGAACCTTTTTTTTTTTTGTCTCCATAGTTCATAAACAGTCCCTAGAAGTATATTTCTAAAAACAAGGAAAAAATTGCTAGTTACAGACACAACCCTTGCAGTTTTATTTTTTTGTATAGATGTATTTATCTACAGTCACAAGTTGCGCACTAAAACCTCCAACTTTTCACCAGTCCTTCCTCTACTCAGAACAATAGGGATTATTATCAGGGAGGAGGGAAAATACACAAAAGATATTTGTGGTTAAACAAATGGAGTGTTTTTAGTAATCAAATGAATTGAAAAGAATACCAGATTTTTAAAATATGAAAATGTTTTATAGAATGCAAATGGTTGGAATGTTTCATACATTCCAATATGTCATTTGGAAAACAATACCTACGGCATACCAGATTTCCATAGACATATTTGTTTTCAAAACCTTAGTAAAATGAAGTCATTTAGACACAAAGGACACACTTTGACAGACCTCATGTTGAATTAGCTTAACTTACCCGATTACAATGCAAGAAATGGCAGTTCCCAGAAAGGCATACGTTAATATGGTTCCCAAGTTGCGAAAGAAGTGTCTCTATAGCACAAGAGAGTGACAGTTACTCAGCTGTTTGCGGAGAATAAGCATGATAATTAAACAGCCACGATAAGTGATATACTCTACTGAATTCTGCTTTATACAAGTAGAAAAGCGATAAAAACAAATGGATTTTGTATGGAATGATGTTCAAGTCAGTTAGTGCATCAAAACACATTTATATTTTAGAATACAGCGTGTTGTGGATAAATGATGCATTTCATAAAGCCTTCATACATATCTTGAGTCATTTTTCTTTACAAATGACAAATTATTCACAATTTAAACATGTTAAATTGCTATTTATTACAAGGGAACTGTGGCACACAGTGCCTAACCAGACAAGTTTAACTATAATGTGCAGTTTTAGGCTGGTGTCAAGTAAGAGGTTTGCATTAAGCAAAAAAACAACCAAGATAAAAAATGTTTCTTCATGATTTCACAGTATTTAATAGCATAAAGCCAGTGGACACATTGTCAACATGGTTAAAATTACACGTCACTTCAATTTTTGTGACTCCACGTGGCGCTACTTAACACCCTCAGGAAAAAATTGCTTACACAATAAGCGTGCTGTAGAATTCAAATCCACAAATGATTGGTATTTTATAGATGAATCATCACTAAAAATACAGGAAACACACAGGCATAGTGTAACCCTGTTAAAAAACAAATTGTGTTTTTATTTACTCAGTCCCACTCGCATAGGGATGTTGTAATATTGCGTGTAGAAAATCAAGGTTCAACAATCCTTATAGGTAAAGTGGCTTTTACTTCATAGAAGAATCCTCATTCATATATCACTTGAAAAAGAAATAGTAGTGATAGTGCAACACCGTCTTTGGACTAAGACAAATAATTTAATAAAAAATGCACTCACAAACATCAAGTAAAAAACAACATGTAATATTCCGAAGACATTCTCATGGAAAGGACTGCTGCAAGAGGAAACCTTAGGGTATAGTCACCAAAAAGTCCCGGTAACTCCGGTGTCCCCACCAGTTTGAAATCGCAGCTCCAATCCTCAAGTCCTCGTACTGCACAGTCTTCCTGCTTAAGCGCTTTTGGACCAACGTCCTTCTTCAGAAGCATAGGAGCTGTACTAACCAGTCCATCTTTAAATAGCAGTAGATTAAGTTCATTCTAAACACCTGCCGAATCCAAAAGGGAATTTTATCCGGAAGTGAAGTATCCGGATATAGAGGAAAGTCCACGTCCTGCTGTATGCGTTTTAAAGCATATGAACTATTACAAATAGGTAAAAGATATAAAGCATTTGGAATTCATTTTTTTTTAAAAAGAGAAGACATGTAGAAAAAATTCATAAAGATTAATAAAGATAGGAACCATCTAAAAACAATAAAAAGTGGATCTGGAATACATTTGAAAAACATTTATAATGAATTCCAAATGCTTTATATCTTTTACCTATTTGTAATAGTTCATATGCTTTAATTATTTAGTCATTTTTGCACATCTCTATTCTGTTTACATATATAATGGACTTCCGCGGTGGAACGCAAATACCCCGATATGGAACGCACGCGGACATCCGGATACGTCACTTCCTGCAATTGAGATACCAGCTGATTTCCTGTTGGTGCGGTGAAACGCATACAGCAGGACGTGGACTTTCCTCTATATCCGGATACGTCTCTTCCGGTGATGTTACGTCCAGATAAAATTACCTTTTGGATTCGGCAGGTGTTTAGAATGAACTTTATCTACTGCTATTTAAAGATGGACTGGTTAGTACAGCTCCTATGCTTCTGAAGAAGGACGTTGGTCCGAAAGCGTTTAAGCAGGGAGACTGTGCAGTACGAGGACTTGAGGATTGGTGCTGCGATTTCAAACTGGTGGGGGCACCGGAGTTACTGGGACTTTTTGGTGACTATACCCTAAGGTTTCCTCTTGCAGCAGTCCTTTCCATGAGAATGTCTTCGGCATATTACATGTTGTTTTTTACTTGATGTTTGTGAGTGCATTTTTTATTAAATTATTTGTCTTAGTCCAAAGACGGGGTTGCACTATCACTACTATTTCTTTTTCAAGTGATATATGAATGAGGATTCTTCTATGGAGTAAAAGCCACTTTACCTATAAAGATTGTTGAACCTTGATTTTCTACACGCAATATTACAACATCCCTACGTGAGTGGGACTGAGTAAATAAAAACACCATTTGTTTTTTTAACAGGGTTATACTATGCCTGTGTGTTTCCTGTATTTTTAGTGATGTTTCTTCCATAAAAAAAAACAACCATTTGTGGATTTGAATTCTACAGCACGCCTATTGTGTAAGCAATTTTTTCCTGAGGGTGTTAAGTAGCGCCACGTGGAGTCACAAAAATTGAAGTATATAGTGTTTAGAATCACGGTGAAAGGTTCTGTTTGTCTCCAAGGGCTGCTACTAGTATTCAAGCGCACCAGGGGTCTTTTCTTTACTGTTAAAATTACACGTCAATATAGTGAATTTGTCAGCATTAGGGTTGGGGTAAGGCTTATGTTTAGAGCAGTGGTTCTCAAACTCGGTCCTCAGGACCCCACACAGTGCATGTTTTGCAGGTTTCCTCATAGACTTGTAAGTGAAATAATTAGCTCACCTGTGGACCTTTTTAAATGTGTCAGTGAGTAATGAATACACCTGTGCTCCTGCTAGGTAACCTGCAAAATGTGAACTGTGCGGGGTCCTCAGGGTTGAGTTTGAGAACCACTGGTTTAGAGCAATGGTTCTCAAACTCGGTACTCCAAACAGATTATGTTTTCCAGGTCTCCTCACAGAATCACAAGTGACATAATTAGATCCACCTGTGGATCTTCTAAAATGTGTCAGTGAATAATGAATACACCTGAGCAAACGTGAGCTGTTTAGGATCCTGAGGACATAGGGGTAGATGTATTAACCTGGAGAAGGAATAAGGAAGTGATAAAGCAGTGATAAAGCAGTGTTAAGTGCAAGGTGATAATGCACCAGCCAATCAGCTCCTAACTGTAAATTTACATATGGGAGCTGATTGGCTGGTGTGGTATCACCTTGCATTTATCACTGGTTTATCACTTCCTTATGCCTTCTCCAGGTTAATACATCTGCTCCATAGTTTGAGAACCACAGGTTTAGAGGTTAGTGTTGGGGTTGAGGTTAAGGATACTTAAGAAATGGATTGTTGACATGCTGACTGTCAATGTGATGAACATATCGACAAGGTCACCATCAACAAACTATACCAAATCCACACCGGCAAACCTAAAAAAAACTAATGTATACCAACACCTCAGTCTAAACAACAGTTTTGATACAATGTTTCCCAAATTCAGTCTGCAAATCCACCTGACAGTCCTGGTATTAAAGATATCAAAGCTTGGGCACGTGACTTAATTAGTACCTCAGTCCTTTTGATTTAAACATCTGTGCTCAAGCATGGATATCACTAAACCTCGCACTATAAAAGGACTTTGTAAGCCTCATTTTGTAAATATTCTGCCACATCTATGTGTGATGCTGAGTAGTAAGCAGGTGTTGCTGCAAGCGATGAACAGGGGTAAAGCAGAGGTTACCAAAATCAATTTATGTAGGAATGCCATTATAATATTATGAGTACAGGTTGAGTATCCCATATCCAAATATTCCGAAATACGGAATATTCCGAAATACAGACTTTTTTGAGTGAGAGTGAGATACTGAAACCTTTGTTTTTTGATGGCTCAATGTACACAAACTTTGTTTAATACACAAAGTTATTAAAAATATTGTATTAAATGACCTTTAGGCTGTGTGCATAAGGTGTATATGAAACATAAATGAATTGTGTGAATGTACACACACTTTGTTTAATGCACAAAGTTATAAAAAATATTGGCTAAAATTACCTTCAGGCTGTGTGTGTAAGGTGTATATGAAACATAAATGCATTCTGTGCTTAGACTTAGGTCCAATCACCATGATATCTCATTATGGTATGCAATTATTCCAAAATACGGAAAAATCCCATATCCAAAATACCTCTGGTCCCAAGCATTTTGGATAAGGGATACTCAACCTGTACTACTAAAATTATGGGTAGATACTAAAATTAAATGCCTATCAAAAATGATGCGGCCCCCGTCACTCCGTGCCTGAATCGCATCACCATACTTTAGTATGGCAAGTGTGATTAATGAAGGATTTTTCCAGGGAGATCAGATTCGCCATCTCAGGATAGCGCAATCTGAATATCGGTGTGGAAACGGCAGCTCAATGCTTCCCTGCTCTTTGCCCAGCACCCGGTGCTAGCCCTGCCACTTGATCTCCCAGCAGCCTCTGCAGCTTCCTGGGAGCTCAGCCGGAGGCACATGCACAGAAGGGACCTGTCAGCTGACTCCACGCATTGCAGAAGGGACCACAGGAGAAGTATGCTCCGCTGGAACCCTGGATACCGGATCACATCCCTGTAAATGTGAGTATACATGAATTGCTACTTAGCAAAGCTGTATATCGCATCAAACTGATGCGATGTATAGTGATAACTTAAGTAACAATTAATTTTTCATGTTCTACATCAGGGATAGGGAATCTCCGGCCCACGGGACGTATAAGGCCCGCAAAGCCGTTTGTTCCGGCCCATCCGCTGCTGTGTGTCAGCGAGACACGCCGCCCCTCAGTCCGGCGGCGGCGTATCTCAGCTGTCAGGGCAGGCAGGAGAGCGCAACTATGTCTGGCGGCATCGGCGGGTAGGATCTCAAACCAACCGCCGGTTCGTGAGCCAATCAGAGCTTGCGGACTGGCAGCCAATCAGGAGCCGCCGCTGCCGGTCTGTGAGCTTTGATTGGCTCACGAACTGGTGGCTGGTTTGAGGTCCCTGAAATTGCACACGCCACCGGACGGAGCACTAAGAGGCAAGAAAGGCGCACACCGCGCTCTCCTTCCCTGACACACAGCAGCAGCCGTGAGCAGCACAATGGGGTGGGTCATATGTTGGGCAATGTGTATCTGGCACTGTGGGGGCATTTGTGTATCTGGCACTGTGGGGGCATTTGTGTATCTGGCACTGTGGGGCATATGTGTATCTGGCACTGCACTATTGGGGGCATATGTGTATCACGTCCCATTTTAATTGACCACACCCATTTTTTGGTGCGCACACGAAGTACCATTAAGGGGCATAACTACTTTCAGTGGCAGGGTAATTTTTAGGTTGATAATTTTTGTAAGGAGAAGTAAGTAATTTTTGTAAGGATTTTAGAAATACTCAAATGGCCCTTGGTAGAAAAAAGGTTCCCCACCCCTGACCTACATGAATAAACCCATAAAAGTTGGCTTAATGGTCATACTTTACAGTTGAAATGTTAGCAGGGGCTGGGTACAAAATGTCGACATTTGTCACTTTGCATAAGAATATCAAAATGGCCATAATGGCGCCATTGATCAGTGATAAAATGTCATGTTATGCGTCAACATTTTAACAATGTGAACATCATAACAGTCAAGATTGTGTTGACCGCTATTGTTGATAGTTTTACTACATTCTGGTAAACCCAAATTCTCATTCATAAAACTATTTTGGGCCAGGAAAATGAAAGCTAAGTGGATATGTACAGGGCTCCTAGCCTTTACCCCTCTTTTCATGTGTTTAAATGTCACTTAATTGCTTATACTAAAGTTAAATGAATGTATTTCTGTTATAGAAATGAAGACTACGGCGCTTAGGTGCAATTTTGTGATATCTATACCATAAATATGTGTAACCCTTATAGAGAATAAAAACACTTCTCAATATATTATATGAGCGGCAGCTTATAATACATAGACATGTGCTTGGCATGCACATATAATTTGTTGCAAGAATTGGTGAATGTATTTCTGTCCCTGTGATATAGTCCAAGATTCCCTGACCTGTTTTTCCCTGATTATCATTTGGTTTCTGTTTATTATAAACAGTTTTATGATTAAAAAAAGGGTTAAAAAAAATTCCAAATACAGTAGGCCCAGTAATTTTCATTTTCTAAACTGATAATTAACCTCTTGCCATAAAACAGCTGATTCGTGGCTAGTCCGCCCTGCATGTCTGCCCCCCCCCTCCCCCTGCACAAGTACTCCTGCGCACTGGCAGTGAGCTACCCGTCGCAGTGGCTGTGTATGACGTCATGCAGCCACCGCGGCACGCCCCACCGCACATTGCAGGCACGCCTGCGTTGCCCGGACTGCGCCCCCAAAACAGCGGGCAAATGCAGCTGACCAGCCCCCTTCCGCCCAGCGACCGCCTCTGCCTGTCAATAAGGCAGAGGCGATCGCTGGGCTGAGATGGCCATCGGCTGTCTGGCTTGCGCCAGCGCACTGTGGCGCCGGCGCAGTTCAGACCTGATCGGCTGCTGTGTGAAAACGCACAGCAGCAATCAGGTCTGAATTAGGCCCAATGTCAGGCTGCTTTTTAATTACACAAACTTTGTTTATATGTCATCATTTGGTTGTTATGTGGTGAGGGACAGGACTCTCTTTTGTTTGTCCACATGTTATTATTGGAAGCCACGAGCACTGGTTTTGCCTATTACATTGACCATAAATATTTGGACTGGTCCTCGACCACCAACCCAGGGCACCCCTGCAAGAGCCTCACGGCACTCCAGGGTTCCATTGCACCCTGTTTGGGAAACACTGAAGTAATCAATTTTATAAAAATAAAAATCAACAGTAAAAGCAATGTTTTAAGGTTATACAAGTAGATCCACTCATTTTCCTAATGACGAGGTTACCTTTTTCAGACTGTATCCAGCATGAAAGATTATCGGGGGCAGAAGTACATTAAAGAAAACCTCTGGGTCAAAGGTCATCTGAAAGGGGAAAACACAAACATGGCATGGGTCACAAGGAAAACATGAAATAAGCACATTTGGTGACATATGTTATCGGAAATTACATTATGTGATACTTAACAAGCTGGAAGAGGGAGAATTATCAATGTCAAAGATAATGGGCAACAGTTCTACACCTAAACAAGTAATAGATGTTCATGAGAGGGTCATAGTGGCCGGGTGCACTGGACTTTTCACCTGAGGAGAGACTTGTCACTCACGGCAGTCTTGGGGGGGGGGGGGGGGGATTACACTTTCTGCAATGTGCCCCATGTAGGAATGCACTTTCACTGATTTTTCCTTGCACAAATGGATTAAAGCTCCTTTCCATAGTGGGTGGTGATATACCCAACCGGAAATCATGGCAGCACAACACTGTGCATTTAGGACCTTATTCAGAAGCAATCGTTACTGGGATTTTTGGTACAGTGTGCATGCGCAAAGGCCGTTCTACGCATGTGCGGCCCGAGTGATACAATCGCATCACAGTGATGCAAACACCTCTGCCTGATTGACAGGCAGAGGCGTTCGCAGGGTGGTCGCGGGCAGGGGAAGCGGCATTGTGGGGGAGTGTCGACAGGAACGTGGGCAAGTCCAGCCCGTTTTTTGGGTGGATGTGTGATGTCACACGCGACTACTGTGAGAAAAACCATGGCCGTGGTGCGCCTGCCTTTGCAGACAAGCTGCGCAAGCAGGGTGCTACCTTTGTTTTGTAGGTTCAGGGATGCAATCGCCATTAGCATGCTGGGTCAGCCTTGCCCCGTGCTGGGCAGCCCCCAGCATGTGAGGAGATGGACGCAGATCTGGCTGCGTATGCAACGATCTGCATCCGTCTCTGAATAAGCTCCTTAATGTACTTTCTACACAGACTAGTGCAAAGGGGAGTAAGGAGCACAAATGCTACACTACACTGTTATTGCAAGTAGGTTATGATTTGGAAGTATAACATTGTCAATCCTCTTCTGGCATACATTTATTTTATCAAAGTAACGGGGTGTACACGTCAGGCGCTTTTAGGATAAAAAATAAACGATAACGACATAAATGTCATTATCGTTTATTTTCTCTGACGTCCTAAGTGGATGCTGGGACTCCGTAAGGACCATGGGGAATAGCGGCTCCGCAGGAGACTGGGCACAACTAAAAGAAAGCTTTAGACTACTGGTGTGCACTGGCTCCTCCCACTATGACCCTCCTCCAGACTTCAGTTAGAATCTTGTGCCCGGCTGAGCTGGATGCACACTAGGGGCTCTCCTGAGCTCCTAGAAAGAAAGTATATTTTTAGGTTTTTTATTTTACAGTGAGATCTGCTGGCAACAGACTCACTGCAGCGAGGGACTAAGGGGAGAAGAAGCGTACCTACCTAACTGGTGGTAGCTTGGGCTTCTTAGGCTACTGGACACCATTAGCTCCAGAGGGATCGACCACAGGACCCGACCTCGATGTTCGGTCCCGGAGCCGCCCCGCCGGCCCCCTTACAGAGCCAGAAGCAAGAAAAATCGGCGGCAGAAGACTTCTGTCTTCAACAAGGTAGCGCACAGCACTGCAGTTGTGCGCCATTGCTCCTCATGCACACCTCACACTCCGGACACTGATGGGTGCAGGGCGCTGGGGGGGGGGGCGCCCTGAGGGCAATATAATACACCTTGGCTGGCAAATCTACACCATATATAGTCAGGAAGGCTATATAGGTGTAAAAATACCCCTGCCAGAATTCCAGAAAAAGCGGGAGAAGTCCGCCGGAAAAGGGGCGGGGCTATCTCCCTCAGCACACTGGCGCCATTTTTCCCTCACAGCTCCGCTGGAAGGACGCTCCCTGGCTCTCCCGTGCAGTATCAAGCTACATAAGGGTAAAAAAGAGAGGGGGGGGGCACTTAATTTAGGCGCAGTATATATAATATAAGCAGCTATAAGGGAAAAAACACTCATTTATAGTGGGATCCCTGTGTTATATAGCGCTCTGGTGTGTGCTGGCATACTCTCTCTCTGTCTCCCCAAAGGGCTTTGTGGGGTCCTGTCCTCTGTCAGAGCATTCCCTGTGTGTATGCGGTGTGTCGGTACGGCTGTGTCGACATGTTTGATGAGGAGGCTTATGTGGAGGCGGAGCAAATGCCGATAAATGTGATGTCACCCCCTGCGGGGTCGACACCTGAGTGGATGGTTCTGTGGAAGGAATTACGCGACAGTGTCGACTCCTTGCATAAAAGGTTTGACGACATATCAACTATGGGACAGCCGGCTTCTCAGCCTGTGCCTGCCCAGGCGTCTCAAAAGCCATCAGGGGCTCTAAAACGCCCGCTACCTCAGATGGCAGACACAGATGTCGACACGGATACTGAATCCAGTGTCGACGACGATGAGACTAATGTATCTTCCAATAGGGCCACACGTTATATGATTGAGGCAATGAAAAATGTGTTGCATATTTCTGATGTTACCCCGGGTACCACAAAAAATGGTATTATGTTTGGAGAGAAAAAACTACCAGTTGTTTTTCCTCCATCTGAGGAATTAAATGAAGCGTGTGAAGAAGCGTGGGCTTCCCCCGATAAGAAACTGGTAATTTCTAAGAGGTTACTAATGGCGTACCCTTTCCCGCCAGAGGATAGGTCACGTTGGGAAACATCCCCTAGGGTGGATAAAGCGCTCACACGCTTGTCAAAGAAGGTGGCACTACCGTCTCCGGATACGGCCGCCCTGAAGGAATCTGCTGATAGAAAGCAGGAGGCTATCCTGAAGTCTATATATACACACACAGGTGTTATACTGAGACCAGCTATTGCTTCAGCATGGCTGTGCAGTGCTGCAGCTGCGTGGTCAGATTCCCTATCGGAAAATATTGATACCCTAGACAGGGACACTATATTGCTAACCGTAGAGCATATTAAAGACGCACTCTTATACATGAGGGATGCACAGAGGTATATTTGCCGGCTGGCATCTAAAATAAGTGCAATGTCCATTTCTGCCAGGAGAGGGTTATGGACTCGGCAGTGGACAGGAGATGCAGATTCTAAAAGGCACATGGAAGTTTTGCCTTATAAGGGTGAGGAGTTGTTCGGGGATGGTCTCTCGGACCTCGTTTCCACAGCAACAGCTGGGAAGTCTACAGTTTTACCCCATGTTCCCTCACAGCCAAAGAAAGCACCGTATTATCAGGTACAGTCCTTTCGGCCCAATAAGGGCAAGCGGGTTAAAGGCGCGTCCTTTCTGCCCAGAGGCAGAGGTAGAGGGAAAAAGTTGCAGCATACAGCCAGTTCCCAGGAGCAAAGGTCCTCCCCCGCTTCCTCTAAGTCCACAGCATGACGCTGGGGCTCCACAGGCGGAGCCAGGTACGGTGGGGGTCCGTCTCAAAAATTTCAGCGATCAGTGGGCTCGCTCACGGGTGGATCCCTGGATCTTTCAAGTAGTATCTCAGGGGTACAAGCTGGAATTCGAGACGTCCCCCCCCCCGCCGTTTCCTCAACTCTGCCTTGCCAACAACTCCCTCAGCCAGGGAGGCAGTGTTAGAGGCAAATGACAAGCTGTATTCCCAGCAGGTGATAGTAAAGGTGCCCCTACTTCAACAAGGACGGGGTTACTATTCCACAATGTTTGTGGTACCGAAACCGGACGGTTCGGTGAGACCCATTTTAAATTTGAAATCCTTGAACACGTATATAAAAAAATTCAAGTTCAAGATGGAATCGCTCAGGGCGGTTTTTGCAAGCCTGGACGAGGGGGATTACATGGTATCACTGGACATCAAGGATGCTTACCTGCATGTCCCCATTTACCATCCTCACCAGGAGTACCTCAGATTTGTGGTACAGGACTGTCATTACCAATTCCAGACGTTGCCGTTCGGTCTCTCCACGGCTCCGAGGGTCTTTACCAAGGTAATGGCCGAAATGATGATACTCCTTCGGAAGAAGGGAGTTTTAATTATCCCGTACTTGGACAATCTCCTGATAAAGGCGAGGTCCAGGGAGCAGTTGTTGGTCGGGGTAGCACTATCTCGGGAGGTGCTACAACAGCACGGCTGGATTCTAAATATTCCAAAGTCACAGCTGGTCCCTACGACACGTCTACTGTTCCTGGGGATGGTTCTGGACACAGAACAGAAAAAAGTGTTTCTCCCGGAGGAGAAGGCCAAGGAGCTGTCATCTCTAGTCAGAGGCCTCCTAAAACCAAAACAGGTGTCGGTGCATCACTGCACGCGGATCCTGGGAAAGATGGTAGCTTCCTACGAAGCAATTCCATTCGGCAGGTTCCATGCAAGAACTTTTCAGTGGGACCTGTTGGACAAGTGGTCCGGATCGCATCTTCAGATGCATCGGCTGATAACCCTGTCTCCAAGGACCAGGGTGTCTCTGCCGTGGTGGCTGCAGAGTGCTCATCTTCAAGAGGGCCGCAGATTCGGCATACAGGACTGGGTCCTGGTGACCACGGATGCCAGCCTTCGAGGCTGGGGGGCAGTCACACAGGGAAGAAACTTCCAAGGACTATGATCAAGTCAGGAGACTTCCCTGCACATAAATATTCTGGAACTAAGGGCCATTTACAATGCCCTAAGTCAGGCAAAACCCCTGCTTCAAAACCAGCCAGTACTGATCCAGTCAGACAACATCACGGCGGTCGCCCATGTAAACCGACAGGGCGGCACGAGAAGCAGGACAGCGATGGCAGAAGCCACAAGGATTTTCCGATGGGCGGAAAATCACGTGTTAGCACTGTCAGCAGTGTTCATTCCGGGAGTGGACAACTGGGAAGCAGACTTCCTCAGCAGGCACGACCTCCATCCGGGAGAGTGGGGACTTCATCCAGAAGTCTTCCAACTGATTGTAAACCGTTGGGAAAGGCCACAGGTGGACATGATGGCGTCCCGCCTAAACAAAAAGCTAGAAAGATATTGCGCCAGGTCGAGAGACCCTCAGGCGATAGCTGTGGACGCTCTAGTGACACCGTGGGTGTACCGGTCGGTTTATGTGTTCCCTCCTCTTACTCTCATACCAAAGGTACTGAGGATAATAAGGAGAAGAGGAGTAAGAACTATACTCATTGTTCCGGATTGGCCAAGAAGAGCTTGGTACCCGGAACTTCAAGAAATGATGTCAGAGGACCCATGGCCTCTGCCGCTCAGACAGGACCTGCTGCAGCAGGGGCCCTGTCTGTTCCAAGACTTACCGCGGCTGCGTTTGACGGCATGGCGGTTGAACACCGGATCCTGAAGGAAAAGGGCATTCCGGAAGAAGTCATTCCTACGCTGATTAAAACTAGGAAAGAAGTAACCGCAAACCATTATCACCGCATATGGCGAAAATATGTTGCGTGGTGTGAGGCCAGGAAGGCCCCAACGGAGGAATTTCAGCTGGGCCGTTTCCTGCACTTCCTACAGTCAGGGGTGACTATGGGCCTAAAATTGGGTTCCATTAAGGTCCAGATTTCAGCTCTATCGATTTTCTTCCAGAGAGAACTGGCTTCACTACCTGAAGTTCAAACTTTTGTTAAGGGAGTGCTGCATATTCTGCCCCATTTTGTGCCTCCAGTGGCACCTTGGGATCTCAACGTGGTGTTGGATTTCCTAAAGTCACATTGGTTTGAGCCACTTAAAACCGTGGAATTGAAGTATCTCACGTGGAAAGTGGTCATGTTGTTGGCCTTGGCTTCGGCCAGGCAGGTATCAGAATTGGCGGCTTTGTCATGTAAAAGCCCTTATCTGATTTTCCATATGGATAGGGCAGAATTGAGGACGCGTCCCCAATTTCTCCCAAAGGTGGTATCAGCCTTTCACCTGAACCAACCTATCGTGGTGCCTGCGGCTACTAAAAACTTGGAGGCTTCCAAGTTGTTGGACGTAGTCAGGGCCCTGAAAATTTATGTTTCCAGGACAGCTGGAGTCAGAAAGACTGACTCGCTATTTATCCTGTATGCGCGCAACAAGTTGGGTGCACCTGCTTCAAAGCAGACTATTGCTCGCTGGATCTGTAGTACGATTCAGCTTGCACATTCTGCGGCTGGACTGCCGCATCCTAAATCAGTGAAAGCCCATTCCACGAGGAAGGTGGGCTCTTCTTGGGCGGCTGCCCGGGGGGTCTCGGCTCTACAACTTTGCCGAGCAGCTACTTGGTCGGGGTCAAACACTTTTGCTAAATTCTACAAGTTTGACACCCTGGCTGAGGAGGACCTAGAGTTTGCCTATTCGGTGCTGCAGAGTCATCCGCACTCTCCCGCCCGTTTGGGAGCTTTGGTATAATCCCCATGGTCCTTACGGAGTCCCAGCATCCACTTAGGACTAGAGATGAGCGCCTGAAATTTTTCGGGTTTTGTGTTTTGGTTTTGGGTTCGGTTCCGCGGCCGTGTTTTGGGTTCGAACGCGTTTTGGCAAAACCTCACCGAATTATTTTTGTCGGATTCGGGTGTGTTTTGGATTCGGGTGTTTTTTTCCAAAAACACTAAAAAACAGCTTAAATCATAGAATTTGGGGGTCATTTTGATCCCAAAGTATTATTAACCTCAAAAACCATAATTTACACTCATTTTCAGTCTATTCTGAATACCTCACACCTCACAATATTATTTTTAGTCCTAAAATTTGCACCGAGGTCGCTGTGTGAGTAAGATAAGCGACCCTAGTGGCCGACACAAACACCGGGCCCATCTAGGAGTGGCACTGCAGTGTCACGCAGGATGTCCCTTCCAAAAAACCCTCCCCAAACAGCACATGACGCAAAGAAAAAAAGAGGCGCAGTGAGGTAGCTGTGTGAGTAAGATTAGCGACCCTAGTGGCCGACACAAACACCGGGCCCATCTAGGAGTGGCACTGCAGTGTCACGTAGGATGTCCCTTCCAAAAAACCCTCCCCAAACAGCACATGACGCAAAGAAAAAAAGAGGCGCAATGAGGTAGCTGTGTGAGTAAGATTAGCGACCGTAGTGGCCGACACAAACACCGGGCCCATTTAGGAGTGGCACTGCAGTGTCACGTAGGATGTCCCTTCCAAAAAACCCTCCCCAAACAGCACATGACGCAAAGAAAAAGAGATAGTATACTCGTAACTAGTATGTATGTATAAAGAAAGAAAAAAAAACCACGGTTAGGTGGTATATACAATTATGGACGGGCTGCCGAGTGCCGACACAGAGGTAGCCACAGCCGTGAACTACCGCACTGTACTGTGTCTGCTGCTAATATATAGACTGGTTGATAAAGAGATAGTATACTCGTAACTAGTATGTATGTATAAAGAAAGAAAAAAAAACCACGGTTAGGTGGTATATACAATTATGGACGGGCTGCCGAGTGCCGACACAGAGGTAGCCACAGCCGTGAACTACCGCACTGTACTGTGTCTGCTGCTAATATATAGACTGGTTGATAAAGAGATAGTATACTCGTAACTAGTATGTATGTATAAAGAAAGAAAAAAAAAACCACGGTTAGGTCACTGATATATACAATTATGGACGGGCTGCCGAGTGCCGACACAGAGGTAGCCACAGCCGTGAACTACCGCACTGTACTGTGTCTGCTGCTAATATATAGACTGGTTGATAAAGAGATAGTATACTCGTAACTAGTATGTATGTATAAAGAAAGAAAAAAAAACCACGGTTAGGTCACTGGTATATACAATTATGGACGGGCTGCCGAGTGCCGACACAGAGGTAGCCACAGCCGTGAACTACCGCACTGTACTGTGTCTGCTGCTAATATATAGACTGGTTGATAAAGAGATAGTATACTCGTAACTAGTATGTATGTATAAAGAAAGAAAAAAAAACCACGGTTAGGTCACTGGTATATACAATTATGGACGGGCTGCCGAGTGCCGACACAGAGGTAGCCACAGCCGTGAACTACCGCACTGTACTGTGTCTGCTGCTAATATAGACTGGTTGATAAAGAGATAGTATACTACTAATATTATATACTGGTGGTCAGGTCACTGGTCACTAGTCACACTGGCAGTGGCACTCCTGCAGCAAAAGTGTGCACTGTTTAATTTTAATATAATATTATGTACTCCTGGCTCCTGCTATAACCTATAACTGGCACTGCAGTAGTGCTCCCCAGTCTCCCCCACAATTATAAGCTGTGTGAGCTGAGCAGTCAGACAGATATATAATATATATAGATGATGCAGCACACTGGCCTGAGCCTGAGCAGTGCACACAGATATGGTATGTATGTGACTGAGTCACTGTGTGCTGTGTATCGCTTTTTTCAGGCAGAGAACGGATTATAAATAAAAGTGGTGGTCACTGGTCACTATCAGCAAAACTCTGCACTGTACACTACTAGTACTCCTAATGCTCCCCAAAATTAGTAAATCAAGTGTCTAAACGGAGAGGACGCCAGCCACGTCCTCTCCCTATCAATCTCAATGCACGTGTGAAAATGGCGGCGACGCGCGGCTCCTTATATAGAATCCGAGTCTCGCGATAGAATCCGAGCCTCGCGAGAATCCGACAGCGTCATGATGACGTTCGGGCGCGCTCGGGTTAACCGAGCAAGGCGGGAAGATCCGAGTCGCTCGGACTCGTGAAAAAAAACATGAAGTTCTGGCGGGTTCGGATTCAGAGAAACCGAACCCGCTCATCTCTACTTAGGACGTCAGAGAAAATAAGAATTTACTCACCGGTAATTCTATTTCTCGTAGTCCGTAGTGGATGCTGGGCGCCCATCCCAAGTGCGGATTGTCTGCAATACTTGTATATAGTTATTGTTTAACTAAAGGGTTATTGTTGAGCCATCTGTTGAGAGGCTCAGTTGTTCTCATACTGTTAACTGGGTATTGTATCACGAGTTATACGGTGTGATTGGTGTGGCTGGTATGAGTCTTACCCGGGATTCAAAATCCTTCCTTATTGTGTCAGCTCTTCCGGGCACAGTATCCTAACTGAAGTCTGGAGGAGGGTCATAGTGGGAGGAGCCAGTGCACACCAGTAGTCTAAAGCTTTCTTTTAGTTGTGCCCAGTCTCCTGCGGAGCCGCTATTCCCCATGGTCCTTACGGAGTCCCAGCATCCACTACGGACTACGAGAAATAGAATTACCGGTGAGTAAATTCTTATTTTTAGGCTTATATCGTAGTGTATAGGGGCAATATTGGTGACCGATGAACGACGCACACTCCCGCACGCCGTTCAGCTATCACCAGTATTGAGCTGACATGCAGCTCTGGCTGAGCTGCAAGTTCGGGAATGCCGGTGGTGACGTCTATATCATGCGTGTACGCACTATATAGTTGAACGCTATATCGTTCAGCGATATAGTCATCCATCGCCGGCAATTCCCCGTCGCCTAGTGTGAACCCGCCTCAACAAACCTTAATTAGACAATTACAAAACATTTAGCCTTTGACAACTGTAATGTCCCATTTGGCATTCTTCCATATAGAATACATTTATTGTAGAAACTCATGTTACTGTAAAGGAAACAACAGCCCATTCTACTTCCAGCACGAACTACTCAGCAAAGTGCTGTCAACAAAGAATTTCTACTAAAGTCCCAGTAAGGAAAAACAGGAAGTGATGTTTCAGCATTATTCTTTTTCCATGATAGACCTATGTTATGTGGTGAATGTGTTTCATCAGGACAGTATTTCCTAACAGTGGAAAACGCAGGATTTCTAGAGGGGGGTTTCCAAATGTAATCCACAGTCTACCACTCTGCAGAACATGGAATATAGTATTAAATTAATATGTAACACTATAGACTGTCTATAGTATAGACTGTATCAAACATTGAAATAATATAAATAAGATACGTGGTCATGAAAAAGATTAAACATACTATAATAAATAAATTTGCAAACACAATGGAACCAGTACTACACTTTCTAAGCACACATTCTTCCACCTCATGATAAGGCTCCTGTCTCTTCTTCCTGGTAGCTACTCTCTGGTCCAGTGCACTGATTGAATACTCAGATCCACACACCGCAAACTTGTGTATGTGTAGCCGCTCTGCTCGGTCTCTTAACTTGCATGATGTTGCAGCAGCTCTAGTAATTGCATTATATACCGTTGGTATTGTCAAAATTTGAGCCAAGAGAATGGGGGTTCTTCCCCCCTCCCCCCCCCCCCCTCCCTGCGTTTGCCTATGCCTAAAGCACCAATGTATTACTCCACCAGCAACTTTGGCAATTAAATCACGTTCCACAGATAACATGTACAATGAGCAACATATTCATTCTGCACTTTTCACAGACAATGCTGTCAGGATGACTGATGACAAATACAGTCTAGAGTTCAGACCTTATGTGATCAGGTATTACTAAATTAAGGGCTGAGGTGGTAATTTAACCACTTAACTGACAAAAACATTTACTCCAGTGAATCAGGAGAAGAACATATATTTAACCCTATCCAAAATGATTTTAGTTAAGAAAAAGATTCCATAACCCAACCCCCCCCCCCCCCCCCCCAACCCGACACCTCCCCCACCCCCCCACCCCCGCCCAAAAATTTTTTCGGGGAAATCTCCCCCTCTCCCTACTCCAAAAAAAAAAATCCCACGCATCGGAACATCGGTCATCACTATTGGAAACATCGCGACCATGACGGCTTTCATTTTAAAAGCCGCGACAGCCACCAGGTGCACAGGGGGGTTTGGGGGGTTAATTAACACTTTCCCAGTGGCTTCTATTGTCTGCAGCAGCTGGATGGGGGGTCCTGCCGTGCTGACCGATCAGCAGTGATTGGCAGCACGGTAAACACTGGGGGAGGTTGCAAGAAGGCAGAGGGAGCAGCAGCGGAGGGATGCTTCTCTTCCCTACAGCTGCAAACACTGATTAGCTGACTGGTTGCATCCTGTGCGACCAGGTCAGATACAAAACTTACTGGTGTGGTCGCATCTGATGCCACCATGCCAGGCAAGTGGTTAAGTCAATCATGGTGAAAATGAGTTACATGAAAATGGGAAGATACTGTGCAAGAACTCTGAGAAATTAATTTAGCTAAAAAATATGACTAATATGAGAAACCTTTACATGAACAAAATAGATGCAATGTCTCAGCACATCCTCAAGAAATTTTAATGCCCCCTACAGACTCCGAGGCAGATACAGCCGATGGGCGACCCGGCGGTGGGGGGGGAGGTGACGGGGGGAGTGGAGTTTCTTCACTCCCCCCGTCACCCGGCTCCATAGCAGTGCATGCTAATATGGACAATCTCGTCCATATTGGCCTGCATGCATAAGCGGCGGGGCACCAACGATGAACAAGCGCGGGACCGCGCATCGTTCATCGTTGGTGCCTACACACTGCACGGTATGAACGAGTTCTCATTCATTAATGAACAAGAACGTTCATATCGTGTAATGTAATCTGCCAGTGTGTAGGGCCCTTTAGACAAATGCTATTTTTTCCAACTGTGTTAATCATCAGTATAAATATCCTGACAAATGTGACATTGACGAATTGGCATACAGGTCAGCAATTACCTTATGGATTATTCCCTTCCATATTCATCTATTGTCTACCTAAACATTTTTATTTCATAATTTTGCACGTCTTTATTTTATATTCCATTTATAGGAGGTGATCAGATTTGGAAAGCACAACAAATATGATTGCCAGTTCTCCAATACGGTTTCATTAATTAAGTAACTGCAGCAGGCTGGCTGTAGACACAGTGGAGCATCAGGTGCCCAATTTCATCTTCTAGTCTAGTCCAAAACATTGAGAGAAGAAAAATGTAAATTAATCTATCGAGGTACTTTAATAATCTTAAAAGGGAAGAATTGCTAATATATGCTTGAGCAATTCCTGGCAACTGATTTCATTCTGAAAACAAATGACTCACATGGATGAAGAGATTATAGAAACAGTACAACAGTTTAACAAATAATTTAACCTGTAGAAGCCCATTTAAAAAGGATCAAAATAGCTTCGGCTTCTGAGTCTATTTGGGATCCACTGCACCTAACACCACCTACCTCGTATTGGGGGTAGACATACTAAAGTTTCTAAAATGAAAAGTGGTGGTGTTGCTCATAGCAACAGAGTACATACATAGAGAAATGATATAGTAAATATACCCCTTTTGTATGTTGAAAAAGCATTACAAGTATTCATAGTGTAATTAATTTAGAGATCTATGTACTAAGCCTGGGAGAGAGATAAAGTGGACGGAGATAAAGTACCAGCCAACCAGCTCCTGTCATTTTTAAAATCCTGCCTGTAACAGGGCAATTAGGAGCTGACTGGTTGGTACTTTATCTCCATCCACTTTATCTCTCTCCAAGGCTTAGTAACAAGTAACATAGACCTCATTAACTGTTACAAATATCACCAGAGTTCTGTGTAAACAGACTTCAGCCTTCCCTAATGGTCTAAAGTTACTTTCCTACTATTTATTGCAAGCAAAGAAACAGTAGAAAATAGAAATATTAGGGGGTTATTAATTCTTATTTTGAACCAAAAAAATCAAAACAAAAAATACATTATAAAGAATGAACCTCAAAGCCATAAGAAAGTTGTTTCCATGTAGCAGTCTCCGTAACTCGGATGAGGCTAGCCCTGGCAAAGCTGATGGATCCAAAATAACCCTGATGTAATAAATCTACTTCAAACAGGGCATTATTGGACATGTTGGTAAATCCAGTGACCGCTATTGGCCCATGGGGGTAATTCCAAGTTGATCGCAGTAGGATTTTTTATAGCAATTAGGAAAAACCATGGGGGTAATTCCAAGTTGATCGCAGCACCAAATTTGTTAGCAGTTGGGCAAAACCATTTACACTGCGGGGTGGGCATATATAACATGTGCAGAGAGAGTTAGATTAGGGTGTGGTGTGTTCACTCTGCAATCTAAATTGCAGTGTAAAAATAAAGCAGCCAGTATTTACCCTGCACAGAAATAAAATAACCCACCCAAATCTAACTCTCTCTGCAAATGTTATACCTGCCACACCTGCAGTGCACATGGTTTTGCCCAACTGCTAAAAATTTTCCTGCTGCGATCAACTTGGAATTACCCCCCATGTGCACTGCAGCAGTGGCGTAAGTTTCTTCCAGTTGCCCGGAGGCAAGAAATATATTGGTGCCCCCCCCCTATGTATATATATATATATATATATATATATATATATATTTATTTGCTCCTGCATAGTAAGCCTGCAGATTCTAACTATATGAAGCTACTACAAAACCATTGCAACTAGGCAGATCTATGTAGGGGTCCAGCCACACACTACTTAGATCTGCTCAGTCCCTCACAATGCTGATTATTTCTCTGACAATTAATTTGCAAGTGTCATACCCAGGATTAGAACCCACAACCTATTACACTGGAAGCATGCACCTTACTGATGGAGATATCTGCTGTTGCATATGAAGTATGAGAATTCTAACTATATGAAGTTAATTGTAATTGTCAGATAAATAACTTCATATAGTTAAAATTCTCATGCTTCCTTTATAGGATCAAATAGCTTCATCAGTAAGTTGTCTGCTTCCAGTGTATCTATAATAAAGAGAATGTGATTTGTAATGTGTAGTGACTAGTGGGGAAGTCGGCTACGGAAGAGTTACCGGCTGTTGTCAATTAACTTATTTGATTAATGTCGCTGAACACACAGAACAGGAGGAAAGGTGCCCCCCTTCAAAGCAGGAGCCCGGCGGCAGCTGACTCCGTTGCCTCCCAGAGTTCTGCCTCTGCACTGCAGGGGAGGCAGATATAACATGTTCAGAGAGAGTTAGATTTGGGTGGGTTATATTCTTTCTGTGCAGGGTAAATACTGGCTGCTTTATTTTTACACTGCAAATTAGATTGCAGATTGAACACACCCCACCCAAATCAAACTCTCTCTGCACATGTTATATCTGCCTCCCCTGCAGTGCACATGGGGGGTAATTCCAAGTTGATCGCAGCAGGATTTTTGATAGCAATTGGGCAAAACCATGTGCACTGCAGGGGAGGCAGATATAACATGTGCAGAAAGAGTTAGATTTGGGTGGGTTATTTTATTTCTGTGCAGGGTAAATACTGGCTGCGTTATTTTTACACTGTAATTTAGATTGCAGATTGAACTCACCACACCCAAATCTAACTCTCTCTGCACATGTTATATCTGCCTCCCCTGCAGTGCACATGGTTTTGCCCAATTGCTAACAAAAATCCTGCTGCGATCAACTTGGAATTACCCCCTATGTGTGTGTACAGCTATCTTCTAACCACACCAAAATAACTTGATTGCCAAACAACAGGATCAGTAACCAAACTGGCCATTCATGTATGCTGCATTCAGATCGCAAATGCCGGATCCTACCCGGTAAGAGAAACGTGTACTTACCGGGTGGGATCCGGCATTTGCGCTCCGCTGCTGGTTTTCCGACCCGGCAATATACCGGGTCGGTTGCCATAGCAGCGGAGGGCGCAGCAGCAGCAGGGGCGGGGGTGGAGGCGGCGCTGGGAGATGAGCTCATCTCCTGCACCGCCTCTCATTATGCTGTGAATGGGAGCCGTGTCGCATCGGAACGGCTCCCATTCACACTGCGCCTGACCCGGTAATCAACCCGGTAATAACCCTTCTTTTTTACCGGGTTGAATTACCGGGTAAGGCGACCCGCTAATTCTGAAAAGGACCTTTCACATCGCACACTGACCCGTTTCGACACGGTAATATGCCGTGTCGATACCGGGTTTTTAGTGCGATGTGAAAGGGGTAGTAGAAGGCTGAATGGGATTAGAAAAGTCTGTTTGATGCATTGGTTTTTAGCAACTGGATATTGGGGGTCATTCCGAGTTGCTCGCTAGCAGTTTTTAGCAGCCGTGCCAACTCTAAGCCGCCGCCCTCTGGGAGTGTATTTTAGCTTAGCAGAAGTGCGAACTAAAGGATCGCAGAGCGGATACCAAAAAAAAAAATGCATAGTTTCAGAGTAGCTCCAGACCTACTCCTAGCTTGCGATCACTTCAGACTGTTCAGTTCCGGATTTGACGTCACAAACACGCCCTGCGTTCGGCCAGCCACGCCTGCATTTTTCCTGGCACGCCTGCGTTTTTTCAAACACTCCCTGAAAACAGTCAGTTGACACCCAGAAACGCCCCTTTCCTGTCAATCACTCTGCGGCTCGCACTGCGACTGAAAAGCATCGGCCGTTGTGAAAGTACGTCATGCGTGCGCACTGCGCCGCATGCGCAGAAGTGTTGCTTTTTCACTTAGTCGCTGCGCTGCAAAAATGTTTCACTAGCGATCAACTCGGAATGACCCCCTTTGGGCCTAATTCAGACTTGATCGCAGCAGCAAATTTGTTGCAAATGGGCAAAACCATGGGGTTCATTCCGACCCGATCGCACGCTGCACTTCTTCGCAGCCGTGCGAACAGGTCAGAACTGTGCATGCGCGGCGGCCGCATTGCGCAGGTGCATTGTTGGCCCTCGACGCCATGTACGAAGAAAGCGGTCACTGCGGCAACCGCAAGAAGATTGACAGGAGGAAGGCGTTCTGGGGCGTCAACTGACCGTTTTCCGGGAGTGGTTAGGCGAATGCAGGCATGTCCAGTTGTTTGGAGGGCGGATGTCTGACGTCAATTCCGGGACCTGCATCGCTGAAATCATCGCACCAGGTAAGTATGTCTAGGGCTAGTCTTGTTTTACACAAAACTTTTTTAGCATAGCAGGGCTGCACAAGCGATCGCAGCCTTGCAATTTTAAAATACACTCCCCCCATAGGCGGCATCTAGATAATCGCACGAGCAGCAAAAAGTTACTAGGTGCGATCAACTCGGAATGACCCCCCATGTGCACTGCAGGGGAGGAAAATATAACATGTGCAGAGAGAGTTAGATTTGGGTGGGTTATATTGTTTCTGTGCAGGGTAAATACTGGCTGCTTTATCTTTACACTGCAATTTAGATTTCAGTTTGAACACACCCCACCCAAATCTAATCTCTCTGCACATGTTATATCTGCCCCCCCCCCCCCTGCATTGCACATGGGGGGTCATTCCGAGTTGTTCGCTCGCAAGCTGCTTTTAGCAGCTTTGCACACGCTAAGCCGCCGCCTACTGGGAGTGAATCTTAGCTTATCAAAATTGCGAACGAAAGATTAGCAAAATTGCGAATAGACACTTCTTAGCAATTTCTGAGTAGCTTCAAACTTACTCGCATCTGCGATCAGTTCAGTGCTTGTCGTTCCTGGTTTGACGTCATAAACACACCCAGCGTTCGTCCAGACACTCCTCCGTTTCTCCAGCCACTCCCGCGTTTTTCCCAGAAACGGTAGCGTTTTTTCACACACACCCATAAAACGGCCTGTTTCCGCCCAGAAACACCCACTTCCTGTCAATCACACTACGATCACCAGAACGAAGAAAAAACCTCGTAATGCCGTGAGTGAAATACCTAACTGCATAGCAAATTTACTTGGCGCAGTCGCAGTGCGAACATTGCGCATGCGCAGTTAGCGGAAAATCGCTGCGATGCGAAGAAAAATACAGAGCGAACAACTCGGAATGACCCCCATGGTTTTGCCCAACTGCTAACAAATTTGCTGCTGCGATCAACTCTGAATTACCCCCATTGTCCGATTTGGCCAGCCACAGTATGTGTGAGTCTATTATGGACACAACTCATGCTGAATCACAGTACATCCCCATTTATACTCTGCTTTTATGTATTTATGAATACATAGAAATAGTAGTATGTTCAAATACTTTGTTTAATTGCAGATTACTCATTAAATGTTATTATGTTTACTTACAGATTTAGCTAATTTGTTTTATAGGTCATGCATATTATTATTATTATTATTATTATTATTATTATTATTATTAATAGGAAGAATTATTAAATTCCACGTTATCGTACAGAACCAGCATTTCCCTAATAGATTCTATAAAACGGGCTTTCATGGGATATTATAGTCAAGCAAATACTTGATTTCAATTTACGGGCGTTATACAAGTGGGGGTGATTTATAGATGTGTCCGTATACATCTGTGCTGCAGTCATGCCAGATTGCCCCTCTTGGCATGACAGGTCGCGTGAGAATCTTCTAATGTCGGGCATATTTATTTGCTTCTTTTTCTGCCAAAAATGCATCTTATTCGTAACGCAAATCGAGACGCACAAGGAATCTGTGCTGATTAATCTGATATATGAGACTTGTATATCTGAGTGGGACTAATGCTATGTACACATTATGCAATCCCATATTGTATGATATCGTATACGATTTCATATCGGATCAGATTGTGTGTACACACACCAAATTACATCAAAAAAGTCATCACTGGAGCTAAAAACCGTACAAAATCACCTCAAGACTGCATACAGTCCCGACGTACGACGTAGCATGTGACCCTGCGCGCATTGTACGTCAGATCGTGTGTATACATTATGCAATATTGTTCGGATCGTGAACGATATTGCATAGCGTGTACGCACATGAGTCTCTGAATCTGTACACAAAGTGCTACAATGTAGCAGCTTTATCTTTTGTCCAATACAAGTTCTATTCTGCTCCGTATAAATTCTCAGTCACGCACATAGGCGCGTGCACCCTAACGTCCGGCGCCCACCGCACGTCATGCCTGCGATCCGATCATCGCTGTCTGTGTGCTGCTGTTGTAGCAATGCTACTGCAGCAGCACACTAATAACGATGATCGTATCACCTCCTGCATTGCTGCCCAGGCTGTTCTACAGTCACCCCCTCCCGCTGCGCTGCCGGTCACACTCACTGTTGTGGGTGGGTGGCCGCACAGCCCAGCCCACCCGCAGTCATGATCTGATTGCGCAGTGTGACGTCAGCATGTCACACCGCACGCACGCCAGGACTGTCTGGAGCCTAGCACTAGCCGCTGCTGGAGGAGGACAGTGGTGGTCTCGTCTCGACACAGGCAGCCAAGCCTTCCTGCCTGAGCCTTTAGAATGTGAGTCAAGATTTGAATGGCCACTCCCTGTGTGCACCAGGGGAATGACTGAGAGGGGCCCAGGCCAGCCAGGGGGCATGGGGATACAATTCTGTTTAGAAAAATAAAGGGTTAATGCCTTTATGCTAATATATATATATATATATATATACACTGAGCCAAGCAATCAGTAGTTTACTGAGTGCACCCATAATCTATAGGTGCACTCAGTAAATTACTGATTGCTTGGCTTAGCACACACGTCACACACACACACACACACACACACCATACTTGCCTACCCTCCCGGAATGGCCGGGAGGCTCCCGAAAAACGGGTGACCCTCCCGGCCCCCCGGAAGAGCAGGCAAGTCCGGTAATCGCGGCATTACACAGCGGGGGGCGTGGTTTAAATGACGCTGCCCGGAAGCCACGCCCCGTTTCGCCTCTGGCCCGCCCCCTGTCACGTCACCTCAGGCCCCCCCTGCTGAGCCGACGGGCTGCTCTCTCCCGGAGAGAGCAGCCCAGAAGTCGGCAACCATGACACACACACACACACACACACACACCCACACACGTCACACTCACATACTCAGGAGAAATAAGCAGCCGGGGTTTCCACCAGATACCAATGTATCATAAATATAGAAACAGTACAACAGGGGGCACTCTCCAGACTTCTATATATAATGAAGAATAATACATTTATTGAACATACTTAACTTGCACAAGTAATTCCTGTGTGGACCGATATATGTATCAGTGAAAGGCTGCTGTACTCACAGGTCTTGTAATCAGTATGCAGGTTATATACTTGTCCACCTCATCTTAGCAGGACACTCCAGTCCGGGTGGTATTCATGTGACCGCCGGTCAGCTGACCGACAGTCACATGACCTCCTCCACCAGCCCGACGGGTCACTGTACCGATGGTCGGCATGCTGACCAACAGGGACTATTTCCACTCGTGGGGGTCCACGACACCCATAGAGTGGGAATAGAACCCGTGGCGACCGCAGGTCGCCACCGAGCCCACAGCGTGGCGAGCGCAGCGAGCCCGCAAGGGGCTTGCTGCACTCGCCCCTCCCCGCGGGGTTCCCGGGGTCGGTATGCTGCCGGGATCCCGGCGTCGGTAAGCTGACCGGCGGTCAGCCGTACTACACCCCTCCAGTCCATATACAGGTCAATGTTTCATTTTATTACATTGTATTCTGTCAGGACATACAAAATTTTATGTAATAAAATGAAATGTTGATTTGTATATGAATTGGAGTGTCCTTCTAAGGTGAGGTGGACCAGTATATAACCTGCATATGGATTACAAGACCTGTGAGTGTCGCAACCTTTCACTATGCATGCCCAGTAGGCGGTGCTAGGCATGCCACTCCAGTCGTGCACCCCCTAATAAAATGTGCTGCGCACGTCTATGGTCACACACAATATATGTGTCATATCAAATTGATAAGCACAGGTGATGTTAGCAGAGTTGCACAGGATCGGGCGACTCATTCACGCTAGGTATCTCGCGTTGCATGGTGGATTTAGACTGGATGTATGAGGACACATCTGTAGGGTTTGTTTTTTGGATTACTATACTAATTACACTAACAGAGTATTTTTTCCTTTGCCCTTTTTCCCCCCTCACAAGGGACAGAAATCACCAGTCAGAATGGTTACATAGAATTTCCCGAGAATGATTTCTGAAAAAGTTTTATATTTTATATTCTATTGGTATGCAAGCACTTTGCACATTTATAGATACAAGTTGCCTTCTGTCCCTATTTTTACAGTCCATGCTAGCTCCCCAGTGCTGTTCCTGATATTTGGATTAGTATTATCACATAGATGAAGCTATAATCAGCCACCTATTATTAGAGATGAGCGGGTTCGGATCCCTGAGAACCGAACCCTACCGGACTTCACTACCCAAGCCCGGATCCGAGTCAGGCTCGCGTTCTCCCACCTGACTCGGAAACCAGAATGAAGCAAAACGTCATCATCCCGCTGTTGGATTCTCGCAGGGTTTGGATTCCATATAAGGAGTCGCGCGTTGCCGCCATTTTCACTACGGCATTGGAGAGTATAGAGAGAGGACGTGTAACTGTCCTCAGTGTTTAGTGGTGGTGTCTTGTGCTGCATCAGTCCAGTCACAGTGGTTGTGTCCTCTGCTGCCATATGTCCAGTGCTGCTGTATAAATCCAGTCCAGTGGTGCTGTCTTGTGCTGCATCAGTCCAGTCACAGTGGTGGTGTCCTGTGCTGCCATATGTCCAGTGCTGCTGTATAGGTCCTGTCCATTCCAGTGGTGCTGTGTTATCCTGCATCAGCCCAGTGGTGATATCCCTGTACTGCCGTATATGTCCAGTGGTACTGCCGTATATGTCCAGTGGTACTGCCGTATATGTCCAGTGATACTGCCGTATATGTCCAGTGGTACTGCCGTATATGTCCAGTGGTACTGCCGTATATGTCCAGTGATACTAGCGTATACGTCCAGTGATACTGCCATATATTTCCAGCGATGCTGCCGTATAAATCCAGTGATACTGCCGTATAATTCCAGTGGTATTGGTGTATAATTCCAGCGGTACTGGCGTATAAATCCAGTCCAGTGATACTGCTGTATATGTCCAGTGATACTGCCGTATATGTCCAGCGGTACTGCCGTATAAATCCAGTGATACTGCCGTATAATTCCAGTGGTAATGGTGTATAATTCCAGCGGAACTGGCGTAAAAATCCAGTCCAGTGTTACTGCCGTATGTGTCCAGTGTTACTGCCGTATGTGTCCAGTGTTACTGCCGTATGTGTCCCGTGTTACTGCCGTATAATTCCAGTGATACTGCCGTATAATTCCAGTGATACTGCAATATAATTCCAGTGGTACTGCAGTATAATTCCAGTGGTACTGCCGTATAATTCCAGTGATACTGCCGTATAATTCCAGTGGTACAGCCGCATAATTCCAGTGATACAGCCGTATAATTCCAGCGGTAGTGGCGTATAGATCCAGTCCCGTGGTACTGCCGTATATGTCCAGTGGTACTGCTGTATATGTCCAGTGGTACTGCCGTATATGTCCAGTGGTACTGCTGTATAATTCCAGTGATACTGCAGTATAATTCCAGTGATCCTGCCGTATAATTCCAGTGGTACCGGCGTATAAATCCAGTGATACTGCAGTATAATTCCAGTGGTACTGACGTATTATTCCAGCAGTACTGGCGTATAAATCTAGTCCAGTGATACTGCCGTATAAGTCCAGTGGTACTGCCGTATAAGTCCAGTGGTACTGCCGTATATGTCCAGTGGTACTGCCGTATAAATCCAGTGGTACTGCCGTATAAATCCAGTGGTACTGCCGTATAATTCCAGTGGTACTGGCGTATAAATCCAGTCCAGTGATACTGCCGTATATGTCCAGTGATACTGCCGTATATGTCCAGCGGTACTGCCGAACCTCTGTGGGAGAAACACACTTCCTTATACAAGTGAGCCATACAGTATTTACTGGAGAACTCTGTGTTTTTGTTTAGAGACAGTTAGGAACGTCTTGTGTTTAGTTAGTGCTGGACAGGCAAGGTATTTTCTTTTGATGTTTGTTTTATTTTCTAAACTGGTTGCGGCCAGTTGCACAACAAACTGGACTTGTATGATTTCTCAGCTGCTGCTTGCTGCCGTCTACCCCAGGAAACGGCACCCTGTTCCCCTACAGTGTTACATGGTGTATAATTCCAGCGGTACTGGCGTAAAAATCCAGTCCAGTGATTCTGCCGTATGTGTCCAGTGTTACTGCCGTATAATTCCAGTGGTACTGCCATATAATTCCAGTGATACTGCCGTATAATTCCAGTGGTACTGGCGTATAATTCCAGTGATACTGCCGTATAATTCCAGTGATACTGCCATATAATTCCAGTAGTACTGTCGTATGATTCCAGCGGTAGTGGCGTATAAATCCAGTCCAGTGATACTGCCGCATATGTCCAGTGGTACTGCCGTATACGTCCAGTGGTACTGCCATATACGTCCAGTGGTACTGCCGTATAATTCCAGTGATACTGCAGTATAATTCCAGTGATCCTGTCGTATAATTCCAGTGGTACTGGCGTATAAATCCAGTGATACTGCTGTATAATTCCAGTGGTACTGCAGTATAATTCCAGTGATACTGCCGTAGAATTGCAGTGGTATTGGCGTATACTTCCAGCAGTACTGGTGTATAAATCCAGTCCAGTGGTACTGCCGTATAAATCCAGTCCAGTGGTACTGCCGTATAAATCCAGTGGTACTGCCGTATAAATCCAGTGGTACTGCCGTATAATTCCAGTGATACTGCCGTATAATTCCAGTGATACTGCCGTATAATTCCAGTAGTACTGGCATATAATTCCAGCAGGAGTGGCGTATATATCCAGTCCAGTGATACTGCCGCATATGTCCAGTGGTACTGCCGTATAATTCCAGTGGTACTGCCGTATAATTCCAGTGATACTGCAGTATAATTCCAGTGGTACTGGTGTATAATTTCAGCAGTACGGTGTATAAACTGCTGTATAACTCCAGCGGTACTGCCATATAATTCCAGTGATACTGCCGTATAATTCCAGTGATACTGCTGTATTAGTCCAGTCCAGTGGTGCTGTATATTATTTACTCCAAATAAAGGGGTTATTAATATTTAATCCAAATAATTTTCACAGGGTTTGCCCTGTGTGGTGTAGAAGTATGCTCTCCTGTACCGCATATTGGGGGTCATTCCAACCTGATCGCTTGCTGCAGTTTGTTGCAGCGCAGCGATCGGGTCAGAACTACGCATGCGCCGGAACCGCAGGGCGCCAGTGCATGGCAGCCGTCGATGCCTAGCGAACACCTCTGAGACAGTTTAGGGGGCGCGGTCCGGCCAACGCAGGCGTGGCCGGACCATTGGGGTGGCGGGCCGTGGCGGCTGCGTGATGTCACATGCAGCCGCTGCAGGCCGGGGAGCAACGAGTAGCTCCCGGCCAGCACGCTAAAGCTGCGCTGGTTGGGAGTTACTCTTGAAGTGCAAAGGCATCGGCGCTGTGCGATGCCTTTGCACTTCTGCAGGGGGGGCGGACTGACATGCGGTGCGGACTAGCCCTGTGCTGGGTGTCCCCCCGCATGTCAGTGTGAATGATCGTAGCTGTGCTAAATTTACGATCAACTCTGAATCACCCCCATTGTTATATAACTCCAGAAAAATAATGGAGAACAAAAATTTGGAGGATAAAATAGGGAAAGATCAAGAACCACTTCCTCCTAGTGCTGAAGCTGCTGCCACTAGTCATGACATAGATGATGAAATGCCATCAATGTCATCTGCCAAGGCCGATGCCCAATGTCATAGTAGAGGGCATGTCAAATCCAAAAAGCAAAAGTTCAGTAAAATGACCCAAAAAAATTAATTTTAATAGTCTGAGGAGAAACGTAAACTTGCCAATATGCCATTTACGACACGGAGTGGCAAGGAAAGGCTAAGGCCCTGGCCTATGTTCATGACTAGTGGTTCAGCTTCCCATGACAATGAAACCCCTCATACTCCCGCTAGAAAAATGCAAAGAGATTAGCTGGCAAAAGCACAGTAAAGAACTGTGCGTTCTAAGATGGTATCACAAATCCCCAAGGAGAGTCCAAGTGTGTTGGCGGATGCGATCCCTGACCTTCCCAACACTGGACGGGAAGAGGTGGCTCCTTCCACCATTTGCACGCCCTCTGCAAGTGCTGGAGGGAGCACCCACAGTCCAGTTTCTGATATTCACATTGAAGATGTCACTGTTGAAGTACACCAGGATGAGGATATGGGTGTTGCTAGCGCTGAGGAGGAAGTTGACAATGAGGATTCTGATGGTGATGTGGGTTGTTTAAATCAGGCACCGGGGGAGACACCTGTTGTCCGTGGGATGAATAATCCAATTGTGATGCCTGGACAAAATACCAAAAAAGCCACCTCTTCGGTGTGGAATTATTTCTCCACAAATCCGGACAACAGGTGTCAAGCCGTGTGTTGCCTCTGTCAATCTGTAATAAATAGGGGTAAGGACGTTAACCACCTAGGAACATCCTCCCTTATACGTCACCTGCAGTGCATTCATCAGAAGTCAGTGTCAAGTTGTGAAACTTTGGGTAAGAGTGTAAGCAGTCCACTGACACCTAAATCCCTTCTTCCTCTTGTACCCAAGCTCCTGCAAGCCACACCACCAACTCCCTCAACGTCAACTTCCTTCTCAGTTAGGAACGTCAGTAGTACTGCAGGCCATGTCACTGTAAAGACTGAGGAGTCCTCTCCTAACCGGGATTACTCCGGAGGATCCTTGAAGTCGGAAGACCACTTGTACTACTTCATCTAAGCAATTGACTGTCCAACAGTCCTTTGTGAGGAAGATGAAATATGACAGAAGTCATCCTGTTGCAAAGCGGATAACTGAGGCTTGACAGCTATGTTGGTGTTAGATGTGCATCCTGTATCCGCCATTAGTTCAGTGGGACTTAGGGAACTGTTTGAGTAAGTGTGTCCGTGGTACCAAATCCCATCTAGGTTCCACTTCACTAGGCAGGCGATACCGAGAATGTACGGAGACATCAGAAAAAGTGTCCTCAGTGTCCTAAAAAATGCAGTTGTACCCACTGTCCACTTAACCACGCACAAGTGGAACAGGGCAGACTAAGACTATGTGACTGTGACAGCCCACTGGGTAGATGTATTGCCTCCTGCAGCAACAACAACAACAGCAGCGGCACTAGTAGCAGCATCTCGCAAATGCCAACTTGTTCCTAGGCAGGCTACGCTATGTATCACCGCTGTCCGTAAGAGGCACACAGCTGACAACCTCTTACAAAAACTGAGGGACATCACACAATGGCTTACTCCAATTAGACTTTCCTGGAGATTTGTGATATCGGACAATGCCACCAATTTTGTGCGTGCATTACATCTGGGCAAATTCCAGCACGCCCCATGTTTTGCACATACAATTAATTTGGTGGTGCAAAAATTTTTTAAAAATGAAAGGGGCGTGCAGGAGATGCTGTCGGTGGTCCGAAAAATTGCGGGCCAGTTTCGACATTCAGCCACCGTGTGCCGAAGACTGGCGCGCCAGCAAACACACCTGAACCTGCCCTGCCATCAACTGAAGCAAGAGGTGGTAACGAGGTGGAATTCAACACTCTATATGCTTCAGAGGATGGAGGAGCAGAAAAAGGCCATTCAATCCTATACATCCACCTACAATATAGGCAAAGGAGGGGGAATGCACCTGACTCATGCGCAGTGGAGAATGATTTCCGTCTTGTGCAAGGTTCTCCACGTGAAGTCAGTTCAGACACTGCCAGCTTGAGTCAGGTCATTCCCCTCATCAGGCTTTTGCAGAAGCAGCTGGAGAAATTGAAGGAGGAGCTAAGACGGAGTGATTAGGCAAAGTATGTAGGACTTGTGGATGGAGCCTTTCATTCGCTTTGCCAGGATTCAAGGGTTGTTATATGAAAAAATAAAGGAGCGCTAGTGATGTTAAGTATGTGTAAACACCTGTAAAGATAGAGTGCGCTAATTAAATGTATGCAAACACCTGTGTAAAAAATAATAAAATTGGTAATGTTTACAGCACTTTTGAGTGCTTTTGCAGGAGTCCGTTTTATGGGTTCCGTTAATTGACGGCTTTTATCTCCCGCACTGCAGTGGTGGTCCGGGGCTGGCTCACTAACTTTCCCTAACACTGCCTACCTTAGATTGGAGGTTGTCGGACTTCAGTTCTTTCTCCGCTCGGCTGGTTCCCGCACGGTGCTTCTTCATTCTCTCACCTGTCGGCACAGGCTGAGTGACGTGTTCTGATGTCAGATTCTCCTGCAGTCGCTTGCAACGCGTTTTGGACCCATGGGTCCTTAATCATGGATAGCGTCCATATCCTCAATTGTTCTTTTTATGTTAAATCTTTATTAGTTAATTGGCTCAATTAAAAATCAAAGTTCTTTTGAACATTTTTATTGTTTTACTCACTGGTTTTTGCCTTGTTGTATCTTAATTATGTAATAATAAATTATTTTAAAATTAATTAGCTATTATATGCATTATTATAAAAAGTCTAATGATAGTAGATAATTAGTGGTAATTATAAAATTAATATTAAATCCTGTATATATTTTATTACTATGTTTGAAATTTATAATAATAGATTATTTTGAAAATATATATGCACTATCTGTTTTTATTAAAAAACATAGTGACATTATTTGAATTATTTTAAAGGAAATTAATAAATATAAGAATGAATTAAAATCAAAATTATGTAGAAGTAAGATCCATTTTGATTCTGCCCTCTTCAATTTCTCTGAAATTTCCCCCCCCTCTCCAATTGGGGGTGATTTTTTGTATTCCCATAAATTGTAAGTCTGAGTTTTTATTATGAATGTCAGAAAAATGTTTTGATACACTGTGTGTCTGTAAGCCTTTTTTAATATTGTAAATATGTTCTGCGATGCGGATTTTCAACTCTCTCTTTGTTTGGCCTACGTATTGCAAGCCACACGGACACTGGAGGAGATAGATGTTAGGGTCTCCTGCTCTGTGCTGCCACGTCGTCATGGCAACCGGGAGACAAGTGCTAGCGGAGTAACCTGAGCGTAGCTGATACTCCGGTTCGGGTCTTTTGCTGTGCAGTGGTTACAGGCTCTGTGCACGGCAGGGGATCCGGTGCTGGTTTTTGTGCTCACAGTCTGTGAGGTCTGAGTGGGGCGTGGACAGCACCTGCTATATAAACCCTCTTCTCAGGTTAGGCAGATGCTGCTGAATCTTTGTTGGTTAGTCAGTTCCTGAAAGCTAGCTAGTACTGTGTAAACTTTGTATTTGTTTGTTGCTTACTGCAAATAGGCCTTGGGATTTGGTATTACACTCTGCCAATCCAGACCTAGCAGTAAGACTGGAGTCAGTCGTTTAACCTGCTGGGGTTCTTTTGCTACTCTGTGAACCTAGCAGGTTTGCGGCTGTATTCTCAGACTTGCCTGCCAAAATCCTTTCTCACTGTGCAAGGTGTTCAGGTGTCAGTTTAGTGGCAGTAAGCTGAACCAGTGCACTGCAAGTGAGGACTAGGATTGTGGAGACTCTCCTTGTGTCTATTATTCCATCTCTGACCAAGGAGTTTACTGCCACACCCGTTGGTAACCCTTTGGGGTTTTGCTGTTGCCCTTAGCAACAGCATTTCGGGTTCTCTACGTATTAAATCACTACATCTCGCTTCTTTCCATCTGAGCATTCCTAATACTAGGGAGACACCCAGTTTCTTAGCCTTTGGGCTTCTCTGTTCACTTTGTGTTTATTTTGTTACCCTATCACCTTCTGTGTATGTAATGTCATATTCCCCAGTCTGTCTGTGAGTTCATTTGTTTTGCATCCCTCACCGTTCAGACACCAGTACATTCCTGCTGGCACTGGTGTGCATAACATATTCAGCAGCCCAATACTCCTGTTGAAATTTTGTGGGAATATGGAGCATACCCCTCAAAATACTTTGCAACAGGTGGTCGATCAGGTGCAGGTCCCGACTCGACAATTTAATGATTTGTCCATTAAAATGCACACCTCGCAAGCCGGTGGCGGAGCTCCCGCAGCAGCAGTACCTTCAGGGGTTAAGGAGCCGAAAGTAAATCTCCCGGATCATTTTTCTGGAGATCGCTCGCAGTTCTTTTGTTTCAAGGAGAGCTGCAAGCTATATTTCCAGCTTAGGCCTCAGTTTTCTGGGTCGGAGATTCAGCGGGTGGGCATAGTGATTTCCTTGCTACAAGGAGACCCACAGGTCTGGGCATATGGGTTGCAGCCTGACTGTCCGTCGCTTAAAAGTGTTGATGCTTTTTTTACGGCACTGGGCATGTTGTATGATGACCCTGACAAGACGGCCTCAGCCGAGGCTCAGATTTCGATCCTTAAGCAAGGGCGAAGGCCAGTTGAGGTTTATTGTACGGAGTTTCGGAGGTTGGCCCATGATACCCAGTGGAATGACCCAGCCCTGAGACACCAGTACCGAAGAGGTCTTTCTAACCAGTTAAAAGACCAACTGGTACAATATCCCTTGCCTGATAGCTTGGATCAGCTCATGCAGTTATCCATTCGGGTGGATAGACGGCTGAGAGAGCGCAGGCTTGAAAGGGAGACCGAGGTTTCCTTCTTTCCCAAGGGAACCTCAGACTCTGAGGAATTTTCCGAGGAGCCTATGCAGATTGGGGCTACCCGCCTCTCCTCGCGTGAGAAGACGCGGAGGAGACAGCAGGGGTTATGTTTGTACTGTGGGAATAAAGGTCATGTGGTAGTATCATGCCCAGAAAAGCCGGAAAACTTCAGGGCCTGAGGGTGATGGGAAATATCCTGTCAGGCCAGAAGTCAGAATTTCCCAAGAAGACTTTTATCATTCCGGTGACCTTGAAGATCCTCGGTCAAACTGTCAAGACTGAGGCCTTTGTGGACAGTGGGGCCGACGGGGTTTTTATGGACCGCCAATTCGCCCTGAAACACTCTGTTCTCTTAGTACCCTTGGCATCGGAAATTGAGATTTGTGGGTTAAACGGGGAACCATTATCCCAGGGTAAAATTACCTCTTGCACTAGCCAGATTTCTTTGTTTATTGAAGCCACACACTCTGAAAAATTGTCCTTTTATGTGACTGTCTGTACTTTTGCCCCATTGGTGTTGGGGTTACCCTGGTTAAGGGCCCACAATCCTCAATTTGACTGGGTCTCTGGGGAGATTCTTAGTTGGGGTACTGATTGTTTCAGGAGTTGCTTGAGCCTTCCAGTCAGGCTTTCGCAGCTAAGTTTGCCAGGATTGCCAGGATGTTATGCAGATTTTGCGGACGTGTTCTCCAAAAGAGTTGCAGAGGTACTACCTCCCCATCGCCCCTATGACTGTGCCATTGATTTGTTGCCGAATGCTAAGCTTCCCAAGAGCAGGTTGTACTCCCTGTCACGTCCTGAGACTCAGGCTATGGCAGAGTACATTCAGGAGAACTTGGCTAAGGGATTTATCAGACCCTCACAGTCTCCAGTTGGGTCGGGGTTCTTCTTCGTGGGTAAAAAGGACAGTTCGTTGCGACCCTGCATCAACTTCAGGGAATTGAACCGTATCACGATTAAAAACTCATAGCCACTGCCTCTCATTTCGGTCTTGTTTGACCAGCTTCGTACTGCCACCATTTTTTCTAAGATTGACCTACGCGGTGCGTACAATCTAATCCGAATAAGAGAGGGGGATGAATGAAAGACTGCCTTTAATACCCACTCAGGGCATTATGAATATTTGGTGATGCCTTTTGGGCTCTCTAATGCCCCGGCAGTCTTCCAGGACTTTATGAACGATGTGCTCAGGGAATATTTGGATAGATTCTTAGTTGTATACTTAGATGACATCCTAATCTTCTCCCATTCCCTGGAGGAACATCGGAAGCATGTACGCTTAGTCCTCCAGAAACTCAGAGACCACCGGCTTGGGGCGAAGCTGGAGAAGTGCGAATTTGAAGTTCAGCAAATCGCATTTCTAGGATATATTATCTCCCCAGAAGGTTTCCAAATGGAGGGTTCCAAGGTACAGGCAGTCCTGGATTGGGTGCAGCCCACTAGTTTGAAGGCGCTTCAGCGTTTTCTGGGCTTTGCAAATTTTTATAGATGATTTATCGCTGGATTTTCGTCTATAGTGGCGCCCTTGGTGGCACTCACTAAGAAAGGGGCGGATGTTTCTCACTGGTCTTGTGAGGCCAAAGCGGCTTTTGCCCATCTCAAAAGGGCATTTGTCTCGGCCAAGGTGCTGCGACACCCAGATCCAGAGCGTCCTTTTGTGGTGGAGGTGGATGCCTCTGAGATGGGTATTGGGGCAGTGCTCTCTCAGATGGGGGTGTCTGATAATCGCCTTCATCCCTGTGCTTACTTTTCCCGTAAATTTTCGTCTGCCGAGATGAATTATGACGTGGGTAACCGGGAATTGTTGGCTATTAAGGATGCACTCGAGGAGTGGAGACACTGGCTTGAGGGGGCTAAGTTTGTGGTCTCAATTCTCACCGACCATAAGAATTTGGCATATTTAGAGTCAGCGAAGCGCCTCAATGCCAGGCAGGCACGATGGGCTTTTTTTTTGCTCGCTTTAATTAATTGATAACATATCGCCCTGGGTCAAAAAACATCAAGGCTGATGCGCTCTCGCGGAGTTTTGCTCCAATCCAGGAGACCACCGAGGAGCCATTGCCCATTGTGTCCCCATCATGTATTAAAGTGGGCATTACCCAGGACCTCTTATCATTAGTCCTTAGAGCACAGGAGCAGGCTCCTCCAGACCTTCCGGTAGGTCTTTTGTTTGTGCCTCCTAGGTTAAGACAGCGAGTGTTCCTGGAATTCCATGCCAAGAAGTCGGCAGGTCACCCGGGTATTGCCAGAACTCGGGAGTTGCTATCTAGGGTGGTGTGGTGGCCCTCGGTGGCTAGGGATGTGGATCAGTGGGTTCGGGCATGTGACATCTGTGCCCGAAATAAGACTCCTAGAGGGGTTCCTGTTGGCCCATTACATCCACTCTCTATTCCATCTAAGCCATGGACCCACATTTCAATGGATTTTGTGGTGGACTTGCCCAAATCCTCGGGGATGACAGCCATCTGGGTTGTCGTTGACAGGTTTTCGAAGATGGCGCACTTCGTTCCATTGGTTGGGCTGCCATCGGCCAGACGCCTGTCTGAATTATTTATGCTGCATGTTGTGCGCCTCCACGGGTTGCCACTTGATGTGGTCTCTGACCGCGGATCCCAGTTTGTGGCCAAATTCTGGAGGGCATTTTGTTCCGATCTCCAGATTTCTGTCAGCTTGTCGTCAGGCTACCATCCGCAGTCTAATGGGCAGACTGAAAGGGTGAACCAGTCCTTGGAGCAGTTCCTCAGGTGTTATGTCTCCAAGTGTCAGACTGACTGGGTTGCTCATCTGTCCATGGCGGAGTTTGCCTATAACAACGCGGCTCACTCTGCTACAGGGATCTCTCCCTTCCTTTGTCTGTATGGGCATCATCCTAAGGCCAATTCTTTTGACCCCCTGGACTCCACGCCTGGTGGTTCCTCTGTGGTTTCGGTCCTTAGAGGTATTTGGAGGAAAGTGAAGAAAGCCCTTGTGTCTGTGTCATTAGTGACCAAAAGGGTTTTTGATAAGCGGAAAAGACCCTGCAGCTTCAAATTAGGAGACTTTGTCTCGTTGTCTACCAAGAATTTGAAGTTGAGACAGCCATCTCATAAGTTAGGCCCCCGGTTCATCGGTCCTTATAAGATCACTAGGGTTATCAATCCGGTGGCATTTCAGTTAGATCTACCCCGTTCTTTGGGTATCAATAAAACATTTCATTGTTCCCTTTTAAAACGGGCGATTAGTAATCCTTCTTCCAGTGGAAGACCTTGCCCTCTTCTGATACGTGGCCAGAGGGAGTTTGTTGTTGAAAGGATTCTTGACTCCAAGATGGTTCGGGGTCGGCTGTCATTTTTGGTGCACTGGAAGGGGTATGGCCCGGAGGAGCGGTCGTGGGTGCGCAGTTGTGATCTTCATGCCCCCAGACTGTTACGCTCTTTCTTCTCGCAGTTCCCCGATAAACCCGGTGGTAGGGGTTCTTCGACCCCTCATCAGAGGGGGGGTACTGTTAGGGTCTCCTGCTCTGTGCTGCCACGTCATCATGGCAACCGGGAGACAAGTGCTAGCAGAGTAACCTGAGCGTAGCTGATACTCCGGTTCGGGTCTTTTGCTGTGCAGTGGTTACAGGCTCTGTGCACGGCAGGGGATCCGGTGCTGGTTTTTGTGCTCACAGTCTGTGAGGTCTGAGTGGGGCGTGGACAGCACCTGCTATATAAACCCTCTTCTCAGGTTAGGCAGATGCTGCTGAATCTTTGTTGGTTAGTCAGTTCCTGAAAGCTAGCTAGTACTGTGTAAACTTTGTATTTGTTTGTTGCTTACTGCAAATAGGCCTTGGGATTTGGTATTACACTCTGCCAATCCAGACCTAGCAGTAAGACTGGAGTCAGTCGTTTAACCTGCTGGGGTTCTTTTGCTACTCTGTGAACCTAGCAGGTTTGCGGCTGTATTCTCAGACTTGCCTGCCAAAATCCTTTCTCACTGTGCAAGGTGTTCAGGTGTCAGTTTAGTGGCAGTAAGCTGAACCAGTGCACTGCAAGTGAGGACTAGGATTGTGGAGACTCTCCTTGTGTCTATTATTCCATCTCTGACCAAGGAGTTTACTACCACACCCGTTGGTAACCCTTTGGGGTTTTGCTGTTGCCCTTAGCAACAGCATTTCGGGTTCTCTACGTATTAAATCACTACATCTCGCTTCTTTCCATCTGAGCATTCCTAATACTAGGGAGACACCCAGTTTCTTAGCCTTTGGGCTTCTCTGTTCACTTTGTGTTTATTTTGTTACCCTATCACCTTCTGTGTATGTAATGTCATATTCCCCAGTCTGTCTGTGAGTTCATTTGTTTTGCATCCCTCACCGTTCAGACACCAGTACATTCCTGCTGGCACTGGTGTGCATAACAATAGATAATTCCCTCTGTTTCACAGAATGTCTTGTCTCTCAATTTGTAACTCTTTTTTGTTACATTGCAAGTAAACGTTGTTGCAGGTTTTGTTGATAATCTTTTTGTTGTTTGCATGCTGAGCAGTCCAAACAGAAAAAATGTCCTTTACTTTCTTCTTTTCAACAGTGTTCTTTGCTGGAAATATAAATTTTGACAAGTTCCTGTTTTAATGAATTGGCTTTTTTATATATGATATGTGGTTTACTTTGAATTAACGGGGCTATTTCTTTGTCTAATGATAAAATATGCCAGTGTTTATTCAATATTTTCTCAAAGGCTGAATGCTGACTGTTAAACTGTGTAATGAAGGATAATTGAAATTCTTTTACTGGTGCCGCTGCTGTTGTTGTTGCTGCAGGAGGCAATACATCTACCCAGTGGGCTGTCACAGTCATATAGTCCTTAGTCTGCCCTGTTCCACTTGTGCGTGGTTAAGTGGACAGTGGGTACAACTGCATTTTTTAGGACACTGAGGACACTTTTTCTGATGTCTCCGTACATTCTCGGTATCGCCTGCCTAGTGAAGTGGAACCTAGATGGGATTTGGTACCACGGACACACTTACTCAAACAGTTCCCTAAGTCCCACTGAACTAATGGCGGATACAGGATGCACATCTAACACCAACATAGCTGTCAAGCCTCAGTTATCCGCTTTGCAACAGGATGACTGCTGTCATATTTCATCTTCCTCACAAAGGACTGTTGGACAGACAATTGCTTAGATGAAGTAGTACAAGTGGTCTTCCGACTTCCCCTCTGGGATGACGATCGACTCCCAGCAGCAACAACAGCAGCGACAGCAACAGCAGCAGTAGGCATGCCACTCAAGGATCCTCCGGAGTAATCCCGGTTAGGAGAGGACTCCTCAGTCTTTACAGTGACATGGCCTGCAGGACTACTGACGTTCCTAACTTGACGTTGAGGGAGTTGGTGGTGTGGCTTGCAGGAGCTTGGGTACAACAGTCATTTCCTACAATATATACAGGTTTGGAAACGTTACATAAAGTAGATGATCTGATTTTCATTTGGAACGGTCCAAAACAAGAACTAAACTATTTTTTTAGAATACATTAATAAAAACACATATGGGTTGGAGTTTACATCAGTGACCAGTAAGGAAATGGTCACATACCTTGATCTGGAAATTTTTATACAAAAACAATTTCAATTATCCTTCATTACACAGTTTAACAGTGAGCATTCAGCCTTTGAGAAAATCTTGAATAAACACTGGCATAATTTATCATTAGACAAAGAAATAGCCCCGTTAATTCAAAGTAAACCACATATCATATATAAAAAAGCCAATTCATTAAAACAGGAACTTGTCAAAAGTTATATTTCCAGCGAAGAACACTGTTTAAAAGAAGGATGTAAAGAACATTTTTTCTGTTTGAACTGCTCAGCATGCAAAACAACAAAAAGATTATCAACAAAACCAGCAACAACGTTTACTTGCAATGTAACAAAAAAGAGTTACAAATTGAGAGACAAGACATTCTGTGAAACAGAGGGAATTATCTATCTCCTCCAGTGTCCGTGTGGCTTGCAATACGTAGGCCAAACAAGGAGAAAGTTGAAAATCCGCATCGCAGAACATATTTACAATACTAAAAAAGGTTTACAGACACACAGGGGTAAATTTACTAAGGTGGGAGTTTTTTTTAGAACTAGTGATGTTGCCCATAGCAACCAATCAGATTCTACTTAACATTTATCAAGCTGCTTCTAGAAGATAATAGATAGAATCTGTTTGGTTGCTATAGGCAACATCACCAGTTCTAAAAAAACTCCCACCTTAGTAAATTTACCCCACAGTGTATCAAAACATTTGTCTGACATTTCATAATAAAAACTCCTCAGACTTACAATTCACGGGAATACAAAAAATCACCCCCAATTGGAGAGGGGGGAACATTTCAGAGAAATTGAAGAGGGCAGAATCAAAATGGATCTTCCTTTTACACCTGAGTGACATTACAATCTGATTGAGCAGCTTTCCATTTTGTGTATTGTATTTAGAGAGGCATAGATGGGTCAGCATTAGGAGGGATTGCTGACTCCAGAGTGCCATAGGGGAAGCCAGGGGTATCCCCAGGTAAGCTGGCTCTCAGATGCTGTAGGAGCCATTACCATGTGGCCTTACACTGGGAATTTAACCCAGACATATTTGTAATTATTTATGGGGTGGGTGTGGGGTGCGGTGGCCCCTGTGTCGGCATGGCTGGGCTGCTTTAGGTCGGCACACCCTAACACTTTATTAACACTTATGATTTTCCCTATCACTTTGAATATATTATTTTAATCACACCACTTACATAGCACTTCTGTGCTTCTTATTAACCCCTATTAATTCTCACCTGTGTGCTGACCTGGGATGGCCGACCTGTGCCGACATCATGGGGTCCTGCACCCCGGACCCATACCTAGTATTAGGGACCCCCAGTGACGGAGAAGCCTTGTCGATCGGCCTGGGGGCTTAACCCTATATCTGCAGATATACGCAACTAAGATCTCCGTATTATCTGACTATTATGTAGTAATATTTTTCACTCGGTGTGCATTAGGGAACACAGTTTTTTCCTACAAAGAATTACCCCTCCCTTTTAGCACCTGAGTGACATTACAATCTGATTGAGCAGCTTTCCATTTTGTGTATTGTATTTAGAGAGGCATAGATGGGTCAGCATTAGGAGGGATTGCTGACTCCAGAGTGCCATAGGGGAAGCCAGGGGTATCCCCAGGTAAGCTGGCTCTCAGATGCTGTAGGAGCCATTACCATGTGGCCTTACACTGGGAATTTAACCCAGACATATTTGTAATTATTTATGGGGTGGGTGTGGGGTGCGGTGGCCCCTGTGTCGGCATGGCTGGGCTGCTTCAGGTCGGCACACCCTAACACTTTATTAACACTTATGATTTTCCCTATCACTTTGTATATATTATTTTAATCACACCACTTACATAGCACTTCTGTGCTTCTTATTAACCCCTATTAATTCTCACCTGTGTGCTGACCTGGGATGGCCGACCTGTGCCGACATCATGGGGTCCTGCAGCCCGGACCCATACCTAGTATTAGGGACCCCCAGTGACGGAGAAGCCTTGTCGATCGGGCTGGGGGCTTAACCCTATATCTGCAGATATACGCAACTAAGATCTCCGTATTATCTGACTATTATGTAGTAATATTTTTCACTCTGTGTGCATTAGGGAACACAGTTTTTTCCTACACAGAATTACCCCTCCCTTTTAGCACCTGAGTGACATTACAATCTGATTGAGCAGCTTTCCATTTTGTGTATTTTACAAACTTTGGAACCCACAGGACTTAATATAGATTTTGATTTTAATTCATTCTTATAATATTTATTAATTACCTTTAAAATAATTCAAATAATGTCACAATGTTTTTTAATAAAAACAGATAGTGCATATATATTTTCAAAATAATCTATTATTATAAATTTCAAACATAGTAATAAAATATATACAGGATTTAATATTAATTTTATAATTACCGCTAATTATCTACTATCATTAGACTTTTTGTAATAATGCATATAATATCTAATTAATTTTAAAATAATTTATTACATAATTAAGATACAACAAGGCAAACACCAGTGAATAAAAACAATAAAAAATGTTCAAAAGAACTTTTAATTGATTTTTAATTGAGCTAATTAACTAATAAAGATTTAACATAAAAAGAACAATTGAGGATATGGACGCTATCCATGATTAAGGACCCATGGGTCCGAAACGCATTGGAAAGCGACTGCAGGAGAATCTGACATCAGAACACGTCACTCAGCCTGCGCCGATGGGTGAGAGAATGAAGAAGCACCGTGCGGGAACCAGCCGAGCGGAGAAAGAACTGAAGTCCGACAACCTCCAATCTAAGGTAGGCAGTGTTAGGGAAAGTTAGTGAGCCAGCCCCGGACCACCGCTGCAGTGCGGGAGATAAAAGCCGTCAAATAACGGAACCCATAAAACGGACTCCTGCAAAAGCACTCAAAAGTGCTGTAAACATTACCAATTTTACTATTTTTTACACAGGTGTTTGCATACATTTAATTAGCGCTCTCTATCATTACAGGTGTTTGCATATACTTAACATAACTAGTGCTCCTTATTTTTTCATTTAACAATCGTTTTACCCTTATAGGAAGCTGCTTTATTATCCAAACACAGGGCTAATTCTAATCTGTGCAGGATTCAAGGGTGGTCAATCTGTTGAAATCAGAGCACTACATTTTGGCCACGGTGCTCGATCCTAGGTTTAAAGCCTACGTTGTATCTCTCTTTCCGGCAGACACAAGTCTGCAGAGGTTCAAAGACCTGCTGGTGAGAACTGTCAACTCAAGAGGAACGTGACTCATCGACAGCTCCTCCTTCACTTTTTCCTGCAACTGGGGCTGCAAGGAAAAGGATAAGATTTCCTAGCCCACCTACTGGCGGTGATGCAGGGCAGTCAGGAGCGAGTGCTGACATCTGGTCCGGACTAAAGGACCTGCCAACGATTACTGACAAGTCTACTGTCACTGCATATGATTCTGTCACCATTGAAAGAATGGTGGAGGATTATATGAGTGACAGCATCCAAGAAGGGATGTCAGACAGTCCGTATGTATACTGGCAGGAAAAAGAGGCAATTTGAAGGCCCTTGCACAAACTGGATTTATTTTACCTAATTTGCCCCCCCTCCAGTGTGTACTCCGAAAGTGTTTAGTGCAGCCGGTAACCTTGTCAGCGATCAGCGTAGGAGGTTACTTCCACAAAATGTGGAGAAGATGATGTTCATCAAAATGAATGATAAATTCATCCAGGAAGACCTTTACCAGCAACTGCCTACAGAAAGTACACAGGGACCTGTGTTGGTGGATTCCAGTGGGGATGAATTAATACTCTGAGGAGGAGGATGTACACACTGAAAGGGGTGAGGAATCGGAGGATGAGGATGAGGTCGACATTTTGCCTCTGTAGGGCCAGTTTGTGCAAGGAGAGATTGATTTCTTCTTTTTTTGGTGGGGGTCAAAAAAACCACTTATTTCAGCCACAGTCGTATGGCAGACCCTGTCACCAAAATGATTGGTTTGATAAAGTGTGCATGTCCTGTTTATACAATATAAGGGTGGGTGGGAGGGCCCAAGGACATTTCCATCATGCACCTCTTTTTCTTCTTTGCATCATGTGCTATTTGGGGACTAGTTTTTGAAGTGCCATCCTGTCTGACACTGCCGTACAACTCCAGGGGTACTGCAGTATAAGTCCAGTCCAGTGGTGCCGTCTTGTGCTGCATCAGTCCAGTGGTGGTGTCTTGTGCTGCCATAAGTTGAGTGGTGGCGTCCTGTGCTGTATATTATTTACTCCAAATAAAAGGCTTATATACATTACTTATATTATTATCCAAATCATTTTTACAGGGAATGCCCTGTGTGGTGTAGGGGTACGCCCGCCTGTGTTGCATATTATTATAATAGCTCCAAATAAAAGGGTTATTATTATCCAAATTCATTTTACAGGCTTTGGTGTGTGTGTGTGTGTGTGTGTGTGTGTGTGTGTGTGTGTGTGTGTGTGTGTGTGTGTGTGTGTGGTTTAGGGGTACGCTCTCCTGTGCCACCAATATTGTGCGTGTATTACATCTGGGCAAATTCCAGCACGTCCCATGTTGTTTGTGCCGCAGACTTGTGTTGCTTAGCTTAGTCATACAGCTACCTCATTGCACCTCTTTTTCTTCTTTGTATGATTTGCTGTTTGGGGACTATTTTTTTTTAAGTGCCATCCTGTCTGCAACTCACTCCTAGATGGGCCAGGTGTTTGTGCCGCACACTTGTATCGCTTAGCTTAGTCATATAGCTACCTCATTGCACCTATTTTACTTCTTTGCATGATGTGCTGTTTGGGGCTTAGTTTTTTTAAGTGCCATCCTGTCTGCCACTGCAGTGCCACTCCTAGATGGGCCAGGTGTTTGTGCCACACACTTGTGTCGCTTAGCTTAGTCATCCAGCCACCTCGGTGCAACCTTTTGGCCTAAAAACAATGGCCCTCATTCCGAGTTGTTCGCTCGTTGCCGATTTTCGCTATATTGCGATTAGTCGCTTACTGCGCATGCGCAAGGTTCGCAGAGCGCATGCGGTTAGTTATTTTACACAAAAGTTAGGTATTTTACTCACGGCATAACAAGGATTTTTCATCGTTCTGGTGATCGGACTGTGATTGACAGGAAGTGGGTGTTTCTGGGCGGAAACTGGCCGTTTTCTGGGAGTGTGCGAAAAAACGCTGGCGTTTCTGGGAAAAACGCGGGAGTGTCTGAAGAAATGGGGGAGTGTCTGGGCGAACGCTGGGTGTGTTTGTAACGTCAAACCAGGAACGAAACTGACTGAACTGATCGCAATGGCTGAGTAAGTCTGGAGCTACTCAGAAACTGCTAAGAAATTTCTATTCGCAATTCTGCTAATCTTTCGTTCGCAATTCTGCTATGCTAATATACACTCCCAGAGGGCGGCTTAGCGTGTGCAATGCTGCTAAAAGCAGCTAGCGAGCGAACAACTCGGAATGAGGGCCATTATTGTGAGGTGTTCAGAATAGACTGGAAATGAGTGGAAATGAATGTTATTGAGGTTAATAATACCGTAGGATCAAAATTACCCCCAAATTCTGTGATTTTAGCTGTTTTTGTGTTTTTTTCCAAAAATCATCCAGATCCAAAACCAAAACATGAAAGGGTGGTTTTGACAAAACCAATCCAGATCCAAAACACGAGGATGGAACCAGAACCAAAACCAAAACACGAAAAGTGCCCGCCGCACATCTCTACTTATTATGAGGGTCTCTGAACAAACTCCCAGCCCTAGTGGCACGTCACACACAGGGCCGTACTGGCCATCTGGCACTTCTGGCAAATGCCAGAAGGGCCGATGGCCTGATGGGCTGGTCCGTAATAACAACCTAGCCAAGCAGCTCTGCTGGGCTGTATGGCACACAGAGAGCCAGGGGCTGGCTGACATACATAAAGAAAGGGGAGTGCACCCCTTATTGTGCATGCGCTAGAATGCTGGGGCTGTTTCAGATCTTCATTGTGAATGGATGAATCTAATGTGGCATAATTTGATGTGTGTTTTTCACTTTGACAAACAAAAGACAGGAAGAACAGGTTGGGGTCAGGAACATTACTGGCGGCAACAACGGTCATCATCCTGACACCGGGATCCTGCGCTCACCACAGGTTCTATTCCCACACTATGGGTGTCGTGGACACAAATGGAGTGGGAATAGTCCCTTCTAGTCGGCATGCCGACTGTCTGTATTTTGAGTGGGTGGGATGCAGGGGGAGGTTATGTGACCTTCGCAATGACGTTTCTACAATGGGTGCAATGTGTGCGGTGCACACAGGCTCCTGGGTCCAGGGGGGGCCCACACCACACACACTGCACCCATTTAAATACTGAACTTTCTGGAGTCCAGCGTTGGGCGCTGCGTACGCGGTGGAAATCACCAAAATGGCCACCACGCATGCGCGGTAGCCAAATTGTTCTCCAAATCATAGCTGATGCCATGTTTCCGGAGACCTGCGCATGTGCAGTAGACTCCGGCACAGTGCCGGAGTCTACAGCACCATACAGAGGAGGGGGCCCACCCGGAGGTGCACACATGCCCCTCCTCTGGTGAAACGCCCCTGGACCTTCGGTCACATAACTACATCCCAGAAGAACTATTCTTTCTGTATATGTTGTGTATACTAATAAGCTGACCACACACTGTGAGATCAGGAAGCCAGTATCATTGTCTTTGAACAATTTGTTTAACATTGCATAAGTGGGCCAGATAAAAAAACAACAACTCAATCATACTCTGTTACAGTTGGATGGAACAATCTGGAAAACATGGTCAGCCAATGATCTTGCGTACATAAGCGGAATTGTAAACCAAAATGTACATAATAAAAGGTGGTGTTCCCAGCTTCCACAATTATTATTTTTTTATTGTATTAACAGCTGTGTATAGCGCCAGCACATTCCGTTTTTCTTTACAGTTGGGAACAAACAGTAATAAAACAAGAGTGGGCAATAACATACAGACAAAGAGGTAAGAGGGCCCTGCTCGCAGGCTTACAATCTATACACCTACTGTTACATTCACACACACCAGTTAAGTTCAGCACCTAACGTCTGATCACAAGAGAACCCGCTGAAATTCTTACATTGAACATTTTTTCCAATTTAGGATCTGCCAAATGTTGTTCTAGCAATAAAAAGATCTGCATTACATTACAAAAATAAAAAAAGATAAAAGAAACATAATTCGCAGGCGACAGTGGACCTGTGTATGATTTAGGATTTCATCTTGGAAGGGAACCAGCATCCTGACCAGTACCTGATGACAATTACCTGAAGAATGTGCAGAAACCAGAGTGCATATCGACTTTCAAAGAACATTCACATACTTTATAATGAAATGTATATGAAAATATTACTGCTTTGCAAAACATACACTATACATCAATTACATTCATTTATTTCTTTTAAACTCTGTTGCTTTTCTGTAGTACAGAACGCTTTATACCCTCACCCCAATCATATACCTTGTGTGACCTCAGTCAGTATACAGATGTGGTGTATGAAGGAACAGCGAAATGACTTAATGATTGTAAAAGTACAGTAGATAAGAGGCTGACCTCATGTTACCGACGTGTTACCTTTTGTAGCATGGCATTTCCCTGGTCGTTGTGAACGTTGTGCTTGCTGACTTCCCCCCGGTACTCATACTGGTAAACATGGTCTGTGATATTAATAAGCAGCACAACAGGACTGCTCTTCAGGCTCTCGCAGTCATAAACAGCTCCGCTCTCCAGTTCATATGATTTTGTAGCATAGCGTATTATTAGTCCCATTACCAAACCTGCAAAGAAAAGGAATGGAATCCTTTATTTCCATCTATTATTAAGACCCAAACACAGAAGTCTCTAAAATATTTCCGCTGGAGGCTAAATGTTAAAGCATTGTGTAATGAGACTGGATTGTCAGGTTCAGTTAAACGTTGAGCATTATACATCATTTTATTCATTCCGATCACATTTTCTATTTAATAATCTATGGAAAAAGACAATAGGACAAAAAAAAGGGATCCGGTCATGGTCCCAGTGTTTGGGATCCCGGCAGTTGATCTTGTTATGCTGGGTGGGTGTTAGGGATGGGCTGTGGGTAAGGAGGGTTAGGGAGGTTAGGGATTAGGTTTAGTATACTCCGGCCCGGCGCTAACCGCTCAGCAAAGGGATGCAAAGCTGGGAGGCACTAGGGAGGAGAGGCACTCTCCCTGCTCTGTATCCCTGTGCTGAGCTGATGTCCCTGCTGTGCTGCCCTGTCCCCCCTGCTGCTGCCGGCTGCTGCGCCTGTAACACTCCATGACAGGCAGCGGCGCCGGCAGCTACAAGCCTCCGCTGCCCTCCCCTGTTACAGACTCACAGTGCAGTGTGCGGACCTAAAAGGGGGCAGGTATACACTGTAATAAGGGGCGGAGCTACATGGGACCAGGCTGCAGACTGCAACACAGGAGATAAGCTGCCAGAGACTTCCTTATGTAAGTGGCTGGAAAACAAGTGAGTGAGTGAAAGTGTGTGTGTGTGTATGTGTGTGTGTTACAGAATCTGTGTATATGTATGTGTGTATGTGTGTAATGTATGTACAGTGTGTGTATGACTTTGCGGCATAATGTGTGTAAGCGTCACTGGTACAGGGGGCGTTATGTGTGTAAGCATCACTGGTACAGGAGGCGTTACATGTGTAAGCGTCACTGGTACAGGGGGCGTTATGTGTGTAATCATCACTGGTACAGGAGGCGTTACATGTGTAAGCGTCTCTGGCACAGTGGGCGTTACGTGTGTAAGCGTCAGTGGTACTGGGGGCGTTACATGTGTAAGCGTCAGTGGTACAGGGCGCGTTACGTGTGTAAGCATCACTGGTACAGGGGGCGTTACGTGTATAAGTGTCACTGGTACAGGAGGTGTTACGTGTGTAAGCATCACTGGTACAGGGGGCATTATATGTGTAAGCATTACTGGTACAGGAGGCATTACATGTGTAAGCGTCACTGGTACAGGGGGCGTTATGTGTGTAATCATCACTGGTACAGGAGGCGTTACATGTGTAAGCGTCTCTGGCACAGTGGGCGTTACGTGTGTAAGCGTCAGTGGTACAGGGGGCGTTACATGTGTAAGCGTCAGTGGTACAGGGTGGGTTACGTGTGTAAGCGTCACTGGTACAGGAGGTGTTACGTGTGTAAGCATCACTGGTACAGGGGGCATTATATGTGTAAGCATTACTGGCACAGGAGGCGTTACGTGTGTAAGTGTCACTGGTACAGGAGGCATTATGTGTGTAAGCATCACTGGTACCGGAGACGTTACGTGTGTAGCATCAGTGGTACAGGGGGCGTTACGTGTGTTTGCGTGACTGGTACAGGAGGCATTACGTGTGTAAGCGTCACTGGTACAGGGGGCGTTACGTGTGTAAGCGCCACTAATACAGGGGGCATTGTGTATAAGCAGCACTACCACAGGGGGCATTGTGTGTAAGCGGCACTACTACAGGGAGCATTATGTGTTACTGGTACAGGAGGCGTTACGTGTGTAAGCGTCACTGGTACAGGGGGCGTTACGTGTGTAAGTGTCACTGGTACAGGGGGCGTTACGTGTGTAAGCATCACTGGTACAGGGGGCATTACGTGTGTAAGTGTCACTGGTACAGGGGGCGTTACGTGTGTAAGCATCACTGGTACAGGGGGCATTACGTGTGTAAGCATTACTGGTACAGGAGGCGTTACGTGTGTAAGCGTCACTGGTACAGGAGGCGTTACGTGTGTAAGTGTCACTGGTACAGGAGGCGTTACGTGTGTAAGAGTCACTGGTACATGAGGTGTTACGTGTGTAACCGTCACTGGTACAGGGGGCGTTACGTGTGTAAGCGCCACTAATACAGGGGGCATTGTGTATAAGCAGCACTACCACAGGGGGCATTGTGTGTAAGCGGCACTACTACAGGGAGCATTATGTGTATAAGCGTCACTGCTACAGGGGGCATTATGTGCGCTGTCCCTTTCTAAAGTATGGGAGGGCTCAAATTTATAGTTTGCAGGAGGGCGCCGAACAACTTAGCACCGGCCCTGAGCATACTTACCTTCTAGGTGTCAGGATCCTGAACGTCGGGATGCCGCTGTCTGTATTTTGACTGCCGGCAGCCCAAGCTCCGGGAGACCGATACCATCCCAAAAAAATACATGTGAACATTTGCAGTATCTTAAAACATTAAATAGATCTTTATGCAACAAAATATGGGAGATTTTTAAATCAAGTCTTTCAATGAATTCCTTCATACCAGAACAATACTAAATGTGGGAGATTACAAAAACAGTCTGCAAACGAATTAGGCTAGTTCATAATAATTGGCTAATGAGACCATACTAGAAAATAAGAATTTACTTACCGATAATTCTATTTCTCGGAGTCCGTAGTGGATGCTGGGGTTCCTGAAAGGACCATGGGGAATAGCGGCTCCGCAGGAGACAGGGCACAAAAAGTAAAGCTTTAGGATCAGGTGGTGTGCACTGGCTCCTCCCCCTATGACCCTCCTCCAAGCCTCAGTTAGGATACTGTGCCCGGACGAGCGTACACAATAAGGAAGGATTTATGAATCCCGGGTAAGACTCATACCAGCCACACCAATCACACTGTACAACCTGTGATCTGAACCCAGTTAACAGTATGATAACAGCGGAGCCTCTGAAAGATGGCTCACAACAATAATAACCCGATTTTTGTAACTATGTACAAGTATTGCAGATAATCCGCACTTGGGATGGGCGCCCAGCATCCACTACGGACTCCGAGAAATAGAATTATCGGTAAGTAAATTCTTATTTTCTCTATCGTCCTAGTGGATGCTGGGGTTCCTGAAAGGACCATGGGGATTATACCAAAGCTCCCAAACGGGCGGGAGAGTGCGGATGACTCTGCAGCACCGAATGAGAGAACTCCAGGTCCTCCTTAGCCAGGTTATCAAATTTGTAGGATTTTACAAACGTGTTTGCCCCTGACTAAATAGCCGCTCGGCAAAGTTGTAAAGCCGAGACCCCTCGGGCAGCCGCCCAAGATGAGCCCACCTTCCTTGTGGAATGGGCATTTACATATTTTGGCTGTGGCAGGCCTGCCACAGAATGTGCAAGCTGAATTGTATTACACATCCAACTAGCAACAGTCTGCTTAGAAGCAAGAGCACCCAGTTTGTTGGGTGCATACAGGATAACAGCAAGTCAGTTTTCCTGACTCCAGCCGTCCTGGAACCTATATTTTCAGGGCCCTGACCACATCTAGCAACTTGGAGTCCTCCAAGTCCCTAGTAGGCACAAGACACCACAATTAGCTGGTTCAGGTGAAACACTGACACCACCTTAGGGAGAGAACTGGGGACGAGTCCGCAGCTCTGCCCTGTCCGAATGGACAAACAGATATGGGCTTTTTTGAGAAAAAAAACACCAATTTTACACTCGCCTGGTCCAGGCCAGGTCCAAGAGCATGTTCACTTTTCATGTGAGATGCTTCAAATCCACAGATTTGACTGGTTTTAAACCAATGTGTTTTGAGGAATCCCAGAACTACGTTGAGATCCCACAGTGCCACTGGAGGCACAAAAGGGGGTTGTATATGCAATACTCCCTTGACAAACTTCTGGACTTCAGGAACTGAAGCCAATTCTTTCTGGAAGAAAAATCGACAGGGCCGAAATTTGAACCTTAATGGACCCCAATTTGAGGCCCATAGACACCCCTGTTTGCAGGAAATGCAGGAATCGACCGAGTTGAAATTTCTTCGTGGGGCCTTCCTGGCCTCACACCACGCAACATATTTTCGCCACAAGTGGTGATAATGTTGTGCGGTCACCTCCTTTCTGGCTTTGACCAGGGTAGGAATGACCTCTTCCTGAATGCCTTTTCCCTTAGGATCCGGCGTTCCACCGCCATGCCGTCAAACGCAGCTGCGGTAAGTCTTGGAACAGACATGGTACTTGCTGAAACAAGTCCCTTCTTAGCGGCAGAGGCCATAAGTCCTCTGTGAGCATCTCTTGAAGTTCCGGGTACCAAGTCCTTCTTGGCCAATCCGGAGCCATGAGTATAGTTCTTACTCCTCTACGTCTTATAATTCTCAGTACCTTAGGTATGAAAAGCAGAGGATGGAACACATACACCGACTGGTACACCCACGGTGTTACCAGAACATCCACAGCTATTGCCTGAGGGTCTCTTAACCTGGCGCAATACCTGTCCCGTTTTTTGTTCAGACGGGACGCCATCATGTCCACCTTTGGTAATTCCCAACGGTTTACAATCATGTGGAAAACTTCCCCATGAAGTTCCCACTCTGCCGGGTGGAGGTCGTGCCTACTGAGGAAGTCTGCTTCCCAGTTTCCATTCCCGGAATGAAACACTGCTGACAGTGCTATCACATGATTTTCCGCCCAGCGAAAAGTCCTTGCAGTTTTTGCCACTGCCCTCCTGCTTCTTGTGCCGCCCTGTCTATTTACGTGGGCGACTGCCGTGATGTTTTATCCCACTGGATCAATACCGGCTGACCTTGAAGCAGAGGTCTTGCTAAGCGTAGAGCATTATAAATTTACCCTTAGCTATATTTATGTGGAGAAAAGTCTCCAGACTTGATCACACTCCCTGGAAATTTTTTCCTTGTGTGACTGCTCCCCAGCCTCTCGGGCTGGCCTCCGTGGTCACCAACATCCAAAACTGAATGCCGAATCTGCGGCCCTCTAGAAGATGAGCACTCTGTAACCACCACAGGAGAGACACCCTTGTCCTTGGATATAGGGTTATCCGCTGATGCATCTGAAGATGCGATCCGGACCATTTGTCCAGCAGATCCCACTGAAAAGTTCTTGCATGAAATCTGCCGACTGGAATTGCTTCGAAGGAAGTCACCATTTTTTTACCATGGCCCTTGTGCAATGATGCACTGATTTTAGGAGGTTCCTGACTAGCTCGGATAACTCCCTGGCTTTCTCTTCCGGGAGAAATACCTTTTTCTGGACTGTGTCCAGAATCATCCCTAAGCACAGGAGACTTGTTGTCGGGATCAGCTGCGAATTTGGAATATTTAGAATCCACCCCTGCTGTTGTAACAGTATCCGAGATAGTGCTACTCCGACCTCCAACTGTTCCCTGGACTTTGCCCTTATCAGGAGATCGTCCAAGTAAGGGATAATTAAGACGCCTTTTCTTCGAAGAAGAACCATCATTTCGGCCATTACCTTGGTAAAGACCCGGGGTGCCGTGGACAATCCAAACGGCAGCGTCTGAAACTGATAGTGACAGTTCTGTACCACGAACCTGAGGTACCCTTAGTGATAAGGGCAAATTTGGGACATGGAGGTAAGCATCCCTGATGTCTCGGGACACCATATAGTCCCCTTCTTCCCGGTTCGTTATCACTGCTCTGAGTGACTCCATCTTGATTTGAACCTTTGTAAGTGTTCAAATTTTTTTAGATTTAGAATAGGTCTCACCTAGCCTTCTGGCTTCAGTACCACAATATAGTGTGGAATAATACCCCTTTTCTTGTTGTAGGAGGGGTAATTTAATTATCACCTGCTGGGAATACAGCTCGTGAATTGTTTCCCATACTGCCTCCTTGTCGGAGGGAGACCTTGGTAAAGCAGACTTCAGGAGCCTGCGCAGGGGAAACGTCTCGACATTCCAATCTGTACCCCTGGGATACTACTTGTAGGATCCAGGGGTCCTGTACGGTCTCAGCGTCCTGCTGAGAGCTTGTCAGAAGCGGTGGAACGCTTCTGTTCCTGGGAATGGGCTGCCTGCTGCAGTCTTCTTCCCTTTCCTCTATCCCTGGGCAGATATGACTCTTATAGGGACGAAAGGACTGAAGCTGAAAAGACGGTGTCTTTTTCTGCAGAGATGTGACTTAGGGTAAAAACGGTGGATTTTCCAGCAGTTGCCGTGGCCACCAGGTCCGATGGACCGACCCCAAATAACTCCTCTTCCTTTATACGGCAATACACCTTTGTGCCGTTTGGAATCTGCATCACCTGACCACTGTCGTGTCCATAAACATCTTCTGGCAGATATGGACATCGCACTTACTCTTGATGCCAGAGTGCAAATATCCCTCTGTGCATCTCGCATATATAGAAATGCATCCTTTAAATGCTCTATAGTCAATAAAATACTGTCCCTGTCAAGGGTATCAATATTTTTAGTCAGGGAATCCGACCAAGCCACCCCAGCTCTGCACATCCAGGCTGAGGCGATCGCTGGTCGCAGTATAACACCAGTATGTGTGTATATACTTTTTATAATATTTTCCAGCCTCCTGTCAGCTGGCTCCTTGAGGACGGCCCTATCTATAGACGGTACCGCCACTTGTTCTGATAAGCGTGTGAGCGCCTTATCCACCCTAAGGGGTGTTTCCCAACGCGCCCTAACTTCTGGCGGGAAAGGGTATACCGCCCATATTTTCTATCGGGGGGAACCCACGCATCATCACACACTTCATTTAATTTATCTGATTCAGGAAAAACTACGGTAGTTTTTTCACATCCCACATAATACCCTCTTTTGTGGTACTTGTAGTATCAGAAATATGTAACACCTCCTTCATTGCCCTTAACGTGTGGCCCTAATAAGGAATACGTTTGTTTATTCACCGTCGACACTGGATTCAGTGTCCCTGTCTGTGTCTGTGTCGACCGACTAAAGTAAACGGGCGTTTTAAAACCCCTGACGGTGTTTTTGAGACGTCTGGACCGGTACTAATTGTTTGTCGGCCGTCTCATGTCGTCAACCGACCTTGCCGCGTGTTGACATTATCACGTAATTCCCTAAATAAGCCATCCATTCCGGTGTCGACTCCCTAGAGAGTGACATCACCATTACAGGCAATTTCTCCGCCTCCTCACCAACATCGTCCTCATACATGTCGACACACACGTACCGACACACAGCACACACACAGGGAATGCTCTGATAGAGGACAGGACCCACTAGCCCTTTGGAGAGACAGAGGGAGAGTTTGCTAGCACACACCAAAAACGCTATAATTATATAGGGACAACCTTATATAAGTGTTTTCCCTTATAGCATCTTTTTTTATATATTTCTAACGCCAAATTAGTGCCCCCCCTCTCTGTTTTAACCCTGTTTCTGTAGTGCAGTGCAGGGGAGAGCCTGGGAGCCTTCCCTCCAGCCTTTCTGTGAGGGAAAATGGCGCTGTGTGCTGAGGAGATAGGCCCCGCCCCTTTTTCGGCGGCCTCGTCTCCCGCTCTTAACGGATTCTGGCAGGGGTTAAATATCTCCATATAGCCCCCGGAGGCTATATGTGAGGTATTTTTAGCCAAAAATAGGTTTTCATTGCCTCCCAGGGCGCCCCCCTCCCAGCGCCCTGCACCCTCAGTGACTGCCGTGTGAAGTGTGCTGAGAGGAAATGGCGCACAGCTGCAGTGCTGTGCGCTACCTTAAGAAGACTGAGGAGTCTTCATGCCGCCGATTCTGGACCTTCTTCTTGTTTCAGCATCTGCAAGGGGGCCGGCGGCGAGGCTCCGGTGACCATCCAGGCTGTACCTGTGATCGTCCCTCTGGAGCTAATGTCCAGTAGCCAAAGAAGCCAATCCATCCTGCACGCAGGTGAGTTCACTTCTTCTCCCCTAAGTCCCTCGTTGCAGTGATCCTGTTGCCAGCAGGACTCACTGTAAAATAAAAAACCTAAGCTAAACTTTTCTAAGCAGCTCTTTAGGAGAGCCACCTAGATTGCACCCTTCTCGGCCGGGCACAAAAATCTAACTGAGGCTTGGAGGAGGGTCATAGGGGGAGGAGCCAGTGCACACCACCTGATCCTAAAGCTTTACTTTTTGTGCCCTGTCTCCTGCGGAGCCGCTATTCCCCATGGTCCTTTCAGGAACCCCAGCATCCACTAGGACGATAGAGAAAATGGCTAAATATGGAACATGGATTTCGGAATCAGGCTCTTAGTTTTGCACCAATACAATTCTTCCAAAAACCTGGCAGCAACCAGGAGGGGGCAAGAACTTGGCGCTTAGATCAAGAGCTACTGGTGTTCAGCTTAAGACAGACATGCCGTATTGTATAAACTCCCTGTGCCTGCTGGGAGATGGAACAATAGGAACATGGGGCTCTTCTTGCTGAATTAGTAAATGTAACTACATGTCTGAGAGACTTCAGAATAAAAGGTAGGTTTAGCGAGCAATGTCTTCTGCAAAAGAGATACTGTTATCTTATGGATGTTTCATTTTCTGTCACTGTTGCATTCAAAATAGCAAAATAGCCATGTTCTTTGAGTGAAGAAATAATAAAAAATAGAGATGTTTTATTGAGCAATAAATAGACTATAGGCCCTCATTCCGAGTTGATCGCTCGCAAGGCGAATTTAGCAGAGTTGCTCACGCTAAGCCTACGCCTACTGGGAGTGTATCTTAGCTTCTTAAAATTGCGACCGATGTATTCGCAATATTGCGATTACAAACTACTTAGCAGTTTCAGAGTAGCTTCAGACTTACTCGGCATCTGCGTTCAGTTCAGTGCTTGTCGTTCCTGGTTTGACGTCATAAACACACCCAGCGTTCGCCCAGACACTCCCCCGTTTCTCCGGCCACTCCTGCGTTTTTTCCGGAAACGGTAGCGTTTTTATCCACACGCCCATAAAACGGCCTGTTTCCGCCCAGTAACACCCATTTCCTGTCAATCACACTACGTTCGCCAGAGCGAAGAAAAAGCCGTGAGTAAAAATACTATCTTCATTGTAAAATTACTTGGCGCAGTCGCAGTGCGAATATTGCGCATGCGTACTAAGCGGAATTTCACTGCGATGCGAAGAAAATTACCGAGCGAACGACTCGGAATGAGGGCCCTAGTCTCTTATTAAGCGTAACAGTTGTTGTTCTAAAGCTGTTCAATTACACTGTTTTACTGCACTTTTTTCTTCCTTTTTTAAATGCAAACATTGTTATTCATTTTTCTCCATCATTTTTGTTAAAACATTTTTAAAATGATCAGCTTGTCTACAGCACTTCCTGTGTTCAGAAAGCTGCAACAGTAATAATCACGTTGTTCTGCACTAAAAATGTTGGAACAGAGAGTGTGCTATTGCGCTTCTCTCTATTATACTCCAGAACTGAAGCATATTCCTTTACCAAGATGGCCACAGAAGCTTAGTCTGCGCATGTGCGGCGCCATCTTGTCACTGTGTTTGAGCTCCACAGTGGTACACGGATGTGTCTTAATTAGCTCTGTGGGAAATGCTGCTACGCTGTGTAGACAAAAGTGATAGCTGACACGTGTTCGTGAAGGTATAAAACTGGTAGAGGGGCACTGATTAGATCATTTGCTAACTAATAGCTTGATAGTAGGAGCTAACGGAGTTTGAAAAGGGGATCATCATAGGATGCGCAATGTCATGTTTCCAGGATGATGCTAGACTGGTATACAATTTAGTAACCCAGATGGACTGCCCGGCTCAGAGTCGAGATCTTAACCCCACTGAGAGCATCTGGGATAAATTGGAAAGACAGATGTGTTCGAGACCAACTCAACCGTTTTCAGTGTTGCCCTTTTGTCTGCATATCCTGCTGCAAGGTACATACATGACAGGCTGGTCTGCTGTAAGCTCCGCTCCATCTCAGCAACCTGTCTGTGAATATGTCTGTACAACATCCGTATACACAGCCGAAACTAGTCTTTTTGGTGCCCTGTGCCAAAGAGAGAATTGGCGTCTCCCCCGTTTTTTCAATAGGGACATAAGGTGCATGCCTCATCGGCAAGGGGATGACAAGATTGATCCCAGAGAACGCCCATACTATGATTCCCCTTCCCACATTTATATATACATATATCTATATCTATATATATATATATATATATATATATTACACACACACACTTAGAAACCACTGTAAGAAAATGGATTTGGACACAAATCATTGTTATACCACATTTATGCACTTAACTTGAGAGCTTGTTGTTATTTTATTTATTTATTAGCAGTTTCTTATATAGCGCAGCATATTCCGTTGCCCTTTACAATTAGTTAGTCAGTTACAATACCCTTTATTAAATAACGCATTTTAATATACTGCCATACCCAGGATTCAAACCTATAAGCTGTTGAATTCTAATCAAACACCCTACTCATTGAGCTAGAGATCCGGTCTCTAGGTAGATAAGACTTAGGTTGACACTGTCTAGGTCAACCACTATTGGTCGACAGTAAGTAGGTTGACATGGTTTCTAGGTCGACAGAGACTCTATGTTGACATTTACTAGTTCAACATGACAAAAGGTCGACGTGAGTTTTTCAAATTATTATTATTTTTTTCCCATTTTTTAAGCTTTTTCATACTTTATGATCCACGTGGACTACAATTGGGAATGGTAACCTGTGCCGAGCGCAGCGGCAGCGGAGCGAGGAACATTGCCCGAAGCATAGCGAGTGAACACGGTGCACTAATTGGGGTTTCCGGTCACTCTACGAACAAAACGACACAAAAAAAGTAAAAAACTCATGACGACCCTTTCTCATTTTGACCTAGTACATGTCGACCTAGAGTCCCTGTCGAACTAGAAACCTTGTCGACCTACTTACAGTCGTCCAATAGTGGTCGACCTAGACACTGTTGAACTAAGTCTATTCTATCTATCATACCACACCCATTTAGCTATTGGATCCTGCATACACAAAAAGGGGGGTAATTCAGATTTTATTGCTAGGCAGCGATTTTTGCTATCCTGGGTTCAGATAGTCGCCACCTACGGGGGGAGTGTATTTTCGCTGTGTAAGTGTGTGAACGCATGTGTAGCAGATCTGCACAAACTGATTTTATGAAGTCTCTGCACAGCCCAAGACTTACTCAGCCGCTGCGATCACATCAGCCTGTTCGGGACTGGAATTGACGTCAGACACCCTACCTTCAAACGCTTGGACACACCTGCATTTTTCCAGACACTCCCCAGTTGCCACCCACAAATGCCCTCTTCCTGTCAATTTCCTCTGAATGCCCGTGCGGATCCTTCACGCAATCCCGTTGCAGGGCATCAATCCCCGTTGCAGTGGTGCAACGAGCCGGCGCAGTGCGGCTCTGACACATGCGCACTTTGGATCTGATCGCCCGCTGTGCGAAAACACACAGCAGCGATCAGATCTGAAAGACCCCCCCTATGAGAACTACAGATGGAGCCCTCCTCATCTATCCCTTTAATAGGATTAACAGAGCCTGGGCAGTCGGACTTAATCCCCTGCTGCAATACTTAGGGGGTCATTCAGATCTGATCGCTCGCTAGCTGGTTTTTGCAGTCCTGTGTTCGCATAGTCGCCGCCCATAGGGGAGTGTATTTTTGCTTTGCAAGTGTGCGATCGCATGTGCAGCCAAGCGGTACAAAAAAACTTTATGCAGTTTCTGAGTTGCCCAGAACTTACTCAGCCGCTGCGATCACTTCAGCCTGCAAAAAACGCTAGCGAGCGATCAGATCTGAATGACCCCCTTAATCCCCTGCTGTATTGTTCTCTCTGTATTGTATTGTAGCTGAGAACAATAGATGAAAGGCTTATGCTAATAACCCATGGTGCACCTAGGCACAGCAGAGAAGGCTAGATGAGCGAGGCAACATCTGTATATGAAGCTACTGGTACTTTGTAAAATAATAATCAACTTTGCAAATGAGCAGATCTATGTAGTGTGCAGCCGCAATCCAATCTCTTGCAGCCACACACCACATAGATCTGCTCAGCTGCAATGCTGATAATTTTTTCAAAAAGTACAAGGTAAGCTTCAAATAGTTAGTATTCATAGCTCAATGAATAGATTTTCTGACTGCAATGCCACAGGCAATGGGTTCAAATCCCGGGTATGTTAGCATCTTGAAATGTAATAAAGGACGGTGTGACTGAATAACAAAGAAATCTCAAGTTGAGTTCATGAATCTTGTATAGGTTTTAGCGACAGAAGGGGTCAGGATAGAAGACAGCTACAGACTAGAGATGATGGTGAAACTAATTAAAACAGATAATTGACAAGTGCCATCAACGGCACCCCCTGCCATGCAGCGCTATGTGCGGTGCCCCCTTTGCACACACCTAGTTATGGCCCTGCCTGTATACTACAAATAAACCAAAGTTACTTGTCAAGTCTATCCAGTCGGTGTGCTCCAACAGTTCTTTCCGCTGCTGTCCAATATTCACCACCTTGTGCACACCGCAGAATAGTACACACATATCAACAAAAACAAAATGCCACTTCAAATTTAGCAAACCAGAGCCTATTACATACATTTTATATATATATATATATATATATATATATATATATATATATATATGTTTTTATTTATTAACAGATTCTTATATAGCGCAGCAAATTACGATGCACTTTACAATTGGACACATTGGACACAATGATACAACAAAACTGGGTAATAACCAAACAGTCAGAGGTAGGAAGGCCCTGCTCGCAAGCTTACAATCTATAGGGAAATAGCCATTGATACACAAGGAAAGGCACTATCTATTGTATATTTGTCCACCAGATTGAAATGGTTCTAGGTGGACTGCATGATGTCACATCACAGCAATGATGAACCCTGGTCAGAAAGAAGGGAGAGTGAAGAAAGAGAAAATATGTGGAGGATATGTGCGGACTTTACAGTGGGGATATAATCGGATAGGAAAGCTTATGAGTGAGCGGTTCTGGAATGTGATAAGCTAGCCTGAAGAGGAGAGCTTTCAGGGAACGTTTGAAGGTTTGGAGACTAAGGGAGAGCCTTATTGTGCGTGGTAGGGAATTCCAAGTCCTGCAATCGTGCATGGGAGCAAGTAATGAGTGTGGATAAGAGTCATAGATCTTGTGAAGATCGGAGAGGTCGGGCTGGGAGATATTTTGAGATGAGCGAAGAGATGTACATTGGTGTAGTATGGTTAATGGCCTTATGTGTGAGTAAAAGGAGATTTATGGTAAGAACTTACCTTTGTTAAATCTTTCTGCGAGGTACACTGGGTTCCACAGGGATAACATTGGGGTGTGGAGTTGGATCTTGGTCCGAGGCACCAACAAGCTAAAAGTTTTGACTGTTCCCAGGATGCTTAGCGCCTCTTCCTCTATTACCCCGCCTCCGTGCACAGGAGCTCAGTTTTGTTAACCAGTCCAATGCAGTAGCAGGTAAAAGAGACGACAACCGTTAGTAGCCACATACACCATCTTCTCCTGTCGTGAGAATGTGGTGTATCAGCGGCTAATGCCATACAAACCCAAAGAAGCTAAGTGCGTCAGGGTGGGCGCCCTGTGGATCCCAGTGTACCTCGCAGAAAGAGATTTAACAAAGGTATGTTCTTACCATAAATCTCCTTTTCTGCTGCGGGGTACACTGGGCTCCACAAGGATTGGACAATGGGGTGTAGAGTAGGATCTTGATCCGAGGCACCAACAGGCTCAAAGCTTTGACTGTTCCCAGAATGCACAGCACCGCCTCCTCTATAACCCCGCCTCCCTGCACAGGAGCTCAGTTTTGTAAGTTGGTGCTGCAGTAAGCAGGCACTTAACAGGGGGGCTGCTCCAGACAGCCCTAAAAAGAGCTTTTTTCGTGAGAAAAAAGTGAAGACTTCAAGGGCAGCAGCGGTGGTAAATGTCAGGAGACATTCACTGCTGCAGCTCCAGCTCTCCCCAGCGGCGCTGTACACTCCCGAGCCCTGGTTGCCGGGTACCTACAGCGGAGGCTCCGGTTTTCTTCACGTTAGACACACATGGCTGGGGCTCTCCAGGATCGTGTGGCCGCGCTTCGGGAGGTGGTAAGTGGGTCTCGCTTGCGGGACCCGTTCTTTATCGCGATCCGGCGCGGTCAGTGGGAGGCGGGCTGCGTGCGCTGGCGGTGGACACTGTGGCAGTACAGGCGATCCCACTAGATCACCAGGGCATGGGCGCAGGTCAGGTTTTCTCTCTACACCGATTTTTATATCGCCCACAGTACCCGGTGGTTTTGCCAGCAGAGGGGACAAGGCTTAGACCTGAAGCCCCTCCCCCAGCCCCAGGGCGCCATTTCTAGCAAGTGTTCCCGCACTGGAGCTGCATCTCTATCTTTTCCTCACTCCCTGTCAGTGTCTGCGGCGCCATTACTCCTCAGCTCACTGTTCCTGGGACTGCTTGGGCAAATCCTCCTATGTAAAGCCGCCTGGTTGTCAGCGCTGTGCCTTTACATGACACTTAAGTATTCTACCTGCCTTTTTAGACAGGGATAGTGAAGAAAGAGTGCATTTAGTCAGGGTTTTATAGTACAATTACCCTGTGATATACATCCAGTTCTTACTGTGTACTGTTATATCTATTGTTATATAGCTGTGTAAGCTGGTCCGGTGCAGTATTATTGTCAGTAATAACCTCTGCATTGTACAAACTGTGACTTTCTGTGTGTGCATTTGATAGCTGAGTGTTGTCCATTTCGTGTCTTTCACTCAACTTGCATATTCTATAACCTGAGGGGGCTTGGTGCGTCAGGTTTTATCTAATACAGGTTGAGTATCCCATATCCAAATATTCCGAAATACGGAATATTCCGAAATACGGAATTTTTTCACTGAGAGTGAGATAGTGAAACCTTTGTTTTTTGATGGCTCAATGTACACAAACTTTGTTTAATACACAAAGTTATTAAAAATATTGTATTAAATGACCTTCAGGCTGTGTGTATACGGTGTATAGGAAACAAAAATGAATTGTGTGAATGTACACACACTTTGTTTAATGCACAAAGTTATTAAAAATATTGGCTAAAATGACCTTCAGGCTGTGTGTATATGGTGTATATGTAACATAAATGCATTCTGTGCTTAGACTTAGGTCCCATCGCCATGATATCTCATTATGGTATGCAATTATTCCAAAATACGGAAAAATCTGATATCCAAAATACTTCTGGTCCCAAGCATTTTGGATAAGGGATACTCAACCTGTATAGGATTTTCACAAAGATATACTGTTTTACGTATTTTTCTCTGTGATTTAGTCACCATATCTCTCCTTTATCTCTGCTAGTGCTGACTACACTGCGCAAGGGTTTGGGTTTAGAGGTATAGTGCTGCTGATAATTGTACTGTGTTACCTCATACTGCAAGTTATATCATGTCTGCTTCTGAGGGTAACGGTTCTGGGGCTGAACACACTGCCAGTGTTGCTGAAGCCACAGACCCATATGAGGAGAATATAGCAGCTGTGGGCTATGGTTCTGGGGGCTCCTTGCCCCCCAGTGGGACTGTGGCAACGGAGGCACATACTGACCCACCGTGGGCCACTTTTTCCACGCTTCTGCATACGCTAGTTCATAAACTAACACCCCCTATGGGACCCCCAATGCGGTACAACCGTATGTGGTCCCTGCAGCTAACCCGCCGTGGGCGGACGATTTATCTGCTCAATTAAAGAAGTTGAACCAGTCCCTGACTACAAAAAAAGTCTGACCATCGCTCGCCTAAGTCCAAGGGGTCCTCTAAGCGAGCGCTTGTCTCCTCACAATCCACTGCTGTCACTGACACCTCATCTGATGAAAACGGCACGTACACTGACCCCACAGGTTCTGACTCAGATACGGCTGATGGGGAGGGTAGTTCACATGTGGATGTTCCTGATCCTTTGGAGGCTATTAAGTTAATTCTACAGATTACGGATGATCCCGAGCCATCCGTCTCTCCTAAGAAACCAGATAGGTTCAAGCGTCAGAAGGTGGTTAAACAAGTTTTACCTCACTCTGACCACCTAGTGGATATACGTCAGGAACCCTGGGAAAACCCGGGTACGAAGTTTGTGCCTCAAAAGAAGATGCTGGCTCGCTATCCCCTCGCGCCAGAGCTGTCTAAGAATTGAGAACGCCTCCTCCAGTGGACTCACATGTGGCTAGGATGGTGGTTTCCTCAGCTCTGCCTGTCCACTACCGTCACGTCTCTAAAAGAGCCGACGGATAAGCGTGTGGAGGGTTGTCTGAAAGAGATTTACACCCTCACGGGTGCTGCACAAAGGCCCACTATTCCAGCTACATGGGCTGCAGAGGCTATTGAAGCATGGGCCTTGGAGTTAGAAGCTGAAATCTTCTCTGACCATGCTAGACAATGCTCGTCATATATTGTCACAGCTTCTCGCTATATTAAAGAGGCGGCTTCTGATGCCGGTATCCTAGCAGCCAAGGCCTCTACTACGTCAGTCCTGGCTCGCCGGATACTGTGGCTGAGATCCTGGTCTGTGGATCTGGACTCTAGAAAAACCCTGGAGGTACTCCCTTTCAAGGGAGATATTCTGTTTGGGGAGGACTTAAATAAGATAGTGGCTGACTTGGCTACTGCCAAAACTGCCTGTCTGCCAAATACTATTCCTTCTGTGTCGAAGGCTAAAGGTACGTCCTTTCGCCCCTTTCGCCCTTCAGGTAAAGCAAAAGGTCAGGCGTACCACAAGAGGACCCGCACTTCCAAACCTGGTAAACCGAAGCCCAAAAGAGCCTGGGCTGCCCGGCAGCCAGCTTCCAAGACCGATAAGCCTGCCGCATGACGGGGCGGGCCTCCCCCTGGGGGATCCCAGGGTGGGGGGCCGGCTTCTAGGGTATACCCAGGAATGGTTGAAGACCACTTCAGATGCCTGGGTACGGGTAGTCGTCACTCAAGGTTACGCCATAGCCTTCAAAAACCGACCCCCTCATCGATTTTGCCAGACAAAGGCAAACACTCTGCATTTGGTGGAACAGACCCTCCTGGATATAGGAGTTGTAGTACAGGTGCCTCTTGCTCAGAGGGGCCGGGGGTACTATTCTCCGCTGTTTCTAGTCCCGAAACCGAATGGGTCCTCCCGGCCCATTCTCAACCTCAAGGCATTGAACAGGTTTGTGATGGTTTCCAAGTTCCGTATGGAAACCCTTTGCTCTATAGTTCTGGCCTTGGAACCTGGGGACTACATGGTCTCCCTGGATATACAGGATGCTTACCTGCATATTCCTATAGCAGCGTCACATCAGCAATACCTGAGGTTTGCTATTGGCAACCTCCATTACCAGTTTCGGGTGTTACCTTTTGCTTTAACAACGGCTCCGTGAGTCTTCACCAAAGTAATGGCGGTGATGACGGTGGTACTCTGCCGTCAAGGGGTCAGGGTACTGCCGTACCTGGACGACTTGTTAATCCTGGCAAATTCCCCAGAACTTCTCCTACGTCATCTGGATATGACGGTTCGGTTTCTACAAGCCCACGGGTGGCTCATCAACTGGAAGAAATCCTCCATGGTCCCTGCTCAGAGCATGGTGCACCTGGGAGCGCTATTGGACACTCACAACCAGCGGTTGTTCTTGTCTCAGGAGAAAGTCCTGAAGCTTCAGGACAGGATTCGTTGCTTCCTTTCTCGTCCGCAAGTGTCGATACATTCGGCAATGCAGGTGCTGGGCCTCATGGGCTCAGTATTCGACATGGTGGAGTATGCTCAATTCCATTCTCAGCCCCCCCAGAGGCTGATTCTAGCCAAGTGGGACGGCCTACCTCACCGGATCAGGTCTCAAATGATCTCATTGACTCCGGAGGTCCGTCTGTCGCTACTTTGGTGGCTCCAGGACCAACAATTGTGCAGGTGCCGTCCCTTCTGGATATCCAACTGGGTCCTGTTGACGACAGATGCCAGTCCTTGAGGTTGGACGCGGTGCTGGAGCAACACTCCCTTCAGGGTCGGTGGACCAAGGAGGAATCTCTCCTCTCGATCAACATTCTGGAATTGCGGGCGGTCTTCAATGCGTTGAACCTGGCCCAGCAGAACCGTCCTGTTCAAGTACAGTCGGACAACGCCACCACAGTGGATTACATAAATCATCAAGGCGGCACTCGAGACCGTTTGGCACTGACGAACGTTTCACGGATTCTACGTTGGGCGTAACGCCATCTACCAGCCATATCGGCAATATTCATTCCGGGAGTTCTGAATTGGGAAGCGGACTTTCTCAGTCGTCAGGACGTGCATGCCGGCGAGTGGGGCCTCCATCCAGAAGTGTTTCAACTCCTAGTGGAAAAGTGGGGTCTTCCAGATGTAGATCTGATGGCGTCTCGACACAATCACAAGGTTCCGGTCTTTGGAGCAAGGACAAGGGATCATCAAGCGGCATTCGTGGATGCGCTGGCGGTGCCGTGGAGGTTTCGGCTGCCGTACGTGTTCCCTCCGGTGTCACTCCTGCCCAGGGTAATTCGGAAGTTCAAGCAAGAAAAAGGAAATCTGCTTCTCATAGCTCCGGCGTGGCCCAGACGGCACTGGTTCTCAGACCTGCAAGGCCTATCGTCAGAGCGTCTACTTCTACTTCCACAACGCCCAGACCTCCTTGTTCAGGGCCCCTGTGTCTACCAGGACCTAGCCCGGCTGGCTTTGACGGCGTGGCTCTTGAAGCTTCCGTCTTGAGGGCTAAGGGTTTTTCTGAAGAGGTCATTAAAACTATGTTGCGGGCCCGGAAACCGGCTTCTGCTCGGATTTACCATAGGGTCTGGAATTCCTACTTTGGTGCGCATCTAATAATTATGACGCTTCCAAGTTTAGTACAGCCAAACTTTTGGCTTTTCTGCAGCAGGGCCTAGATTTAGTCCTGCGTCTGGCCTCCCTCAAGGTTCATAATTTTGCCTTGTCGGTGTGGTTTCAGAGAAAAATTGCGACTTTACCTGATGTTCATACTTTCACTCAGGGTGTGTTGCGTATCCAACCTCCCTATGTCCTGCCTGTGGCTCCTTGGGACTTGTCGGTGGTTTTGGAGGCGTTGCAGGAGCCTCCGTATGAACCCCTGGGTTCAGCTGACCTTAAGTGGCTTTCCCTTAAGGCGGTGTTCTTGCTGGCTATTGCCTCTGCTAGAAGAGTGTCGGATCTGGGTGCCTTGTCTTGTAGTTACCCATATCTGATTTTTCACCATGACCGGGCGGTTCTTAGGACTCGTCCCGGATATTTGCCTAAGGTGGTTTCTTCGTTCCACCTTAATCAGGAGATTGTGGTTCCGGCCTTTGTCTCTCCTGATTTGTCTCCCAAAGACCGGTCTTTGGATGTGGTACGGGCTCTCCGTATCTATGTGAAGAGAACTGCTTCTATTCGAAAATCTGATTCTCTCTTTGTTTTGTTTGGATTTCACAAACGTGGCTGGCCTGCTCACAAGCAGACCCTGGCCAGATGGATTAGAATGGCGATTGCACATGCTTATGTGAGGGCTTGTCTGTCAGCTCCTGCTCACATCACAGCCCATTCTACTCGGTCTGTTGGACCTTCTTGGGCGGCCCACCATGATGCGACCCTTGAACAATTCTGCAAGGCGGCTACGTGGTCCTCAGGGAACACGTTCATAAGGTTCTATGCCTTCGATACTGCCGCTTCCCAGGATGCTTCCTTTGGACGGTGGGTTCTTGTGCCCGCTACAGTGCGTTCCCTCCCATAAGGAACTGCTTTAGGATATCCCCATTGTCCAATCCTTGTGGAGCACAGTGTACCCCGCAGCAGAAAACAAGATTTATGGTAAGAACTTACCTTTGTTAAATCTCTTTCTGCGAGGTGCACTGGGCTCCACAAGGCGCCCACCCTGATGCACTTAGCTTCTTTGGGTTGGAATGGCATTAGCCGCTGACACTTCTCCTGTCGTGAGAGTGTGGTGTATATGGCTACTAACCGTTGTCGTCTCTTTTCCTGCTACTGCATTGGGCTGGTTAACTAAAAACTGAGCTCCTGTGCAGGGAGGCGGGGTTATAGAGGAGGCGGCGCTGTGCATTCTGGGAACAGTCAAAGCTTTGAGCCTGTTGGTGCCTCGGATCAAGATCCTACTCTACACCCCATTGTCCAACCCTTGTGGAGCCCAGTGTACCTCGCAGAAAGAGATTTAACAAAGGTAAGTTCTTACCATAAATCTCGTTTTCTGCAGCGGGGTATGCTGGGGTTCCACAGGGATAACATCGGGGTTGTCCTAAAGCAGTTCCTCATGGGAGGGGATGCACTGTAGTGGGCACAAATACCCGGCGTCCAAAGGAGGCATCCTTGGAGGCGGAAATATCGAAGGCATAGAACCTTATGAACATGTTCACTGAGGACCATGTAGCCGCCTTGCACAATTGTTCGAGGGTCGCACCACGGCGGGCCGCCCAAAAAGGTTCAACAGACTGAGCAGAATCAGCTTTAATGGTAGCAGGAGCTGGAAGGCCATCCTGTACATAAGCAAGTGCAATCACCATTCTAATCCATGCTTGTTAGCAGGCCAGCCACATTTGTGAAAACCAAAAAGGACAAATAGGGAATCAGATCTCCGAAGAGAAGCTGTCCTCTTCACATAAATACGGAGAACCCGTACCACATCCAAAGCTCTTTGGAGGATAAACCTGGAGAGGTAAAAGCCGGATCCACAATCTCTTGGTTAAGGTGGTAAGATGACACCACCTTAGGCAGATAACCAGGGTGGGTTCTAAGAACCGCAGACACAGTAAAAAATCCGAAAGGGTGATTGACAGGACAAGGCACCCAAGTCTGAAACCCGTCTAGCAGATACAATAGCCAGAAGAAACAAGACCTTAAGAGTAAGCCACTTAAGGTCCACAGACTCAAGAGGTTCAAATGGAGACTCTTGTAAGGCGTCCAGAACAACCAACAAATCCCAAGGAGCCACAGGCGGGACATAAGGAGGTTGAATCTGTAAAACACCATGAGTATGAACGTCAGGCAAAGACGAAATTTTTCTCTGAAATGATAAGGCAGAAATATGAACCTTGAGGGAGGCCAGACGAAGGCCTAAGTCCAGGCCCTGTTGCAGGAAAGCCAAAAGTTTGGCAGTACTGAACTTGCATGCATCATAATTGTGAGTCGCACACCAGGCAAAGTAAGAATTCCAGACCCTATGATAAATCCGAGCAGAAGCCGATTTACGGGCCTTCATCATAGTTTGAATGACCGCCTCAGAAAAACCTTTGGCCCTCAGTACGGAAGCTTCAAAAGCCACTCAGTCAAAACCAGCCAGGCCAAATCCTAGTAGACACAAGGGCCCTGAATGAGGAGGTCTGGGCGCTGCAGAAGCAGAAGAGGACGCTCTATCGATAGACCCTGCAGGTCTGAGAACCAATGCCGTCTGGGCCACGCTGGAGCGATTAGAATTAGTATTCCTCTTTCTTGCTTGAACTTCCTTATCACCCTGGGCAGAAGTGACACAGGAGGGAACACGTACAGCAGCCGAAACTTCCATGGAATTGCCAGTACGTCCACGAACGCTGCTTGAGGATTCCTTATCCTTGCTCCGAAGACCGGAACTTTGTGATTGTGTCATGATGCCATTAGGTCTACATCTGGTAGACCCCACTTGTCCATGAGGATAGAAAGACTCCTGGATGAAGGCTCCACTCTCCGGCGTGCACGTCCTGACGACAAAGGAAGTCCGCTTCCCAGTTTAGGATCCCCCGGAATGAACACTGCCGGTATGGCTGGCAGATGGCGTTCCACCCAACAAAGAATCTTTGACACTTCCATCAGTGCTTTGCGGCTTCGGATGCCGCCTTGATGATTTATGTACGCCACCGTGGTGGCGTTGTCCGACTGTACCTGAACAGGCCTGTTCTTTATTAGAGGCAGGGCTAGTGTCAACGAATTGAACACTGCCCGCAATTCCAGAATGTTTATCGGGAGGAGGGATTCCTCCCTGTTCCACCGACCCTGAACAGAGTGTTGCTCCAACACCACTCCCAAACGCCGCAGACTGGCATCCGTCGTCAGAAGCACCCAGTTGGAGACCCAGAATGGACGACCCCTGCTCAGTTGTTGGTCCTTCAGCCGCCAAGTCAGTGACAGACGGACTTCCGGAGTCAAGGATATCATGTGAGACCTGATTCGGTGAGGCAGGCCATCCCACTCAGAGAGAAACAACCTCTGCAGAGGGTGGGAATGAAATTGAGCGTACTCCACCAAGTCGAAAGCCGACACCATGAGGCCTAGTACTTGCATCGCCGAGTGTATCGACACACGCGGACGAGAGAGGAAGCAACATATCTTGTCCTGAAGCTTTAGGACTTTCTCCTGTGACAAAAACAACCTCTGGTTGTGTGTGTCCAACAACGCTCCCAGATGCACCATGCTCTGGGCAGGGACCTGGGATGATATCTTTCAGTTGATGAGCCACCCGTGGGCTTGCAGAACCTGGACCGTCAGATCCAAATGACGGAGTAGAACTTCTGGGGAATTAGCCAGGTTCAGCAGGTCGTCCAGATACGGCAGGATCCGGATGCCCCGACGGTGGAGTCAAGCCGCCATCATAACTGCCATGACCTTGGTGAAAATTTGCGGAGCCGTGGTCAGACCGAATGGTAAGGCCCAGAATTGGTAATGGAGATTGCCAATAGCAAACCGCAGGTACTGCTGATGTGACATGGCAATAGGGATATGCAGGTAAGCATCCTGTATATCCAGGGATACCATATAGTCCCCTGGTTCCAAAGCCAGGACAATAGAGCGAAGGGTCTCCATACGAAACCTGGAGACCCTCACAAAGATTTGAGATTGAGAATTGGCCGTGAGGAACCATTCGGTTTGGGGACTAGGAACAGCGTTGAATAGTACCCCCTGCTCCTCTGAGCCAGAGGCACCGGCACTACCACTCCGGTGTCCAGGAGGGATTGTACCACTAAACAGAGAGTTGTTGCCTTCACCTGAACCGAAGGGATGTCTGTCAGGCAACAGCGAGGAGGAGGACGTGTCTTGAAGGATATAGCGTATCCGTGAGTGATGACTTCCAGTACCCAAGCGTACTCAACCATACCTGGGTAAACTGTAGAAGTCGGCCTCCCGCCATGGGATTCCCCAGGGGGAGGCCCGCCCCGTCATGCCGCAGGCTTGTCAGATTTGGAAGCCCAGGCACATTTAGGCTTGGGCTTGGTGGTTTTGGAAGTGCGAGACTATTTCGGGTACGCCTGACCCTTTGCTTTACTTTGAGGGCGAAAGGAACGAAAGGAAATACTCTTAGCCTTCGGGGCCGAAGGAGTAGTACTAGGTAGACATGCAGTCTTAGCAGACGCCAAGTCAGTGACAATCTTGTTGAGATCCTCACCAAAGAGGATGTTTCCTTTAAACGGAAGCACCTCCAGGGTTTTCTGAGAGTCCAAGTCCACCGACCAGAACTGCAACCAGAGAATACGGCGAGCCAAAATGGATGTCGTAGCAGCCTTGGCCGCCAGAACACCTGCATCTGAATCTGCTTCTTTAATGTAATGAGATGCCGTGACAATATAAGAGAGACATTATCTGGCATGTTCAGAAAATTTTCCTGAGCCCACTCCTCAATAGCTTCTGCAGCCCAAGTAGCCGCAAGGGTATAGATAGCTTTTAAGCAGCCCTCCACACGCTTATCTGTCGGCTTCTTGAGAGAAGTGACGGTAGTGACAGGCAGAGCAGATGACACCACCAGCCGAGCAATTTGCGAATCCACCGGCGGTGGCATTTCCCAATTTTTACTCAATTGTGTCGCAAGGGGATAGCGGGCTAGCATCTTCTTGTGCGGGGTGAGTTTCTTTCCTGGGTTCTCCCAGGATTCCTGACGTATGTCAACCAAGTGGTCAGAATGAGGTAAAACCAATTTAGTAACCTTCTAACGTTTGAACCTGTCCGGTTTCTTAGATGTAGTAGCAGGCTCAGGATCATCATCAATCTGAAGACTGAGCCTGATAGCCTCTAATAGATCAGGAACATCCACCTGTAAAACAGATTCCTCATCAGAAACGTCATGATCAGAGTCTGTGGGGTAAGTATACATGCCATCTTCATCGGAAGAGGTATCCGGAACATGCGTGGATTGAGAGGAAGTAATAGCCCGCTTAGAGAACTTCTTAGGTTTAGTCTTAGGCGGGCGAGGGTCAGGAATACGTTTATCCAAAGAGTTATTCAAGTGCTGCAACTGAGTGGACAGAGCATCTGTCCATGGCGGATTAACCGCAGGGACCATATAAGGCTGATAAGGCACAGGAGGTCCCATAGGGGGCGCAAGTCTAGTTACTAGCGCAGTCAGTAAATTAGAAAAGGCAGACCAAGGCGGGCCCTGATGTGCCCCCGTTGTTACAAACTGACTGGGGGGTACAGAACCCCCAAAACCTGAACCCTCCGCAGTCATGTTATCCTCAAATGCATCTGGGACATCATAACCACACATGGTGGAATCAGCCCCAGACCCATCGCCCCCTGTAGCTGACATGATATGAAAGCGTAAACCACGGGCGACACAGTACAATGTCAGGAGATAGAATACCTAACACAAACAGCATAAACAGAGGATTTCTTAGGTAAAATGTGACTGAAAAACACAGAAAAAATAAGAATTTACTTACCGATAATTCTATTTCTCGGAGTCCGTAGTGGATGCTGGGGTTCCTGAAAGGACCATGGGGAATAGCGGCTCCGCAGGAGACAGGGCACAAAAAGTAAAGCTTTAGGATCAGGTGGTGTGCACTGGCTCCTCCCCCTATGACCCTCCTCCAAGCCTCAGTTAGGATACTGTGCCCGGACGAGCGTACACAATAAGGAAGGATTTTGAATCCCGGGTAAGACTCATACCAGCCACACCAATCACACTGTACGACCTGTGATCTGAACCCAGTTAACAGTATGATAACAGCGGAGCCTCTGAAAAGATGGCTCACAACAATAATAACCCGATTTTTGTAACTATGTACAAGTATTGCAGATAATCCGCACTTGGGATGGGCGCCCAGCATCCACTACGGACTCCGAGAAATAGAATTATCGGTAAGTAAATTCTTATTTTCTCTATCGTCCTAGTGGATGCTGGGGTTCCTGAAAGGACCATGGGGATTATACCAAAGCTCCCAAACGGGCGGGAGAGTGCGGATGACTCTGCAGCACCGAATGAGAGAACTCCAGGTCCTCCTCAGCCAGGGTATCAAATTTGTAGAATTTAGCAAACGTGTTTGCCCCTGACCAAGTAGCTGCTCGGCAAAGTTGTAAAGCCGAGACCCCTCGGGCAGCCGCCCAAGATGAGCCCACTTTCCTTGTGGAATGGGCTTTTACTGATTTTGGCTGTGGCAATCCTGCCACAGAATGTGCAAGCTGAATTGTACTACAAATCCAACGAGCAATCGTCTGCTTAGAAGCAGGAGCACCCGCTTGTTGGGTGCATACAGGATAAACAGCGAGTCAGATTTTCTGACTCCAGCCGTCCTGGAAACATATATTTTCAAGGCCCTGACAACGTCAAGCAACTTAGAGTCCTCTAAGTCCCTGGTAGCCGCAGGTACCACAATAGGTTGGTTCATGTGAAATGCAGAAACCACCTTAGGTAGAAATTGAGGACGAGTCCTCAATTCCGCCCTGTCAGAATGAAAAATTAAGTAAGGCCTTTTATATGATAAAGCCGCCGATTCTGACACACGCCTGGCTGAAGCCAAGGCTAACAGCATCGACACCTTCCATGTGAGATATTTTAAGTCCACAGTGGAAAGTGGTTCAAACCAATGTGACTTTAGAAAACTCAACACCACATTGAGATCCCAAGGTGCCACTGGAGGCACAAAAGGAGGCTGTATGTGCAGCACCCCTTTTACAAATGTCTGAACTTCAGGTACTGAAGCCAGTTCTTTCTGGAAGAAAATCGACAGGGCCGAAATTTGAACCTTAATGGACCCTAATTTTAGGCCCATAGACAGTCCTGTTTGCAGGAAATGAAGGAAACGACCCAGTTGAAATTCCTCTGTAGGGGCCTTCTTGGCCTCACACCACGCAACATATTTACGCCAAATGCGGTGATAATGTTTTGCGGTTACGTCCTTCCTGGCTTTGACCAGAGTAGGGATGACTTCTTCTGGAATGCCTTTTTCCCTCAGGATCCGGCGTTCAACCGCCATGCCGTCAAACGCAGCCGCGGTAAGTCTTGGAACAGACAAGGCTCCTGCAGTAGCAGGTCCTTTCTTAGAGGTAGAGGCCACGGTTCGTCCGTGAGCATCTCTTGAAGTTCCGGGTACCAAGTCCGTCTTGGCCAATCCGGAACCACGAGTATAGTTCTTACTCCTCTCCTTCTTATGATTCTCAGTACTTTTGGTATGAGAGGCAGAGGAGGGAACACATACACTGACTGGTACACCCACGGCGGTACCAGAGCGTCCACTGCTATTGCCTGAGGGTCCCTTGACCTGGCGCAATATCTGTCCAGTTTTTTGTTGAGGCGGGACGCCATCATGTCCACCTTTGGTTTTTCCCAACGGTTTACAATCAGGTGGAAGACTTCTGGGTGAAGTCCCCACTCTCCCGGGTGAAGGTCGTGTCTGCTGAGGAAGTCTGCTTCCCAGTTGTCCACTCCCGGAATGAATACTGCTGACAGTGCTATCACATGATTTTCCGCCCAGCGAAGAATCCTTGCAGCTTCTGCCATTGCCCTCCTGCTTCTCGTGCCGCCCTGTCTGTTTACGTGGGCGACTGACGTGATGTTGTCCGATTGGATCAACACCGCCTGACCCTGAAGCAGAGGTTTTGCTTGACTTAGGGCATTGTAAATGGCCCTTAGTTCCAGAATGTTTATATGAAGAGACGTTTCCAGGCTTGACCACAGGCCCTGGAAATTCCTTCCCTGTGTGACTGCTCCCCAGCCTCTCAGGCTGGCATCCGTGGTTACCAGGATCCAATCCTGAATGCCAAATCTGCGGCCCTCTAGTAGATGAGCACTCTGCAGCCACCACAGGAGAGACACCCTTGTCCTTGGCGACAGGGTTATCCGCTGATGCATCTGCAGATGCGATCCGGACCATTTGTCCAGTAGATCCCACTGAAATGTTCTTGCATGGAATCTTCCGAATGGAATCGCTTCGTAAGAAGCCACCATTTTCCCTAGGACCCTCGTGCACTGATGCACTGAGACCTGTCCTGGTTTTAGGAGGTTCCTGACTAGCTCGGATAACTCCCTGGCCTTCTCCTCCGGGAGAAACACCTTCTTCTGGACTGTGTCCAGAATCATTCCTAGGAACAGTAGACGTGTCGTTGGAATCAGCTGCGATTTTGGAATATTTAGAATCCACCCGTGCTGACGTAACACTACCTGAGATAGTGCTACTCCGACTTCTAACTGTTCCCTGGATCTTGCCCTTATCAGGAGATCGTCCAAGTAAGGGATAATTAAAATGTCTTTTCTTCTTAGAAGAATCATCATTTCGGCCATTACCTTGGTAAAGACCCGAGGTGCCGTGGACAATCCAAACGGCAGCGTCTGAAACTGATAATGACAGTTTTGTATAAGCATCCTTGATGTCCAGAGACACCATATAGTCCCCTTCTTCCAGGTTTGCTATCACTGCTCTGAGTGACTCCATCTTGAATTTGAACCTTTTTATGTAAGTGTTCAAGGATTTCAGATTTAAAATTGGTCTCACCGAGCCGTCCGGCTTCGGTACCACAAACAGCGTGGAATAATACCCCTTTCCTTGTTGCAGGAGGGGTACCTTGATTATCACCTGCTGGGAATACAGCTTGTGAATGGCTGCCAAAACTGCCTCCCTGTCGGAGGGAGACTTTGGTAAAGCAGACTTCAGGAAACGACGAGGGGGAAACGCCTCGAATTCCAGTTTGTACCCCTGCGATACTACCTGTAGAATCCAGGGATCCACTTGCGAGTGAGCCCACTGCGCGTTGAAATTCTTGAGACGGGCCCCCACCATATCTGAGTCTGCTTGTAAAGCCCCAGCGTCATGCTGAAGACTTGGCAGAAGCAGGGGAGGGCTTCTGCTCCTGTGAAGCGGCTGCATGGTGCAGTCTTTTTCCTCTTCCTCTGCCCCGGGGCAGAAAAGAGTGGCCTTTTGCTCGCTTGTACTTATGGGAACGAAAGGACTGAGTTTGAAAAGACGGTGTCTTTTTCTGCTGATGTGGAGTGACCTGGGGTAAAAAGGTGGATTTTCCAGCCGTTGCCGTGGCCACCAGGTCCGATAGACCAGCCCCAAATAACTCCTCCCCTTTATACGGCAATACTTCCATGTGCCGTTTGGAATCCACATCCCCTGACCACTGTCGCGTCCATAACGCTCTTCTGGCAGAGATGGACATAGCACTTATTCTTGATGCCAGGGTGCAAATATCCCTCTGTGCATCACGCATATATAGTAGTGCATCCTTTAAATGTTCTATAGTTAACAAAATATTGTCCCTATCCAGGGTATCAATATTCTCGGTCAGGGAATCCGACCATGCGACTCCAGCACTGCACATCCAGGCTGAGGCGATTGCTGGTCGCAGTATAACACCAGTATGTGTGTATATACTTTTTAGGATATTTTCCAGCCTTCTATCAGCTGGTTCTTTGAGGGTAGCCGTATCAGGAGACGGTAACGCTACTTGTTTTGATAAACGTGTGAGCGCCTTATCTACCCTAGGGGGTGTTTCCCAACGCGCCCTAACCTCTGGCGGGAAAGGATATAATGCTAATAATTTTTTAGAAATTAGCTGTTTTTTATCGGGGGAAACCCACGCTTTTTCACACACCTCATTTATTTCCTCTGACTCAGGAAAAAATATTGGTAGTTTTTTCTCTCCCCACATAATACCCTTCTTTGTGGTACTTGTAGTGTCAGAAAGGTTCAATGCCTCTTTCATTGCCGTGATCATGTAACGTGTGGCCCTACTGGACATTACGTTTGTCTCGTCACCGTCGACACTAGACTCAGTATCTGTGTCAGGGTCTGTGTCGACCCACTGAGGTAACGGGCGTTTTAGCGCCCCTGACGGTGTCTGAGACGCCTGGACAGGCACTAATTGATTTGCCGGCTGTCTCATGTCGTCAACAGTTTTCTGCAAATTGCTGACATTATCACTTAATTGTTTAAATACAATCATCCAGTCAGGTGTCGACTCCCTAGGGGGTGACATCACCAACACAGGCAACTGCTCCGCCTCCACATAATTTTCCTCCTCATACATGTCGACACACGCGTACCGACACACAGCACACACACCGGGAATGCTCTGATAGAGGACAGGACCCCACTTAGCCCTTTGGAGAGACAGAGGGAGAGTCTGCCAGCACACACCCAGCGCTATATATATATATACAGGGATAACCTTATATAAGTGTTATTCCCTTATAGCTGCTGTTATTATCGTTATTTGCTGCCAAAAATGCCCCCCCCTTCTCTTTTTTACCCTGATTCTGAAGCAGGACTGCAGGGGAGAGTCAGGGAGCCGTCCTTCCAGCGGAGCTGTGAGGGAAAATGGCGCTTGTGTGCTGAGGAGATAGGCTCCGCCCCTTCACGACGTCCTTATCTCCCGCTTTTCTGTGTAAAATGGCAGGGGATTAAAATACATCCATATAGCCCAGGAGCTATATGTGATGTATTCTGTTTTGCCACCTAAGGTATTCCGTTATATTGCGTCTCAGGGCGCTCCCCCCCCAGCGCCCTGCACCCTCAGTGACCGGAGTGTGAAGTGTGCTGAGAGCAATGGCGCACAGCTGCGGTGCTGTGCGCTACCTTAGTCTGAAGACAGGATGTCTTCTGCCGCCGATTTCACCGGACCTCTTCGTCTCTTCTGGCTCTGTAAGGGGGACGGCGGCGCGGCTCCGGTGACCCATCCAGGCTGAACCTGTGATCATCCCTCTGGAGCTAGTGTCCAGTAGCCTAAGAAACCCGATCCACTCTGCACTCAGGTGAGTCCGTTTCTTCTCCCCTTAGTCCCACGATGCAGTGAGCCTGTTGCCAGCAGGACTCACTGAAAATAAAAAAACCTAACTAAACTTTTATTCTAAGCAGCTCAGGAGAGCCACCTAGATTGCACCCTTCTCGGCCGGGCACAAAAATCTAACTGAGGCTGGGAGGAGGGTCATAGGGGGAGGAGCCAGTGCACACCACCTGATCCTAAAGCTTTACTTTTTGTGCCCTGTCTCCTGCGGAGCCGCTATTCCCCATGGTCCTTTCAGGAACCCCAGCATCCACTAGGACGATAGAGAAATACAAAATACGTATATTCTGTGAAATACCTATATTATCTAATAACCCTGATGCACGGAGCCCCCTCAGGTTACATAATATAGGGATAGCAGTAGGAATGAGATTCATGGAGTAGAGATCACCCAGCAGCTATATGCACACACACACAGTCACATGTACAATGCAGGAATTATGACAAACAATAAAACTGCACTGGACTAGCAATACTATTACTGAGTAAAGCTATGTATATAAACAGATATATCAATGCACAGTAAAAACTGGATGAATATCACAGGGTACTTGTACTAAATAATAGAGATGAGCGCCGGAAATTTTTCGGGTTTTGTGTTTTGGTTTTGGGTTCGGTTCCGCGGCCGTGTTTTGGGTTCGACCGCGTTTTGGCAAAACCTCACCGAATTTTTTTTGTCGGATTCGGGTGTGTTTTGGATTCGGGTGTTTTTTTCAAAAAACACTAAAAAACAGCTTAAATCATAGAATTTGGGGGTCATTTTGATCCCAAAGTATTATTAACCTCAAAAACCATAATTTACACTCATTTTCAGTCTATTCTGAATACCTCACACCTCACAATATTATTTTTAGTCCTAAAATTTGCACCTAGGTCGCTGGATGACTAAGCTAAGCGACCCTAGTGGCCGACACAAACACCGGGCCCATCTAGGAGTGTCACTGCAGTGTCACGCAGGATGTCCCTTCCAAAAAACCCTCCCCAAACAGCACATGACGCAAAGAAAAAAAGAGGCGCAATGAGGTAGCTGTGTGAGTAAGATAAGCGACCCTAGTGGCCGACACAAACACCGGGCCCATCTAGGAGTGTCACTGCAGTGTCACGCAGGATGTCCCTTCCAAAAAACCCTCCCCAAACAGCACATGACGCAAAGAAAAAAAGAGGCGCAATGAGGTAGCTGTGTGAGTAAGATAAGCGACCCTAGTGGCCGACACAAACACCGGGCCCATCTAGGAGTGTCACTGCAGTGTCACGCAGGATGTCCCTTCCAAAAAACCCTCCCCAAACAGCACATGACGCAAAGAAAAAAAGAGGCGCAATGAGGTAGCTGTGTGAGTAAGATAAGCGACCCTAGTGGCCGACACACCGGGCCCATCTAGGAGTGGCACTGCAGTGTCACGCAGGATGTCCCTTCCAAAAAACCCTCCCCAAACAGCACATGACGCAAAGAAAAAAAGAGGCGCAATGAGGTAGCTGTGTGAGTAAGATAAGCGACCCTAGTGGCCGACACAAACACCGGGCCCATCTAGGAGTGTCACTGCAGTGTCACGCAGGATGTCCCTTCCAAAAAACCCTCCCCAAACAGCACATGACGCAAAGAAAAAAAGAGGCGCAATGAGGTAGCTGTGTGAGTAAGATAAGCGACCCTAGTGGCCGACACAAACACCGGGCCCATCTAGGAGTGGCACTGCAGTGTCACGCAGGATGTCCCTTCCAAAAAACCCTCCCCAAACAGCACATGACGCAAAGAAAAATTAAAGAAAAAAGAGGTGCAAGATGGAATTGTCCTTGGGCCCTCCCACCCACCCTTATGTTGTATAAACAGGACATGCACACTTTAACCAACCCATCATTTCAGTGACAGGGTCTGCCACACGACTGTGACTGAAATGACGGGTTGGTTTGGACCCCCACCAAAAAAGAAGCAATTAATCTCTCCTTGCACAAACTGGCTCTACAGAGGCAAGATGTCCACCTCATCATCATCCTCCGATATATCACCGTGTACATCCCCCTCCTCACAGATTATCAATTCGTCCCCACTGGAATCCACCATCTCAGCTCCCTGTGTACTTTGTGGAGGCAATTGCTGCTGGTCAATGTCTCCACGGAGGAATTGATTATAATTCATTTTAATGAACATCATCTTCTCCACATTTTCTGGATGTAACCTCGTACGCCGATTGCTGACAAGGTGAGCGGTGGCACTAAACACTCTTTCGGAGTACACACTTGTGGGAGGGCATCTTAGGTAGAATAAAGCCAGTTTGTGCAAGGGCCTCCAAATTGCCTCTTTTTCCTGCCAGTATAAGTACGGACTGTGTGACGTGCCTACTTGGATGCGGTCACTCATATAATCCTCCACCATTCTTTCAATGGTGAGAGAATCATATGCAGTGACAGTAGACGACATGTCCGTAATCGTTGTCAGGTCCTTCAGTCCGGACCAGATGTCAGCATCAGCAGTCGCTCCAGACTGCCCTGCATCACCGCCAGCGGGTGGGCTCGGAATTCTGAGCCTTTTCCTCGCACCCCCAGTTGCGGGAGAATGTGAAGGAGGAGATGTTGACAGGTCGCGTTCCGCTTGACTTGACAATTTTCTCACCAGCAGGTCTTTCAACCCCAGCAGACTTGTGTCTGCCGGAAAGAGAGATCCAAGGTAGGCTTTAAATCTAGGATCGAGCACGGTGGCCAAAATGTAGTGCTCTGATTTCAACAGATTGACCTCCCGTGAATCCTTGTTAAGCGAATTAAGGGCTCCATCCACAAGTCCCACATGCCTAGCGGAATCGCTCCGTGTTAGCTCCTCCTTCAATGTCTCCAGCTTCTTCTGCAAAAGCCTGATGAGGGGAATGACCTGACTGAGGCTGGCAGTGTCTGAACTGACTTCACGTGTGGCAAGTTAAAAGGGCATCAGAACCTTGCACAACGTTGAAATCATTCTCCACTGCGCTTGAGACAGGTGCATTCCACCTCCTATATCGTGCTCAATTGTATAGGCTTGAATGGCCTTTTGCTGCTCCTCCAACCTCTGAAGCATATAGAGGGTTGAATTCCACCTCGTTACCACTTCTTGCTTCAGATGATGGCAGGGCAGGTTCAGTAGTTTTTGGTGGTGCTCCAGTCTTCTGTACGTGGTGCCTGTACGCCGAAAGTGTCCCGCAATTCTTCTGGCCACCGACAGCATCTTATGCACGCCCCTGTCGTTTTTTAAAAAATTCTGCACCACCAAATTCAAGGTATGTGCAAAACATGGGACGTGCTGGAATTTGCCCATATTTAATGCACACACAATATTGCTGGCGTTGTCCGATGCCACAAATCCACAGGAGAGTCCAATTGGGGTAAGCCATTCCGCGATGATCTTCCTCAGTTGCCGTAAGAGGTTTTCAGCTGTGTGCGTATTCTGGAAAGCGGTGATACAAAGCGTAGCCTGCCTAGGAAAGAGTTGGCGTTTGCGAGATGCTGCTACTGGTGCCGCCGCTGCTGTTCTTGCGGCGGGAGTCCATACATCTACCCAGTGGGCTGTCACAGTCATATAGTCCTGACCCTGCCCTGCTCCACTTGTCCACATGTCCGTGGTTAAGTGGACATTGGGTACAACTGCATTTTTTAGGACACTGGTGAGTCTTTTTCTGACGTCCGTGTACATTCTCGGTATCGCCTGCCTAGAGAAGTGGAACGTAGATGGTATTTGGTAACGGGGGCACACTGCCTCAAGAAATTGTCTAGTTCCCTGTGAACTAACGGCGGATACCGGACGCACGTCTAACACCAACATAGTTGTCAAGGCCTCAGTTATCCGCTTTGCAGCAGGATGACTGCTGTGATATTTCATCTTCCTCGCAAAGGACTGTTGGACAGTCAATTGCTTACTGGAAGTAGTACAAGTGGGCTTACGACTTCCCCTCTGGGATGACCATCGACTCCCAGCAACAACAACAGCAGCGCCAGCAGCAGTAGGCGTTACACGCAAGGATGCATCGGAGGAATCCCAGGCAGGAGAGGACTCGTCAGAATTGCCAGTGACATGGCCTGCAGGACTATTGGCATTCCTGGGGAAGGAGGAAATTGACACTGAGGGAGTTGGTGGGGTGGTTTGCGTGAGCTTGGTTACAAGAGGAAGGGATTTACTGGTCAGTGGACTGCTTCCGCTGTCGCCCAAAGTTTTTGAACTTGTCACTGACTTATTATGAATGCGCTGCAGGTGACGTATAAGGGAGGATGTTCCGAGGTGGTTAACGTCCTTACCCCTACTTATTACAGCTTGACAAAGGCAACACACGGCTTGACACCTGTTGTCCGCTTTTCTGTTGAAATACCTCCACACTGAAGAGCTGATTTTTTTGGTATTTTCACCAGGCATGTCAACGGCCATATTCCTCCCACGGACAACAGGTGTCTCCCCGGGTGCCTGACTTAAACAAACCACCTCACCATCAGAATCCTCCTGGTCAATTTCCTCCCCAGCGCCAGCAACACCCATATCCTCCTCATCCTGGTGTACTTCAACACTGACATCTTCAATCTGACTATCAGGAACTGGACTGCGGGTGCTCCTTCCAGCACTTGCAGGGGGCGTGCAAATGGTGGAAGGCGCATGCTCTTCACGTCCAGTGTTGGGAAGGTCAGGCATCGCAACCGACACAATTGGACTCTCCTTGTGGATTTGGGATTTCGAAGAACGCACAGTTCTTTGCGGTGCTTTTGCCAGCTTGAGTCTTTTCAGTTTTCTAGCGAGAGGCTGAGTGCTTCCATCCTCATGTGAAGCTGAACCACTAGCCATGAACATAGGCCAGGGCCTCAGCCGTTCCTTGCCACTCCGTATGGTAAATGGCATATTGGCAAGTTTACGCTTCTCCTCCGACAATTTTATTTTAGGTTTTGGAGTCCTTTTTTTACTGATATTTGGTGTTTTGGATTTGACATGCTCTGTACTATGACATTGGGCATCGGCCTTGGCAGACGACGTTGCTGGCATTTCATCGTCTCGGCCATGACTAGTGGCAGCAGCTTCAGCACGAGGTGGAAGTGGATCTTGATCTTTCCCTAATTTTGGAACCTCAACATTTTTGTTCTCCATATTTTAATAGGCACAACTAAAAGGCACCTCAGGTAAACAATGGAGATGGATGGATACTAGTATACTTATGGATGGACTGCCGAGTGCCGACACAGAGGTAGCTACAGCCGTGGACTAACGTGCTAATATAGACTGGATGATTGATAATGAGATGAAATCAATATATATATGTATGTATATATAATATCACTAGTACTGCAGCCGGACAGGTAGATAATATATTTATTAGGTAATGATGACTGATGACGGACCTGCTGGACACTGTCAGCTCAGCAGCACCGCAGACTGCTACAGTAAGCTACTATACTATAGTAGTATGTACAAAGAAGAAAGAAAAAAAAAAAACCACGGGTAGGTGGTATACAATTATGGATGGACTGCCGAGTGCCGACACAGAGGTAGCTACAGCCGTGGACTAACGTACTGTGTCTGCTGCTAATATAGACTGGATGATTGATAATGAGATGAAATCAATATATATATGTATGTATATATAATATCACTAGTACTGCAGCCGGACAGGTAGATAATATATTTATTAGGTAATGATGACTGATGACGGACCTGCTGGACACTGTCAGCTCAGCAGCACCGCAGACTGCTACAGTAAGCTACTATACTATAGTAGTATGTACAAAGAAGAAAGAAAAGAAAAAAACCACGGGTAGGTGGTATACAATTATGGATGGACTGCCGAGTGCCGACACAGAGGTAGCTACAGCCGTGGACTAACGTACTGTGTCTGCTGCTAATATAGACTGGATGATTGATAATTAGATGAAATCAATATATATATATGTATGTATATATAATATCACTAGTACTGCAGCCGGACAGGTAGATAATATATTTATTAGGTAATGATGACTGATGACGGACCTGCTGGACACTGTCAGCTCAGCAGCACCGCAGACTGCTACAGTAAGCTACTATACTATAGTAGTATGTACAAAGAAGAAAGAAAAAGAAAAAAACCACGGGTAGGTGGTATACAATTATGGATGGACTGCTGAGTGCCGACACAGAGGTAGCTACAGCCGTGGACTAACGTACTGTGTCTGCTGCTAATATAGACTGGATGATTGATAATGAGATGAAATCAATATATATATGTATGTATATATAATATCACTAGTACTGCAGCCGGACAGGTAGATAATATATTTATTAGGTAATGATGACTGATGACGGACCTGCTGGACACTGTCAGCTCAGCAGCACCGCAGACTGCTACAGTAAGCTACTATACTATAGTAGTATGTACAAAGAAGAAAGAAAAAAAAAAAACCACGGGTAGGTGGTATACAATTATGGATGGACTGCTGAGTGCCGACACAGAGGTAGCTACAGCCGTGGACTAACGTACTGTGTCTGCTGCTAATATAGACTGGATGATTGATAATGAGATGAAATCAATATATATATGTATGTATATATAATATCACTAGTACTGCAGCCGGACAGGTAGATAATATATTTATTAGGTAATGATGACTGATGACGGACCTGCTGGACACTGTCAGCTCAGCAGCACCGCAGACTGCTACAGTAAGCTACTATACTCTATAGTAGTATGTACAAAGAAGAAAGAAAAAAAAAAAACCACGGGTAGGTGGTATACAATTATGGATGGACTGCCGAGTGCCGACACAGAGGTAGCTACAGCCGTGGACTAACGTACTGTGTCTGCTGCTAATAGAGAGTCTAGACTGGATGATAAATTATTGATAATGAGATGAAATCAATATAATATCACTAGTACTGCAGCCGGACAGGTACTATATATATTTATTATGTAATGACTGATGACGGACCTGCTGGACACTGTCAGGTCAGCACAGCACCGCAGACTGCTACAGTAAGCTACTATAGTAGTATGTATAAAGAAGAATGAAAAAAAAAAAAACACGGGTAGGTGGTATACAATATTATATATATATATATATATATATTATATACAATTATATATATATATATATATATATATATATATATATTAAACTGGTGGTGATTGATTATTAAACTGGTGGTCACTTCAGGACAGGTCACGTTGCAACTTGCAACTAGTACTCCGAGGCCTAAGCAGACAATCACAAAATATATTATTATACTGGTGGTCAGTGTGGTCACAACAATGGCAGTGTGGCACTGACTCTGGCAGCAAAAGTGTGCACTGTACGTTATATGTACTCCTGAGTCCTGCTCTCAGACTCTAACTGCTCCCCACTGTCAGTGTCTCCCCCACAAGTCAGATAATACACTTACAGTCACACTATCTAATCTATAAATATCACTTCAGCAAGTAGTATAGTAGTATACAGTATAGTAGTACTCCTCCTAATAATGCTCCCCGAAAATACTGTGTCTCTCTCTTCTCTAAACGGAGAGGACGCCAGCCACGTCCTCTCCCTATGACTCTCAATGCACGTGTGAAAATGGCGGCGACGCGCGGCTCCTTATATAGAATCCGAGTCTCGCGATAGAATCCGAGCCTCGCGAGAATCCGACAGCGTGATGATGACGTTCGGGCGCGCTCGGGTTAGCCGAGCAAGGCGGGAAGATCCGAGCCTGCTCGGACCCGTGTAAAAAACCTGAAGTTCGGGCGGGTTCGGATTCAGAGGAACCGAACCCGCTCATCTCTACTAAATAACCCTGAAGTATGCACTTGTTCTTAACTAACACTGTCTAAATGACATGTAGAAAACTTAAGTGTCCTGTAAATGCACAGCGCTGATGATGCAGGCGGCTTTACAGAGGAGGCATCACCCAGCAGTCCCAGAATCAGTGCAGCTGTGTGTGTAATGGTGCCCAAATGCTGTCAGGGTCGGTGAGGGAGACAGAGAGATGCAGCTCCAGGGCAGGAACATTTACTCTAATTGGCGCCCAGTAGCTGGGGGAGGAGCTACAGGCCAGAGCCTTATCCCCTTGCTGGACTTCACCACCGGGTACTGCGGGCCTTAATAAACTGGATTATAGCCTAATCCGACCTGTGCCCTTGCCCTGGTGGTCTAGTGGGGTCCCTGTACTGCCACAGTGTCCACGCCAGCGTGCACGGCCCGCCTCCTAATGGCCATGGCGGATCGCGATTTCCAGCGGGTACCGCCTGGGGGACCCTCTTACCTCCTCCATGAGTGCGGCCACGCGATCCCGGAGAACTTCGGTTAGTGTGTGTGCCCTGGGTGAAGAACCAGAGCCTCCGCTGTAAGTACCCAGCAACAAGGGACGCGGGAGTATACAGCGCGGCTGTGGGAGGTGATGGAGCTGCAGCAGGAGATATCAGAATGATATCTAGCACTAGAGTGCCTCTGCTGCAGCCCTTGAAGTCTTCTATCTTCTTTAAAATAGCTCTTCTTAGGGCTGCTGTGCAGGCAGCCCTGCCTGTTGGCTGCCTGCACTGCAGGCACCAACTTACAAAACTGAGCTCCTGTGCACGGAGGCGGGGTTATATAGGAGGTGGCGCTGAGCATCTTGGGAACAGTCAAAGCTTTTAGCCTGTTGGTGCCTCGGATCAAGATCCCACTCTACACCCCAATGTTATTCCCTGTGAAATACCAGTGTACCCTGCTGCAGAAAGTGAAGATATTTTTGCCCTCTATCTTCAAAATATCCCCAACATGAATTAAGTATTTGGATGTTCACCGTCATGGGGCTGGTTACTCCCAGGAGAGAACCATTTGGCTGTGTTTGCTATAACGGACATACCATGACCAGCCAAGCCACTCAGAGGTTGATTTATCAAGCAGTGAAAAGAGTGGAGAAGTAGGCCAATGGAGAAGTTGACCATAGCAACCAATACAATTCTGTCTATAATTTTATAGACTGTACTTGATGTTACCTCAAAGCAGATTGGTTGCTATGGGCAACTTTTCCACTGGTCCTCTTCTCCACTTTTTTAACTGCTTGATACATCAACTACCCAGTCCTGAGAGAGAGCTAGTCATAGGCTAACAAGCTGGTTGATCGGATGGAGCAAGTCGTATTAATATGGATGTAGCAATGAATATAGAATCATAAAGTATGAGACAGAAGTTGATAAAAATACTTCGTACAAGAATGTCTCGCGGCGCTAGTAATACATTTTAAATTTTATGTTTATTCTAAAACAAACCTTAATAGTTAATAGAAATACAGATGTTCATCAGCTGCTGAATGTTAATTGTGCTAGTGTAAGCACAAAATCAATGGTTCCCCTTTAAAAAAAAATAAGAATTTACTTACCGATAATTCTATTTCTCGTAGTCCGTAGTGGATGCTGGGAACTCCGTAAGGACCATGGGGAATAGCGGCTCCGCAGGAGACTGGGCACAAAAGTAAAAGCTTTAGGACTACCTGGTGTGCACTGGCTCCTCCCCCTATGACCCTCCTCCAAGCCTCAGTTAGGATACTGTGCCCGGACGAGCGTACACAATAAGGAAGGATTTTGAATCCCGGGTAAGACTCATACCAGCCACACCAATCACACCATATAACTTGTGATCTAAACCCAGTTAACAGTATGATAACATGAGGAGCCTCCAGAACAGATGGCTACAACAAAAAACCCGAATTTTTTGGCAACAATAACTATGTACAAGTATTGCAGACAATCCGCACTTGGGATGGGCGCCCAGCATCCACTACGGACTACGAGAAACAGAATTATCTGTAAGTAAATTCTTATTTTCTCTGACGTCCTAGTGGATGCTGGGAACACCGTAAGGACCATGGGGATTATACCAAAGCTCCCAAACGGGCGGGAGAGTGCGGATGACTCTGCAGCACCGAATGAGAGAACTCCAGGTCCTCCTTAGCCAGGGTATCAAATTTGTAGAATTTTACAAACGTGTTTTCCCCTGACCACGTAGCTGCTCTGCAAAGTTGTAAAGCCGAGACCCCTCGGGCAGCCGCCCAAGATGAGCCCACCTTCCTTGTGGAATGGGCATTGACAGATTTTGGCTGTGGCAGGCCTGCCACAGAATGTGCAAGCTGAATTGTACTACAAATCCAACGAGCAATAGTCTGCTTAGAAGCAGGAGCACCCAGCTTGTTGGGTGCATACAATATAAACAGCGAGTCAGATTTTCTGACTCCAGCCGTCCTGGAAACATATATTTTCAGGGCCCTGACTACATTCAGTAACTTGGAATCCTCCAAGTCCCCCGTAGCCGCAGGCACCACAATAGGTTGGTTTAGGTGAAACGCTGAAACCACCTTAGGGAGAAATTGAGGGCGAGTCCTCAATTCCGCCCTATCCGAATGAAAAATCAGGTAAGGGCTTTTATAGGATAAAGCCGCCAATTCTGATACGCGCCTGGCTGAAGCCAGGGCCAACAGCATTACCACTTTCCATGTGAGATATTTTAAATCCACTGTGGCAAGTGGTTCGAACCAATGAGATTTTAGGAATCCCAAAACCACATTGAGATCCCAGGGTGCCACTGGAGGCACAAAGGGCGGCTGTATATGCAGTACCCCCTTTACAAAAGTCTGGACTTCAGGAACTGAAGCCAATTCTTTCTGGAAGAAAATCGACAAGGCCGAAATTTGAACCTTAATGGATCCTAATTTTAGGACCATGGACAGTCCTGTTTGCAGGAAATGCAGGAAACGACCTAGTTGAAATTCCTCTGTCGGGGCCTTCCTGGCCTCGCACCACGCAACATATTTCCTCCAAATACGGTGATAATGTTGTGCAGTTACATCCTTTCTGGCTTTGATCAGGGTAGGAATGACTTCATCTGGAATGCCTTTTTCCTTCAGGATCCGGCGTTCAACCGCCATGCCGTCAAACGCAGCCGCGGTAAGTCTTGCAACAGACAGGGTCCTTGCTGAAGCAGGTCCCTTCTTAGAGGTAGAGGCCACGGATCCTCCGTGAGCATCTCTTGAAGTTCCGGGTACCAAGTCCTTCTTGGCCAATCCGGAGCCACGAGTATAGTTCTTACTCCTCTCCGTCTTATAATCCTCAGTACCTTGGGTATGAGAGGCAGAGGAGGGAACACATAAACTGACTGGTACACCCACGGTGTTACCAGAGCGTCCACCGCTATTGCCTGAGGGTCCCTTGACCTGGCGCAATACCTGTCTAGTTTTTTGTTGAGGCGGGACGCCATCATGTCTACCTTTGGTTTTTCCCAATGGTTTACAATCAATTGGAAGACTTCTGGATGAAGTCCCCACTCTCCCGGGTGGAGATCGTGTCTGCTGAGAAAATCTGCTTCCCAGTTGTCCACTCCGGGAATGAACACTGCTGACAGTGCTATCACATGATTTTCCGCCCAGCGAAGAATCCTTGCAGCTTCTGCCATCGCTCGCCTACTTCTTGTGCCGCCCTGTCTGTTTACGTGGGCGACTGCCGTGATGTTGTCCGACTGGATCAACACCGGCTGACCCTGAAGCAGAGGCCTTGCTTGACTTAGGGCATTGTAAATGGCCCTTAGTTCCAGGATATTTATGTGAAATGACGTTTCCATGCTTGACCACAAGCCCTGGAAATTTCTTCCCTGTGTGACTGCTCCCCAGCCTCTCAGGCTGGCATCCGTGGTCACCAGGACCCAGTCCTGAATGCCGAATCTGCGGCCCTCTAGAAGATGAGCACTCTGCAACCACCACAGGAGAGACACCCTTGTCCTTGGAGACAGGGTTATCCGCTGATGCATCTGAAGATGCGATCCGGACCATTTGTCCAGCAGATCCCACTGAAAAGTTCTTGCGTGGAATCTGCCGAATGGAATCGCTTCGTAAGAAGCCACCATTTTTCCCAGGACCCTTGTGCATTGATGCACTGACACTTGGCCTGGTTTTAGGAGGTTCCTGACTAGCTCGGATAACTCCCTGGCTTTCTCCTCCGGGAGAAACACCTTTTTCTGGACTGTGTCCAGAATCATCCCTAGGAACAACAGACGTGTCGTCGGAATCAGCTGCGATTTTGGAATATTTAGAATCCACCCGTGCTGTCGTAGCACTACTTGAGATAGTGCTACTCCGACCTCTAACTGTTCCCTGGACCTTGCCCTTATCAGGAGATCGTCCAAGTAAGGGATAATTAAGACGCCTTTTCTTCGAAGAAGAATCATCATTTCGGCCATTACCTTGGTAAAGACCCGGGGTGCCGTGGACAATCCAAACGGCAGCGTCTGAAACTGATAATGACAGTTCTGTACCACAAACCTGAGGTACCCTTGGTGAGAAGGGCAAATTGGGACATGGAGGTAAGCATCCTTGATGTCCAGAGACACCATATAGTCCCCTTCTTCCAGGTTCGCTATCACTGCTCTGAGTGACTCCATCTTGAATTTGAACCTTTGTATGTAAGTGTTCAAGGATTTCAGATTTAGAATAGGTCTCACCGAGCCGTCCGGCTTCGGTACCACAAACAGCGTGGAATAATACCCCTTTCCCTGTTGTAGGAGGGGTACCTTGATTATCACCTGCTGGGAATACAGCTTGTGAATGGCTTCCAATACCGCCTCCCTGTCGGAGGGAGACGTTGGTAAAGCAGACTTCAGGAACCGGCGAGGGGGAGACGTCTCGAATTCCAATTTGTACCCCTGAGATACTACCTGCAGGATCCAGGGGTCCACTTGCGAGTGAGCCCACTGCGCGCTGAAAATCTTGAGACGGCCCCCCACCGTGCCTGAGTCCGCTTGTAAGGCCCCAGCGTCATGCTGAGGACTTGGCAGAAGCGGGGGAGGGCTTCTGTTCCTGGGAAGAGGCTGCCTGATGCAGTCTTTTTCCCCTTCCTCTGCCCCGGGGCAGAAATGAGTGGCCTTTTGCCCGCTTGCCCTTATGGGGACGAAAGGACTGAGCCTGAAAAGACGGTGTCTTTTTCTGCTGAGAGGTGACCTGGGGTAAAAAGGTGGATTTCCCAGCCGTTGCCGTGGCCACCAGGTCCGATAGACCAACCCCAAATAACTCCTCCCCTTTATACGGCAATACTTCCATATGCCGTTTGGAATCCGCATCACCTGACCACTGTCGCGTCCATAACCCTCTTCTGGCAGAAATGGACAGCGCACTTACTCTTGATGCCAGAGTGCAAATATCCCTCTGTGCATCACGCATATATAGAAATGCATCCTTTAAATGCTCTATAGTCAATAATATACTGTCCCTATCCAGGGTATCAATATTTTCAGTCAGGGAATCCGACCAAGCCACCCCAGCACTGCACATCCAGGCTGAGGCGATTGCTGGTCGCAGTATAACACCAGTATGTGTGTATATACTTTTTAGGATATTTTCCAGCTTCCTATCAGCTGGTTCCTTGAGGGCGGCCGTATCAGGAGACGGTAACGCCACTTGTTTTGATAAGCGTGTGAGCGCTTTATCTACCCTAGGGGGTGTTTCCCAACGCGCCCTAACCTCTGGCGGGAAAGGGTATAATGCCAATAATTTTTTGGAAATTATCAGTTTTTTATCAGGGGAAACCCACGCTTCATCACACACCTCATTTAATTCATCTGATTCAGGAAAAACTACGGGTAGTTTTTTCACACCCCACATAATACCCTTTTTTGTGGTACTTGTAGTATCAGAAATGTTCAAAACCTCCTTCATTGCCGTGATCATGTAACGTGTGGCCCTACTGGAAATCACGTTTGTTTCCTCACCGTCGACACTGGAGTCAGTGTCCGTGTCTGGGTCTGTGTCGACCATCTGAGGTAACGGGCGCTTTAGAGCCCCTGACGGTGTTTGAGACGCCTGGACCGGTACTAACTGATTTGCCGGCTGTCTCATGTCGTCAACAGTCTTTTGTAAAGTGCTGACGCTATCACGTAATTCCTTCCATAAGACCATTCAGTCAGGTGTCGACTCCCTAGGGGGTGACATCACTATTACAGGCAATTGCTCCGCCTCCACACCATTTTCCTCCTCATACATGTCGACACAAACGTACCGACACACAGCACACACACAGGGAATGCTCTGATAGAGGACAGGACCCCACTAGCCCTTTGGGGAGACAGAGGGAGAGTTTGCCAGCACACACCAGAGCGCTATATATAATGTATAGGGACAACCTTATATAAGTGTTTCTCCCTAATATAGCTGCTGTATAGATTCTTATGCCAATTTAGTGCCCCCCCTCTCTTGTTTTACCCTGTTTCTGTAGTGCAGGACTGCAGAGGAGAGTCAGGGAGACGTCCTTCCAGCGGAGCTGTGAGGGAAAATGGCGCTTGTGTGCTGAGGAGATAGGCTCCGCCCCCTTCTCGGCGGCCTTTCTCCCGCTTTTTTAAGGAAAACTGGCAGGGGTTAAATGCATCCATATAGCCCAGGAGCTATATGTGATGTATTTTTCGCCATCTAAGGTGTTTTTATTGCGTCTCAGGGCGCCCCCCCCCCCAGCGCCCTGCACCCTCAGTGACCGGAATGTGAAGTGTGCTGAGAGCAATGGCGCACAGCTGCGGTGCTGTGCGCTACCTTATTGAAGACAGGACGTCTTCTGCCGCCGATTTTCCGGACCTCTTCTGTTTTCTGGCTCTGTAAGGGGGCCGGCGGCGCGGCTCTGGGACCTATCCATGGCTGGGCCTGTGATCTGTCCCTCTGGAGCTAATGTCCAGTAGCCTAAGAAGCCCAATCCACTCTGCACGCAGGTGAGTTCGCTTCTTCTCCCCTTAGTCCCTCGATGCAGTGAGCCTGTTGCCAGCAGGACTCACTGAAAATAAAAAACCTAACAAACTTTTTCACTAAGCAGCTCAGGAGAGCCACCTAGTGTGCACCCTTCTCGTTCGGGCACAAAAATCTAACTGAGGCTTGGAGGAGGGTCATAGGGGGAGGAGCCAGTGCACACCAGGTAGTCCTAAAGCTTTTACTTTTGTGCCCAGTCTCCTGCGGAGCCGCTATTCCCCATGGTCCTTACGGAGTTCCCAGCATCCACTAGGACGTCAGAGAAAGGGGGATTACCAGTTAGACAATATAAGAAAAGAACACTCTGCGCTATTTAGAAACCTTCCAGACTCCAAATAAAGTGAATTCACATGTATACATAAAAACACCTTTTTATTCCGGATTAGATTAATCACATAAATCTCTAGTTGGTAGATAGAACCACATAAAATTCTTAATCTAATAAAAATGGGGGATAAGGACTGTTATTACAACTAAAAGGTGGATCAGACATGAAACAAATGGTGAGAGAAACCACTAACAGGTGTGCAAAATAGAGAGACCAATAGGAAAATCGGAGTAGGTATAAAAGGAGTCATCAGTTGCTACCACAATTACTCTATGAGGAAGCTCCAGTGACGAGCGAAACGCATCAGAGGAAAGAAGGGACATCTGATGACAATATTATTCATTGCGGTTATCACCCAAGAATCACTGCACCACGCCGAACGCCAGCGAAATTACATCAGCGGCTTCACTTAGGACTGCAGCGGCATTTCATACGTTGGGGGCCGGAGACGTCCGGAGCCCCCTAGCCGCACCTGACCGGCAGTGCAGTGTATCTCCAGCTGGATCCGTCTACGTGTAAGACGGAGGGTGAGAGTTTGGAGTCTGGAAGGTTTCTAAATAGCGCAGAGTGATTTTTTCTTATATTGAAGTTGATAAAAAGGCAATCAAATAAAATTCTTTAAAACATCACCAGAAAAACAACATTCCATCTTTGCCCAGACACAGATTGGTGTCTCCATGTATGTAGCCTTATAAAAGCTACATACATGGAGGTTTTCATGTCCTAACGGACTTAACCTTTAGGATAATGCTGACTGCAGTAAGCAAAAAAGAATGAGCAATTGCCAGTGTACTGGCATTTATCTGTAGCTGGTATTCCAGCAGATAGTCACACACAACGGGTGTTAGTGAAAAATAAAAATGAATTAACGTGTTTAATGGAACCTCTCACTCCCTATTTTCATTTAACTTTTTTAAGATCAGGGGGGTGGTTTAAAAAGATATGGAACAACAACTGCTAAACTGTGCTTACAGTATTCTGGATTCTAATACTATCTTTACCACAGCTTTTTTAGTGCAACTTTTGACACTGAATTTTGTTATTATAAAAAAAAAAAAAAATTATTAGCAGAAATAATAGGATTTTAATTACCTACCAGTAAATCCTTTTCTCATAGTCCGTAGAGGATACTGGGGTCCACATTAGTACCATAGGGTATAGATGGCCCCACTAGGAGCCTTGGGCACTTTAAAAAATCAATAGTGTACACTGGCCTACCAGACTCAGTCTAGAAACTGTGCCCGAGGATACGGACATATCCTGAGGAAGGATGTAACAGAACAGTGGTGAGAGTCCAAACCAGCACACACAAACAAGAGGAAAGCCATGCTAACCAAATCTGAACAGGAACAGCAACAGCTGAACCAACAACAATACTTAACCAAGTAACAGTGCAGGAAACACGAAGCACTGGGCAGGCGCCCAGTATCCTCTACGGACTACGAGAAAAGGATTTACCGGTAGGTAATTAAAATCCTATCTTCTCTTACGTCCTAGAGGATACTGGGGTCCGCATTAGTACCATGGGGATGTACCAAAGCTCCCAAACCGGGTGGGAGAGTGCCGAGGTCCCTGCATAACTGACTGACCAAACGGCAGATCCTCAGAGGCCAAAGTATTAGCAAACGTGTTCGATCCTGACCAAATAGCTACTCGGTAGAGCTGTAAAGCAGAGACACACCGGGCAGCTACCCAGGAAGAACCCACCGACCTAGTAGAGTTGGCCTGTACTTTAGGAACTGCCAATCCTGCCATAGAATAAGCCTGCTGGATTGTAAGCCTGATCCAGCGAGCAATACTGCTTTGAAGCAGGACACCCAATTTTCTTGGGATCATAGAGAACAAACAGCGTCAGACCTTCTGTGACGAGCTGTCCGCTTCACATAGATCTTCAAAGCCCTCACAAAATACCAAGGACTTTGAGGTAGCAGAGGTGTAAGTAAGCACTGGAACCACAATAGGTTGGTTGATATTAAATGAAGACACCACCTTAGGAAGAAATTGCTGACAAGTTCTGAGTTCAGCTCTTTCTTCATGAAAAATCAAATAGGGGCTTTTGTGAGACAACGCCCCCAGTTCCGACACATGCCTTGCAGAAGCTAAGGCCAACAGTGTAACAGTCTTTCACGTAAGAAACTTTACGTCAACCTCCTGTAAAAGCTCAAACCATTCCGATTGTAGAAACTGCAACACCACGTTAAGATCCCAAGGTGCCGTGGGAGGCACAAAGGGCAGTTGGATGTGCAGAACACCCTTCAAGAACGTCTGAACCTTAGAGAGGGAAGCCAATTGTTTCTGGAAGAAAATGGACAAGGCCGAAATCTGTACTTTCAAGGAGCCCAAACGTAGGCCCACATCCACACCTGACTGTAGAAAAAAGGAGACAACGTCCCAGGTGAAATTCCACTGCAGGAAATTTCCTGTTTTCGCACCACGAGATTTCCCCCCCCCCCCCCAATGTGTAATGTTTAGACGTTACCCCTTTCCTGGCTTGGATGAGGCTTGGAATAATCCTGTCCGGAATGCCTTTCGGGCTAGAATTTGACGCTCAACCTCCATGCCGTCAAACTTAGCCGTGGTAAGTCTTAAGAGACGAATTGTAGAAGATCCTCTCGAAGAGGCAGAGACCACGGGTTCTCTAGGAGCATTTCCCGTATCAGGCCCTTCTTGGCCAATCTGGAGCAATGAGAATTGCCTGAACCTTTTCCCTTTTTATTCTTTTGAGAATTCTTGGAATCAATGGAAGAGGGGGGGGAACACGTAAACCATCTGGTAGACCCATGGCGTCACCAGAGCGTCCACAGCCACTGCTTGTGGGTCCCTCGACCTGGAACAATACCGCTTTAGCTTCTTGTTGAGACGAGAGGCCACACATTGGCCCCACACAGGGGAAAAAACACACTTTGGCCTTCCACAGTGGAAAAAAAAACACAAAACACATTCCCCTTAAATCGTTCCTTAGATGAGGGAAACCTAGGGATAGAACAGCAGTTCCTTTAGGACGGCAGCAACTGGCAGCCCCCTGTACTGCCGCTGCCCACCTCTTCTCCCCTCAGACAATTGCGTGGCTGTATGAAAGATGATCTCAGTGCGGCCCAGGTCAGAAGTTCAGCTGTTGTACTGTTTCACTGGAATGGGACTGAAGCAATTACTGGAAATAAATATTCAGACATGAACTGTAACACCTGACAAGCAAGTAGAAGCCAGTGCCGTTTCTTGCGGCGGGCGAGCCGTGCAACTGCACGGTGCGCCCGCCGCGGCACTTTTTGAGGACTTAGAAACTCTCCTCCCGAGTGCCCAGCTCGGGTGGCGAGGTCTCGCGGAATGACGCAATTGCGTCATTCCGCGAAACCCCGCCCCCCGAGGTATTTTATTCCAGCACGCGATTAATTAGCCGGGTTGTTGATCCGGTTTCCTTGCAACCGGCGGCCGCGGCCCCCATGACGAGCTCGGAAGACGATGGGTCTGAGGGAAAGGAAGCACAGCCCTCCAGTGGCGCGGCACACGGGCGGGCTTCTTACAGGTATAAAGGTATGTTTTTAAGTTTATTTGTTTACTCACCTGGACAAAGGGGCGGTGTGGCCCCGAAACGTTGGTGTCACTGTTGATGTTTTGAATTACAATACACGATTCAAGGACTCTGAGTGCCGCTGTATTTCTTCAGTGTTGTGGTTATACCTTTAACAGAGGGCACCAGAGCAGCAATACCAACACAGAGGGAGTGCCGGTCCAACGGAAAACTGTGTATATATATATATATATATATATATATATATATATATAGGGGCACGTGCCTGCCGCACTGTGTAAAATGGGGATACCTGCCTGCCGCACTGTGTAAAATGGGGATACCTGCCTGCGTACTGTGTAAAATGGGGATACCTGCCTGCCGCACTGTGTAAAATGGGGGCACCTGCCTGCGTACTGTGTAAAATGGGGATATCTGCCTGCCGTACTGTGTAAAATGGGGATACCTGCCTGCCGCACTGTGTAAAATGGGGATATCCGCCTGCCGCACTGTGTAAAATGGGGGCACGTGCCTGCCGCACTGTGTAAAATGGGGATACCTGCCTGCCGCACTGTGTAAAATGGGGACACCTGCCTGCCGCACTGTGTAAAATGGGGGCACCTGCCTGCGTACTGTGTAAAATGTGGATATCTGCCTGCCGCACTGTGTAAAATGGGGGCACCTGCCTGCGTACTGTGTAAAAATAAGAATTTACTTACCGATAATTCTATTTCTCGGAGTCCGTAGTGGATGCTGGGGTTCCTGAAAGGACCATGGGGAATAGCGGCTCCGCAGGAGACAGGGCACAAAAAAGTAAAGCTTTACTAGGTCAGGTGGTGTGCACTGGCTCCTCCCCCTATGACCCTCCTCCAGACTCCAGTTAGGTACTGTGCCCGGACGAGCATACACAATAAGGGAGGCATTTTGAATCCCGGGTAAGACTCATACCAGCCACACCAATCACACCGTACAACTTGTGATCTAAACCCAGTTAACAGTATGACAACAGAAAGGGCCTCTTAAAGATGGCTCCTTAACAATAACCCGAATTAGTTAACAATAACTATGTACAAGTATTGCAGATAATCCGCACTTGGGATGGGCGCCCAGCATCCACTACGGACTCCGAGAAATAGAATTATCGGTAAGTAAATTCTTATTTTCTCTATCGTCCTAAGTGGATGCTGGGGTTCCTGAAAGGACCATGGGGATTATACCAAAGCTCCCAAACGGGCGGGAGAGTGCGGATGACTCTGCAGCACCGAATGAGAGAACTCCAGGTCCTCCTTTGCCAGGGTATCAAATTTGTAAAATTTTACAAACGTGTTCTCCCCCGACCACGTAGCTGCTCGGCAGAGTTGTAATGCCGAGACCCCTCGGGCAGCCGCCCAAGATGAGCCCACCTTCCTTGTGTAGTGGGCTTTTACAGTTTTAGGCTGTGGCAGGCCTGCCACAGAATGTGCAAGTTGAATTGTGTTACAAATCCAACGAGCAATCGACTGCTTAGAAGCAGGTGCGCCCAACTTGTTGGGTGCATACAATATAAACAGCGAGTCAGATTTTCTGACTCCAGCCGTCCTTGCAATGTATATTTTTAAGGCTCTGACAACGTCCAACAACTTGGAGTCCTCCAAGTCGCTAGTGGCCGCAGGCACCACAATAGGTTGGTTCAGATGAAATGCTGATACCACTTTAGGGAGAAAATGCGGACGAGTCCGCAGTTCTGCCCTATCCGAATGGAAGATTAGATAAGGACTTTTATAAGATAAAGCCGCCAATTCAGATACTCTCCTGGCAGAGGCCAGGGCTAGTAACATAGTCACTTTCAATGTGAGATATTTCAAATCCACCTTTTTCAATGGTTCAAACCAATGGGATTTGAGGAAATCTAAAACTACATTTAGATCCCACGGTGCCACCGGAGGCACCACAGGAGGCTGTATATGCAGTACTCCCTTGACAAAAGTCTGGACCTCAGGGACAGAGGCCAATTCTTTTTGGAAGAATATTGACAGGGCCGAAATTTGAACCTTAATGGATCCCAATTTGAGACCCATAGATAATCCTGATTGCAGGAAATGTAGGAAACGACCCAGTTGGAATTCCTCCGTCGGAACCCTCCGATCCTCGCACCACGCTACATATTTTCGCCAAATGCGGTGATAATGTTTCACGGTGACTTCCTTCCGTGCCTTAATCAAGGTAGGAATGACTTCTTCTGGAATGCCTTTCCCTTTTAGGATCTGGCGTTCAACCGCCATGCCGTCAAACGCAGCCGCGGTAAGTCTTGAAAAAGACAGGGACCCTGCTGTAGCAGGTCCCTTCTCAGAGGTAGAGGCCACGGTTCGTCCGTGAGCATCTCTTGAAGTTCCGGATACCAAGTCCTTCTCGGCCAATCCGGAACCACTAGTATTGTTCTTACTCTTCTTTGCCGTATGATCTTCAATACCTTTGGTATGAGCGGCAGAGGAGGAAACACATACACTGACTGGTACACCCAAGGAGTTACCAGTGCGTCCACAGCTATTGCCTGTGGATCTCTTGACCTGGCGCAATATTTGTCCAGTTTCTTGTTGAGGCGAGACGCCATCATGTCTACAATTGGTCTTTCCCAACGGTCTATTAACATGTTGAAGACTTCTGGATGTAGACCCCACTCTCCCGGATGAAGATCGTGTCTGCTGAGGAAGTCTGCTTCCCAGTTGTCCACGCCCGGGATGAACACTGCTGACAGTGCTATCACGTGATTCTCCGCCCAGCGAAGAATCTTGGCAGCTTCTGCCATTGCACTCCTGCTTCTTGTGCCGCCCTGCCTGTTTACATGGGCGACCGCCGTGATGTTGTCCGACTGAATCAACACCGGCTTTCCTTGCAGGAGAAGTTCCGCCTGGCTTAGAGCATTGTAGATTGCTCTTAGTTCCAGAATGTTTATGTGAAGAGACTTTTCCAGACTCGTCCATACTCCCTGGAAGTTTCTTCCTTGTGTGACTGCTCCCCAGCCTCTCAGGCTGGCGTCCGTGGTCACCAGGATCCAATCCTGAATGCCGAATCTGCGGCCTTCTAATAGGTGAGCCTTCTGCAACCACCACAGAAGTGACACCCTTGTCTTTGGTGACAGGGTTATTCGCAGGTGCATCTGCAGATGCGACCCTGACCATTTGTCCAACAGATCCCTTTGGAATATTCTTGCATGGAATCTGCCGAATGGAATTGCTTCGTAAGAAGCCACCATTTTTCCCAGGACTCTTGTGCATTGATGTACTGACACTTTTCCTGGTTTTAGGAGGTTCCTGACCAGATCGGATAACTCCTTGGCTTTTTCCTCTGGAAGGAAAACCTTTTTCTGAACCGTGTCCAGAATCATTCCTAGGAACAGCAGACGAGTTGTCGGGATTAAATGGGATTTTGGAATATTCAGAATCCACCCGTGTTGTCTTAGCACCTCTTGAGATAGTGCTAAAGCTGTCTCCAGCTGTTCTCTGGACCTTGCCCTTATTAGGAGATCGTCCAAGTATGGGATAACTAATACGCCTTTTCTTCGAAGAAGAATCATCATCTCGGCCATTACCTTGGTAAAGACCCGAGGCGCCGTGGACAATCCGAACGGCAGCGTCTGAAACTGATAGTGACAGTTTTGAACAATGAACCTGAGGTACCCCTGGTGTGCGGGGTAAATCGGAACGTGTAGATACGCATCCTTGATGTCCAAGGATACCATAAAGTCCCCTTCTTCCAGGTTCGCTATCACTGCTCTGAGTGACTCCATCTTGAACTTGAACTTTTTTATGTAGAGGTTCAAGGACTTCAGATTTAGAATAGGCCTTACCGAGCCATCCGGCTTCGGTACCACAAATAGAGTGGAATAATACCCCTTTCCTTGTTGTAATAGGGGTACTTTGACTATCACCTGCTGAGCGTACAGCTTGTGAATGGCTTCCAACACCCTCTCCCTTTCGGAAGAGACGGTTGGTAAGGCAGACTTCAGGAAACGATGAGGAGGATCCGTCTCTAATTCCAACCTGTACCCCTGAGATATTATCTGCAGGATCCAGGGGTCTACCTGCGAGTGAGCCCACTGCGCGCTGTAATTTTTGAGACGGCCCCCCACTGTCCCCGAGTCCGCTTGAGAGGCCCCAGCGTCATGCTGAGGTTTTTGCAGGAGCCGGGGAGGGCTTCTGTTCCTGGGAAGGAGCTGCCTGTTGGTGTCTCTTCCCTCTTCCTCTGCCTCGTGGCAGGTACGACAAGCCCTTTGCTCTCTTATTTTTGTAGGAGCGAAAAGGCTGTGGTTGAAAGGTCGGTGCCTTTCTCTGTTGGGGAGTGACTTGAGGTAAAAAAGTGGATTTCCCGGCAGTAGCCGTGGCCACCAAGTCTGATAGACCAACTCCAAATAACTCCTCCCCTTTATACGGCAAAACCTCCATGTGACGTTTTGAATCCGCATCGCCTGTCCACTGTCGTGTCCATAAGGCTCTTCTGGCTGAAATGGACATAGCACTCACCCGAGATGCCAGTGTGCAAATATCCCTCTGTGCATCACGCATATAGATAAATGCATCCTTTATTTGTTCTAACGACAGTAAAACATTGTCCCTATCTAGGGTATCAATATTTTCAATCAGGGATTCTGACCAAACTACTCCAGCACTGCACATCCAGGCAGTTGCTATAGCTGGTCGTAGTATAACACCTGCATGTGTGTATATATTCTTTTGAATAACTTCCATCTTTCTATCTGATGGATCCTTAAGTGCGGCCGTCTCAGGAGAGGGTAACGCCACTTGTTTGGATAAGCGTGTGAGCGCCTTGTCCACCTTAGGGGGTGTTTCCCAGCGCGCCCTAACCTCTGGCGGGAAAGGGTATAATGCCAATAACTTTTTTGAAATTATCAACTTTTTATCAGGAGCAACCCACGCTTCATCACACACGTCATTTAATTCTTCTGATTCAGGAAAAACTGTTTGTAGTTTTTTCACACCATACATAATACCCTGTTTTACGGTATCTGTAGTATCAGCTAAATGTAACGTCTCCTTCATTGCCAAAATCATATAACGTGTGGCCCTACTGGAAAATACGTTTGAATTTCTACCGTCGTCACTGGAATCAGTGCCCGTGTCTGGGTCTGTGTCGACCGACTGAGGCAAAGGGCGTTTTACAGCCCCTGACGGTGTTTGAGGCGCCTGGACAGGCATTAATTGATTGTCCGGCCGCCTCATGTCCTCAACTGTCACGTAATTCCACAAATAAAGGCATCCATTCTGGTGTCGACCCCCTGGGGGGTGACATCTGCATATTTGGCAATTGCTCCGCCTCCACACCAATATCGTCCTCATACATGTCGACACCACGTACCGACACACACCGCAAACTCACAGGGAATGCTCTAATGAAGACAGGACCCACTAGCCCTTTTGGGGAGACAGAGGGAGAGTCTGCCAGCACACACCACAAAGCGCTATATATACAAGGGATATCCTTATATTAAGTGCTCCCTTATAGCTGCTTTAATATATATATATATAGCCATTAATGTGCCCCCCCTCTCTGTTTTACCCTGTTTCTGTAGTGCAGTGCAGGGGAGAGACCTGGGAGCCGTTCTGACCAGCGGAGCTGTGACAGAAAATGGCGCCGTGTGCTGAGGAGATAGGCCCCGCCCCTTTTTCGGCGGGTTCTTCTCCCGCTATTTTTCCAGTCAGGCAGGGGTTAAATATCTCCATATAGCCCCTATGGGCTATATGTGAGGTATTTTTAGCCTTGTATAAGGTTTATATTTGCCTCTCAGAGCGCCCCCCCCCAGCGCTCTGCACCCTCAGTGACTGCCCAGTGAAGTGTGCTGAGAGGAAAATGGCGCACAGCTGCAGTGCTGTGCGCTACCTTATGAAGACTGAGGAGTCTTCAGCCGCCGGTTTCCGGACCTCTTCACGCTTCAGCATCTGCAAGGGGGTCGGCGGCGCGGCTCCGGGACCGGACTCCACGGCTGGGCCTGTGTTCGATCCCTCTGGAGCTAATGGTGTCCAGTAGCCAAGCAGCAAATCCACTCTGCATGCAGGTGAGTTTACTACTTTCCCCCTAAGTCCCACGTTGCAGTGATCCTGTTGCCAGCAGGACTCACTGTAAAGAAAAAAACCTAAACTAAACTTTCTCTAAGCAGCTCTTTAGGAGAGCCACCTAGATTGCACCCTTCTCGTTCGGGCACAAAATCTAACTGGAGTCTGGAGGAGGGTCATAGGGGGAGGAGCCAGTGCACACCACCTGACCTAGTAAAGCTTTACTTTTTTGTGCCCTGTCTCCTGCGGAGCCGCTATTCCCCATGGTCCTTTCAGGAACCCCAGCATCCACTTAGGACGATAGAGAAATGGGGATATCTGCCTGCCGTACTGTGTAAAATGGGGATACCTTCCTGCCGCACTGTGTAAAATGGGGATGTCTGCCTGCCGCACTGTGTAAAATGGGGGCACGTGCCTGCCGCGCTGTGTAAAATGGGGATACCTGCCTGCCGCACTGTGTAAAATGGGGATACCTGCCTGCCGCACTGTGTAAAATGGGGACACCTGCCTGCCGCACTGTGTAAAATGGGGGCACCTGCCTGCGTACTGTGTAAAATGTGGATATCTGCCTGCCGCACTGTGTAAAATGGGGGCACCTGCCTGCGTACTGTGTAAAATGGGGATATCTGCCTGCCCTACTGTGTAAAATGGGGATACCTGCCTGCCGCACTGTGTAAAATGGGGATGTCTGCCTGCCGCACTGTGTAAAATGGGGGCACGTGCCTGCCGCGCTGTGTAAAATGGGGATACCTGCCTGCCGCACTGTGTAAAATGGGGATGTCTGCCTGCCGCACTGTGTAAAATGGGGGCACGTGCCTGCCGCGCTGTGTAAAATGGGGATACCTGCCTGTCGCACTGTGTAAAATGGGGGCACCTGCCTGCGTACTGTGTAAAATGAGGATATCTGCCTGCCGTACTGTGTAAAATGGGGATACCTGCCTGCCGCACTGTGTAAAATGGGGATATCTGCCTGCCGCACTTTGTAAAATGGGGGCACGTGCCTGCCGCGCTGTGTAAAATGGGGATATCTGCCTGCCGTACTGTGTAAAATGGAGATACCTGCCTGCCGCACTTTGTAAAATGGGGGCACCTGCCTGCGTACTGTGTAAAATGGGGATATCTGCCTACCGTACTGTGTAAAATGGGGATACCTGCCTGCCGCACTGTGTAAAATGGGGATACCTGCCTGCCGCACTTTGTAAAATGGGGACACCTGCCTGCCGCGCTGTGTAAAATGGGGACACCTGCCTGCCGCGCTGTGTAATATGGGACCTTTTTTATTTTTATTTTTTTTCCCTGTGGTGGGCGTGATGATATCAGACGAGGCCACGCCCACTTTAATGAGACCACGCCCATTTTAATCAGGCCACACACCCTTGTCGGGAGCGCGCATGCTTTTTCTTTTTATAGCTATACGGGGGGGGGGGGGGCACGCAATTTTTTTTATAGCAATGGGGGGGGGGGGGGCATTTTGAAATCTCGCACTGGGAGCCAAATTGTCTAGAAACGACCCTGGTAGAAGCATGGTACCTGTGTAACTGCAGCCCAGAAGTGAATCTCTCAACTTTAGCTTATGGGATTCTATCTTAAGTAGTACTTTTGGATATCCCAAATGCAGAGAGGTAAGTGCTCCTATTTCCACACACAGTAATAGATGAAATCAATTCCACAACACATACTCTTTTTTTTTTCCCTGGAGAGAATTTATTTTTCTGGAGAAAATTAGCTTAAACTAGGGTCATTGATCTCCAAAGGTCTTCACTTTATGTTATTTCTAAAGAACATCATTGCAAGGCAGGTTATACAGTTGCAGACAGATACATCATGCTGCAGTTAACCAGCACTGTATGTAATAATATTTTCATAAACACAGTAAAAGAGTGGACCTAGTTTCTACAAAGCTGTTTTCTCAATGTTGATTCTATCACCTAGCTGTGTCTTTGTCACTGCCAGGGCTGTAGAAAGCAGGGCCAGTTCAGAGTCATGTAGGGGGGCGTGGATCAATCACGGAGGCGTGGCTGCACCCCCTAATAATAAAATAATATGAAAAAAACGACATGCTCTGTGCCACAAGCTGCACAGGGGGGGGTGCCGTTGACCCCTCAGCCATGAACAGATCCAGGGGAGTGCTTAGTAGTAATGCTCCCTCCCACACCCCCAGAGCAGCAGCAGCCTCCCTGGACCCACCAGAACTCAGCACACAGCAGTGTGTGGCCTGGGGAGAGAGGCTGCTGCTGCTGAGAGGTAAAAAGGTGGACGGTGGGGACAGAGGACCTGGGTCTCCACCAGGCCCTTCATCAAGCCCAGGTAGTTAGTACCGGCTCCCGCCGCCCCTCTTGGTGCCCTTGATCACTACTGGCTAGAACATCTTCATATAAAGGATCGATGCTTCAAATCCAAAATTAGAAATACTGCAAAAACTGGTATCACCAGAAAAAAAAATATTATAGTGGGTTTCTTTTCCCATTAATCCAGCTAGCCTTTAGGTTTTACAGCTGAAGGTGATGCACTTTCTTTGGGAAGGCATTTTATGTAAGTCCTGGGTTAAATTAAATAATACATTGGGGCAGATGTATTAACCTGTAGAAGGCAAAAGGAAGTGATAAACCAGTGATATGTGCAAGGTGATAAAGGCACCAGCCAATCAGTTCCAATATGTAAATTAACAGTTAGGATCTGATTGGCTGGTGCCTTTATCACCTTGCACATATCACTGGTTTATCACTTCCTTATGCCTTCTCCAGGTTAATACTACCCCTTTTCCACTAGCTCAAAAAACACGGGTAAATGCACGGGGGGCGCGCATTTACCCGTGTTTTTTGCAAGTGAAAAAGGGTAAACCCGGATCAAGTGACCCGTGAATCCTACCCGGCTATCTACCTGGTTAGGACACGGGAATGATCCGGGTAGAGTTGTAGTGTAAACGGGAGCTGTGTCGATGCGACACGGCTCCCGTTTACACTGTATGGAAGGGCGGCGCTGGGAGATCATGTGATCTCCCTGCGCCGCCCCTGCAGCGTCACTAGAAGCGTCACCAACCCGGCATATGCTGGGTTGTGACTGCTGATGGGAAAGGGGCCGAGCACGGGTCGCAGCAGGGGGCAGCTCCCGTGTCAGGCTCCCGGCTGCGACCTGTGCTCGTAGGTGGAAAAGGGGTATATATCTGCCCCATTATTAGAGATGAGCAGGTTTGGTTCATTGAGATCCGAACTCCCCCGAACTTCACCTATTTTACACAGTTCCGAGGCAGCCTCGGATCTTCCCGCCTTGCTCGGTTAACCCGAACGTGCCCGAACGTCATCATCCCACTGTCGGATTCTCGCGAGATTCGTATTCTATATAAAGAGCCGTGCGTCGCCATTTTCACTCGTGCATTGAAGATTGAATGGAGAGGATGTGGCTGCGTTCTCTCCCTGAAAAGCTCCGTATCTGTGCTCAGTGTGCTGCAAATATCTGTGCTCAGTGTGCTGAAAATATCTGTGCTCAGTGTGCTGAAAATATCTACGTTCTCTGCCTTAAAACGCTCCATATCTGTGCTCAGTGTGCTGCAAATATCTGTGCTCAGTGTGCTGCATTGTGGGGACCACCAGTATATAATTATAGTAGTACAGTACAGTAGGCCACTGCTGTATCTTGCAGCTCTGTGTCAAGTATACTATCCATATCTGTGCTGCATTATTGTGAGCAGTATATAGTAGGACAGTGCAGCATTTTGGTGACCAGCAGTGTACATATAGGGGGTGATTCCGAGTTGTTCGCTCGCTAGCTGCTTTTAGCAACATTGCACACGCTAAGCCGCCACCCTCTGGGAGTGTATCTTAGCTTAGCAGAATTGCGAACGAAAGATTAGCAGAATTGCGAATAGAAATTTCTTAGCAGTTTCTGAGTAGCTCGAGACTTACTCACAAATAGCGATCAGTTCAGTCAGTTTCGTTCCTGGTTTGACGTCACACACACGCCCAGCGTTCGGCCAGCCACTTCCCCGTTTCTCCAGACACTCCCGCGTTTTTCCCTGGCACGCCTGCGTTTTTCCGCACACTCACAGAAAATGGCCAGTTTCCGCCCAGAAACACCCACTTCCTGTCAATCACACTACGATCACTTCAACGATGAAAAATCTTCGTTCGGACGTGAGTAAATCTAAGTTTTGTGGTAAAATACTAACCGCATGCGCACTGCGAACCATGCGCATGCGCATTTTTGCCTTAATCGTTCCGCTGCAAAAATCGGCAACGAGCGAACAACTCGGAATGACCCCCATAGTACAGTACAGTAGGCCATTGCTGTATCTTGCAGCTCTGTGTCAAGTATACTATCCATATCTGTGCTGCATTATTGTGAGCAGTATATAGTAGGACAGTGCAGCATTTTGGTGACCAGCAGTATACATATAGTACAGTACAGTAGGCCACTGCTGTATCTTGCAGCTCTGTGTCAAGTATACTATCCATATCTGTGCTGCATTATTGTGAGCAGTATATAGTAGGACAGTGCAGCATTTTGGTGACCAGCAGTATACATATAGTACAGTACAGTAGGACATTGCTGTATCTTGCAGCTCTGTGTCAAGTATACTATCGATATCTGTGCTGCATTATTGTGAGCAGTATATAGTAGGACAGTGCAGCATTTTGGTGACCAGCAGTATACATATAGTACAGTACAGTAGGCCATTGCTGTATCTTGCAGCTCTGTGTCACTTCTAGTATCCTGATCAGTGCTCAGTATCTGCTGCATTGTAGTGACCAGTATGTATACTGTACTGTGTGACGTGTGTTATACACCTGGTGATTTTATACATCCTGTAATCTGTACTGAGCGATGTGTGAGATACACCTGGGGATTATACACCCTGTATACTGTACTGTGCGGCGTGTGATACACCTGGTGATTATACACCCTTTATACTGTACTGTGCAACGTTTGTGATACACCTGGTGATTATACACCCTGTATACTGTACTGAGCGATGTGTGAGATACACCTGGGGATTATACACCCTATATACTGTACTGTGTGATGTGTGAGATACACCTGGGGATTATACACCCTATATACTGTACTGTGTGATATGTGAGATACACCTGGGGATTATACACCCTATATACTGTACTGTGCGATGTGTGTGATACACCTGGTAATTAATTATACACCCTGTATACTGTACTGAGCGATGTGTGAGATACACCTGGGGATTATACACCCTATATACTGTACTGAGCGATGTGTGAGATACACCTGGGGATTATACACCCTATATACTGTACTGTGTGATGTGTGAGATAAACCTGGGGATTATACACCCTATATACTGTACTGTGCGATGTATGTGATACACCTGGTAATTAATTATACACCCTGTATACTGTACTGTGCGACGTGTGTTATACACCTGGTGATTATACATCCTGTAATCTGTACTGAGCGATGTGTGAGATACACCTGGGGGTTATACACCCTATATACTGTACTGTGCGATGTGTGTGATACACCTGGTAATTAATTATACACCCTTTGTACTGTACTGAGCGATGTGCGAGATACACCTGGGGATTTTACACCCTATATACTGTACTGTACGATGTGTGTGATACACCTGGGGATTATACACCCTATATACTGTACTGTGCGATGTGTGTGATACACCTGGTAATTAATTATACACCCTGTATACTGTACTGTGCGACGTGTGTTATACACCTGGTGATTATACATCCTGTAATCTGTACTGAGCGATGTGTGAGATACACCTGGTAATATCTGTGCTCAGTGTGCTGCAATGTGGTGACCACCAGTATATTATAGTAGTACAGTACAGTAGGCCATTGCTGTATCTTGCAGCTCCGTGTCAGACTCAGTTCTAGTATCCTGATCAGTGCTCAATACCTGCTGCATTGTTGTGACCAGTATATATATAGTAGTACAGTGCAGCATTGTGGTGACCACCAGTATATAGTAGTACAGTAGGCCATTGCTGTATCTTGCAAATCTGTGTCACTTCTAGTATCCGGATCAGTGCTTAATATCTGTGCTCAGTGTCAGTGCTGCATTGTGGTGACCAGTATACTACAGTACAATAGTCCAGTGCTGTTCTCGCTGCTCAGTGTCAGTTCTCCGTAGTATCATCAGTGATCAGTATAATCAGTTCTCAGTATAATCAGTGCGCTGTTAGACGTGTGCCCGTTTTCCGCCATTAGTGCCCTGGGATTTAGACAATTGATGAAGTTATTGTGTCCCCGGTACAAAATCCCATCTAGATTCCACTTCACTAGGCAGGCGATAGCGAGATTTTACCAATTAATATCAATGATTTATAATAATTAATTACAGTGATCTTGCCAAATAATTCCAGTGATTTTGTCATTTTCTTCCAGTAATTTGGACCAATAATACCATTGATTAGAATGAATAATCCCTGTGATTTTGTCATTTTCTTCCAGTGATTTGGACCAATAATACCATTGATTAGAACGAATAATTCCTGAGATTTTGTCATTTTCTTCCAGTCATTTGGACCAATAATACCATTGATTAGAACGAATAATTCCTGTGATATTGAGGTGTTTGTGTCGCTTAGCTTAGCCATCCAGCGACCACAGTGCACCTCTTTTTCTCTTTTCTTTGCATCATGTGCTGTTTGGGCCAATTTTTTTAAGTGCCATCCTGTCGACACTGCAGTGCCACTCCTAGATGGGCCAGGTGTTTGTGCCGGCCACTTGGGTCGCTTAGCTTAGTCATCCAGCGACCTCGGTGCAAATTTTAGGACTAAAAATAATATTGTGAGGTGTGAGGTGTTCAGAATAGACTGGAAATTATGGTTATTGAGGTTAATAATACTATGGGATCAAAATGACACCCAAATTCTATGATTTAAGATGTTTTTGAGTTTGTTTGTTTTTTAAAACACCCGAATCCAAAACACACCCGAATTCGACAAAAAAATTTTCAGGGAGGTTTTGCCAAAATGCATCCGAATCCAAAACACGGCCGCGGAACCGAATCCAAAACCAAAACACAAAACCCGAAAAATTTCCGGTGCACATCTTTACCCATTATCCTTATATCAACTATGTATCCTCTTTCACTCAAGCGCTACTCTGTGGCTATTCTAACAGATAAAATTGCCCATTGTGGTAAAGTGAAGCCCTTGATGCTTAGGGGTAGATGTTTGAAAGGTCGATATGGGGAGGAAAAGGTATCAGCGCACTGATACCGTGTCTTCCAAAAGTATAAATGTGGGGATGCGTGCAAGGCTGCCAGCTGGAGAAGAGACACAGCCAGAGCCGGCGCAACACGCTCAGCCAGGTCAGCAATGCAGGGAGGCGCCGAACTACAGAGGCGTGGCGCTCTCCCTGCTCTGCTGCTACAGTGTCCGCTGCTGCTGCGCCTGTCAAAACTGACAGGCAGCAGCAAAGCAGCAGCGTCAAGACTCCTTAGTGCCGTTCCCCTTGAGTTGCTGCTGCTGTAGCTAGGACGTTTTAAACTTTCTACAGTACTGCAGCCGTCTAGTAAGCTCCGTCCCTTCTGCAGGCCCCACCCCCTACTCGGCCTGTGGCTCTCCATGGTTTTGGTAAGGAAAGACTCTTCTCTTATCTCCCCCTTCTCTGATCTCTGCACTTACTGTCCTTTTCATCACCCATTCATGATCTCCTGTTCCATCTCACTGCCTCCCTCTATGCACCGTTTCTTCCACTCCTTTCTCCACTGTCAACTCCACGCTACAACTTTCTGTGCCTGTCTTTTTAATTCTTCTATTGAGGGCATTATGTGTGGAAGTGGCGGTACTATTGTCTGCAGGCATTATGTGTGTAAGCGGCGGTACTATTGTCTGCAGGCATTATGTGTGTAAGCGGCGGTACTATTGTCTGCAGGCATTGTGTGTAAGCGGCACTACTATTGTCTGTGGTCGTTATGTGGGTAAGCGGCGGTACTATTGTCTGCAGGCATTGTGTGTAAGCGGCGGTAGTATTGTCTGCGGGCATTATGTGTGTAAGCGGGAGTACTATTGTCTGCGGGCATTACGTGTGTAAGTAGCGCTACTAGTGTCTGTGGGCATTATGTGCGTAAGGGGCGCTACTATTGTCTGCAGGAATTATGTGTTTAAGCGGCGGTACTATTGTCTGCAGGCATTATATGTGTAAGCAGCACTACTATTGTCTGCAGGCATTATATGTGTAAGCAGCACTACTATTGTCTGCAGGCAATATGTGTGTAAGGGCGGTACTAATGTCTGCAGGCATTATGTGTGTAAGCGGCGGTAGTATTGTCTGCGGGCATTATGTGTGTAAGCGACGGTACTATTGTCTGCGGGCGTTATGTGTGTAAGCGGCACTACTATTGTCTGCGGGCATTATGTGTGTAAGCAGCGCTACTATTGTCTGCGGGCATTATGTGCGTAAGGGGCGCTACTATTGTATGTGGGCATTATGTGTGTAAGGGGCACTACTGTTGTGGGCAGTATGTGTGTAAGGGGTGCTACTACTGTGGGCATTGTGTGTAAGGGGCACTACTGTTGTGGGCAGTATGTGTGTAAGGGGTGCTACTACTGTGGGCATTGTGTGTAAGCAGCGCTACTACTGTAGGCATTGTGTAAGGGGCACTATTAACGTGGGTATTATGTGTGAACACTGTGTGTCGTAACGTGAAAATGGGGCACTACTATGTGGTGTAATGTGAATCAGGAGCACAATGTGCAGTGTAACGTGTGGTTTAATTTGAATTGGGGTACTATTGTGTGGCCACGCCCCTTCCTTGTGATACCACACCCTTTTTGTGCAGCAGGCGGAGGGCGCAATTATATAGTTTGCAGGTGGGCGCCGAACACCCTAGCACCGGCCCTGGACACAGCGCATCAGCACTACACTGACATGCTGTGGACTCTAGTGGAGATCGCTGGAGGTAGAAGTTTTAACTCCACTACTTTGGCAGAGACATATGCGTGTGCACGGGGGGTGCCTGGTGCAGCGCAGCGATCGATGGTCATCCTGTGCCCGGGTCCTCCCGCCGCCTCCCACCCACCCTCGCAACCGGATGAAGAGCTCTGTCTGTACTATTGGCTGCTGGCCGCACTTGGTACATGGATGCATCCTCCTGGCTCCGCCTCGCGATGTGACGTTAAGATGTCACACCGCGCTCCTTTCCTCCCCGCCCGCGCTCAGTCTCTCTTCTCTCACCGGCGCTCCAATCCTCATGTGCCGCGGCCACCACGCCAGCGCCACATGCAGCATTCCTCTAATGAGGACTCAGAGCTGGAGGACACACATTAAGCAGAAGAAAAGAGAGGGAGAAAGAGAGACAGTTCACTAAGGACTCGGAGAGTGTGTGTCACTGAGGCAGTAAGTCTGTGTGAAACCCTCAGTGCCGCAGCCTGCCCTGCAGGGAAAAGAGAGGGGCCAGGCCAGCCCAGCCAGGGGGAATAAAACAACATGTACTGTATAAATGTAGTGAAGTTACAATAAAAAATAAAAAAAGAGAGATATGTGGGTGCACTCAGGGAGAAAAAATTAAAAGAAAAAAAGGGTTACATAAATATATTAGCCAGAGAGCTAAACACTCAAGAGTTTCCTGAGTGCACCTATAGATCTCATTCTTTCCTTTTTTGTAACTTATTGTATTTGGCCTGGCCAGCCAGAGGGAATAACAGCCTCATACTGTGCAGGTTAATGTGAATTCAGCTCATACTGTGCGGCATAATGTGAATTCAGCTCATACTGTGTGGCATAATGTGAATTCAGCTCATACTGTGTGGCGTAATGTGAATTTGGCTCATACTGTGTGGCGTAATGTGAATTTGGATCATACTGTTGGCGTAATGTGAATTCAGCTCCTACTGTGTGGTGTGATGTGAATTTGGCTCATACTGTGTGGCGTAATGTGAATTTGGCTCATACTGTTGGCGTAATGTGAATTTGGCTCATACTGTATGATGTAATGTGAATTGCGGCTCAAACTGTGATGTAATGTAAATTTGGCTCATACTGGGTGGCGTAATGTGAATTTCGGCTCCTATTGTGTGATATAATGTGAATTTCGGCTCATACTGTGTGGTATAATGTGTATTTCGGCTCATACTGTGTTGCATAATGTGAATTTCGGCTCATCTTGTGTGGCGTAATGTGAATAAGGGGCACTACTGTCAGTAGCTGGTGAGCATGGGGACATGTCTGACAAATGCTGGTGTCCTGCAGAGTTGAGGTCTGATGGCATAGAGAGAGGCAAATGTAGATCTGATGGCATATGTGTAAATTTACTTTACTTGAGTTATTTTAAAACTTAAATGTTGGGCCCCCTACATTTCCTGTAATTTTCAGAGTGGCCCACTCAAAATCAGGATGTAGGTGCTGGGGGGTGCAAGGGGTGGGGTGTGTGAGGGGGGAGAGGAATGTATATGCATTAGGCCCCCACTCTATAGATCCGCCACTGGGTCAGGAATAGGAACGGGAAGTGTGAGCAGCGATAGGGTGCTGCGGCAGCTAGGACTCAGGGTTATGCCATAGCAGTACCGGCCAGTGGTCGCACCATTATGTTTCATTTTATTTCTCTGGTGTGTATTATATTTACTTTATTATTAGGAACTAGAGAGAAATTAGATTAAGCAATGTGATTTTACCGAGAGGATGTAAAATAGTGCTAGACATGTCCCTGGGTGGTGCTGGACACGCCCAAAAGGCGGTGCTAGACGCACCCAAAAGGCGGTGCACCCCCTAATAAAATTAGCTGTGCACGCCTATGGGCAGAGAAGATGTTAGCACGTGTTCCCTAATGCACACCGAGTGAGAAATATTACTACATAATAGTCAGATAATACGGAGATCTTAGTTGCGTATATCTGCAGATATAGGGTTAAGCCCCCAGGCCGATCGACAAGGCTTCTCCGTCACTGGGGGTGACGCCAGTGACGGAGAAGCCTTGTCGATCGGCCTGGGGGCTTAACCCTATATCTGCAGATATACGCAACTAAGATCTCCGTATTATCTGACTATTATGTAGTAATATTTCTCACTCGGTGTGCATTAGGGAACACAGTTTTTTTCCTACACAGAATTACCCCTCCCTTTTAGCACCTGAGTGACATTACAATCTGATTGAGCAGCTTTCCATTTTGTGTAAGATGTTAGCACATGTCAGCATAGCGTCCTGCTTCGCATCAGTAATGAGGCAAAGCAGGAAGTGCTATAGTGGCACGATCTGTGCCAGTATGATACATCTCCCCCTTAGTTCATAGTTGCCTACCCTCCTGCATCCTGCTAGAGACCCCCATTTCAGTGTTTAATCTCCTGCTGCTCCGCATTGTACATAAAAAAAAAAGATTATTCACTGCAGCTCAGCTCATCTCAGCCAATCCAGTGTTCACAATAAAATAACCTCTAATACACCATAAAACAGCCTTATATGCTTAGGGGATGAATTCACACATGGTCAAATTGCATTTAGAATTTATTGCGTAAGTATCACATTTATCATGTATAAGATGAAGAGTGAGAAGAAAGAAATGTACGGAGAATAGTTACAAACAAGAAATCCTGTATTGCAGGCAGCAATGTTAGAATTAGTGCCGGTTCTAGACCTTGTGGCGCCCCGGGCAAAAAATAGGGCGTGGCTTCCTACGGGGCATGGTCAGTTACGCCCCCATTTGTGCCCCCTGTAGAGTAGCGCCGCTGAAAGAAAAAAATAAAAAATAAATGAATACTTACTATCCCCGCTCCTGATTCCCGACCGCTGCAGACCTCCGCCGGCGCCGCTCCTCTCCTCGGATCTATGGGAGAGACGTCATGACATCTCTCTCATAGCACAACATAGACACTAGAGGTCAATTATGACCCCTAGCGTCTGTGCCAGTCCCACAATGCTGTGCGGTGCGCGATGACGTCATCAAGCACCGCACAGCAAAGGTCCTCTCCATGAAGGGAAACTAGACGGGTAGCGTCTAGTTCCCTTCACAGCGGGGGACACAGCAGCAGCGGGGGGCACAGCAGCGGATCCTGCCATGGTGCGGCGCCCTCCGGATGGCGCCGGCGCCCTCCAGAAGGTGGCATCCCGGGCAAAAGTCCTGCTTGCCCGTGGCAAGATCCGCTACTGGTTAGAATCAACACTTGCAAAATTTCCCAGAGTGTATTGTTAATACTGTTATATAGAAATATCTCGTAACACGTATTAAAACATAGATACATCCATATGTGGCGCTAGACACGCCCTTTGGGCTTCACGCAGCACAATCTGTAAATTCCCTGAATCTAGTTTTCAAAAATAAGAAAGTATGGCTTAGTAAGTTGTATTTTCCAACACAAAATAAACTATGGCTTGATTTTATGGCTGTCTCTGACCAGGGATTTTGAACATGGTTCCAATCCGAGTCTTAGACCGTACTGTACTCACTCACTGGGTGGTATTCAAATCATCTATCACGCCCAATCTCCTTTCTAAAGTGATCCCCGTTATCGCACATATTGCGCCCATAGTAATCAGGTTTAGCTGTATAAAGGGTTGGGCGCCTCGCTACCCCGGGGGTAGCAAGCTGAGATAATGATACTATACCCATCAGCAGAAACACAACTGGTGTGGAAGGGGGTGAAATATCACCCACTGTTTGTGTGGAGGAATACACACCAGCACGGTCCTGCAGTGCCTGCTGGGGAATGTGGCTTCCAGGTTAGTGGTATCTCAAGATAACACAGTTCCTCGGCCAGAGTAACCTTGGTCACTGCCTGCCGGAGACTAATGGTATGGTTTGTTTGTTTGTTTGTTTGTTTGTGGTTTGTTTTTTTTTGGGGGGGGGAAGAAAGCAGGTGTATGGATGTGAGCTCCATGGTGGCCATTGTATACAGAACAGCTGTACCACCACGGAGAAACGGAGCGCAGGCGGCAAAATTATGCTTCGCTCTTCATTAATTGTGGTGTCTGTGTGGGGGCCCAGGGGACAACCGCCCCTTCCGTCTCCTTATAATCCGGCCCTGCAAGTGACATAAAATGCCATGAGCCCCTTCATAGAAAATCTTACATTGTCTATACACAGACATGTATCCAGGCCAAGGGCACTATCCACTACGCAATGTAACATGTAACTCACACTGTACTTTATTGTGTTAAATAGAAGCCACATGTGCCAGTATCTTTCTATGGACTGTCTTGGTTGGGGGTCTCAGAGTTTTCAGCATTAGTAATGACTTGACCACCTATATGCAGTTTAGTTTACTAGAGACACATATTCTGGACCTGACTCGTATGGTGTAATTTCACTAACGACAATAGGTTGTGACTGCCAAGTGCAGTCAACTTCCTTTACACTTTTTCCTCTACACTTTATCCGTCCTTCTTTCCACCGCATTTTTTCTATAAATTGACACAGTGTAAAAATGAAAGAGCTAATAACACGCTCCTTGTTTTGTTATCTGCTGCTAGACAGGAACATTTCGGCTACATAATATGTTCAATTTCCAATCAGTCACAAATGAGATATGACACTGTGAACTGATAATTGTGGAAAGAAGAGCAGCTCTGCTGCCACAGTCACTTAGCTCAGCTAAAGATTTCTCCAGCTGTTCTCCAGTACGGGTCTTGCAGCCACCTGGCTCTGGTCCAGACCCTTTAAGATGACAATTTAAGGAGGAGATGTTGACTGCTATAGAGATTTAGAGCTAAGAAAGGTAGCCAGGCATAATAAGGCGGGTAAATACATGTGACTCCAGTAATGTATGTTTGGCAGGGAGTTTGGGAATGAGTACATCACATAAATTGTTACCAATGCAGAGTGTATAAATAACCAATCAGCTGGAAATTCTACAGAGCCCTGCATTGTGGAAGCAATCATGAAGGCACTCATTAGCTTTCCCAACATGTGTCAGGAGATGGAACATAAACAGTGACATTATCTCGAGTAAATAACATTTGCGGCTAGAAAATAACAGAAATAGAGATAATGAGAGCACAGAAGGAATAAAAAGACATCACACAAGTCCATCAGTGACATCTTCCATTTCCGTATAGATGTGTCCTCATACGCTTCTCTTTTTTTGCACCATAAGATGCGACAGACGCACCGCAGCAATTCCTGGACTTTTCCCTTAAATTTAGAATCCTATTTGCATTGTAGCCCCATACAAGTCACTTAGGATTTGTATATTTCCCAAAAAAATTAATATAAAGTCGCGGATTAAACATAATGATGTGTGTCGTGAAGCATGGACGGCTCACTCATATTAATACCAGTGCATTGTAACTTTGCCGCACTGGAAATGCTACAAGGATGCGTATTTTGTGAAATACGCTATGGTGCAACTTAGTCGTAAACTCTGCAGTGTGCTATTTGAGAATAGGTGTATGTGGACACATCTGTACATGGATCTTCTATTAATACGTTACACGACACGATTTCCAAAGTTTTCCATACAGACGTACGTGTAAATGCTTAGAAATTTAGCTGCAATTACAGATGTGAATCTATTTTCGAAGTGTTTTGGGCCATCAGGTTACATGGGGGCTCTTGGTAAACAACAATTGTACAGATTTTATTTATTATTTAGATATTAACTGTATTTGGAGTTTAGTTTGGTCTATCATAGCTAAATGAGAAAATATTACTGCAATCAATTATTGCTTGTGTTTTATTTTTAATTTTGTAACTAAGAAACAAACGTTATGGATCATTTTGTGTTGATCGTTGTAAACAATACCCAAATAATTCCATTTACATTTAAATGATTTAAGGAAAAGATATGTGGAAAATACCAAAAGGAGGAAGATATTTTGTATACTGTTTACCCATTGTACACACAAAAGGCTTCACTCTGCCTGATGTGAAAGAATTTGTCCACAGACTTGAGCACAGCCCTAAAATCTGTAGAGTAGTTAATTAAAAAGCTACTCATTATCACATATTACAGCATGCAGCAGTAATACCAATTATATATTGTGACAACAGATAAAGCGTAAATAAACACAACAATTTAGCTAACACAGTGTTTTTTTAAGCTTGCTCCTCCAGGCACACTAACAGTCCAGGTTTTAAGGATGACCTAACTTGAGCACAAATCGTTGATGGACATCCTAAAATGGACTGTTAGGGGTAAATTTATACGGTGGGAGTTTTTTTTAGTACTGGTGATGTTGCCCATAGAGTATCAACCAGATTCTATTATCTTCTAGAAGCAGCCAGATAAATGTTAAGTAGAATCTGATTCGTTGCTATAAGCAACATCACCAGTTCTAAAAAAAACCTCCCACCTTAGTAAATTTTAGAGATGAGCGGATTCGGTTTTACTCGGTTTTACTCGGTTCTCAAAACCGAATCTTATTGGCTATCCAAAACACGTGACATCCGTGAGCCAATTAGATGCCGTTTTGAGAACCGAGTAAAACCGAATCCGCTCATCTCTAGTAAATTTACCCCTCAGTTTGAGAAGCACTGGGCTAACACATTATTCTTCTCAGGAGGTATACAGAGCAAAGTGATAAATGGAAAACGTAACCTTTTGCCAATTTTTATCATTGTTTTTGTGAAGGCTTGTATTATTGTTCAGTTGATCAAGTTGATTAGAAATCTCTTACTGACTGGTAAACATCAATCATGTATAAAACAGTATGCAAATTGTACTAAACAGCAAATTTAGAAATGAAACGTGTACAGCCATACAAAAATAAATTATACCCCTTTTAAAATCTATATATTTATTTTAAGGGCCTAATATATGATTGATTGCAAAATAAAATTTTCCTCTAATGAACAAAACCATGTGCACTGCAGGTGGGGCAGGAGATATAACATGTGCAGAGAGAGCCGCACATCGTTCATCGCTGGTGCCTACACACTGAAAGATATGAACGGTATCTCGTTCATTAATGAACGAGATTGTTCATATCTTTCACTAGTATCGACCAGTGTGTAGTGCCCATTAGATTTGGGTGGGTTATTTTGTTTCTGTGCAGGGTAAATACTGGCTGCTTTATTTTTACACTGCAATTTAGATTTTAGTTTGAACACACCCCACCCAAATCTCTCTCTGCACATGTAATATCTGCCCCACCTGCAGTGCCAATGGTTTTGCCCATTATAGGAAAATGTTGTTTTGCAATCAACCTTGAATTAGGCCCTAAATCTAATCTCACATGACATATAGTCCATAATATATATTACTTTGTCTTTATTTATACAACAAATAATATCCAATATAAAGAAGTCACATATGAAAAAGTAGAATCGTATTGTTCCCATAGCAAGCCAGGTGCTGCTAGTCAGCTGTCCGTCTTATAAATGCAGAACCTTTGGCAGTTCAGTCTGGAGTATTCAGGTTTGTATTTTAACAATTGGCAAAGATAAAAAGACATCTTCAGTTATCTCCCAGAAGATATTGCTGCTGTTCAGCAGTCTTTAACCACTTGCCTAGCATAGTCGCATCAGATATGACCATGCCTGCAAGTGATCTATCTGACCTGGCCGCATCGGATGCGACCAGTCAGATAGAGAGTGTTAGCAGCGGCTCCGCTTCTGCTGTCAGAGGGACTGGAAGGTCCCGCTGCCTCCCTGCACTCTCCCCAACTGATTGCCGTGCGGCCGATCACTGCTGATCGGTCAGCGTGGCAGGATCCCCCCCCCTCCAGCGGCTGCAGACAATGGCAGCCGCTGGGCAGTGTAAAGTAACCCTCCCAAGCCACCCTAGACCCCTCCCCCTGTATACCTGGAGGCTGTCCCGGCTTTCAAAATGAAAGCCGCGATGTTCCGATGGTCGCAATGTTCCCGATCTTTGTTTCGAAAAAAAAATGATTACAAAAAAAACAAAAACATTTATTTTTTTACTAAAATCATTTGGGATAGGGTTAAATTCATGTTCTTCACCTAATTCACTCATAAACAAAAACCCAGACAATTTCTGAGCGGTTTTTGGCGAAATAAATCGTCAGGTAAGTGGTTAAACGGTTATAAGGCCATTTTCCAAAACTCCATCATTCTACAGTGAAATTATTAACAAATAAACAACAGTCAGTCTTCCCTGGAGTGAGTATACCAAGAAACTCACCCAAAGATTATATCCTGTGATAATCCAAGTAACCGCAAAGATCCCAAAAACTATAGCAAGGTATTTGCAAACCTTTTTCAACATGGTAAATAGTAATGCTCATGACTCTACCCCAAGAACGAGCAGTATGGCCATGATGGAAGTGTATGAAATTTTTTTTAAATTTGATGTGCAAAGTTAAAAGTGCTAAAGCTTGTCAAGGGGTGGTCTCACCAAAAAAAGGGAAAACAAGCAGAGGACAGGCTCCACTAAAATAAAGCAGGGTACACTCTAGAGTGATGGCAATTCGTTCCAAGGTCAGAACAAATCCCCGTCAGCCCAGATCATATGTACACACTGGGGCGAAGCTAATGAACAACGAAAAAAACATGTTCTGTTTTTCATTAGCATTCTACAGATCAACGCTTGGTTGGCTGTGCAGCACATCCAACCAAGCATCCATCGCTAGCAACTGTGGGAGTCAGTGGCGTGCGGTGAGGTCAGTGGCTGGTGAGGCACTGCGGCCATAATGTCCGCCGAATCTGCTGATGACCCCTACCGCCGCCGAGCCAATGCCCGCCACTGCCCCTGAGCCCACAAATACGAATCAATAGACCATCGGTCAAACACGGGTGTTATTTGATAGAACTGGGTAATTTACTAAGAATTTGTATTCTCAATCACTGCCGTCATTAGCCAAACACTGCCGGGAAAGCATAGAATTCGTAAAAAAATTGAGCTTTCAAAGAGACCTGCTTATTGCTGGCATGTTGTGATAGTCATGCACGGATCAGTGAGATCCGTGCATGGTTATCTTTGGAAAAGGGTGTGAATGGGTTAAAAAAAAATAAAAAAAAATGCGTGAGGTCCTAAGTATAACCAGCCTCGGGCTCTTTGAGCCAGTCCTGGCTGTTTAAATACTGGGGGAAAAATTGAACAGGGGTTCCCCGTATTTAGACAACCAGCACCGGGCTCATAGTCCGGTCCTGGCTCCAAAAATACAGGGGACAAAAGACGTAGGGGTCCCCCGTATTTTTAAAACCAGCACCGGGCTCCACTAGCTAGAGAGATAATGCCACAGCCGGGGGACACTTTTATATTGGTCCCTGCGGCCGTGGCATTACCCCCCCAACTAGTCACCCCTGGCCGGGGTTCCCTGGATGAGTGGTGACCCCTTAAATCAAGGGGTCCCCCCCTCCAGGCACCCAAGGGCCAGGGGTGAAGCCCGAGGCTGTCCCCAGCACCCCTGAGCGGTGGGTGCCAGGCTGATAGTCATAAGTGTGCAAAAATAGAATATTGTTTTTTGTTGTGGAACTACAAGGCCCAGCAAGCCTCCCCCACATGATGGTACTTGGATAACCACAAGTACCAGTATGCGGGGAAATAATTAGCTCGCTGTTACCTGTAGTTCCACAACAACAAAAAATACCCAAATAAAAACACAACACACACACCTTAAAAGTAAAATTTTATTAAAACACACTTACACACTCTCACATACTTACCTACATCCCACGCCGGTCACGTCCACTTGTCCAGTAGAATCCAATTGGGGTACCTGTAAAAATGAGAGAGAGATTACTTACCTACATCCCACGCCGGTCACGTCCACTTGTCCAGTAGAATCCAATAAAACCTGTAAAACAAGTAATTTAGGGAGGGATGTACTAACCTCCGCCATCGCGATAACTGCACTTTTCTCTGCGCTCTGACACTCCCCGCTGCCCCCCTGTCTGCTTTCTCATCCCCTTCTCCCTCTTCCTCACCGCCGCGGCCACTGTATTCTCTCATCGTTGCGCTCCCCCTGGGCGTTTGGCGCATGCGCATCCGGGTTCTGCTGTTCTGGGCATGCGCACACTGGTTCATCAATAAGTCAGTCCGCGCATGGCCAGAAAAACAGAACCTGGATCCGCATGCGCCAAACGGCCAGGGGGAGCGCAGCGATGAGAGAATACAGTGGCCGTGAGGAAGAGGGAGAAGGGGATAAGAAAGCAGATGGGGGAGTGTCAGAGCGCAGAGAAAAGTGCAGTTATGGCGGAGGTTAGTACAGCCCTGAGACATAAAAACTTCAATACAGAGGAGTGGCAAAAAAAGGGGAGAGAGAGAGAGAGAGCGCTCACCGATGCTCCCCGTCCTCATGGCCTTCCGCATTATCACCTCCGCAGCCAATGATTCCCCCCAGCTCTTTCCATGCAGCTTACTCAGCGCTGCTCTCCGGCTCTGACGGAAACAGCCACGTTGATTCCCCCCAGCTCTTTCCATGCAGCTTACTCAGCGCTGCTCTCCGGCTCTGACGGAAACAGCCACGTTGATTCCCCCCAGCTCTTTCCATGCAGCTTACTCAGCGCTGCTCTCCGGCTCTGACGGAAACAGCCACGTGATGCGCCTGTAGCCGCAAAGTATCCTCCCCTGGTCCCGCACTGGCCAATCGCTGCTTCAAAGCGGCACTACAAGTAGGTGCCGCTTCTAGGAGTTTTTGTCAATGCTTTCTCCTGCCCTTATGCTGGCCCCGCCCCCCGCTTCCGGCCCGTACACACAGACACCGGGAGGCACTGACAGCGCTGCCTCAACTACACTGACAGGACCGCTTTTACACAGGTACGACTGGCTAGAATAATACAAAGGCTAAAGCAGATACTTATAACACATAACATGTGTCATAAGTATCTTCTTTGTATTATTCCAACATTAATGTCAGGGGAGGCACTGCCTCCCCTGCCTCCCCTGACTGCACGTCCCTGGTGGGAGTGCGCAATCCTCCTTACACACTGAGCAATGTAGTCAATATGTTGATACAAAACAGCATATTGTGCCAACATCTCTCTAGTGTGTACCTCGCTTAAGAAACTCTCACTCGGAGATGGTGAAAATAAATTTGCATTAAACTTATGGAGAATTATCGGCTGTAATTTTTTGCGGACAACTGAATAGCGGACTTTTGCGAGTTACGATAAAAGTCCCATTTTTATAGCGAAAATGGGATTTCACGGACAATTGAATTCCCCCCCATGATATTCTAGAAGAATCCAAACCAAGGTAAAATACTGTCTAGGGCTTAAGGTAAACACACGTTTTATAACTTACGCTAGGAAAATAAATAGAACATGTGAAAATAATGTGTAGACAAAAAACTATTTGTTCTGCAGAAGTTGTATCTGAACAAACCACAAGAGTTCTGGAACGCTGTCCTTTAGATAGATAAGTAGAGTTGATTGGACTGTGATATAAGCCAAACATAGAGTATCACCGTGCCCATCCTGGTACTCTTGGACTATGGAACAGAAAGAAATAACCCCTGTAGATGTTATAATTAAAAATAGGTCCCACTTGTTGCATTAACTAGTAGAAACTAGAGATGTGCACTTGAAATTTTTCGGGTTTTGTGTTTTGGTTTTGGGTTCGGTTCCGCGGCCGTGTTTTGGGTTCGACCGCGTTTTGGCAAAACCTCACCGAATTTTTTTTGTCGGATTCGGGTGTGTTTTGGATTCGGGTGTTTTTTTCAAAAAACACTAAAAAACAGCTTAAATCATAGAATTTGGGGGTCATTTTGATCCCAAAGTATTATTAACCTCAAAAACCATAATTTCCACTCATTTTCAGTCTATTCTGAATACCTCACACCTCACAATATTATTTTTAGTCCTAAAATTTGCACCGAGGTCGCTGGATGACTAAGCTAAGCGACCCTAGTGGCCGACACAAACACCTGGCCCATCTAGGAGTGGCACTGCAGTGTCACGCAGGATGGCCCTTCCAAAAAACACTCCCCAAACAGCACATGACGCAAAGAAAAAAAGAGGCGCAATGAGGTAGCTGTGTGAGTAAGCTAAGCGACCCTAGTGGCCGACACAAACACCTGGCCCATCTAGGAGTGGCACTGCAGTGTCACGCAGGATGGCCCTTCCAAAAAACACTCCCCAAACAGCACATGATGCAAAGAAAAAAAGAGGCGCAATGAGGTAGCTGTGTGAGTAAGCTAAGCGACCCTAGTGGCCGACACAAACACCTGGCCCATCTAGGAGTGGCACTGCAGTGTCACGCAGGATGGCCCTTCCAAAAAACACTCCCCAAACAGCACATGACGCAAAGAAAAAAAGAGGCGCAATGAGGTAGCTGTGTGAGTAAGCTAAGCGACCCTAGTGGCCGACACAAACACCTGGCCCATCTAGGAGTGGCACTGCAGTGTCACGCAGGATGGCCCTTCCAAAAAACACTCCCCAAACAGCACATGACGCAAAGAAAAAAAGAGGCGCAATGAGGTAGCTGTGTGAGTAAGCTAAGCGACCCTAGTGGCCGACACAAACACCTGGCCCATCTAGGAGTGGCACTGCAGTGTCACGCAGGATGGCCCTTCCAAAAAACACTCCCGAAACAGCACATGACGCAAAGAAAAAAAGAGGCGCAATGAGGTAGCTGTGTGAGTAAGCTAAGCGACCCTAGTGGCCGACACAAACACCTGGCCCATCTAGGAGTGGCACTGCAGTGTCACGCAGGATGGCCCTTCCAAAAAACACTCCCCAAACAGCACATGACGCAAAGAAAAAAAGAGGCGCAATGAGGTAGCTGTGTGAGTAAGATAAGCGACCCTAGTGGCCGACACAAACACCTGGCCCATCTAGGAGTGGCACTGCAGTGTCACGCAGGATGGCCCTTCCAAAAAACACTCCCCAAACAGCACATGACGCAAAGAAAAATGAAAGAAAAAAGAGGTGCAAGATGGAATTGTCCTTGGGCCCTCCCACCCACCCTTATGTTGTATAAACAGGACATGCACACTTTAACCAACCCATCATTTCAGTGACAGGGTCTGCCACACGACTGTGACTGAAATGACGGGTTGGTTTGGACCCCCACCAAAAAAGAAGCAATTAATCTCTGCTTGCACAAACTGGCTCTACAGAGGCAAGATGTCCACCTCATCATCATCCTCCGATATATCACCGTGTACATCCCCCTCCTCACAGATTATCAATTCGTCCCCACTGGAATCCACCATCTCAGCTCCCTGTGTACTTTGTGGAGGCAATTGCTGCTGGTCAATGTCTCAACGAAGGAATTGATTATAATTCATTTTAATGAACATCATCTTCTCCACATTTTCTGGAAGTAACCTCGTACGCCGATTGCTGACAAGGTGAGCGGCGGCACTAAACACTCTTTCGGAGTACACACTTGTGGGAGGGCAACTTAGGTAGAATAAAGCCAGTTTGTGCAAGGGCCTCCAAATTGCCTCTTTTTCCTGCCAGTATAAGTACGGACTGTCTGACGTGCCTACTTGGATGCGGTCACTCATATAATCCTCCACCATTCTTTCAATGGTGAGAGAATCATATGCAGTGACAGTAGACGACATGTCCGTAATCGTTGTCAGGTCCTTCAGTCCGGACCAGATGTCAGCATCAGCAGTCGCTCCAGACTGCCCTGCATCACCGCCAGCGGGTGGGCTCGGAATTCTGAGCCATTTCCTCGCATCCCCAGTTGCGGGAGAATGTGAAGGAGGAGATGTTGACAGGTCGCGTTCCGCTTGACTTGACAATTTTCTCACCAGCAGGTCTTTGAACCCCAGCAGACTTGTGTCTGCCGGAAAGAGAGATCCAAGGTAGGTTTTAAATCTAGGATCGAGCACGGTGGCCAAAATGTAGTGATCTGATTTCAACAGATTGACCACCCGTGAATCCTTGTTAAGCGAATTAAGGGCTCCATCCACAAGTCCCACATGCCTAGTGGAATCGCTCAGTGTTAGCTCCTCCTTCAATGTCTCCAGCTTCTTCTGCAAAAGCCTGATGAGGGGAATGACCTGACTCAGGCTGTCAGTGTCTGAACTGACTTCACGTGTGGCAAGTTCAAAGGGCAGCAGAACCTTGCACAACGTTGAAATCATTCTCCACTGCGCTTGAGACAGGTGCATTCCACCTCCTATATCGTGCTGAATTGTATAGGCTTGAATGGCCTTTTGCTGCTCCTCCAACCTCTGAAGCATATATAGGGTTGAATTCCACCTCGTTACCACTTCTTGCTTCAGATGATGGCAGGGCAGGTTCAGGCGTTTTTGGTGTTGCTCCAGTCTTCTGTACGTGGTGCCTGTACGCCGAAAGTGTCCCGCAATTCTTCTGGCCACCGACAGCATCTCTTGCACGCCCCTGTCGTTTTTTTAAAAATTCTGCACCACCAAATTCAAGGTATGTGCAAAACATGGGACGTGCTGGAATTTGCCCATATTTAATGCACACACAATATTGCTGGCGTTGTCCGATGCCACAAATCCACAGGAGAGTCCAATTGGGGTAAGCCATTCCGCGATGATCTTCCTCAGTTGCCGTAAGAGGTTTTCAGCTGTGTGCGTATTCTGGAAACCGGTGATACAAAGCGTAGCCTGCCTAGGAAAGAGTTGGCGTTTGCGAGATGCTGCTACTGGTGCCGCCGCTGCTGTTCTTGCGGCGGGAGTCCATACATCTACCCAGTGGGCTGTCACAGTCATATAGTCCTGACCCTGCCCTGCTCCACTTGTCCACATGTCCGTGGTTAAGTGGACATTGGGTACAACTGCATTTTTTAGTACACTGGTGAGTCTTTTTCTGACGTCCGTGTACATTCTCGGTATCGCCTGCCTAGAGAAGTGGAACCTAGATGGTATTTGGTAACAGGGGCACACTACCTCAAGAAATTGTCTAGTTCCCTGTGAACTAACGGCGGATACCGGACGCACGTCTAACACCAACATAGTTGTCAAGGCCTCAGTTATCCGCTTTGCAACAGGATGACTGCTGTGATATTTCATCTTCCTCGCAAAGGACTGTTGGACAGTCAATTGCTTGGTGGAAGTAGTAAAAGTGGGCTTACGACTTCCCCTCTGGGATGACCATCGACTCCCAGCAGCAACAACAGCAGCGCCAGCAGCAGTAGGCGTTACACGCAAGGATGCATCGGAGGAATCCCAGGCAGGAGAGGACTCGTCAGAATTGCCAGTGACATGGCCTGCAGGACTATTGGCATTCCTGGGGAAGGAGGAAATTGACACTGAGGGAGTTGGTGGGGTGGTTTGCGTGAGCTTGGTTACAAGAGGAAGGGATTTACTGGTCAGTGGACTGCTTCCGCTGTCGCCCAAAGTTTTTGAACTTGTCACTGACTTATTATGAATGCGCTGCAGGTGACGTATAAGGGAGGATGTTCCGAGGTGGTTAACGTCCTTACCCCTACTTATTACAGCTTGACAAAGGCAACACACGGCTTGACAAATGTTGTCCGCATTTCTGTTGAAATACTTCCACACCGAAGAGCTGATTTTTTTGGTATTTTCACCAGGCATGTCAACGGCCATATTCCTCCCACGGACAACAGGTGTCTCCCCGGGTGCCTGACTTAAACAAACCACCTCACCATCAGAATCCTCCTTGTCAATTTCCTCCCCAGCGCCAGCAACACCCATATCCTCCTCATCCTGGTGTACTTCAACACTGACATCTTCAATCTGACTATCAGGAACTGGACTACGGGTGCTCCTTCCAGCACTTGCAGGGGGCGTGCAAATGGTGGAAGGCGCATGCTCTTCACGTCCAGTGTTGGGAAGGTCAGGCATCGCAACCGACACAATTGGACTCTCCTTGTGGATTTGTGATTTCGAAGAACGCACAGTTCTTTGCGGTGCTTTTGCCAGCTTGAGTCTTTTCATTTTTCTAGCGAGAGGCTGAGTGCTTCCATCCTCATGTGAAGCTGAACCACTAGCCATGAACATAGGCCAGGGCCTCAGCCGTTCCTTGCCACTCCATGTGGTAAATGGCATATTGGCAAGTTTACGCTTCTCCTCCGACAATTTTATTTTAGATTTTTGAGTCCTTTTTTTACTGATATTTGGTGTTTTGGATTTTACATGCTCTGTACTATGACATTGGGCATCGGCCTTGGCAGACGACGTTGCTGGCATTTCATCGTCTCGGCCATGACTAGTGGCAGCAGCTTCAGCACGAGGTGGAAGTCGATCTTGATCTTTCCCTAATTTTGGAACCTCAACATTTTTGTTCTCCATATTTTAATAGGCACAACTAAAAGGCACCTCAGGTAAACAATGGAGATGGATGGATACTAGTATACTTATGGATGGACGAGCGACTGCCGACACAGAGGTAGCTACAGCCGTGGACTACCGTACTGTGTCTGCTGCTAATATAGACTGGATGATAATGAGATAAAATTAAAATATATATATATATATATATATATATATATATCACACTAGTACTGCAGACGGACAGGTATATATTATGTAATGACGGACCTGCTGGACACTGTCTGCAGAATGCGTTTATAAAAACACAACACGACGAGTGTTTAACTTTTTCAGGCAGACAATCACAATATACTGGTGGTCAGCAAACAATCACAATACTGGTGGTCAGTGGTCACTGGTCAGTCACACTGGCAGTGGCACTCTGGCAGCAAAAGTGTGCACTGTACTTAAAATATGTACTCCTGCTATAACTGCTCCCCAGTCTCCCCCACAATTAAGATGTGTGAGCAGTGAGCACTCAGCAGTCAGATAATGATATACAGTATATGATGCAGCACACTGGGCTGAGCACAGATATGGTATGTGTGACTGTGTCACACTGTGTATCGTTTTTTTTCAGGCAGAGAACGGATTCATTAAACTGGTGGCACTGGTCACTGCCACTGGTCACACTATCAGCAGCAAGTAGTACTCCTCCTATATTATGCTCCCCAAAATTTGTGTCTCTCTCTCTCTCTAGTACTATTAGTCACTCTAAACGGAGAGGATGCCAGCCACGTCCTCTCCCTATCAATCTCAATGCACGTGTGAAAAATGGCGGCGACGCGCGGCTCCTTATATAGAATCCGAGTCTCGCGATAGAATCCGAGCCTCGCGAGAATCCGACAGCGGGATGATGACGTTCGGGCGCGCTCGGGTTAACCGAGCAAGGCGGGAGGATCCGAGCCTGCTCGGCCCCGTGTAAAAAAAGCTGAAGTTCGGCGGGTTCGGATTCAGAGAAACCGAACCCGCTCATCTCTAGTAGAAACAGTGTATTACTGTAGATCAGGCCTGGCCAACCTGTGGCTCTCCAGCTGTTGTAAAACTACAATTCCCAGCATGCTTTGCCACAGTTTTGCTATTAGGGAATGCTAAAACTGTGGTAGAGCAAGCTGGGATGTGTAGTTTCACAACAGCTGGAGAGCCACAGGTTGGCCAGGCCTGCTGTAGATTAACTGTGCCCCTTATTTTTTTTTAGTAATAGTGCCCTTACATTCATTGGAATAAGTAACTGTGGCTGTTTATTTTTTTACACTTTAACATTTACTTTCTTTCACTAGTGTCCATGACGGAACTCAAAGCTACAGGTGTGGGCATTAGGGCCCGTCTTACAGCCTAAAAGACTAGGAGCAATGCTAAACAGCATGATCTGTTAGTAAAGGTGGGGAAAGAGGGATTTTTTAAATTTCATAATTACAGTTTCCCCTATATACTTCAAAACCCCTGCACATAATCGTCAATTTGAATTTTATCTTCCAAACTGCTGGATAATTAGTTTGATGGCTTGGATGTCAAAACTAATGAGTAGCATTTCTGAAAGTGCTCAAAATTCCATTGCTTGATAACTCCACCCAACTAAAATAGGATAGTGGGCGTGGCAAAAATCTAGAGGCATGGCTTCATGAGGAAGGGGCGTGGTCACAAAATATCAATTCATATTACGCCAGACAGTAGTCTCCAATATTGAAATTACGACACACAGTAGTGCCACTTATATCAATGACACCAGGTAGAGCACCTTTTACACATTACTCCAGGTATAGCCCCCATCAGTGCCAGTGCTATCCGCTCAGCAAAGCCTGCAAAGCAGGGAGGCGCCGCTCTCTCCGCTCTGCTACTACACCTGTCTTTCCAGTGTTGCTGCCAGCTGCCAAAGCCTGTCACACTGACAAGCAGCAGCGGCGCTGGCAGCATAAACAGAAGCTCCTCAGTCTGATCTCCGGTTTCAGGGCCATCCCACCTTCCCTCACCTCCCGGTTCCTCCCCGCTGCACCTGTCAATCTGGATGACAGACGGGCAGCAGCATCGCCCCCACCCTCCTTCCCTCCCCCTGTCACGAAAGAGACTGCAGTCTTCAGCAGATGCCCGCTCCCTCCCCCCTCTCTCCCCTCATCCCTCCTTCCATCAGTGGACATTCCGCGGGGCCCGGGCACTTTTGTTTTTCCTTTGCAGCCACCTACTGCACTGTGCTGAGACTGCAGAAGTCGGGCAGACAACTCTCGTTGCTCTCCTGAGCCTGCTTCCTCATTAAGCAGGAACAGGAAGCCACGTGTGCACATGTGACTGCACTGCAGGATCCGTAAGATATGAGGAGAAGAGGAGCAGCCCAGCAGATCTAGCAGGCAGCCATACCATACTAGAGGAGTAGACATTCAGGTAAATGCTGCTGCTGACACACATGGGGAAACTGGTGTATTATTGTGTGCTGGGGAGGGGGGGGTAGTATATAAATGTGTGCTGGGGAGGGGGGGTGGTATATAAATGTGTGCTGGTCAGTGCTGCAAATATGGCTGTACGGGGCGGTACGGCGTACCTGTAAGAAAATCCCAGCAGGTACGCCATACCTCTGGGCCGCCACCTTGCAGACACCGGGTCTTGGAGAGAGGAGAGTGCAGCACGCGTCTCTCATCTCCTGCGAGTCCCACCTGAGTCCGTCAGCGGCGTCAGGCGCTGAGCCGGTTCATGAGCCAGTCAGAGCTCACGGACCGGCAGCCAATCAGGAGCCGCTGCTGCCGGACCGCGAGCCCTGATTGGCTCGCGGACGGGTGCGAGTTCAGAAGACCGGACTGAGGGAAAGAGAGGGACAGGAGAAGCGCGTGCTGCGCTCTCCTCTCCCCAGCAGCAGATAGTGCCAGCCCCAGGCAGCAGCAACAACGGTAAGTAATTTGCACTGCTGGGACATATCTGGCACTCTGGGGGCATGTGTATCTGGCACTGTAGGGGCATATCTGGCACTGTGGGGGCATATGTATCTGGCACTGTGGGGGCATATCTGGCACTGTGGGGGCATATCTGGCACTGTGGGGGCATATCTGGCACTGTGGGGGCATATGTGTATCTGACAATCTGGGGCAATGTGTATCTGGCACTGTGGGGGCATATATAGCACTACTAGGGGCATTTGTGTATCTAGCACCATGGGGCATTTGTGCATCTGGCACTGTAGTAGCATATCTGGCATGGTGGGGGCGTATCTGGCAGTGTGGGGGCATATGTGTATCTGGCACTATTGGTGTCATAAGTGTATCTGTCCCCCCATATGTGTATCACACCCCCATTTTAATTGGCCATGCCCCATGTGGCATTTGGCCACACCCATTTTTTTCGGCGCGTGCACACAGTACCTATGAGACATTTTTTCTACTTGCACCACTGGTGCTGGGGAGGGGGGGATGGTATATAAATGTGTGCTGGGGATGGGGAAAGGTATATTTATCTGTGCTGGGGAGGGGGGAGTAGTAAATTAACAATGTGTGTGTGTGTTGGGGGGGGGTGTCATATTAATGTGTTTCTTTTTTTAATTAGTGCATTTTCCCACTGCTTGTCACCCAGTGCCTCTCCCCGGCCGTCACCTCTCTCCTGTCACCCACTGACTCGCATCTCTCTCTCCTGTTACACTCTCCCTTTCCTCATCACCTCTCTCTCCTGTCACCCAGTGACTCCCACCCTCTCTGCGTCACCCTCTGTTTTCACCCTCATTGTCACCTCCCTCCTCTTACTGTCACCCACTGGCCACTGCCTCTCCCTAGCATCACTCTCTGCACTTCTCCCACTGCCTCTCCCTAGCATCACTCTCTGCCCTTCTCCCACTGCCTCTCCCTGCCTTTCCCCTTTCCCCATGCGCTCTCTCTCCTGTCACCCGCTCCTTGTCACCTACTGACTCTCCTGTCACCCACCGACTCTAACCCTTTTTCTCCTGTTAGTCTCTGACTCTTACCCCCTCCCTGTCACCCTCTCTCTCTCTTTTCACATTCCTATGAAACATTGTAAAGAGACATGTCAAGAAGACATATAGATGTGTCCTTTCCCAGCTTAAAGGCTAATTGTGACAAATGCAACTCGTTTTCGCAATTAGTGTTCCCGTGGGTGTGCATGCACCCGTGATCCATAGGATTGCATGGTGTGTACACTCCCGCGAATGGGACACTGCTTGCTGTGGCTAGTCACAAGCAAGATGCGTCTGCTTGCAGGTAGAATGAGAGTGGCCACATCTGTATTTGTAGGGGGGCGCAAAATTTATAGCTTGCAGGAGGGCGCCAAACACCCTAGCACCGGCCCTGGCCCCCATTTTACACATTACTCCAGGTAGAGCTCCCATTTACACATTACTCAAGGCAGAGCCCCCTATTATATATTACTCCAGGTAGAGCCCCCTTTTACACATTACTCCAGACAGACTTCCCTTTTTACACATTACGCCAGGCAGAGCCCCTTTTTACACATTACTGCAAGCAGGGCCCCCTTTTACACATTACTCCAAGCAGGGCCCCCTTTAACAGATTATGCCAGACAGAGACCCCTTTTACACATTACGCCAGGCAGAGCCCCCTTTTACACATTACGCCAGGTAGAGTTGCTTTTACACATTACACCAGGCTAAACCCCCCCTTTTTACACATTACACCAGGCATAGCCCTACTTTTCCACATTACACCAAGCATAGCCCCCATTTTACACATTACACCAGGCAGGGTCCCCTTTTTACACATTACGCCAGGCAGGGTCCCCTTTTTACACATTACGCCAGGCAGAGTCCCCTTTTACACATTACTCCAAGCAGATCCTCCTTTTACACATTACTCCAGGCAGAGCCCCCTTTTACACATTACTCCAGGCAGTGCCCCTGTTACACAATATTCCGGGGGGAGGATGGTGGCAATGTGGGTGTTCTCCAGAGCAGCAGCTACCGCCAGCCTCCTCCCACCCAAATACTACAGCTCTTCAGATGCTATGGAGACAGAAAGTGAAGCCGGGAGGGGCGTAGTGTATCGAGGGAAGGGAAGCTGCAGCGTTGCCTGGCTACCTATGTGACAAGTATCCGGGTGCTGCAGCTAATTGGCACTTGTTTGGAGAAAGGAGAACAATGCATTCCAGCATAAAAACCTCATAACATCTATGAAAAACACTGGTGGTGGTATCATGGTTTGGACCTGTTTTCTGGTATCATGGTTTGGGACAGTTTTGCTGCATATGGCCCAGGACGACTTGTCATCATTGACGGGACAAAAGAATATTCTGGTATAATTCAGAACTCAAAGGAAAATGTCAGGACATCTGTCCATGAGCTGCATCCCAGGAGAACGTGGGTCATGCAGCAAGACAATGACCGAAAGCACACAAGTCATTCGACCAAAGAATGGCTAAAGAAGAATACTTTTAAAATTTTGGAATGGCCACGTCAAAGTCCTGACCTTTAGCCAACCAAAATGTTGTGGAAGGACCTGAAGCGAGCATTTCATGAGAAGGGTTCAGTACGGATTACCGCCAGGCGGGATACCGCCTGTCAAAATCCCGACAGCAGCATCCCGCCTGCCAGAATCCTGGCAGCTGGGAGAGCATTCGTCTCCTTGCATGCTCGCTGCACTCGCCAAGCTGCAGGTTTGGTAGCTTGCTGCGCTTGCCACAGGATCTATTCCCACTCTATAGGTGTCGTGGCCCTGCTGAGCCGGGTCGGCTGTCGGGATTCCGACTGTCGGTATCCTGACCACTGGGATCCCGACACCGGTGAATTAAATGCATCACCATAAGAGGAACCCCACCAAAATAACAGCGCTGAAGCTGTTTTGCATGGGGGAATTAGGTAAAATTCCTCCAAGACGATCTTCAGGACTAATCAACAATTATCGAAAACGTTTACATGCAGTTATTGCTGCACAAGGGGGTCATACCAATCTATTACAATCTATAGATTGTAAGCTTGCGAGCAGGGCCTTCCAACCTCTATGGGGTAAATTTACTAAGAATCGTATTTTCCCGTTTGAGGTCAAAGTTCAATCACGAATGACATCGAAAGTTTTATTATGCAACTTTTTGAATTGATTACGACTAATTTACTAAGCTGCCGTATTCTGCATTTTCGGGTTTTCCGATGTCGATGTCATTCGGTTTTTTTGGCAGTGTTTTACGTGAGTGACTTGTAAAACACTGCCGACTTTAATACAATGAATCTCGGCCGGATCTGAGAGATCCGTGCTGGGCTTCATTGTGCACCTTGTAAAAAAAAAAAAAGGTTTAAATGTAAAAAAAAAATTGCGTGGGGTCCCCCCTCCTAAGGCAAACCAGCCTCAGGCTCTTTGGGCCGATCCTGGTTGCAGAAATATGGGGAAAAAATGGACAGGGGTTCCCCCATATTTAAACAACCAGCATCGGGCTCTGCGCCTGGTCCTGGTTCCAAAAATACGGGGGACAAAAAGCGTAGGGGTCCCCCGTATTTTTGAAACCAGCACCGGGCTCCACTAGCTGGACAGATAATGCCACAGCCGGGGGTCACTTTTATACAGTGCCTTGCGGCCGTGGCATCAAATATCCAACTAGTCACCCCTGGCCGGGGTACCCTGGGGGAGTGGGGACCCCTTCAATCAAGGGCCCCCCCCAGCCACCCAAGGGCCAGGGGTGAAGCCCGAGGCTGTCCCCCCCATTCAATGGGCTGCGGATGGGGGGCTGATAGCCTTTGTTCAAAGTGAATGATATTGTTTTTAGTAGCAGTACTACAAGGCCCAGCAAGCCTCCCCCGCAAGCTGGTACTTGGAGAACCACAAGTACCAGCATGCGGCGGAAAAATGGGCCCGCTGGTACCTGTAGTACTAGTACTAAAAAAATACCCCAATAAAGACAACACACACACACCTTGAAAGTATAACTTTAATACATCCATCCACACCTCCATATACACATACTTACCTTATGTTCCCACGAGGGTCGGTCCTCTTCTCCAGTAGAATCCATGGTGTACCTGTAGAAAAAATTATACTCACATAATCCAGTGTGTTAGGCTCCTCGGAAAATCCTTTTGTAATCCACGTACTTGTAAAAATAAAAAAACGGATACCCGTCCACGAACTGAAAGGGGACCCATGTTTTCACATGGGACCCCTTTCCCCGAATGCCAGAAACCCCCTCTGACTGATGTCTAAGTGGGTTTCTTCAGCCAATCAGGGAGCGCCACGTTGTGGCACCCACCTGATCGGCTGTGTGCTCCTGTACTGTCTGACAGGCGGCACACGGCAGTGTTACAATGTAGCGCCTATGCGCTCCATTGTAACCAATGGTGGGAACTTTCAGGTCAGCGGTGAGGTCACTTTCGGTCAACCGCTGACCTGAAAGTTCCCACCATTGGTTACAATGGAGCGCATAGGCGCTACATTGTAACACTGCCGTGTGCCGCCTGTCAGACAGTACAGGAGCACACAGCCGATCAGGAGGGTGCCACAATGTGGCGCTCCCTGATTGGCTGAAGAAACCCACTTAGACATCAGTCAGAAGGGGTTTCTGGCATTCGGGGAAAGGGGTCCCATGTGAAAACATGGGTCCCCTTTCAGTTCGTGGACGGGTATCCGTTTTTTTATTTTTACAAGTACGTGGATTACAAAAGGATTTTCCGAGGAGCCTAACACACTGGATTATGTGAGTATAATCTTTTCTACAGGTACACCATGGATTCTACTGGAGAAGAGGACCGACCCTCGTGGGAACATAAGGTAAGTATGTGTATATGGAGGTGTGGATGGATGTATTAAAGTTATACTTTCAAGGTGTGTGTGTGTTGTCTTTATTGGGGTATTTTTTTAGTAGTAGTACTACAGGTACCAGCGGGCCCATTTTTCCGCCGCATGCTGGTACTTGTGGTTCTCCAAGTACCAGCTTGCGGGGGAGGCTTGCTGGGCCTTGTAGTACTGCTACTAAAAACAATATCATTCACTTTGAACAAAGGCTATCAGCCCCCCATCCGCAGCCCATTGGATGGGGGGGACAGCCTCGGGCTTCACCCCTGGCCCTTGGGTGGCTGGGGGGGGGGACCCCTTGATTGAAGGGGTCCCCACTCCCCCAGGGTACCCCGGCCAGGGGTGACTAGTTGGATATTTGATGCCACGGCCGCAAGGCACTGTATAAAAGTGACCCCCGGCTGTGGCATTATCTGTCCAGCTAGTGGAGCCCGGTGCTGGTTTCAAAAATACGGGGGACCCCTACGCTTTTTGTCCCCCGTATTTTTGGAACCAGGACCAGGCGCAGAGCCCGGTGCTGGTTGCTTAAATATGGGGGAACCCCTGTCAATTTTTTTCCCATATTTTTGCAACCAGGGCCGGCTCAAAGAGCCTGAGGCTGGTTTGGTTTAGGAGGGGGGACCCCACGCATTTTTTTTTTGTTAAATTATAACATTTCCCACCCCTTCCCACTGATAAACATGCACGGATCTCATGGATCCCTGCATGCCTATACAAACACGGGATAAAAAAGCAGGTCTGTTTTTTTTTAGCACTTTTTCACGATTTGTATTTTAGCACGGCAGTGTTTGGCTATTGTCGGCAGTGTTTGTGTTTTGCACTTTTTAGTAAATGACCAATTTCTACCAAATTGCAGGCGTATTTGACCGATGGTGTATTGATTCGTGATTTTTTCCAAGGACTTCCAAAATATTACGAATGCCCTCATCACTGCCGTGATTTTTGCTTAGTAAATTACCGAGATGACACTTTGAAGAAAAAACGGCATCTTGGTCAAAATCGGGACCTTAGTAAATATACCCCTATGACTGTTTGTTATTACCCAGTTTTGTTGTATCATTGTCATTTCCAATTGTAAAGCGCATCGGAATTTGCTGCACTATGGGGGTAATTCCAAGTTGATCGCAGCAGGATTTTTGATAGCAATTGGGCAAAACCTTGTGCACTGCAGGGGAGGCAGATTTAACATGTGCAGAGAGAGTTAGATTTGGGTGGGGTGTGTTCAATCTGCAATCTAATTTGCAGTGTAAAAATAAAGCAGCCAGTATTTACCCTGCACAGAAACAAAATAACCCACCCAAATCTAACTCTTTCTGCACATGTTATATCTGCCCCCCCTGCAGTGCACATGGTTTTACCCAACTGCTATCAAAACTCCTGCTGCGATCAACTTGGAATTACCCCCTATATAAGAAACTGTTAACAAATAAATAATAAATAATACCAGATACTGAAAGCAAAGGTTCACATACTTTTGACACTCATAGAGATGTGATATTGGATAATTTTTCTCAATAAAAATATGAGAAAATCTACAAAAAAAATTGTCTCATTTGTTTGATTTGGTTCTCTTTATCTTATTATTAGGACTTGTGTGAAAATCTGAGGTCATTTTAGGCCAACATTCATTTATTCTGGCAGCTTCCACACACCAAAGTATTAAAATCACGTACCACAAATGGCGGTTTCAACCACCATAGGTAGTTCACATACAGACAATTACATGAAGAAAGGTGTATCAGGGTCATTACATGAAAACAGAGACATGTAACGTTTGTTACCAGTTTTCAGTCCTCTCTCAGAGCATCTAACAATGACAAGATGCCAAGCTTTGCATCAAAATTAAAGCATATCCTGTACCACACAAACATTTACTTTGCACAAAATATTCAAAACATATGCTAAAAAAATATTTCACATGATCTGTTTAGTCAAAACGTAATGTTTGTTACCATGGAATGACCCATCACCGCTATACACACCTTGCGCTAGGCCACGCCCCAACGCGTTTTGTCACATCGGATTTTGTCAGAGGGCTGGCCTAGCGTAGCACAGTCTTCCATTTTAACATTTCATTAACCAATTAACTGACAGAGACATCTCTGGAATCTATTTAGACTGTACTATTCCTCCATAATCTAGTACACTTTGTATTCAGTACTATTACACCCTTTCTACTTAATTCAATAAAAAAGGACATTAATAAAATCTACATTAAAAATAAGCATTTTCTCTATCACAGGGATTCCTTTATATCTTACATTCCTGCAAGTAGAAATCATTCCTCTATTAACTACTCGGGAGTTCACTGGTCTGTAATCGTATGTCACAAAATCTCCCACCACAGTATTATGTCATTTTAAGATCTATAACTGGTAGCACCACAGAGTAGCACAGTATTCACCACAGAGTAGCACAGTATTATAGACTCTTGCAATTAGAATAAAGTTCTTAATTAATAAACGGTTCAAATCCCAGGTTTAAGCCAGCCGGGTATAGCGTGTTCAGAGTAACTATCCAATAAGTTTCCCGTTTCGGTAGCAGTTTCAGCCTATCTCCAGGTTGGGTATGGGTTACCGGCAGCCAGGATACTGACGGTCAGCATCCCGATGCCAGGATCCCGGCCACAGAATGCCGGAGGGGGGAGGGAGAGCAACGAAGCCGCTTGTGGGCTCGGTGGTGAGCTGCAGGTTCTATTCCCATTCCATGGGTGTCGTGGAAACCCAAAAGTGGGAATAGTCCCTTTTAGACGGCATGCCGACTGTTGGATTGTCAGTGTTCGGGATGCAGGGGGAGGTATTGTGAATGGCAGTCTCCTGAAAGACCTGTTTGCCGTAACTGTAACTGAAGCTTTGAAGTCAGACAAACTGTATGCCAAAATTAGCAGATGTGTGGCCACAACATCCTATAATAAAATGGTCAATACATATCTTCTGATACAAACAGAGCGGTAGTTTTGTGCCTTGGCAATGTGTGTCCTTCTTTGTATAGAATATGAGCATTTTAGTGGGAGGCAAAGTTCAAACCACTGTACTGAAATCTTGTTACATGTTCTAACCCAGTGATTTTCAACCTTTTTTTACTCACGGCACACAGAACAATGTTTTAAAATTGCCAAGGCACACCATCCGTACCCCACATAAAACCCCCCAAAAAAACACACATTGGCCCTCACAGTAATAAAAAATTCACACATACATTGAAAAAAACAATGACATCGCTCCCCCACATAAATCATGTTGCTCCTTACACAAATCCTATTGCTCCCCACATAAATCAATCACATTGCTCCCCACATAAATCATGTTGGTCACACATAAATCAATCACATTGCTCCCCACATAAATCCTATTGCTCCCCACATGAATTATTCACATTGTTCCCCCCATAAATCCTATTGCTCCCCACAGGAGAAATAACATAACAAATATTAGCCCCTACTAGTCAGCTGTCCTCCTCCCTGTCCCTCAGTGGCGGGGGTTGTTCATAGTGGATTGCTGCGTATACTGAGCAGCGGGCAGTCGGGCAGGTGTGGATGTGGGTGGGCAAGGAAAGCTGTGGATGCAGGCGGAAATTGGAAGATGTGTATGCAGGCAGGTGGGCTGGCTGGGTGGTGAGATGCGGCGGCCGTGACCTATGATATCACACCGCCGTGTCATCAAGGCACAGGTCACAGCCAGAGCATAAATGATCCTCTAAGAAGAGCCCGGGCCAACAGTTCACTCTGAAGGTGCAGGAGGCTGCTCTGGCTCCGCGGCACACCTTGCAACTGGTCGCGGCACACTAGTGTGCCACGGCACACTGGTTGAAAAAGCCTGCTCTAACCTATTGTTCATTATGTATGTTATAATACAATGCGGTTTAATCATTTTTCGATCAAGGCCACAAGTATGCATTGTTTTGTACCATTAAAGTGGTAGTTCACAAAAGGATTGATTATTTAATAATGTAACTAGCAATTGGTTTCTCAACCCATATGTTGTGGTGCCACTAGGATAATATTCTCCTTTGACAGAAAATGTGGAAGTTATTGGCTCTCCCATAAGAATTCTATTACCTTCTACTGTCCCAAGGTTATAGTTCTCTCTGAGCAAATATATTTTAGGAGACCCTCACAGGGTCCATCAGGCTACCCATTAAAGATCCAGAAAAATGATTACCTGACAGAATAGATAACAATACAACATACAACGTCGTACTGATAATCCTGCCCACGTAGATGGCAAATTTAATATTTTACTATTGAAGGTGGCTACACAGAAATTACCAGACCAATTCTGGAACCCCAGTGTCATTAATAGTTAACAAGATATGTACTCTTACAACTTTGGCCCATATGTAATGCAGTGTGAGACGGCCAGAGCTCCAAGATTCCGGCCAAACTCGTACTTTTTTTAAAAGCAGCAAACATTTACAATGCAAAACTATGTTGGTTTTGCCTTGTAAATGATTGCCACTTTAAAAAAGCATACATGTCCGGCTGGAATCTTGGCGCTCCGGCCATCTCGCACTGCATTACATTACTCATTACACTTTAAATACAAAATACTTGCGGAGAGGTGGGAGGGAATGTTGTATTCAAGTTTTTTTTATATTTCAAGATATACAGGAGTACAGAAAGAAAAGTGTGATAAAGGTAAATAATTGAAAGACATTGTGGTAGGGATACAATAATCACAAACAAACAAGATGCATGCGTGAGCACATACTCAAACCCAATAAATATAACTTTGCACTTCAAGAGTAGCTCCCGACCAGTGCAGCTTTAGCGTGCTGGCCGGGAGCTACTCATCGCTCCCCGGCCCGCAGCGGCTGCGTGTGACCACACGCAGCCACCGCGCCCCCCCCCCCCCCCAATGGTCCGGCCACGCCTACATTGGCCGGACCGCGCCCCCCTAAACGGAGGCTTAACGCTGCTATCCAGCCCCCTCCCGCCCAGCGACCACCTCTGTCTCAGAGGCGATCGCTAGGCAACGATGGCTGCCATGCGCCGGCACACTGTGGCGCCGGCGCATGCGCAGTTCTGACACGATCACTACGCTGCGACAAACTGCAGCAAGCGATCGGGTCGGAATGACCCCCTTAGGGAGGTACATTTGTCCCTGGTCCCTCTGTAACAGACAAGTACAATTAGTAAGCCATTTCCAAACAGTCTAGCTGTAGGAGATGAGAACAGAGAAGGAAAAATAGTGGAAATGTTCACTGAAAAAGTAAGAATAATGACCCTTGTATAGCCCCAATGAAGCCCGTCAAAGGCTTTATCTGCATCCAGTGAGAGCATAAAAAGTGGGGATCTGGCTTTATGTTCCAGGATAATGAGCAGCCATTTGGTTTTGTTATCAGCTGGTCTCTTTAAAATAAACCCAACCTGTTTAACTCTATGGGTGGTATTGATTTACCCATGATGAAACATCGGGAGCAAAAAACGGTAGTTTTTCGTGATTTTCCCTGATGTTTCCTATAGGACTGGGTATGTGGGTGTCTTCTGGGCTGTTATTATGGGTAAAGCCTCCAGACTAGAACTCAAAGCTTGTCTAGCATCCAAGGTAAAAAAAAAAAAGAATTGAACTAAACTCCTGGGCCTGACTGATGACAACAGTTGACCAAAAGAGAAATAAGGGAGTATGGATACAAGACACAAAGGCAGATTCTGAGTTTGGAGGCAAGCAAAAAAATCATGCAACTTTGCACCTTGACAAAACCATGTTGCATTGAAAGTGGCGGAGACATAAAGGGGTATATGCAATTGCGGCCGAATTGCCGCAAATGTCGAAAAACGGGGCATTTTCGACAAAAGAAAACATGTCGAATTGGATTCGACAATGCAATACAGTACTTTTCCACAAAAAAACGTCCGTTTCAGATTCGACTTTTTCAAATTCGACAGTTGTCAAATTCAACATGTCTGCACTGTTAAAAATGCGGCTTTTCGACAAAAGTATATTCAATTGAAGAATATCGATTCGACAACAGTGCTTTTCGACAGTAATTTCGTCAATTTCATTCCGCCTCACTTTGCTGGCGGAATCTAATAATGCCACGGCCGCAGGGACCGGTATAAAAGTGTCCCCCGGCTGTGGCATTATCTCTCCAGCTAGTGGAGCCCGGTGCTGGTTCAAAAAATACGGGGGACCCCTACGCTTTTTGTCCCCCGTATTTTTTGCACCAGGACCGGACGCAGAGCCCGGTGCTGGTTCTAAAAATACGGGGGATCCCCTGTCCATTTTTTCCCCGTATTTTTACAACCAGGACCGGCTCAAAGAGCACGAGGCTGGTTATGCTTAGGAGGGGGGACCCCACGCAATTTTTTTCTGTTTTTTAACCATTTTTGCGCCGTCGGAAAAGTCGAATCCAAGACGCACTTATCCGTCAATTGGTCCGTTTTTCGACAGCGGGACTGTCGAATCCGTTTTTTATTGAATATGTCGAATTCCGGCACCCGCCGGCCGGAATTCGATGGTCGAATTGTGTCGAATTTAAAAACGCCGCAATTCGCCTGGAATTGCATATTCCCCAAAGTGTACAAAGAGATTTAGATTAAACAAACTGAAACCTAACATATAAGGTCCACTGTCAGTAGCTGCTTAACCATCCAATTCTAGAGGTCCTCAAAATAAATGGGTACACTGCAGTGGGGTAGAGCAGATTATGACTAACATTCAAACATGGGACAGGCGAAGGAGGAAGGGTGCACTAGTCTAGCCACTGAATGATGTGACAGACCGGAGGTTGTCACAGAGCCATGGATTTAGCTCGGGCACTAAAGTGAATGGGTGCAGCAGTGAAGATGCAGGAGAAAGTCTAGGCCTTAATTATACTAGATCTCCTCAAGAAGGGATGAATGAGAGAAGCCTTTAAGGCACTTTGAGTTCACCAAAAAAGCTACAGGCAGGGCAAAAGGAGCCCACTCCCTTCCCACCTTCCCAAAGAGAATGTTTTCACCCCAGATACAGCTGCTTCACTTGTGATAGGGATTCATTTGTGTGGAAGCCAAATCCTGCAGTCACTGGGTCTGATCACGGAGGGTGGCCACCCTCAAATTTACCCATTGTTTTCGGCTGCTGTGCAGGCTGCATTTGCAGGCTTCTCCGGATACCATGGGTTAGTCCTCACTGCTGGTCAGGAATGTGATGAAGCCTAAAGGTCAGATGAGGGCAGAGGGCATATAAAGGTTCTCGGGAAGCCTCTGGCAGCAGGAAACCATGGGTAAATTAGGCTTGCTGCCTCCAAACGGCAGGTAGGCTGCAAATACTATGGCCCATACTACAGTTACAAACAGTGTTGAAGTTACAATGATAGATCCATGATGTGACTGGAGCCAAGACCGGAACTGCAGGGGACTGGAAAGTTGGGTGAAATCCCTAAAAATGGCTAATGGAAAGATTGGACTGCAGAGCTGGGATGCTGCATGTCTGTCTCATGGCACTTCAAATAAAGTGTGGCTATATCTGGAAATACTATAACAAGCCCCAATGCTAGCCAGTAGCCAGTAGATATAACAGAGAACCCACAAGCATGGGATCTACCCATTTTAATGAAGACAAGCTCCCAGGCTGGGAAAGGAAAGCTGTGAGACACGTCCATGAACACACTATGTTAAAGAAAGGGCCAATTACCAGGCATAAACTACAGTTTAATTAGCTCTGTTTTTCAGCAATATTATTATGTACAAACCCTGAAGCTAGTGAATGCAGCTGAACTGACATCTTTTAAGGAAATAAAAAAGAATGTGTCCTGTACAGTAAATAAGAACATCAACCTAGAAATGTCATTATGTGACACAGTTTCCTATTTGATTATGTTGCAGAAAAGATGATTTGTGCAAAATAATATAGGTGGCTCATTCTGAATAAGCTGTTGCTCCAGCCAGACTCCTCTAAGGCCATAGCAATGTAATATACAGCACTGTATGTGCTTCACAGATGAACTGGTGGCATTAGCGCTGCTGACAGCTGTAAGAATGAGCACAGAGGAAGTGGTTTACCAGTGCAGAAATGCATATGCATATAGCTGTAAGTAGCATTACTGCTTCCTTCTAATCAAGGAACTAAAAGTTTAATGCAAATAGAATCTGTCATAAAAATATGAACAGAGCCATTTGTAACAGTTCACAAAACAGGACACTGTGGTATATGGTTTTGAATGAGAATGGAATACCAAGTTGTATATCCATGAAAGCTATACAGCACTTTCACAGCTGTCGCATGTAAATGCATACAGTATGCATGATGTAAAGAGTAAAAGACAGGTTCAATTGATACCCATAGAATATGACATCCTGTTCCGAATACTTGGAAGGTATTTAATCTACACACAGTTATGGTAAGCCAGAGACCAGTTAGAATCAGTAGTAGAGGCAGACACAGAATATCGTATATACTGTAGGGACAGGCTGGGGCAAGTTACTTCCACTGTGGGCTGTGACTGGGTCTCTGAGGCAAAGGATGCTGCCCATTCCTTTCAAGTGTGGCCATTAATGCTGACATCAAGTCACCTGTAGATTTTTGCAGCTTTAAACTAATCAGAGTGTACAAAGCTGTCTTCTGTGAATGACAGATTCCCAGCACAACCAAAATTGTTGTCCAGTAGTCTTAGGGAATGGGGGTGCACAGTAGGGAATATATACATAAAAGTATTTCCTGGTCACAGGGGTAGTGTACACCTTTTACCTAGTTACCGTTCCTGCATTCTAATACTCATTTGATGCATTTGCGGTGTGATTAGTTAGCAAGAGGGTCTGTTATCAATTGATTTAGCACCTATACAGGCATATAACGGAGGCACCTGTTGGCATGTCTGTAGGTGGCATTCCATTATAAAGGTGGTTAAAGTGCACTGAAATAGCTGATATGTCCTACACCAGTGATCTCCAACCCGTAGCTCGCGAGCTACCGGTAGCTCGCCGTAGTATTTTCAGTAGCTCACAGAGCGCACGGGCTTGGGCAGTCACTGGCACTCCTCCTCCCTTCATTTTTAATATGGTGCCGGTCATAAGCCAAACAGAGCTCGTGGACCGGCAGTGGCGGTACCCGACTGGCTGCCGGACCACGAGTTTTGACTGGCTCACTTACCAGCACCATATTTGAAATACCCGCCGCCGCCGGACTGTTACCCTCACCGCAGCTGCTCTCCGGACTTCACAGGAGAGGCGTGCACTGCACTCTCCTCCCCTTTCGTCCCTCATACAGGAGGAGCAGCACCGATGGCAGTAGAAGAAGCCAGCAAGGGTTAGCACTGTGTGGGGCACTGTATCGGACACTGCGGGGGGGCATTTTATCTGGCGCTGCGGGGGCATTTTAAATGGCACTGTGGGGGGAATTGTATCTGGCACTGGTGGAGACATTGTATCTGGCACTGCTGGGGGGCATTATTTGTGTATCTGGCACTGCTGGGGGCATTATTTGTGTGTCTGACACTGCTGAGGGGCATTATTTGTATATCTGGCACTGCTGGGAGGCATTATTTGTATATCTGGCACTGCTGAGGGGCATTATTTGTGTATCTGGCACTGCTGGGAGGCATTATTTGTGTATCTGGCACTGCTGCGGGCATTATTTGTGTATCTGGCACTGCTGGGAGGCATTATTTGTATATCTGGCACTGCTGAGGGGCATTATTTGTTTATCTGGCAATGCTGAGGGGCATTATTTGTGTATCTGGCACTACGCGGGGGGGGATTACTTGTAGTCGTGAGGCCACACCCACTTTTCGCAGGAACGCACGCGCGTTGGGGAGGAGGAGGTAGCTCCTTCAGAGGTTTTATTTTCCGAAAGTAGCTCACACCCCAATTAAGGTTGGAGACCACTGTTCTACACCTTACCGTCACTGCTCAGAGGTGTATGATATCATATTATTGCCGCATTTTGGATTCCATTTTCTGAATCTAACCCTAAAAAATTACATTGTCAGCTGTGTCGATAGTTAACTGTGACGACATATCACAAGCATTTTGTCTGTGCCAACATGTTAGGTGTCAACATTTTAACTGTCGACACAGACATTCAACATTACGGTGTTAATATTTTAACTGTCACACAGTGGCGTAACTAGAAATTTTTCTCCCCCAAGCCAAAACATTCTCTGGTCCCCCCCCCCCCCCACCCATAATTGGCACTAGTAAAGTGCTGAATCTGCGCACGCCGTAGACGCATGCCACAAAAAGGGGTGTGGCCTTGCTGAAACGGGTGTGGCTTTGCTTAAGGGGGTGTGCCATTGCAGGATAAGACTACCTTATACCCCAGTTTTGCAACCTGCAAGCCTAGACGTTGGCCACCACTGGAAAAAAAATATCCTGATTCATGCCTCTTACATTATTTGACATTTTTCCTCCTTATAGTAATGCCCAGTATACATTATGCCATATACTGAAATGGCCCTTAGACATTATGCCACACACCGTAATGCCCCTGACACATTATGCCACACACTGTAATGCCTGTGACACATTATGCCACGCATCACAATGCCCATTATACATTATGCTACACACTGCAAAGGCCCTGAGACATTATAGCACATATAATGCCCATGATACAGTACACCACACACCGTCATGCCTGTGACACATTATGACGCACACCGCAATGCCCATTGTATATTATACCACACAGTGCAATGCCCCTGAGACATTATACCACATGCCACAATGCCCATGATATAGTATACCACACACCGTAATGCCTGTGACACATTATAAACTGCAATGTCCGTGATACATTAGGCCACACACCGCAATGCCCATTACACATTAAGCCCTACAGTTATAGGCCCTACACACTGGTCGATTTTCTGAAAGATATGAACGATCTCGTTCATAAATGAACGAGAACTCGTTCATATCTTTCAGTGTGGAGACTCCAGCGATGAACGATGCGCGGCCCCGCGCTCGTTCATCGCTGATCTCCCGTCGGCTGTGCATGCAGGCCAATATGGACGATCTCGTCCATATTTGTCTGCACTTCAATGCAGCCGCGTGACGGGGGGAGTGAAGAAACTTCACTCCCCCTGTCCCTGCCCCCCCGCCGCCGGGTCGCTCGTCGGCCGTTTCGGCCGTCGGGCACCTCGGCGGCGCATCGTCAAATGAGTAGGGCCCCTAAGGCTTGTAATTACTTTTAAATTACCTGCTCGTTGCTAGGGGTTTCATGCTTTTGGTTCCATGAACGGTGCCAGGGGTTTTCATGCTCAGGGTGTCATGCTCTTTGCCAGGGGTTTCATGCGTTAGGTGTTATGCTTGTTGCCAGGGGCATCATGTGCTGGGTGTCAAGCTCATTGCCAGGGGGTAACATTCGTTGCCAGGGGTTTCATGCCCTTGGTGTCATGCTCATTGCTAGGGGGTAATGCTTGTTGCCAGGGATTTCATGAGCTGGGTGTTGTGCTTGTTACCAGGGGGTAATGCTTGTTGCTTGGGCAGTGCCCCCAGTGCCACATATGTCCCCAGTGCCAGATATCCCCCCACAGTGCCAGATAAAAATATGCCGCCCATAGTGCCAGAAACACATATGCCCCCACATTACCAGATACACATATGCCCCAGTGCCAAATATGCCCCCCCGTGCCAGATACACATATATCCCCAGTGCCCCATATGCCCCCCAGTGCCAGCTACACATATGCCCCCAGTGCCAAATATGCCTCCCCAGTGGCAGGTACACACCCTCACCCCGCTGCTGTGCTGTCCAGGAAGGAGGGAATGGGTACAGTCTGAATGTACGGGAAGGAGCCGGAGGGCACAGCGCGCGCCTCTCCTGTGTCCTTCCTGTATCTCCATCGGCATGTCTGTAAAATGAAGAGCCGATTCGTAAGCCAGTCAGTGCTCGCGGACCGGCAGCTTCGGCTCCTGATTGGCTTGCCGGTCCGCGAGCTCTGATTGACTCATGAACCGGCACTTCATTTGACAGACACGCCGCCACCGGAGACCCAGGAGGGACACAGGAGAGGCGCGCGCTGAACCTTCCGGCTCCTTCCCGAACGCACACACAGCAGCAATCAGTGGCGGCGCCCGTGCAGCCCTGCGCCTCCGCTGCTGCTGTCACCATGCTATTTACATTTCATTATTGGGGTCACTGACAAACATCTAGGGCATAGGTCTGCAAACTCGGTCCTCATTACCCCACACAGTGCATGCACAGAATCACAAGTTAAATAATTAACTCCACCTGCGGACCTTTTAAAATGTGTCTGTGAGTAAATAATATACCTCTGCACCTGCTGGGTTACCTGCAAAACGTACACTGTGTGGGATAATGAGGATCGAGTTTGCAGATCTATGATCTAGGCCGCAGGCATGTTCAAACTGCGGCCCTCCAGCTGTTGTGAAACTACATATCCCAGCATGCCTTGACACAGTTTTGTTGTCAGAGAATGCTAAAGCTGTGTCAGGGCATGCTGGGATGTGTAGTTTCACAACAGCTGGAGGGCCGCAGTTTGGACATGCCTTATCTAGGGGGTCAGTTCAATTAGACTTGCCTGCAATTCACACCCACATGTATTTTGTCAAGTCTATTTATCTATTGTGACACACTGTAAAGCTAGGTACACACTGTCACATTTTTTTGGGTCAGCCCGACAATAGGACGATTTTTCGGGAAATTGTAGGCACCAATATCTGAGCTACACACTAAAAAAATCTTTTTTTTAAAGTTACCCATTTTCTGCCACATCACACTGCATTTGCATATGTCCGCCCACAAGAAAGATGACATAGTGACAGGAAAACATAGGAAATATGGGCAGATTATTGAGAATGCACACACACTGCTCGATATCGGGAGATTGTGTCTGAGATTTCTGGTTTGGGACATCAGTTTGCAAAATCGACCGCTCGTTTGTTTGGCCAACATTTTCAAGAATCGGCGAAACGCTGAAATGATCCTTCGTACACACTATCAAATAAATTTGTCCGAGAACCCAATTATTGGCAAATCGGCTCAATAATTGTACAGTGAGTACCTAGCTGTACAAAGCTTCCACCACTTGCTTGAGAAACAACTAATGGTTGATTAGTCGCTATGGTTTAGTACATATGTCACCCACATACAATGTTAGTGAATGAGCTTTACATGTTTTAAGATATACTTCCCATTAGCTGATGTGTATTTGATGTAGAAATACACACACTTAATTTTAATATATAATTGAGCTTAAGAATTATAACATTAGTTATATCAAGTGCTGTCATTATAGCAGGGATAGGAGGGAGGGGAGGGGAGCTTCCTATGGGAAGTGATCTCTCTATTAACTGGCAGTCTCAGGGAACAAGACAGCTCCCTCTGGGATTTCCTGTCCATCATTTGATTAGCATGGAGTGCTTCCAATGGCAGTCATTAGGGTGGCAAATTTTAGTGGGGGAAGCGCAGCTATAGGTAAAATCCGCCAGTGATTGGAACTACTATAATTTTGACATAAAGGTAAGTCCATTTTTGCTTTCTGTTTAAATGTGTCCTTCACATCTGATGAGGAAAGATGGCTGTGAGCAAGCATTGCACAGGCAGCGTTAAAGGCATGTTTGCATAAAATAAGATTTTACTCACCGGTAAATCTATTTCTCGTAGTCCGTAGTGGATGCTGGGAACTCCGAAAGGACCATGGGGAATAGCGGCTCCGCAGGAGACTGGGCACAACTAAAGAAAGCTTTTAGGTCACCTGGTGTGCACTGGCTCCTCCCACTATGACCCTCCTCCAAGCCTCAGTTAGGACACTGTGCCCGGACGAGCTGACATAATAAGGAAGGATTTTGAATCCCGGGTAAGACTCCTACCAGCCACACCAATCACACCGTATAACTCGTGATACTATACCCAGTTTAACAGTATGAAAACAACTGAGCCTCTCAACAGATGGATCAACAATAACCCTTTAGTTAACAATAACTATGTACAAGTATTGCAGACAATCCGCACTTGGGATGGGCGCCCAGCATCCACTACGGACTACGAGAAATAGATTTACCGGTGAGTAAAATCTTATTTTCTCTGACGTCCTAGTGGATGCTGGGAACTCCGAAAGGACCATGGGGATTATACCAAAGCTCCCAAAAGGGCGGGAGAGTGCGGATGACTCTGCAGCACCGAATGAGAGAACTCAAGGTCCTCCTCAGCCAGGGTATCAAATTTGTAGAATTTTGCAAACGTGTTTGCCCCTGACCAAGTAGCAGCTCGGCAAAGTTGTAAAGCCGAGACCCCTGGGCAGCCGCCCAAGATGAGCCCACCTTCCTTGTGGAATGGGCTTTTACTGATTTAGGATGCGGCAGTCCAGCCGCAGAATGCGCCAGCTGAATTGTGCTACAAATCCAGCGAGCAATAGTCTGCTTAGAAGCAGGAGCACCCAGTTTGTTGGGTGCATACAGGAAAAATAGCGAGTCAGTTTTCCTGACTCTAACCGTCCTGGAAACATAAATTTTCAAGGCCCTGACTACGTCCAGTAACTTGGAATCCTCCAAGTCCCTAGTAGCCGCAGGCACCACAATAGGTTGGTTCAAGTGAAAAGCTGATACCACCTTAGGGAGAAACTGGGGACGAGTCCTCAATTCCGCCCTATCCATATGGAAAATCAGATAAGGGCTTTTACATGACAAAGCTGCCAATTCTGACACACGCCTGGCTGAAGCCAAGGCCAATAACATGACCACTTTCCACGTGAGATATTTTAGATCCACGGTTTTAAGTGGCTCAAACCAATGTGATTTTAAGAAACTCAACACCACGTTGAGATCCCAAGGTGCCACTGGAGGCACAAACGGGGGCTGAATATGCAGCACTCCTTTCACAAACGTCTGAACTTCAGGTAGTGAAGCTAGTTCTTTCTGGAAGAAAATCGACAGAGCCGAGATCTGTACCTTAATGGAGCCTAATTTCAGGCCCATAGTCACTCCTGCTTGTAGGAAATGCAGAAATCGACCTAGTTGAAATTCCTCTGTTGGGGCCTTTTTGGCCTCACACCAAGCAACATATTTCCGCCATATGCGGTGATAATGCTTTGCAGTTACATCTTTCCTGGCTTTAATCAGCGTAGGAATGACTTCCTCCGGAATGCCCTTTTCCTTCAGGATCCGGCGTTCAACCGCCATGCCGTCAAACGCAGCCGCGGTAAGTCTTGGAACAGACAGGACCCCTGCTGCAGCAGGTCCTGTCTGAGCGGCAGAGGCCACTGCTTCCCAGTTGTCCACTCCCGGAATGAACACTGCTGACAGTGCTAGTACGTGATTTTCCGCCCATCGGAGAATCCTTGTGGCTTCTGCCATTGCCATCCTGCTTCTTGTTGCCGCCCTGTCGATTTACATGGGCGACTGCCGTGATGTTGTCTGACTGGATCAGTACCGGCTGGTGTAGAAGCAGGGATTTTGCCTGACTTAGGGCATTGTAAATGGCCCTTAGTTCCAGAATATTTATGTGTAGGGAAGTCTCCTGACTCGACCATAGTCCTTGGAAGTGTCTTCCCTGTGTGACTGCCCCCCAGCCTCGAAGGCTGGCATCCATGGTCACCAGGACCCAGTCCTGTATGCCGAATCTGCGGCCCTCTAGAAGATGAGCACTCTGCAGCCACCACAGCAGAGACACCCTGGTTCTTGGAGACAGGGTTATTAGGCGATGCATCTGAAGATGCGATCCGGACCATTGGTCCAACAGGTCCCACTGAAAGATTCTGGCATGGAACCTGCCGAAAGGAATTGCTTCGTAAGAAGCCACCATCTTTCCCAGGACCCGCGTGCAGTGATGCACCGATACCTGTTTTGGTTTCAGGAGGTCTCTGACTAGAGATGACAGCTCCTTGGCTTTCTCCTCCGGGAGAAACACTCTTTTCTGGACTGTATCTAGAATCATACCCAGGAACAGTAGACGTGTCGTCGGAACCAGCTGTGATTTTGGAATATTCAGAATCCAACCGTGCTGGTGTAGCACCTCCTGAGATAGTGCTACTCCCACCAACAACTGCTCCTTGGACCTCGCCTTTATTAGGAGATCGTCCAAGTACGGGATAATTAAAACTCCCTTTCTTCGAAGGAGTATCATCATTTCCGCCATTACCTTGGTAAACACCCTCGGTGCCGTGGAGAGTCCAAACGGCAGCGTCTGGAATTGGTAATGGCAATCCTGTACCACAAATCTGAGGTACTCCTGGTGAGGATAGTAAATGGGGACATGCAGGTAAGCATCCTTGATGTCCAGGGATACCATGTAATCCCCCTCGTCCAGGCTCGCAATAACCGCCCTGAGCGATTCCATCTTGAACTTGAATTTTTTTTATGTATGTGTTCAAGGATTTCAAATTTAAAATGGGTCTCACCGAACCGTCCGGTTTCGGTACCACAAACAGTGTGGAATAGTAACCCCGTCCTTGTTGAAGTAGGGGCACCTTGATTATCACCTGCTGGGAATACAGCTTGTGAATTGCCGCTAGCACAGCCTCCCTGTCTGAAGGAGTAATCGGCAAGGCAGATTTTAGGAACCGGTGGGGTGGAGACGCCTCGAATTCCAGTTTGTACCCTTGAGATACTATTTGCAGGATCCGGGGATCCACCTGTGAGCGAGCCCACTGATCGCTGAAATTTTTGAGGCGGCCCCCCACCGTACCTGGCTCCGCCTGTGGAGCCCCACCGTCATGCGGCGGACTTGGAAGAAGCGGGGGAGGACTTTTGCTCCTGGGAACCTGCTGTTTGTTGCAGCCTTTTTCCCCTACCTCTGCCTCTGGACAGAAAGGACCCGCCTTTTCCACGCCTGTTTTTCTGAGTCCGAAAGGACTGTACCTGATAAAACGGCGCCTTTTTAGGCTGTGAGGGAACATGGGGTAAAAATGCTGACTTCCCAGCAGTTGCTGTGGAAACTAGGTCCGAGAGACCATCCCCAAATAACTCCTCACCCTTATAAGGCAAAACTTCCATGTGCCTTTTTGAATCTGCATCCCCTGTCCACTGGCGAGTCCATAAGCCTCTCCTAGCAGAAATGGACAATGCACTTATTTTAGATGCCAGCCGGCAGATCTCCCTCTGTGCATCTCTCATGTATAAGACTGAGTCTTTTATATGCTCTATGGTTAGCAGAATAGTGTCCCTGTCTAGGGTGTCAATATTTTCTGACAGGGAATCTGACCACGCAGCGGCAGCACTGCACATCCGTGCTGACGCAATAGCTGGTCTAAGTATAATGCCTGAGTGTGTATATACAGACTTCAGGATCGCCTCCTGCTTTCTATCAGCAGGTTCCTTGAGGGCGGCCGTATCCGGAGACGGTAGTGCCACCTTTTTAGACAAACGTGTGAGCGCTTTATCCACCCTAGGGGGTGTCTCCCAACGTGACCTATCCTCTGGCGGGAAAGGGAACGCCATTAGTAACTTCTTAGATATTACCAATCTTTTATCAGGGAAAGCCCACGCTTCTTCACACACTTCATTTAATTCTTCTGATGGGGGAAAAACTACGGGTAATTTTTTCTCCCCAAACATAATACCCTTTTTAGTGGTACCTGGGTTTATATCAGAAATTTGTAACACCTCTTTCATTGCTTCAATCATGCAACGAATGGCCTTAGTGGACATTAGACTAGACTCATCGTCGTCGACACTGGTGTCAGTATCCGTGTCGACATCCGCGTCTGCCATCTGAGGTAGCGGGCGTTTTAGAGCCCCCGATGGCCTTTGAGACGCCTGGACAGGCACGAGCTGAGAAGCCGGCTGTCCCGCATTTGGCATGTCGTCAAACTTTTTATGTAAGGAGTCGACACGTGCACGCAATTCCTTCCATAAGTCCATCCACTCAGGTGTCTGCCCCGCAGGGGGTGACATCCCTTCTATAGGCATCTGCTCCGCCTCCACATCATTATCCTCATCAAACATGTGGACACAGCCGTACCGACACACCGCACACACACAGGGAATGCTCTAACAGAGGACAGGACCCACAAAAGCCCTTTGGGGAGACAGAGTGAGAGTATGCCAGCACACACCAGAGCGCTATATAATGCAGGGACTAACTGAATTATGTCCCCTATAGCTGCTGTTATATATACTGCGCCTAAATTTAGTGCCCCCCCTCTCTTTTTTACCCTTTTCTGTAGTGTAGACTGCAGGGGAGAGCCAGGGAGCTTCCTTCCAGCGGAGCTGTGAGGGAGAAATGGAGCCAGTGTGCTGAAGGAGATAGCTCCGCCCCTTTTTCGCGGACTTTTCTCCCGCTTTTTTATGGATTCTGGTAGGGGTAATTATCGCATATATAGCCTCTGGGGCTATATTTTGTGGTATTTTTGCCAGCCAAGGTGTTTTTATTGCTGCTCAGGGCGCCCCCCCCCTAGCGCCCTGCACCCTCAGTGACCGGAGTGTGAAGTGTGTATGAGGAGCAATGGCGCACAGCTGCAGTGCTGTGCGCTACCTTGGTGAAGACTGATGTCTTCTGCCGCCGATTTTCCGGACCTCTTCTTGCTTCTGGCTCTGTAAGGGGGACGGCGGCGCGGCTCCGGGACCGAACACCAAGGCCAGTTCCATGCGGTCGATCCCTCTGGAGCTAATGGTGTCCAGTAGCCTAAGAAGCCCAAGCTAGCTGCAAGCAGGTAGGTTTGCTTCTTCTCCCCTTAGTCCCTCGCTGCAGTGAGCCTGTTGCCAGCAGGTCTCACTGTAAAATAAAAAACCTAATTATATAACTTTCTTTTTAGAAGCTCAGGAGAGCCCCTAGTGTGCATCCAACCTCGGCCGGGCACAAAATCTAACTGGGGCTTGGAGGAGGGTCATAGTGGGAGGAGCCAGTGCACACCAGGTGACCTAAAAGCTTTCTTTAGTTGTGCCCAGTCTCCTGCGGAGCCGCTATTCCCCATGGTCCTTTCGGAGTTCCCAGCATCCACTAGGACGTCAGAGAAACAAGTGTTACCTAATTAGATGTGGAGGCATTCCAAGATACACCTCTTGGAAGGTCTATTCCTACTACTTATGTGTCAGCTCTATTTGAATAACTGCAACAACAAAAAATTGGATTTATAAAAGAGTAAACAACAGAAGCTGAGGTGTTTGTAGTTACAGTAAATACATTCGACATGAAAATAAAACATACACTATATGGACAAAAGTATTTGGCCACACCTGTTAATTATTGAATCCAAGTGTTTCAATCAGACTGCCACAGGTGTATAAAATCAGGCACCATGCAGTCTCCATTTGCAAACATTTGTGATACAAAATGTGTCATTCTGAAGAGCTCAGTGACTTCATGTGTGGTACTGTGATAATTATAATATGCCACATTTACAATAAGACTGTTCATGAAATTTCATCCCTGTTGGATATTCCACAGCCAACTGTAAGTGATGTTATTTGAAAGTGGAAGCGTTTGGGAACAACAGCAACTCAACCGCGAAGCAAAATACCCTGTAAAATCAGAGCGGCATCAACGACAGGCGCAAGGTGTGCAAAAGTCGCCAACGCTCTGCCCTACTGCAGGTGCAGTTTCTCCATCCGAGTATGATCTCCTATCTGAGCAGTTGAGCATCTGTGTACACAACTGCGACAATCCCATAATAGGGCCATCTCCAAGCATGCGCTAAGACACCTCCTTGTCACCGCCGCCCTGGAAAGCCCAAGATTTATATACAGTATATACATATATATATATATATATTTTTTTTTTTTTACCAAAATCGACTCTTTACCGAACGCCATGCACTTTCCAGCATTCTTTCCCCCAACCATCCACTTCTCTCTCATCCACTGTTAATTGTCCCGTCTCACCCCTGGTGGTCTTTCGTCTCCCTGGAAATTCCTTTATAATATTGGTAATTATGCGCTTATTGTCCTGCTTACCTCAACTTGAAACAAGTACCCCTTTTCCACTTAAAGTCGCGGGTCTGACCCAGGATTTGGAACACATGGTTCAGAGCCAGGTCAGACCCTAGACATGACCACTTTTTCACTGCGGCGCACCCGGGAATATCCCGGGTTGGCGCCGTTTACACGGCACCCAGGTGCAGAGTCTTCTGGTCGGCACTTGGAGATGACGTCATCTCCAAGCACCGGGAAAACCGGCAGATCGGGACCCTCAGGGCATGTCCTCAGACCCGTTAGGCCACGTCCCCAATTCGAAGGTGCCCACCGTCACGCTGTGGGCAAGCCCAGCACTCTGGAAGCTGCTGGGCTGCCCCCTGCCTCCGGTACACACTTTCCCCGCCAGCGCTGCTGTCTACATAGTAGGGCAGACAGCAGCACTGACAGCATGCGCTGTCCCCCCCAACCTCCCGACCACCAGCGGGACACTGTGGTCAGGGAGGTATGGGCTCCAGGCATGCTGTAAACGTGTCCCAGGTCGGATGACCCAGGTAACCTGTTTACACAACACCCTTACCCGGGTCATTCCCAGGTAGCTACCCGGGTAGGATTCCTGGGTCACTTGACCCGTGTCTTTTCCGAGGGAGCCGTTTCCACTACCAAAAAACCTGAGTCGATGCGCGCCCCCGTGCAAAAACCCGTGTTTTTTTTAGCTAGTAGAAAAAAGTAAGCCTGCCATATAAACACACATCTGTGATAAAACAAGAAGTTGTCTTGTTCAAGCCAAATTTATGCAGACGCACGTGCGCCAATGCTTCCTAACCTCATATAAATGTGTTTACAATGTGCTTTTATTGAGGAGTGGCTAACTTTTCTCTCGTATGGTATAACTTGAGAATTATTTAGGTATTTATTTTTACATATTGGTTTTATAAGGTCTGCCTACAACATGTGAAACAGGACTGAGAATGTGCCTGTACATGCAGCCTTAAGGGCACACATGTAGGAAATGTGCTGTAGTGGCAGAGATCAGATGGGACTGTTAGCAATGCAGGATAGAGCAGCCTCTTTCTCTCTTCCTGTCTGCAGCCTGGAACGTGCCTATACCCAAAGCAACTAAAAAACAACAAAAAGCATATACATAACAACAGCACATTAACCTCCTCAGTGCTGGAAGCTGTGCCACCCATGCTCTGCCTCTGACTGTCCCACTTCTGTCTATACCAGAACAGAACATTATTGGGTTGCAAATGACAACGATGCAATGAATAAACTCACCATACACCATGGCCCCTCCAGTTTCGTGAAGAAACCTAAAGCGACGGTTCTTGAACAGCCAGATAGTCAGGATAGTCAGGATGAGTAAAAAGTTGAAGCCCAGCAGCTGCAAAGCTCCCTGATGCTGGAAAAGGTCCAGGGTCCTGGATGCTCTCGGTGCCTTGTCTCCCCCCATGCTAGGAAACGTTGCAGTTCCTGTAAAGCCTATGTGGCTACTTTCATTACAATTGTAACTTATGTGTCAATAACCAAGTCTGACATAACGGCATCCTAGGAGGGGCTATCAGCGGCTAGCAGCTGGGAAGCTCCTGCGACGCGGTGCATGTTGGGAGTTGTAGTTCCCAGGCGGGTACCAACGTGGAGACGCTGTAGTATCTCTGGCAGTCCCGGAACTACAACGCCCAGAGTGGCTGCTGCTGCGCATCTATTAGAAGACAGGTACAGACAGTGCCAAGGTGATGGTTACCTGGCAAGCCTTTCCCTGCAGTTATGCAATAGGCCTAGCAATAGCAATGACAGCTATTGTCACTCCATGTAGATGAAACTGCTGCTGTTTTCACTGAGGGCTGAATTGTAATTATTTGAGTCTGCCACAACCTAAAAATGTTTCTTTATTTTATTTTTTATTTTAATGACAGTGGTGAACATAGTTATGGATGACTAGCAGTTTTACTAATACATCATTTGCTTAGTACAATAAGTGCATGATACAATTAAAGGTAGAACATTTGCGGGACTAGGGAGTTGTTCTGTACATGGAATTACAATTGAACGAGTTTCCATTGTTAATTGTTCTTAACCACTGTGGCAGAATATGTTTAAATACACTATATCTGTGTATTTGTTTCTTCTAGGTTATAAATCTCTGACAAGGAAGACAATACAACTATACCATGGCCACAACACAGTTTAACAGCAAATGCAGTATTTGTCATTTTTACAGACTTCATATATGCTGTAGGGTCATAGGGACAGAATTACAAAAAGTTCTAAAAAAAAAGTATTGTGGTGGTGTTATCCATAGAAACCAATCAGATTTTAGCTGCCATTTCTCATTTGCATTATAGAAAATGATAGAATCTGATTGAGTGTCATGGGCAACACTTCCAATTGTCTGATTTAGAATCTACCCCATGTTCTGGCCTCCTCGCTGTGGGGCTCATGTAGTATTGACCACATTTTGATCTAAAAAAAACGAAGGCGTAAAAAAAAAAGAATTGCTAGAAAAGCTGAATGAATTTCGAGATGTGCTCGTCTCTGCAGGGGTAGTATAAGCACCAGTTTTATGCCAGGAGAAACCTGTACTATATGTGCAGGGTATTCTAGATGGGGTTAATAGATGCTTAGATAGTGAAGCTCATTTAACAAGTATTGTGGATTTACTGCCATCTCCAGATGGTGTTAATAGATTACTATCATTAAAAAGATAATATTTTATTTTACTAAAGCATTCTTTTTAATTAATTCAAGTTTTAAAAATATTTATAAATAAATGTAACTTTCATCTTTTGCTGATTATCAGGCCAGTCCAGCTGGGAGTGTGGTATACAGTATATGCAGCCAGAGAGCCCAACTGCCTGAGGGACCCACACCCTACCATAGGAGGACTGGGCTCAGTCCGCAACTAGGAGGGGAGATAGGGGGGCACGTTAGGAAGTTAGGAAGAGGGAAAGGCCGGCGCGAGGAGCGACTGGTGAGGCGGGCCGAAGACCGGTAATCGCCTCTGTAAGTATTCTCTATCTCTCTCACTCAATGTGTAAAATGGGGACACCTGCCGTAATGTGTGAAATGGGGACTCTTGCCTGCCGTAGTGTGGGGATTTAATGTATCAAGGGCATTGCGGTGTGTGGCATAATATGGTGCAGGGGGCATTACTGTGTGGGGCTTAATATGGTAAAAAAATTTTTTCCTGTGGCGGTCGTGATCTGTTGGAGCAGGGTCAAAAACTGGATTGTGAGGTAGTCTTTTCAGACGAGGCCATGCCCATTTAAATGAGACCACACCCATTTAGATGAGGCCACGCCCCCTTGCCGGGTGCGCGCGCAAGTTTTTTTTTTTATCTAGGTGTGTGTGTGGGGGGGGGGCACATTTTTTTATGTCATGGGGGGGCGCATTTTTAAATCTTGCACTGGGAGCCAAATTGGCTAGAAACAGCCCTGCTGTTATCCCACGTGTGCACTTTATTTCACACGTTTCTGGGAGGCTTTCCCTGGAGTCCAGTCTACCATCATCTGGACTCTGAACTGTTCAGCTAGAGAGCCCCATGCACCGGCCTGATGCTCACCAATAGCTGCACCCGCTGCTCCGGTCCCCTGCCCTGCCAGCACCACTGCTCATCTGTAGCCACCGCTCCGTGCCAACTCCCTGATCGTCGCATCCAGTGGTGGCTGCAGTGAACACTGCTTTCATCTCCGTTTTGCTCTCTGAACTGCCCTCTTAACTTTTGCGGCTCTCTGGTCTCTCCGGTCTTTCTCTTGCCTGCAGTCGGGGCTGTAGAGGAGCTGGGACACCCAGCCCGCCACCATCTTGTCCAGGTGGCTCCTCTCCTCCAGGTTCCTCTACTGCCTGCTGGGATCTCCCACTAGACCTAACCAGCTGCCATTTTCTGGACCCTGTACATCCCTCATGCTCCAGTTGTTTCTGGACAAGGACTGCAGATCCAGAAGCTCCTATCCTCGGCCCCACACTCCTCACCCACCGCCTGCATCCCAGGGACACCACTTCATCTGTCTTGTCTCTTCCTACCCTCTCTCTCTCTCTCTCTCTCTCTCTCTCTCTCTCCCCCCACCTTTATCTCTCCCTCCCCTATGCTCCCCCCCTCTTCTCTCTCTCTCTTTCCCCCTTTTCGCTCTCGCTTTCTCTCTCTCTACTCTCTTTCCTTCTTCTCTCTCTCTTTCTCTCATCTCCCCCCTGTATCTCTCTCACTCTTTTCTCTAACGTCCTTGAGGATGCTGGGACTCCGTAAGGGCCATGGGGAATAGACGGGCTCCGCAGGAGATAGGGCACTTTAAGAAAGCTTTGGACTCTGGGTGTGCACTGGCTCCTCCCTCTATGCTCCTCCTCCAGACCTCAGTTTTACACTGTGCCCAGAGCAGAAGACGTCAGGCGGCAGAAGCCTTCAGCTTCACTGAGGTAACGCACAGCACTGCAGCTGTGCGTCATTGCTCCCATACACCTCACATACTCCGGTCACTGTAAGGGTGCAGGGCGGGGCGCCCTGGGCAGCAATATAACACCTCTATTATGGCAAAAGACAATATACATGTACAGGTGGGCACTGTACATGTATATAAAAGAGCCCCCGCCATATTTTAGTAAGTTTGAGCGGGACAGAAGCCCGCCGCCGAGGGGGCGGGGCTTCTCCCTCAGCACTCACCAGCTCCATTTTCTCTCCACAGCACCGCTGAGAGGAAGCTCCCCAGACTCTCCCCTGCTTGCACACGGTGAAGGGGTGTTTAAAAGAGAGGGGGGGGGCACATAATTGACGGATAACATATTATACAGCGCGGCTGGGGGAAAAACATTTTGTGTTGGTCTCCAGGGCCATTGCGCTGGGGTGTGTGCTGGCATACTCTCTCTCTGTCTCTCCAAAGGGCCTTGAAGGGGATAAAAAGAGGTTCCCTGTGTGTGTGAAGTGTTTCGGTACGCGTGTGTCGACATGTTTGACGAGGAAGGCTTGCTTAATGTGGAGGGGGAATGCTTGAATGTCATGTCGCCGTCGGCAACACCGACACCGGAATGGGTGGATATGCTGAATGTCTTGAATGCAAATGTCAATCTATTGCATAAAAGGTTAGACAAGGCTGAAGCTAGGGATCAGTCAGGTAGCCAGTCCATGCCTGTCCCTGTGGCGCCAAGCCCTTCGGGGTCTCAGAAGCGCACCATATCCCAGATCGATGACACAGATACCGACACGGATACTGACTCTAGTGTCGACTATGAAGATGCAAAATTACAGCCGAGGGTGGCAAAAGGTATTCGGTACATGATTATTGCCATTAAAGAGGTTTTGCATATTACTGAGGAACCCCCTGTCCCTGACACGAGGGTACACATGTATAAAGTGAAAAAGCCTGAAGTCACCTTTCCGTCCTCAATTGAACTGAGTGAATTGTGCAAAAAGGCTTGGGATTCTCCGGATAGGAGACCACAAGTTCCCAAAAGGATTCTTATGGCGTATCCTTTTCCACAAACGGATAGGATACGATGGGAATCTTCGCCTAAAGTAGACAAGGCGCTGAGACGCTTGTCCAAAAAGGTGGCACTGCCTTCCCAGGATACGGCTTCCCTCAAGGATCCTGCTGATCGCAGGCAGGAAATTACCATGAAGCACATTTACACTCATTCAGGTACTATTGTTAGACCGGCTATGGCGTCGGCCTGGGTTTGTAGTGCGGTTGTGGCATGGGCAGATTCCTTATCTACGGAGATTGACACCTTAGATAGGGATGCCATTCAAATGACCATAGAGCATATCAGAGATGCTGCCTTGTATATGAGAGATGCTCAGAGAGACATTTGTTTATTAAGCTCCAGAATAAATGCTATGTCTATTTCTGCTAGGCAGCTCTTGTGGACCCGACAGTGGACGGGAGACGCTGATTCAAAGCGGTATATGGAGTCCTTGCCTAACAAAGGGGAGGAGTTGTTTGGAGACGGCCTCTCGGACCTTGTCTCTACTGCTACGGCTGGTAAGTTGAATTTTTTACCTTATGTCCTCCCGCAGCATACAAAAAAGGCACCTCATTATCAAATGCAGTCCTTTCGTTCCAATAAAAACAAAAAGGTACGGGGATCGTCCTTTGTTGCCAGAGGGAAAGGCAAGGGAAAGAAGCTGCACACAACTAGTTCCCAAGAGCAGAAGTCCTCCCCTGCGTCTGCAAAGTCCACCGCATGACGCTGGGGCTTCCCGGGGGGAGGCAGATCTAGTGGGGGCTCGTCTTCGGTTTTTCAGCCACGTCTGGGTTCACTCGCAGGTGGATCCCTGGGCATTAGAGATTGTTTCTCAATGATACAGGCTGGAATTCGAAGACTTGCCTCCTCGCCGGTTTTTCAAATCGGCTCTGCCGGCTTCCCCGTCAGAGAGGGAGCTAGTGTTGGCAGCAATCCAAAAATTGTATATTCAACAGGTGATTGTCACAGTTCCTCATCTCCAGCAAGGAGAGGGATATTACTCAACCCTGTTTGTGGTCCCGAAACCGGACGGTTTGGTCAGACCCATTTTAAACCTAAAATCCCTGAACCTGTACTTGAAGAGGTTCAAGTTCAAAATGGAATCACTCAGGGCGGTCATCGCCAGCCTGGAGGGGGAAGATTGGATGGTGTCCCTGGACATAAAGGATGCTTACCTTCATGTTCCGGTATTCCCCCCTCATCAGGCGTTCCTGAGATTTGCAGTGCAGGACTGTCACTACCAATTTCAGACGTTGCCGTTTGGGCTGTCCACGGCCCCGAGAATTTTCACCAAGGTAATGGCGGAAATGATGGTGCTCCTGCGCAGGCAGGGGGTCACAATTATCCCATACTTGGACGATCTCCTCATAAAGGCGAGATCTTGGAAGAAGTTGCTGGACAGCATGTCTCTGTCCATGAAGACGTTGCAGTTACACGGCTGGATTCTCAATATACCGAATTCCCAGCTAGTCCCTACAACGCGTCTAATTTTTTTGGGCCTGATTCTAGACACAGACCAGAAAAAGGTTTTTCTTCCTGTCGAAAAGGTTCAGGAGCTCATAGCCCTGGTCAGGAACCTATTAAAACCAAATCAGGTTTCAGTGCATCATTGCACGCGGGTCCTGGGGAAGATGGTGGCTTCATACGAGGCCATCCCTTTCGGCAGGTTCCATGTGAGGACTTTTCAATGGGACCTCTTGGACAAGTGGTCCGGGTCCCATTTACAAATGCATCGAAGGATCACACTGTCTCCCAGGACCAGGGTATCTCTCCTGTGGTGGCTGCACAGTGCTCACATACTAGAGGGTCGCAGGTTCGGCATTCAGGACTGGGTCCTGGTGACCACGGACGCTAGCCTCCGAGGCTGGGGAGCAGTCACACTGGGAAGAAATTTCCAAGGTCTCTGGTCAAATCTAGAGACTTGCCTCCACATCAACGTCCTGGAGTTGAGGGCCATATACAACGCCCTGCGTCAAGCGGAGGAATTGCTTCGGGAAAAAACGGTTCTGATTCAGTCAGACAATGTCACGGCAGTGGCTCATATAAACCGCAAAGGCGGAACGAGGAGCAGAGTGGCCATGGCAGAAGCGACCAGGATTCTACGCTGGGCGGAAGGCCATGTAAGCGCGCTATCAGTAGTGTTCATCCCGGGGGTGGACAACTGGGAGGCGGACTTCCTCAGCAGGCACGACCTGCATCCAGGAGAGTGGGGACTTCATCAAGAAGTCTTCGCACAGATCACGGGTCGGTGGGGACTGCCTCAAATAGACATGATGGCATCCCGTCTCAACAAAAAGCTAAAAGCGGTATTGCGCCAGGTCAAGGGACCCTCAGGCGGTAGCGGTAAACGCTCTGGTGACACCTTGGGTGTTCAGATCGGTCTATGTGTTTCCTCCTCTTCCTCTCATACCCAAAGTGTTGAGAATAATAAGAATAAACAGGGTCAGAACAATCCTCATTGTTCCAGATTGGCCACGGAGGACTTGGTATCCGGAGCTGCAAGAGTTGCTCACAGAAGATCCGTGGCCTCTTCCTCTAAGGCAGGACCTGCTGCGGCAGGGGCCCTGTCTGTTCCAAGACTTACCGCAGCTGCGTTTGACGGCATGGCGGTTGAACGCCGGATCCTAGCGGAAAAAGGGATTCCGGAGGATGTCATTCCTACCCTGATCAAGGCTAGGAAAGACGTGACGTTAAAGCATTATCACCGTATATGGTGAAAATATGTTTCTTGGTGTGAGGCCAGAGCTGCTCCTACGGAGGAGTTCCATTTGGGCCGTCTACTTCACTTCCTTCAAACAGGAGTGACTTTGGGCCTAAAATTAGGGTCCATAAAGGTCCAAATTTCGGCCTTATCCATTTTCTTTCAAAGAGAATTAGCCTCCCTTCCTGAAGTACAGACTTTTGTCAAGGGTGTGCTGCATATTCAGCCTCCCTTTGTGCCTCCAGTGGCGCCTTGGGATCTTAACGTGGTGTTACGTTTCCTCAAGTCACCTTGGTTTGAACCACTCAATACTGTGGAGTTGAAATACCTCACGTGGAAAGTCGTCATGTTGTTGGCATTGGCTTCGGCAAGACGTGTTTCAGAATTGGCGGCTTTATCACATAAAAGCCCATACTTGGTTTTTCACGTGGATAGGGCAGAGTTGAGGACTCGTCCTCACTTTCTGCCAAAAGTGGTCTCATCTTTTCATGTGAACCAACCTATAGTCATGCCTGTGGCTACACAGGACTTGGAGGATTCCGAGTCCCTGGATGTGGTCAGGGCTTTGAAGATTTATGTGACCAGAACGGCTAGAATCAGGAAGACTGAAGCTCTGTTTGTTCTGTATGCGGCCAACAAGGTTGGCGCTCCTGCTTCAAAGCAGACTATTGCTTGCTGGATCTGTAATACGATTCAGCAGGCGCATTCTATGGCAGGTTTGCCATTGCCTAAATCGGTTAAGGACCATTCCACTAGGAAAGTGGGCTCTTCTTGGGCGGCTGCCCGAGGGGTCTCGGCATTGCAATCGTGCCGAGCTGCTACTTGGTCGGGTTCAAACACCTTTGCAAAGTTCTACAAGTTTGATACCCTGGCTGAGGAGGACCTCATGTTTGCTCAATCGGTGCTGCAGAGTCATCCACACTCTCCCGCCCGTTTGGGAGCTTTGGTATAATCCCCATGGTCCTTACGGAGTCCCAGCATCCTCAAGGACATTAGAGAAAATAAGATTTTACTTACTGGTAAATCTATTTCTCGTAGTCCGTAGAGGATGCTGGGCGCCCGTCCCAAGTGTGGACGTCTTCTGCAAGACTTGTATATAGTTGTTGCTTACATAAGGGTTATGTTATAGTTTATCGGTTTAACCGAGGCTATATTGTTGTTCATACTGTTGACTGGGTAGTGTATCACAAGTTATACGGTGTGATTGGTGTGGCTGGTATGGATCTCGCCCTTAGATTTACAAAAATCCTTCCTCGTACTGTCCATCTCCTCTGGGCACAGTTTCCCTAACTGGAGGAGGGGCATAGAGGGAGGAGCCAGTGCACACCCAGAGTCCAAAGCTTTCTTAATGTGCCCTATCTTCTGCGGAGCCCGTCTATTCCCCATGGTCCTTACGGAGTCCCAGCATCCTCTACGGACTACGAGAAATAGATTTACCGGTAAGTAAAATCTTATTTTTCTTTTGCTGATTTTTTTTTTTTTTTTAGGTGGGGGGCATGACAAATTACTGACTTGCTTTAGGTGATCGAAGTCCTAATTTCGACCCTGCTGTGCTTGATCTGGATAAAGGGGTGGGGTTGGGGCAGATGCCCCAAGCTCGCTCTCAGGGCCCTCATTCTGACCCAGAGCTGGATCACCAAGCGATCTAGGCATGGGTTGCCTGGTTGATGGTCCGTCTGCAACAACATGCATTGCTTTCCCACAGCACATCGCAGGCACAACTAGATACCTGTGCAGGATCAGGGTGCTGACTGGGGAGGGTGTCATTGCCTGACTGCTACACACTCTTCTCCACAACTACAAGGCATGGGTTGACCAAGAGTCAGCTGCTGCAGTTACTGAGACTCACTTTTTGTTTTTAATGTCAAAATAAAATTAACTAGGTTTTGATAAGCTCCACAATGATGATTGATTCTAATGCTGCATTGCCTTTGCTGGCCTCTCTGCCCATCAATTACCTGGGCCAATCTCTGCCCATTCCCAATCCGCCATCCGCCTCTCTGCTAGTCCCATCTGTGTCATTCCCAATGCCTATCCCTTGTCTGTGCCATCCTCTCTGTCCTTATCCTGTCTAAACCAGACTCTCTTCTCACACCATCTGCACCAGCCTCTCTGCCCATTCCCTATTTGCGTCACCCTTTCTCCTGTGTTTCTCAGCTAGTCTTTGACGTCCCCTGTTTGTGCTACAGTATACTCACTGTTTGAACCAGCGTTCCCCGGTATATCGAACCCAACGAAAATTAAAAGGAATTCAAAAAACTATTTTATGAGGGCACTTGGGAGTAGATTTCATAGTAACATAGTAACATAGTATCTGAGGTTGAAAAAAGACAATTGTCCATCGAGTTCAACCTATTTGTGGTCTCCTATGCATGATGATTTGACTAAAATTTCTGACTGATGCTGCTGTCAGCCGTTGCATTTTATCCCTATTTATAGTAACTATAATGCATGACTATGCACCATACCCCTGGATATCCTTATCCATTAGGAATTTATCTAACCCATTCTTAAAGGTGTTGACAGATTCCACCATTACAACTCCCTCGGGCAGGGAATTCCAAACACGTATTGTCCTTACCGTGAAAAAGCCTTTACGCCGTACTGTGCGGAATCTCCTCTCCTCTAACCTGAGCGAGTGTCCACGAGTCCTCTGTGTTGATCTAACCAAAAACAGGTCCCGCGCAAGCTCTGTGTATTGTCCCCTTATATATTTGTAGATGTTGATCATATCCCCTCTTAGTCTCCGCTTTTCCAATGTAAACATGCCTAGTCTTTCAAGCCTTTCCTTGTATTCCATCGCCTCCTTGCCCTTAATTAGTTTGGTCGCCCTCCTCTGTACCCTTTCAAGCTCCAGGATATCCTTTTTGTAGTACGGTGCCCAGAATTGTACACAGTATTCAAGGTGTGGCCTCACTAGTGATTTATATAACGGGAGTATAATACTCTCGTCCCTAGCATCAATACCCCGTTTTATGCATGCTAATATCTTATTAGCCTGCTTTGCTGCAGTCCTACTTTGGGTACTACTGCTTAGCTTGCTATCTATGAGGACACCTAAGTCCTTTTCCAGTACAGAATCCCCTAATTTTACCCCATTTAGTAGGTAGGTGTAATTTTTGTTCTTGTTACCACAGTGCATTACCTTACACTTGTCTGTGTTGAAGCGCATTCTCCATTTGGCTGCCCATGCTTCTTATTTAACTAAGTCGTTCTGAAGAGACTCGGCATCCTCCTCTGTATTTATAGCCTTACACAATTTGGTATCATCTGCAAAAATTGACACCATGCTCTCTAGACCTTCTGTTAGGTCGTTAATGAAAATATTGAACAATAGCGGTCCTAATACTGAGCCTTGCGGCACACCACTTAGCACTTCAGTCCAAGTTGAAAAAGATCCATTAACCACAACGCGCTGCTCCCTATTATCTAACCAGTTTTTGACCCAAGTGCATATTGTGCTTCCTAGCCCTGATTCTTGTAGCTTGTAGATAAGTCTCATGTGTGGTACAGTATCGAACGCTTTGGCAAAGTCTAAAAAGATTACATCCACGTCTTTACCCTGATCTAGGTTTGCGCTTACTGTTTCATAAAAGCCAAGTAAGTTGGTTTGACAGGATCTGTCCTTCATAAACCCATGTTGATTCCTTTTAATGACCTTATTGGTTTCAAGGAACTTCTGAATACTATCTCTTAGAATACCTTCCAATACTTTCCCCACTATAGATGTAAGACTAACTGGTCTATAATTACCTGGTTCAGCTTTACTTCCCTTTGTGAATATAGGCACTACTTCCGCTATACGCCAGTCTTTGGGAACCATACCTGATATAACTGAATCCTTAAAGATCAAAGATAGCAGTTTTGCCAGTTCACAGTGAAGCTCCATTAGAACCCTTGGATGAATGCCATCGGGCCCTGGTGATTTATTAATCTTTAAATGTTTTAATCGGTCACTGACTACTTCCTCGCTTAAATAAGTACCTATCAGTGGGATATTCTCATTATTGAGATTGTGTGTCAGTCCCTGAATTGGGTCCTCTCTAGTAAATACTGTTGAAAAAAACTCATTTAGTGTGTCCGCTATGTCATTATCATTTTTGCTTAAGACTCCCAACTTGTCTTTTAAAGGGCTATACTCTCCTTCTTTAATCTCTTGCTATTAATGTATTTAAAGAATGTTTTGGGATTTGCTTTGCTTTCCTTTGCTACTAGTTTTTCAGTTTCTACTTTAGCCGCTCTTATTTCCTTTTTGCAAATTTTGTTACATTCCTTATAGTGCTGAAGTGACTCTGCTTCCCGTCAGATTTGTATTTTTTAAATGCTCGCCTTTTCTTGCCCATAAGTTCCTTAATCTTTTTGTTAAGCCACATCGGTTTATGATTTTTATTCCTTTTTTTGCTACTCATAGGAATACATTTGAGTGTATTTTTAGCTAGCAGGAATTTTAGTACCTCCCATTTCTCCGTAGTATTTTTTCCTAAAAACAAACCTTCCCATTCAATATCCCTGAAAAATACTCTCATCTTTTCAAAATTTGCTTTGCTAAAGGTTAAAGTCCTAGTTGAGCCAGTATAGGGCTGTTTATAGAAACTGATATTGAATGTGACCATATTGTGGTCGCTGTTTCCTATGGGTTCCCATACTATAATACCTGATACCAAATCCCCATTGTTTGTTAATACCAGGTCTAAGATTGCATTGTACCTAGTTGGTTCCTCAATTAGTTGGACTAAGTAGTTATCATTAAGTGTGTTTAAAAACATATTGCCCCTAGCAGTATCACATAAGTCGTTTTCCAGTTTATCTCTGGATAGTTAAAATCTCCCATCACTACTATGTCTCCTACTCCTGCTGCTCTTTCAATTTGCTTTAGTAACAATTCATCATCAGATGCGTTGAAACCAGGCGGCCTATAGCATACACCCAATACTAACTTTTTTATTCCTTTTTCCCCGCATGCAATTTCTACCCATAATGTCTCGACAGTGTCTACAGTCCCCTCCTGAATATCTTCCCATATAGTAGGTTTTAAAAACGGCTTTACGTAAAGACACACCCCTCCACCCTTTTTATTTAGTCTGTCTCTCCTAAACAGTGTATAGCCCTCTAGATTGACTGTCCAATCATGAGATTCATCCCACCAAGTTTCAGTAATGCCTATAATATCATACTGTTTGCTTGCTGCAAGTATTTCTAGTTCACCCTTTTTACCAGTAATGCTTCTGGCGTTTACATACATACAACTAAGATAAGTATTTTCCCTTGCGTTAGGGACATCTTTCACCTTATGTAGCAAGGATGACCTGTAATCGTCATTGGTTAGTGCTTTGGTAAAATCCCTTTTAGTACCCATGTTAGTAACCTTGCCGCCTGCTCTTACCCTCCCCCCAACTTCTCCCCCATTTCGTTTACTACCGCCATCCCCACTATTCTCACTGCATGACCCGTAGTTTCTAGCTAAACCCTCCCCCCAGGCTCCTAGTTTAAAATCTCCTCCAACCTTCTAACCATCCTTCCCCCCAGCACCGCTGCCCCCTCCTCAGTCAGGTGCAATCTGTCACGACAAAAGAGATGGCGCCTGACTGAGAAGTCCGCCCAGTGTTCCAGGAACACAAACCCCTCTTTCCTGCACCAATCCCTAAGCCACACATTTACCTCCCTAATCTCCCTCTGCCTCCCTGGACTAGTGCGTGGCACGGGTAATAATTCAGAGAATATTACCTTAGATGTCCTTGCCTTCAGTTTCTTTCCTAAGTCCCTATAGTCTTTCTTAAGGACATCCCACCTTCCGCTAACTTTGTCATTGGTGCCAACATGCACCAAGACCGCCGGGTCTTTGCCAGCCCCTCCCAACAATCTATCTACCCGGTCCGCGATGTGCCGTACCCGAGCACCCGGGAGACAACAGACTGTACGGCGATCACGGTACCGGTAGCAGATTGCCCTATCTGCCTTCCTGATGATAGAATCCCCTACCACCACCATCTGACTAGGTACCTCTCTATCTTTAATCCCAACCGTGCCTCTGGATGCTAGAGGGAGCAGTCTCCTCCGGCACCGTCATTTCTTCACTATCATCCTCCGATTCCTCGTCCAATCGGGCAAATTTGTTCGGGTTTGATAGTTCGGAGATGTCGTGCCTCCCCCTCTTTTTCTTCCTTCTAACTGTGACCCAACTGGCTACCTGATAATCATCCTCTTCTACCAGTGACCCCTCCCGCAACTCCTCCACCGTTCTGTCTAAACTACGATCGAGATTGTGAATCCCCCTCAGTCGCGTAACGGTTTGCTCTAGATCAGTTACCTGGGCTTCCAGGGCAACCGTTTGCACACACCTCGTGCAGATGTAATCACACTGGGCATACATCTTGCACGACATGCACTGAGTGAGGTCCTCAATCACAGCCCCTCCCATATTGTTTGTAAGGTCTAACTCCCTGTTACTCTCACAGAAAAAGCAGCAAAAATACAAAGTAGAAGACAAGCAATCTCACTTATACAATAAATTAAGCTGGCTTATACTTATCTATCTTTGTGTGGTTCTTGGTCCTTCACTTTTATGCAGCCGTAGTACTCTCTCCTGCGGCACCTATACTCCACTTAGCAGTTGCAGTTGTTCCAGCTCACTGCACCTCCTTTTCACTCGGCTTCCAGCTCCTGGAAAAACACAAAAAAAAAAAAAAACCCGCACACACGCACAATCACAGCCCCTCTGCTATTCCAAGCTGCTACTCCAAGTAAGAGACCCTCTCACTCACTCACAAGGTCAGCCCCTTGCAGCCTCACCGGAAGTTTAATGGTACTGCAAATGTGTGTTCCTGATTGTGTATTGTGTATTATAAAACTCACCTTTTTCTGTATTCTAACTCACCTTTTTGCTGTTTAAAACTCACACTTAGAAATCCAATCAGCACTTGGAAGAGACAAGCCCCACAGAGCGAGCTCCAAGAGTCTAGTCACTGCTTATATAGGCCCAGCCAGCTGCCTTAATCAGCCCCTCCTCCTCCTGATTACTCCTGATTACTCACACCTGAGTTAACCCCTCTGGCTTTTCACCTCACACTTTTTTTTTCCCTCCAAAAAAACAACAACCCAGTACAGATATATTAAAACAAAAAGAAACAGTATAGATACAAACAATCAGAATCAGATTATAGATATAGTATAGATACTAACAATCAGAATCAGATTACTTTCACAATATTACTATCCCTATATGGATAGACAGATTAATCAGAGTTCACCTTTTTGCTGTTTAAAACTCACACTTAGAAATCTAATCAGCACTTGGAAGAGACAAGCCCCACAGAGCGAGCTCCAAGAGTCTAGTCACTGCTTATATAGGCCCAGCCAGCTGCCTTAATCAGCCCCTCCTCCTCCTGATTACTCCTGATTACTCACACCTGAGTTAACCCCTCTGGCTTTTCACCTCACGCTTTTTTTTTTCTTCCAAAAAAACAACAACCCAGTACAGATATATTAAAACAAAAAGAAACAGTATAGATACAAACAATCAGAATCAGATTATAGATATAGTATAGATACTAACAATCAGAATCAGATTACTTTCTCTCACAATATTACTATCCCTATATGGATAGACAGATTAATCAGAGTTCACCTTTTTGCTGTTTAAAACACCCACTTAGAAATCCAATCAGCACTTGGAAGAGACAAGCCCCACAGAGCGAGCTCCAAGAGTCTAGTCACTGCTTATATAGGCCCAGCCAGCTGCCTTAATCAGCCCCTCCTCCTCCTGATTACTCCTGATTACTCACACCTGAGTTAACCCCTCTGGCTTTTCACCTCACACTTTTTTTTTTTCCTCCAAAAAAACAACAACCCAGTACAGATATATTAAAACAAAAAGAAACAGTATAGATACAAACAATCAGAATCAGATTATAGATATAGTATAGATACTAACAATCAGAATCAGATTACTTTCTCTCACAATATTACTATCCCTATATGGATAGACAGATTAATCAGAGTTCACCTTTTTGCTGTTTAAAACTCACACTTAGAAATCCAATCAGCACTTGGAAGAGACAAGCCCCACAGAGCGAGCTCCAAGAGTCTAGTCACTGCTTATATAGGCCCAGCCAGCTGCCTTAATCAGCCCCTCCTCCTATCCTGATTACTCCTGATTACTCACACCTTAGTTAACCCCTCTGGCTTTTCACCTCACACTTTTTTTTTTCTTCCAAAAAAACAACAACCCAGTACAGATATATTAAAACAAAAAGAAACAGTAAGGATACAAACAATCAGAATCAGATTATAGATATAGTATAGATACTAACAATCAGAATCAGATTACTTTCTCTCACAATATTACTATCCCTATATGAATAGACAGATTAATCAGAGTTCACCTTTTTGCTGTTTAAAACTCACACTTAGAAATGCAATCAGCACTTGGAAGAGACAAGCCCCACAGAGGGGCTTATATTTGATATTATATCAAAACTTAAAATATTTTACTGAGTTTACATTAGGAAATTCAGAGAACTACAGAATTTCTGTGGTAGGCTTATTTATTTATAGGCACAGCTAAATATTTAAATAAAATTTAGAAAATAAAAAGGTGTACAAGTGATAATTTGTGATATAAGACTAAGGGCGGTATCCTATTAGTGGTACTTTCCCACTGCTAATAGTATTGCCAGGGCTATCCTATTAGCCCTGATGCTGGCATCATTTTCTCTGTATGCCAGCACTTATCGGGGATTATACTTCAGGTGCCTCAGGTAACTGAACCATAATCTGCATCAATGTGCCACCGGAAGCCTCAAAAACACATGGGATCGGGAGTCTCGCGATTGCCTGACCCCTGAACCGGAATAAGGAGCCTGTTGAGCCGGAAAGAGAGTTCCCTGTGAGGAGAGGGGAGCCACGTGGGAGGGTGAGAGAGATAGCGCCCTCAGGGTGTCAAACCAGGTGTAGAGACTGTCAATGAGTAGGGCACCTGCCCTTCACAGAAAGTATAGTGCAAAGACACGGCATCATTCACCCCAGCCAGGTACTCATTACCCCAACAGCCAGTCGGTTTGTGGCCACTACCTCCAGTTTTAGCCAGACAGCTAGCACGCAGTGACACAGTGACAGGCAGCTACAGTGACAGCCAGCGCAATGACACAGTGACCGTAGGCTACAGTGAGAGACAGCCAGTGCAGTGACACAGTAACAGGCAGCTACAGTGACAGGCAGCCAGTGCAGTGACAGGCAGCTACAGTGACTTGGCCGCCAACACAGTGACAGGCAGCCAGGGAGACTCCATAGACTGTCATCACCACCCAGTAAGCCCATGTGGAAAACCATATAGTTCTTTCACTGCTTCTACTCCTAAAAAGTTTTATAAATACATAAACAGTTAAAGTAAAAGGTTAAAGAAGGAGAACGTAGGTCCACTAAAAGATGAATTGGGAGCTTTGACAAAACAATGATAAAATAAAAGCTGAAATACTGAACAAATTTTTTTCTTCAGTTTTCACCAGGGAGGATCAGACGGAGAGAGTAGTGCATAACGATAGTGAAGGTAATGACTCTTGGCTTGATGCTTGTTTAAGTGAGGAAGTAGTCCTGGAGAGACTAAGCAAAATAAATCTCCAGGCCCAGATGGTTTTCATCCGAGGGTTATTATGGAGCTTAGGTCGCAGCTAGCAAAACCCCTATATATGATTTTTCAAAGTTCAATTACATCAGGCATGGTGCCAAAGGATTGGCGCATAGCTGAGGTAGTGCCTTTATTTGAAAAGTGAACTAAAAATAATCCTGGTAACTATTGACCAGTTAGTTTAACCTCTATAGTGTGTAAAATATTGGAAGGTATTTTGAGGGATAGCATACAGGATTATCTGCAGGTTAATAAGATTATTATCAAAAGTCAGCATGGGTTTGTAAGGGACAGATCATGTCAAACTAACTTAATCAGCTTCTACTAGGAAGTGAGCGTGAATCTTGACTAGGGAAAAGCAGTGGATGTGGTGTATTTAGATTTTGCAAAAGCATTCTATACAGTGCCTCACAGGAGACTGATCATCAAGTTAAGGGAACTTGGCCTAGGATATACTATTTGCACATGGATAGGTAATTGGCTGGATAACAGAGTACAACGATTAGTGGTCAACGGGATGTTCTCCAGCTGAGCACCAGTAAGCAGCGGATTACCACAAGGGTCCATACTTGGCCCGCTACTGTTTAATATATTTATCAATGATCTAGGAATAGGCCTGGAAAGCACACTGTCAATCTTTGCAGATGATACCAAACTGTGTAAGGTAATTAATTCAGAAAACAATGTGGAGTCTCTACAGAATGACTTATTTAAACTTGAAACCTGGGCGTCTAAATGAGGAATGAGGTTCAATATAAAAAAATGCAAAGTTATGCATTTTGGGGGGAAAAACACACATGCATCCTACACTCTAAATGGGGAAAATGTAGGGGTAGCCGTGGTGGAAAAAGATTTGGAGGTGCTCATAGATAATAGGCTTAGTAACAGTACACAATGTAAAAATGCAGCAAAAAAAGCCAAATAAAGTGCTTGCATGCATAAAACGAGGCATTGAGACAAGGGACGAGGATGTAATCCTGCCACTGTACAAATCATTGGTACGTCCACACCTTAAATATTGTGTTCAATTGTGGGCATCATATTATAAAAAAAGATATCGGGGAACTACAAAGGGTTCAAAGGCGAGCTACTAAATTGATTACAGGGTTAGAGACACTGGAATACGAGGAAAGGCTTACTAGGTTAAATATGTATGCACTAGAAAAGAGGCATCTAAGAGGAGACATTATTAATATCTTCAAATATGTAAAGGGTTATTACAAGGAGTTAGCAGGGGATCTGTGTATTAAAAGAACTCTGTATAGGACACGTGGGCACTCGCTGAGGCTAAAGGAGAGAAAATTCCGTACACAACGTAGGAAAGGGTTCTTCACGGTAAGGGCAATAAAGATTTGGAACTGCCTGCCGGAGAAGGTAATAATGGCAGATACTGTAAATGCATTTAAAAATTGATTGGACACATTTTTAATTGGAAAACGTATCCAGGGTTATAGCATTTAGCATAGTGACAGTAAAATCTAAGAGTGGTAGAATCCTAGTTGTCAGTTGGTACTAAACCATTACTTCAGCAGGTGCATTATAATATGAACAGCTTAACACAGAATACAGGTAGAACCCGATAGGCATTTTGCCTCTTTTTAACCTCACTAACTATGTGTTAGGCGCCGCGGTCCGAGACTTCCGCCCGGCCCGGCGCCTAGCAACTAGGGACGCCTAGCGTGCTGAGCCGCCGGGTCCCTAGCAACGCTAGGACGCCGTGCGCGCTGAGCCGCCGGCTCCCTAGCAACGCTAGGACGCCGGGAGCGCCGAGCCGCCGGGACCCTAGCAATGGGGACGCTACGGGCGGACCGCGTTCCCCGTTGCAGGGATGATTACTGAACTAGACACACATGTCTTCTGGTCGTGCAGCAAGGCAGCTGCACGACATTCATGGTAATTAGGTTCTGTACTCTGATTGGGGGATTCACTGCTTGAAGCCTTCTCAGTGCCTCACACAGACGCCGGTTATAGCTTCCTGCATGCTGTTCATGTTTGCTGATCTGTTCCTGGTCTTGTGTGTCCGGTCGTTTCTGTCCTCAGAGTTCCCGAGTTTTGGTGTCTGTCATCTCATCCCAAGGAGTTCTTCTGGTCCTCATTTACCTGCAACAGTCGTTTGAGGATCTCATTTGGTTTCGTGAGTGGCGGCTCTGCCGTGTGCTGCGGCCTAGGCCGCTTAATTTTGTATTCTGGTTTTGGAGCATTTGCGGAGGTTTCCGCTCCCACAGTCCTCTCCGGAACTCGGCGGTGCCGTGTAGGAGAGTGGACAAGTGGGTATTTTGGTTGTCCTTTTCCCTGGCGGTAATCCGCGCATACTTGGTTTTAGGTTAGTTATTAGCCCCTGGCCTTGTTGTTCAGTTAGAGGGCCCCTTGTTATCACCCTGTCTCGGTTCTCTCTTTGTCTCCCATTAAGACCTGAGGGGGCATCGGAGTTGGGCAGACGTAATCCGCCCTTCAAACGCGGCTGCCATGGGCTCAAGCAACCATAGTCTCGCAAGAGAGTTCTGACAGCACGGGCGAGACAACGGAGATAGGGTGCCAGGGGCTATTCCTGTTCCTACCCCTTTTCCCAGCATTACGTTCTGGTACTCAGGTCCTTTGCTATAAGATCTCCCCAGACCTGAGTACTGGAATCATAACATTATGTATGTAACTATGTATACTGCTTGTACATATATATAAACTGCTTGCATGTTCTGCTACTATTGGATGCTAAAGACATTCCAGCGTTACTATTAATCACTAATGCATGATATGCAGCTGCCTTCTTGTTAAACCTGACCAATTACTTTTAGCACCGGTGACCTCTCGTTCCTGATAATATTTGGTCACTGTCCTAATGAGTGATGACTTGTTTTGGGGTTTGCTTTGGGGTCCTCATGCTTCGCCCTAGGTGGTCCAGAGTCTTCAGGGAAGCCGGGGACGACAACATCTGCAGGGACTCAAGTACGACACCCCCACCGACACTCAACTTCTAGTGGCATATTACAATAGTACAAGTCCTACATTATGTTGGAACCTTTATCAGTCCCAAAATTAACTCTGACTTTGTTTTCCTACTAATAGAACATTCCATATTTTATCCACAATTATAGGAGCAGTTACATATTTATGCAGACCAAACACTTCAATCATCTACAGGTGGGTAATGTTTTGTTGATTATGTATTGATTTTTTATTTTCATATTTAATATTATATTGTTTGTAATATATTGCAAAAACTTATATTAAAATTGTATTTTTACAACAACACAGTCTCTCATCACTATTCAAATAAGTGCTCCACATCTCCTTTAAACAAAAAAAATTGGATCAGCACAGGGGTGAGGAATGCCTCAGCAACACAGGGGTTATTGAGGTGTTGTCACGATCCTCACTGTAGTTCTCATATTTGGTGACTTACCCCTGCCATCTGTCCTGGATCCTGTGTCTTTTTGCTCACTGAGATAAACAGCTTGTCTGTACCATGAGTTTCCTGAGTGCAGAGTTAACGAGCTCCACCTGTGGTGATTAATCTTCTGTGTGAATCTGAAGTTAGGCCTAAAAGCCAGCATCCTCTGTTTGTTTGCAGAAGTTCAGGCTTCAGCGTTCTTTTGGCCTGCTAGGCCTCACTCCACATCAGAAGCCTAGTCTAGAGTACTCACGTGACAGTGACTGTTCACCTGACCCAAAGCTGTCCAATCCTGTGCCAGCCCAAGACTCTCTAAATCACCTGACACTGCTCAGCAATCATCAAGGACCAGGAAGTATAAGTCAGGAGACTTGAGTTTGGAGACTCTGCCAGTTCATTGTGTCACACACAGCTCTGTGTGAGCTTTGAAGCTGAGCTCCCTAAAGGAAACACTTGTACTTTGGTTCCTGTAAAGCTCTTTTGCTACCCAGTCTGGATTACAGTTGTTACCATTGATATCCAGTATTTCTACAGTCCCATTTTAAAGACACAGCTGCAGTATTCTACAGTCTCTTCTTAAAGCCAGAGCTGCAGTATTCTTCTGTCTCATCTTAAAACCACAGCTGCAGTATTCTACAGTCTCATCTTAAAGCCACAGCTGCAGTATTCTACAGTCTCATCTTAAAGTCACAGCTGCAGTATTCTTCAGTCTCGTCTTAAAGCCACAGCCGCAGTGTTCTTCAGCCTTGTCTTAAAGTCACAGCCACAGTCATCGTTCTACTTTCAGTTGCGTTTCCAGTTCTATCCGGTACGAGCCCGGATTACAGTTGCATTATAGTATACCGGTACAACAGCCCGGTTAACAGTCCAGTTCTCAGTCTCACCAGTAACTAGTCCAGTTCTCAATCTCGCCAGTAACCAGCCCAGTCCTGCGTAACTCCAGAGAACCTATTTCATAGAAGCACACAAGTACACAAGCACCTACTCCTGTGACAGTATTTCCAGATCAATCTTACGAATACATTCACCATCCTGCTATCAACACAAAGTACCTGGTGATCCAGTGGTCAGGATACGGCTCTCTCTGCCGAGGCCCGGGTTCGATTCCCAGTCAGGGATTGCTCCTTCTTCTCACTGATTCCTACAGACCAGCCTAATATACACATAGTCCACCAGTCGCCTGCGCAGACTTCACTAACACCGGGTTCACAAAATATACAGTCATGACAGGTGTCATACTGCATACAGTATATGAGACTGTCTGTATTTGGCCAATGTAAATAAGTAATACAGAAATGCCAACACAGTTCTCGTGACACAGTTGTAATCCTGTCAATCACATTCTGAAGGAGACAACAAGGGGTCATTCTGACCCTTTCGCATGCAGCGGTTCATCGCTGCGGTGCGAACGGGTCAGGACTGCGCCTGAACGGCGGCCACAATGCAATGCCGTCAGCGGATAAAGTGATCACAGTGGTGATCGCAAGAAGACTGACATGTGGGAGGCATTCCGGGGCGTCAAGGCGTGGTTCGGCGAACACAGGCATGTCCAGGCATTTGAGGGGGGATGTCTGACATCAATTCTGGGACCTTCGTCACTGGATCCATCGCACGGTGTAAGTAAGTCTGACCCTGGTCTTCTTTTGCTCAAAACTTTTTTTGCATAGCAGGGCTGCACAAGCATTCACAGCCCTGCTATGCAAAAAAACCCTCCCCATAGGCGGCGTCTACTTGATCGCACGGGCTGCAAAAAGTAGCTTTGTGCGTTCAACTCAGAATGTGGGCCAACATTACAGGTGTAACAATGCTACATTACCAGCACGCTTAAACTTATAATACTGTCTCCATGAAATTGCAGTTACCAGCATTACAACTTGGTCATGATAATGGCGCCGACATTTCAGTCTCCTGACAATGTTAAATTCCTTTGTCGTATAAACAACCCTTTATGAAGTCTAAGAACACTGTACGCTGTTTACTTAAGAAGTACCGTACGGGTACGCTGGTTGCGTAACGATCGCTCAGCCGTAGGCGAGACGCTCAAGCGTCACGTTCGCTCACGGCCCAGAGATCACAGGGCAGCACGTTATTGGCTATGACTAGAGTAATGATTCGCTACGGCGTAGCGGACGCTCGAGACCACGAGGAGATCACCAGCGGCGCAGACGCTCACAACGCTATACCTTTATGTCTAAACCTTTTATCAATGTAATACACAGAATACCTTAATGTGAATACAGGGTGTAAGTGCAACCTTGTGTAACCTGACTAACTACAAAGCTGCTTGAGCGTCACCGACGCTCAAGTGAACACTTAACACTATAGGAAATACACAGATACTGGTTTAGGGTCCAAAGCCTATTAACTGTATTATATCTAATATACTTGTAAAAGGGGATAACAGTACAAATGATACACTACAATATAACAGAGACTTCCTAACCAAAATACAATACTATCTAATACAATTCAATACTAGTCTAGGGGAGATGTGAGAGAAAAGAGAAAGGAGAGAGAGAGAGAGAGAAATGGAGAGAGATGAGAGAAATTGGCTCACAGTAAGACAATGATTACGGAGAGAAACTTACGCACAAGGGTAAACGATCGCATGCGCCTGGACATCCAGCACCCGATTTTCAGCAATGAGAACCGTTGAAGAGTGAGAGCTGGATGTGGTCGGCCTGCCTATTTATGCCCCACACACAATGCAATCTTACAGTCCCTACAATCCCATTGTCCATTGGACGTCGGAATTCGGCCCTGCATCATAACAAAAGGTCATAGGTTGATTCATACAGGTGGGCTGTGTCGATTTCAAACAGCTCAGGTGGGTGGGGAACTAGGTTTCCCGCCGCATACCTGAGTATGAGTAAATAGTAGAAATGGACATAAACTTCTTATGTCCATAACTATTCGCACGAGCGATTAATACGCTCCAAACCAACACCGGAATATTGCTAATTAAATACTCTTCCGATGGGTACCAAACACTGCTGCATGACTCCTGTTAGACCCTTCCTACAATACAAAGAGGGATTCCTTAGCTCAGGGACATTCTATATTAACCAAACTTTCAGAAACTATCAAAGGGACCATGATCTACAAACTACATTAATTGTGAAAATATGTAACGAAGGAGTCGCACGCTACGACTACATAAACTCTACCGTAAATACGCATACCGTGCGCCCGCGGGTGCACGCTATTGCGGGTATGCGCCTTCACGGGAGAGCGTACGCATGCGCAGCGCAGACCAGTGTGCGGTGCAAATATGGCAACGTGCATAGAGACATTTTTCTGACTTTGACACTCCTTATATTGATTGTCAACATTATGACTGTCGAATAATCTTAATGATCTCTATTAGAAGGGTCTATCTAATAAATTGGTCACAAAACCAAAATGAGTGAGACATGGAGACAACGTGTTTGCTATTGTGAGCAGTTATAAGCAGGGCCTTGCACCTATTTCAGAAGCAATTTCCCTGGGACATGGTTGCAGAATAGCATTCAGAGAGCACCTCATACTTAATGTGCTGCCCACTGATACAGGGAGGTAGGCTGCCAGTGGCTGTACTGTGCCAGCGTTTGATGTTAGGGCACTGAGAAGCCTCTCCCAAAGCCTCTCTATCAGATGAACCACTGGTAACACATACCCAACCTCACTGCTGTTTGCATAATTTGTCAGATAATAAAAATGGAGGCAAACTGAGAGGGATTGGGCTGCCCAGTCTCAAAATTTTCACCCATGAGCACCTGTTATCTAAACATAACATTATGTAAGATATTTACGGGTATATTCAATTAGGGTCGGATCCATTCCGATATGCATTTGTCGGAATGGATCCGTCAACCCCTATTCAATCCCATCTCAATTCGACTTTAAAAAAAGTTGAATTGAGATGAGACCTGTGAGCGGAGGAGAGGGGGGAGACCAGCAGGGACAGCCGCGGGCAGACGGAGGAGAGCAGTGCTACAGAAGGTTGTCTCATAGCCGCCAGACCTCACGGCAGTGTCCACCCAGCTCCAGCAAGCGTGACCTCACTTGCTGGAGCTGGGTGGACGCTGCCGTGAGCGGCGCGGCTGTGACACATCCTCCTGCAGCTCTGTGCTGTAGCGCTGCTCTCCCCTGTATGCCTGCGGCTGTCCCGCATCTCCCCGCGGCTCTCCCCCCCTCTCCTCCTCTAAGGTCCCTCATCTCAGTCCGACATTTCTTTATGTCGGACTGAGATGGTCGGAAACGGGGCTAAATCTGTCGAATTTGGCCCCGTTTCCCTCAAAAGTACGTGAATTGGCCGCTATACCGCAGATTCACGTACTATTCGACAAGTCGAATTCCCTGACTTGTCGAATAAAAACAGCTGGGATTGAATAGGTCGAATCACGATTCGACCATAAAAAGTCAAAAACTGACGTCTTTTCGACAGATGGCAGCTTTCGACCCTAATTGAATATACCCCTTAAAATCAGTATTATAAATGCAGTTTATACATGTATGTTCTGCAGGACCAGATCAGTCTTATTTTTGTCTTTTCCTCCAAGACTCTAGTGTTACTCTGTAGGCTGCATAATCGCACAGCTATACTATTAAATTAATTATATGGAAACTCAATGCTTCACTCAGCTTCATGATCCTGACAGAGTATCTATCACTAAGTTCAAAGTTCAAATATACTGCCTTGAAGATGCTCATAGAGATTTACTGTTTAGTGAGGAAGACAAATCACTGTAATTACTTGTTAAGAAACATTTTTCTCAAGAAGAAATTTTATATACCATTTCCTACTATAATATATCTTCTGTCAGTATTGCAAGCCATCTACAGTACTATGCATGGCATTTGTTTCAGATTTAAAGGTGATGGATAAAACCAACCTAAATGCATTATTTAATGCAATTGCCAGAAGGCTTGGCAGCAGCTAAAGAGTCGACAATCGCATTCATTTATATGACGCCATCTTCAGCCAGATATGAAATAATGCTGCTAAGCTCAATGTAATTCAAATGAGGATATAAATCACCTTTAAAGAAAATTAAAGTGATGGTTTAAACCAACTTTTTCTGTATGTGGGCCTGTTAAACCCACTGTAAAAGCACATAGGTTTATTACATAGGTTTATTTTAAAATATAAAAAATCAAAGGTTAAACTAGTAATGTTCCTCTAACAGCCAAGTCACTGACTTAAAAGACTAAACGTGACACGCTAATAGCAATGTGGGCTGTACACTGGGTTGGGGCCCCACTTACCGGATAAATCCCTATTGCATCTCAATGCCTTAAACTTAGGCCCATTAAGGCTTTATCTGGTAAGTGGGCTCACAAGCCAAGTAGGCACAATGCTCTGCCATATATTATAACTTTAAGTTAAAGTTTACTAGTCACTTGTGCTGTTATGCTGTGATCCACATGGTACTGACGCCATGTTTTCTGCACTCTTCACATAGAGGGGATTCAGGAATCAGCTAGTGCAATATCATTTGCTGCATTCCCCATGATTCTTTCTGACTTTACATCTTCTCATCTGCTCCTGCACATGGAGAAATACTTAATCTAAAGTCAATAAGTCTACATATTTATTTTTTACATCACTCTCTCCTTTCTAGAATTCTGTCAACCCTTCCCCTGTGTATGCCAGCTTATCTGTCCTTCCTCTGTGCCAGCCTCTCTGCCCTTCCTCTGTCTGTGCCAGCCTCACTGTCCTTCCTTTGGCTGTGCCAGCCTCTCTTTCCTTCCTCTGTTTGCACTAGCGTCACTGCCCTGCTTTCTCTGTGCCAGCTTCTTTGCCATTCCTCTGTCTGTACTAGCTTCTCTGTCCTTAATCTGTGTGTGCCAGCTTTTCTGTCCTTCCTCTGTCTGAACTAGCCTCTCTGCCCTTACTCTGTCTGCACTAGCATCTCTGCCCTTCCTCTGGCTGTGCCAGCCTCTGTCCTTCCGCTGTCTGCAATAGAGTCTCGGCCCTTCCTCTGTCTGTGCCAACCTCTTTGCCATTCCTATGTCTGTACTAGCCTCTCTGCCCTTACGCTGTCTGTGCCAGCCTCTCTGTCCTTTCTCTGTCTGTACTAGACTGTCTGCCCTTTCTCTGTCTGTGCCAGCCTCTCTGCCCTTCCTCTTTCTGTACTAGCATCTCTGCCATTATTCTGTCTATGCCAGCCTCTCTGTCCTCCCCATCTGTGCCATGCCTATCTGTCCTTTCTCTGTCTGTACTAGCCTCTTTGCTATACTCTGTCTGTGCCAGTCTCTCTGTACTTCCTCTGTCTGCACTAGCCTCTCTTCCTTTCCTCTGTCTGTTCGAGCCTCTCTGTTCTTACTCTGTCTGCACTAGCCTCTCTGTCCTTCCTCTGTCTGTGCCAGCCTCTCTGTCCTTCTTCTATCTGCACTAGCATCTCTGCCTTTCTTTTCTCTGTGCCAGTCTCTTAGCCATTCCTCTGTCTATACTAGCCTCTCTGCCCTTACTCTGTCTGTGCTAGCGTCTCTGCCATTCTTTCTCTGTGCCAGCCTCTTTGCCTTTCCTCTGTCTATGCCAGCCTCACTGCCCTTTCTCTGTCTGTGCCAGTCTCTTTGCGTATCCCCTGTCTGTGCAAGGATCTCTGCCACTGCTGGGTCTGTGACAGCCTCTTTGCCCTACCTTTGTCTGCATCATTGTCTACCCTTCCCCTGTCTGCGACAGGCTCTCACTTCACCCTATCTACACCAATCTCTCTACATGTACTGTCTGTGCCAGCCTATCCGAGCTACTCCTGTCGGTTCCAGTCTCACTTTCTCGGTCTGTGTCAATCTCACTTCTTCCCCTGTATGCAACAATTACTGTCCTTCACCTGTCTGTGCCTTTCTCTCTCCTTTCCCTGCCAGTCCCATTTTCCTCTGTCTGTACCAGTCACTCTTCTAGCGCTGTCTTTGCCAGGCCAGCCTATCTGAGCTTCCATTGTCTGTAGCACTTTTATTTTAAACACTATTTCTTTTCTATTTTAAACACTATTTCTTTTCTATTTACACGATTCTACTTTCCTTTTAATATTCGCTGGTTTTAACATATAATTCAATAAAAGTTATATCTTAATACAAGATTGTGTGCACCACCATAGGGCATTTCGAATTCTTTCTTCTCTTTTTTTCTTGTAGACTTACCTTGCCTGTGGTAGCACCCCCCAATTTCTGGAAGAATATAAGGAATATCTTTGATAATTTGAAAAATGGGGGTCATTTACTAAATATGAATTTACCTGTGCGACCAGTATTATAGTAACTCTTCCATTGTCTGTGCCATCCTCTCTACCTCTGTCTTTGCCAATCTCACTTCTTCACCTCTATGCAACAATCACTTTCCTTCATCTGTTTGTACCTATCTCTCATCTTTCCCTGTGTGTGTCAGTCTCTCTGCCTTTCCCCTGTCAGTGCCAGTACCTCTCTCTTTCCTTTGTCTGTCTGTTTCTCTACCTCCTTCTCACCATGTATGCTTCTGACCACCTCACTGTCTTCCTTTTGTGTCCTTCTCTCTCCTCTTCTGCTGAAGCCAGTGGAAGCCTGCTGGTGCCCAATTTGTGTCCAATGTCACATTATGAACCTGAGGATTCCCAGAAGTGGAATCTTCTGATTTAACCACTTAATTAACAATAGTTGTTTTTTTCCCCTCAAAAAAACGCTCAGAAATTTTCATTTTTTTAATTTAATAAAGTTTTAAAAGTGTTTTAATTACATATTTAAACATTTTATATAAACAAGAATTTACTTAGGGGGTGTTGTGCAACCCCACATCCCCCATCTCCATAGCCCCCATTACAAAATCACATCCAACCCCCCCCTCCTCCTGTGACCAGTGTAATTTTTTTTCATTATTATTTAAGCTTACCTCCAGCAGCTCCCCCTCCCCCTCTGCCCCCAGTTTCCTGAGCAGTCATCATGTGAGCCGTGGAGAAGGGAGAGGGCACAGCAGCGGCGGTGGAGGACAGATACCGGTATCTGGGGCCACTTCTGGCAGAGGGTTCCTGGGGAACCCTGCCGAAACTACATCATGCGATGTGTAGCCTATAGGCTACAATGGGCTACCGCAATCAGGAGATTGTGGTAGCAGCATGGGTCAATATCGGGACGGCATCGCACCCACCTTAGAAACCTATGAAGGACGCGGCAATTAAGAGGACGCAGGGGGATACATAATATTTGCAGATAGCCCCCCAAAATGGGTAGCTGCAGATACTCTTTGATAAATGGGCCCTATAGTCTTTGAATTCCATCCAGGGATGCACAAAACTCAGAAAATTTGTCAGCACTAGAAAGATGTAGATCTTCCATAGAGTTTATATTTAGTTTGTTCTCTTTATTGACATATAAATTGCAGTACATGCCTGTATATAGTTCAAATGCATTTCTGTAACCACTGGGAAATGTTAACAACCTAACACAGCTGTGAAACATTCTATTTGTGTCTCAATGTAATTTTTCTTTGTTTTGTGTCACAAAAAGTAGCAAATGAGACATTACTTTCTTTGGTATGCTAAATATCAGGGGCAAATACAGGGTTTCTGGAGGGGGTTTCCAAATGTTTGATTTTAATGCCACTGTCACCTGCCCATGTAACAAACTATAGTCTGCCCCAAACAAAGTGCAGTTTATGTGATACAGTACTTCAGACATATGCAGGCCCAATGATCATGGTAAGCCACTTACCAGATTCTTTCTCTGGTGCGATGATTGAGAACTCAGATCCATATATGCTCTGGAGTCCAGCGTATGCATCTATTGTCATACACTATTCAGACATATCTCCACTGGCAACTGAATAGGTATAACTGGGTTGTAACAGCGCTTTCCCTTGTAGATAGGTAGACAGAGTTCAGAAAGGACACAGCAACAGATTTGCAGGCTATACAGAGTGGTACATATGTGTACATATACAGTTTTTACACCCAGTATTGGGCTGGTGTATGGTGATGCTGATGATGATGGCTGTGTAACCAAGCATATAGTAAGGGGCATTTTGACCGCAGAGATGTGTACAATGCTACTTACATGTAAATATACACATTTACTTCTGTACACGCAGACTGTGGCAGCAGCTATGCCCAACTTGCATTCAGTTCTGCATCAGCCCGAATGTGATCGCAGTGAATGCTGAGCTTTACCTTCCTCCCTTTAATCAGAAGAGTGTATAAAAACGTTATGTCCTATAATGAACATAACACTCCATTTTAGTACCCCAAACAGGCCATCCTATTCCTTTAATAGCCAAAACGCCAATCCAAGTCATATTAAGACTCCATGGGATTGTAGACCGCATACTAGTTTGGACTCTCTTGCCCAGCGCCGGAGCAGTACTCACCGGCGCCCCTTTGCCTACCCTATCCCTGAACCTGTGACAACACAGGAGAGGACGTAGCCACCAGCAGAAGTGTGAAGACCTGCCCAGATGCTCCGGACGTCTGTACACACTAGGGTAGGTGCCCATTTTGTTCTTTGGATGTTTCAAGCACCAATGAAACTACACTACTGGCCACAAGATGCAGCTCCAGACACCCTGCTATAGATGCAGGGGCTGTGGGATAGCGGCGATGCTGCCCCCAGGGCTCTGCACCCTGGGCAACAGTAACATTCGCACACCCCTCCCTATGGCCCTTCCCTACACTTATCAAAAAAGAACATGGTAATCCGTTAGTATAAAATTGGCCCCTCATAGCCCACAGGGCCCTAGGCAGCAGCCCAACTATGTCCCAAATGTCACTATGTCAAAGATATTATTGTACGGGAATCTGTAGTCTCTGGTTCCAGCAGCAGATTGGGACACCGGGAAGCCGGGAAAATCCCCAGCCGGCCTGTCCTGTCCCTGTGCAGGGCCGATTCACTTCTGTCGCGACTGCAGCACAGCTCCGATCAGGCAGCGTTCAGAGCTTCTGCACATGCAGGGCGGTGCAGCTGTCTGCTGACAGCTGAGCCACCTGCAACTGCCACTGCCAAGGAAGTCCAGGAACAGCGCAGTGTGTCCTTCCCCCCTCTGCGACTTGGTATCGCCGGCACCATGCATCCTTTATAGCCCTGGCTGGGTGGGCTGTCTTAACTCTCCTCTGTGAGGGGGGAATTCCCAATAATCATCTCACCCCTTTTAATCCGTTTGTGGGTGGAATTTTGAAAAATCCCTTCTTAGTGGGTGTTTACATCACAAAACCAAACTACTTTCCAAACGTCAAGATCCTTGTCCTTATGGTTCAGGAGATTTTGTGATCAGTCAGTGGTGGTTACCTTTTATATATATTAGAGATGAGTGTGTTCGGTTCCCTGAGGACCAAACCCTACCGGACTTCACTACCCGAGCCCGGATCCGAGCGTGAGAGGACGTGTCTCCGTCCTCAGTGTCTGTGCGGGAGGGAAAGTGGGGTGGCGATTCCAGTGCTGTCTTGTGCTGCTCAGTCCAGTGTAGTGTCTTATGCTGCATCAGTCCAGCCACAGTTGTGGTGTCCTCTGCTGCCATATGTCCAGTGAAACTGTATAAGTCCAGTGCAGTGGTGCTATGTTGTCCTGCATCAGTACAGTGGTAGTGTCTTGTGCTGCATCAGTCCAGTCACAGTGGTGGTGTCCTCTGCTGCCATATGTCCAGTGCTGCTGTATAAGTCCAGTCTAGTGGTGCTGTGTTGTGCTGCATCAGTCCAGTGGTGGTGTCCCTGTGCTGCTGTATAAGTTCAGTAGTACTGCCGAATATGTCCAGTGATACTGCCGTATAATTCCAGTGGTACTGGCGTATAAGTCCAGTGATACTGCAGTATAAATCGAGTCCAGTGGTACTGCCATATAAGTCCAGTGGTACTGCCGTATATGTCCAGTGGTACTGCCGTATAAATCCAGTCCAGTGATACTGTATATGTACAGTGAAACTGACGTATATGTCCAGTGGTACTGCCATATAATTCCAGTGATACTGCCGTATATGTCCAGTGGTACTGCCGTATAAATCCAGTAGTACTGGCTTATAAATCCAGTCCACTGATACTGCCTAATATGTCCAGTGGTACTGACATATAATTCCAGTGATACTGCCATATATTTCCATTGGTACTGTCATATAAATCCAGTGGTACTGGTGTATAAATTCAGTCCAGTGATACTGGCGTATATGGTCACTGTCCACTTAACCACGGACATGTGGACAAGTGGAACAGACTAAGGACTATATGACTGTGACAGCCCACCGAGTAGATGTATTGTCTCCCGCAGCAACAACAGCAGTGGCACCAGTAGCAGCACCTCGCAAACGCCAACTCATTCCTAGGCAGGCTGCGCTATTTATCACAAGCAAGACAACCTCTTACGGAAACTGAGGGACATCATCGCACAATGGCTTACCCCACTTAGACTCTCCTGGGGATTTGTGATATTGGACAACACCACCAATATTGTGCGTGCATTACATCTGGCCAAATTCCAGCACGTCCCATGTTTTGCACATACAATTAATTTGGTGGTGCAGAATTTTCTTAAAAATTACAGGGGCGTGCAGGAGATGCTGTCGGTGACCAGAAAAATTGCATCCCACTTTCGACATTCAGCCACTGCGTGCCGAAGACTGGAGTACCAGCAAACACTCTTGAACCTGCCTTGCCATCACCTGAAGCAATTCAACACTCTATATGCTTCAGAGTATGGAGGAGCAGCACAAGGCCAATCAAGCCTAAACATCCAGCTATGATATAGGCAAAGGAGGGGTAATGCACCTGACTCAAGCGCAGTTGAGAATGATTTCCGTCTTCTGAAAGGTTCCCCATCCCTTCGAACTTGCCACACGTGAAAGCGAGATACAACTGACTGATGAGGGGAATGACCTGACTCAAGCACTGCCAGCTTGAGTCAGGTCATTCCCCTCATCAGTCTTTTGCAGAAGCAGCTGGGAAATTGAAGGAGGAGCTAAGATGGAGTGATTCCACTAAGTATGTGGGACTTGTGGATGGAGCCCTTCATTCGCTTTGCCAGGATTCAAGGGTGGTCAATCTGTTGAAATCAGAGCACTACATTTTGTCCACAGTGCTCGATCATAGGTTTAAAGCCTACGTTGTATCTCTCTTTCTTTCTTTCTTTCTTTCTTTCTTTCCGGAAGACACAAATCTGCAGAGGTTCAAAGACCTGCTGGTGAGAAAATTGTCGACTCAAGTGGAATGTGACCCGTCTACAGCTCCTCCTTCATTTTCTCCTGCAACTGGGGCTCAGAGGAAAAGGATAAGATTTCCTAGCCCACTCGCTGGCGGTGATGCAGGGCAGTCAGGAGTGAGTGCTGACATCTGGTCCGGACTGAAGGACCTGCTAACGATTACTGACATGTCTACTGTCACTGCATATGCTTCTGTCACCATTGAAAGAATGGTGGAGGATTATATGAGTGACAGCATCCAAGTAGGCATGTCAGACAGTCCGTATGTATACTGGCAGGAAAAAGAGGCAATTTGGATGCCCTTGCACAAACTGGCTTTATTTTACCTAAGTTGCCCCCCCTCCAGTGTGTACTCCAAAAGAGTGTTTAGTGCAGCCGGTAACCTTATCAGTGATTGGCGTAGGAGGTTACTTCCACAAAATGTGGAGAAGATGATGTTCATCAAAATGAATTAAAAATTCCTCCAGAAAGACCTTGACCAGCAGTTGCCTCCAGAAAGTACACAGGGACCTGTGATAGTGGATTCCAGTGGGGATGAATTAATACTCTGTGAGGAGGATGTACACACTGAAAGGGGTGAGTAATTGGAGGATAATGATGATGTCAACATCTTGCCTCTGTAGAGCCAGTTTGTGCAAGGAGAGATTGATTGCTTCTTTTTTGGTGGGGGCCCAAACAAACCACTCATTTCAGCCACAGTTGTGGCAGACCCTGTCACTGATTTAATTGGTTTGTAAAAGTGTACATTTCCTGTTTATACAACATAAAGGTGGGTGGGAGGACCCAAGAACAATACCATCTTGCACCTCTTTTTCTTCTTTGCATCATGTGCTGTTTGGGGACTAGTTTTTTGAAGTGCCATCCTGTCTGCCACTGCAGTGCCACTCTTAGATGGGCCAGGTGTTTGTGCCGCACACTTATGTCGCTTAGCTTAGTCATACAGCTACCTCATAGCACCTCTTTTTCTTCTTTGCATGATGTGCTGTTTGGGGCCTAGTTTTTTGAAGTTCCATCCTGTCTGCCACTGCAGTGCCACTCCTAGATGGGCCAGGTGTTTGTGCTGCACACTTGTGTCGCTTAGCTTAGCTATCCAGCGACCTTGGTGCACCTCTTTTTTCTTTGCATGATGTGCTGTTTGGGGTCTATTTTTTTAAGTGCTGTCCAGTCTGCCACTGCAGTGCCACTCCTCGACAGGCCCGGCGACAGGGGGAGTCAAAGGGGACATCCATCCCGGGCCCCCACGCTGTGAGGGGCCCCAAGGTCCAGCGGTGGCAGCATCATGCCATAGATTTAAATAATTCTATAAATTTCTGCATCGCGCGGTCCGCCGCCGTATAGTCAAAAGGAATCAGACAGTGCCTTTTTTTTGTTCAGCGGCCCCCTCCCCGAGCCCTGTGGTCACCAGTCAGTGCCCCAGATCAGCTGTCAGCCAGTCCCCGTGTGCAGTGCAATGACGTTGCACATGACGCAGCGTCTGGACCTCCCCTCCCCTCCGAGTCCTCCCTGCCCGCCTAGCTGTCTCTGCTGTGTGAGGAGCGCGTGGCCAAGCAGGAGCGGGACTGGTGGCACCTTGTTGTGGCATAGAGGTCACTGGTCACTCGGAGCCTGGTTGATTAGCGACGCCGACGGCTGTGCCTGTGTGTTGCTGGACTGGTAAGCCAAGTGTGTGCACAGTGCACTGCAGGCGCGCTCGGCTCTCCAGCAGAACAGACTCAGAGTTTGTTTGGGGCTTTGGGTTTAGTTTGGGGCGGGCTGCAGGCAGGCACATATCATGGATGCATCTGCATACATGCATGCATGCATGCATGCATGTCAGATGATCATGTAATACACAGAGATATTAGGACGGCACTGAGTATATCAGATCATATTAATGGAAGGGGAATTATTATTATTATCAGGCAGGTTGTTGTGTGACTTGTGCTGCAGCTACATGTGAGTATAACTTGGTGCACACTATGCACCACGTTATACCCACATGTAGCAGCACTACAAGTCACACAACAACCTGCCTTGTAAAAATATTAATAATAATAATTATGCCCCTACGATCACAGTGATCTGATATACTCAGATTACAGTGTTATTATATATACTGTACACAGCACCATGCCCTGCCGCATCATCCTCATCTGTGCTAGTACTGCTTGGTGCAACTGAGGAAAGAAGCCGCAGCAGTTACAGCACTTCCACCTGTCTGGCAGCAGGACCCAGGCACAGCGGAGGGAGCCACTTAGTGACTGCACCAACACCTGTATTGCAGCACAATCCCAACACAGCGGACCCCCCACATAGCGTGGAACCTGTTTTTATACATGTTCTATAGTTTTTATGTTTATAGTACCTTAAATGTACATGCAATGCTTGGAGGAGGGGATGAAAAGTGTGGGGGGGACTCGTGGTTATGGGGGGCCCCATAGAAATCAGTGTACCGGGCCCCAAGATTTCTGTTGCCGGCCCTGCTCCTCGATGGGCCAGGTGTTTGTGCCGCACACTTGTGTCGCTTAGCTTAGTCACACAGCCACCTCGGTGCAACCTTTTGGCCTACAAACAATATTGTGAGGTGTTCAGAATAGACTGGAAATGAGTGGAAATGAATGTTATTTAGGTTAATAATACCGTAGGATCAAAATTACCCCCAAATTTTGTGATTTTAGCTGTTTTTATGTTTTGTTTTGTTTTGTTTTCAAAAATCATCCAGATCCAGATCCAAAACCAAAACCAAAACACGAAAGGGTGGTTTTGGCAAAACCAATCCAGATCCAAAACACGAGCATGGAACCAAAACCAAAACACTAAAAGTGCCCGCCGCACATCTCTATATAGATTTTGAAAATAAAGCATGGATGCTACTCAAGAGACTTCCTGCATTCCGCTCTTGATTTTAGGCATTGGCTTCCTCTGTCACAACGTCCTTTATCATGAGCACTGATTTATTTTATACTTATATAGAGCTTAGATACTATATGTAATTATCCTAAGCGTTATGTATTTTCTCTAACTGCTTTATAAAAACACACACTCAATTGCAAAATGAATAACAGCTTTCTGTAGCAAACAAAAAACGTATGCCCATAGGCTGAAAGTAATTATTTTATTTCAAAATGCTGTATTCTGCCTTGTGGATGAAGTATTTATGCATAGCATGTCTGCCTTTCAAAACTCCCAGTAATTGCCTAATTTTCTCTCAACTTATGCTTATGCATTAACTAACTTAACCTATATGTGTAAGCAGTGCCGTAACTAGGCATTTTAGCACTGTGTGCAAGAAACGGAATTGGCGCCCCCCCATGAAAAACACGTGCAGTGCGCGCCTACGGCGCATGCAATTTTTTTAGGGGTGTGGCTTCATAGGGAAGGGGTGTGGCCACAAAATAATACCAATTCATACTACAGTGCACAGTAGTCTCCATTATTCAAATTACGCCGCACAGTAGAGCCACTACACCAGGTAGAGCCCCTTTTACACGTTACGGCAGACAGTCCCCCTTTTTACACATTACGGCAGACAGTCCCCCTTTTTACACATTGCGGCAGACAGCGTTCCCTTTTTACACATTACGGTAGACAGTGTCCCCCTTTTTACACACATTATGGCAGACAGCGTCCCCTTTTTACACATTACGGCAGACAGCGTCCCCTTTTTACACACATTATGGCAGACAGCAGCGTCCCCCTTTTTACACATTATGGCAGACAGCATCCACTTTTTACACACATTATGGCAGACAGCGTCCCCTTTTTACACATTGCGGCAGATAGCGTTCCCCTTTTTACACATTACGGCAGACAGCGTTCCCCTTTTTACACATTACGGCAGACAGCATCCCCTTTTCTCTGACGTCCTAAGTGGATGCTGGGGACTCCGTAAGGACCATGGGGAATAGCGGCTCCGCAGGAGACAGGGCACAAAAGTAAAAGCTTTAGGATCAGGTGGTGTGCACTGGCTCCTCCCCCTATGACCCTCCTCCAAGCCTCAGTTAGGTTTTTGTGCCCGGCCGAGAAGGGTGCAATCTAGGTGGCTCTCCTAAAGAGCTGCTTAGAGTAAAAGTTTTGTTAGGTTTTTTATTTTCAGTGAGTCCTGCTGGCAACAGGCTCACTGCAACGAGGGACTTAGGGGAGAAGAAGTGAACTCACCTGCGTGCAGGATGGATTGGCTTCTTAGGCTACTGGACACTAGCTCCAGAGGGACGATCACAGGTACAGCCTGGATGGGTCACCGGAGCCGCGCCGCCGACCCCCTTGCAGATGCTGAAGAGAGAAGAGGTCCAGAAATCGGCGGCTGAAGACTTCTCAGTCTTCATGAGGTAGCGCACAGCACTGCAGCTGTGCGCCATTGCTCTCAGCACACTTCACACCAACGGTCACTGAGGGTGCAGGGCGCTGGGGGGGGGCGCCCTGGGCAGCAATGAAAGTACCTATGCTGGCTAAAAATACATCACATATAGCCTCTGGGGCTATATGGATGTATTTAACCCCTGCCAGGTTGTCAGAAAAACGGGAGAAGAAGCCCGCCGAAAAGGGGGCGGGGCCTATTCTCCTCAGCACACAGCGCCATTTTCCTACACAGCTCCGCTGCTAGGAAGGCTCCCAGGCTCTCCCCTGCACTGCACTACAGAAACAGGGTTAAAACAGAGAGGGGGGGCACTTATTTGGCGATATTATTATATATTAAGATGCTATAAGGGAAAACACTTATATAAGGTTGTCCCTGTATAATTATAGCGTTTTGGTGTGTGCTGGCAAACTCTCCCTCTGTCTCCCCAAAGGGCTAGTGGGGTCCTGTCCTCTATCAGAGCATTCCCTGTGTGTGTGCTGTGTGTCGGTACGTGTGTGTCGACATGTATGAGGACGATGTTGGTGAGGAGGCGGAGCAATTGCCTGTAATGGTGATGTCATTCTCTAGGGAGTCGACACCGGAATGGATGGCTTATTTAGGGAATTACGTGATAATGTCAACACGCTGCAAGGTCGGTTGACGACATGAGACGGCCGGCAAACCAATTAGTACCTGTCCAGGCGTCTCAAACACCGTCAGGGGCTTTAAAACGCCCATTTACCTCAGTCGGTCGACACAGACACAGACACGGACACTGACTCCAGTGTCGACGGTGAAGAAACAAACGTATTTTCCATTAGGGCCACACGTTACATGTTAAGGGCAATGAAGGAGGTGTTACATATTTCAGATACTACAAGTACCACAAAAAAGGGTATTATGTGGGGTGTGAAAAAACTACCTGTAGTTTTTCCTGAATCAGATAAATTAAATGAAGTGTGTGATGATGCGTGGGTTTCCCCCGATAGAAAATTATTGGCGTTATACCCTTTCCCGCCAGAAGTTAGGGCGCGTTGGGAAACACCCCTTAGGGTGGATAAGGCGCTCACACGCTTATCAAAACAAGTGGCGTTACCGTCTCCAGATACGGCCGCCCTCAAGGAGCCAGCTGATAGGAGGCTGGAAAATATCCTAAAAAGTATATACACACATACTGGTGTTATACTGCGACCAGCGATCGCCTCAGCCTGGATGTGCAGCGCTGGGGTGGCTTGGTCGGATTCCCTGACTGAAAATATTGATACCCTTGACAGGGACAGTATTTTATTGACTATAGAGCATTTAAAGGATGCATTTCTATATATGCGAGATGCACAGAGGGATATTTGCACTCTGGCATCAAGAGTAAGTGCGATGTCTATATCTGCCAGAAGATGTTTATGGACACGACAGTGGTCAGGTGATGCAGATTCCAAACGGCACATGGAAGTATTGCCATATAAAGGGGAGGAGTTATTTGGGGTCGGTCCATCGGACCTGGTGGCCACGGCAACAGCTGGAAAATCCACCTTTTTTACCCCAAGTCACATCTCAGCAGAAAAAGACACCGTCTTTTCAGCCTCAGTCCTTTCGTCCCCATAAGGGCAAGCGGGCAAAAGGCCAGTCATATCTGCCCAGGGGTAGAGGAAAGGGAAGAAGACTGCAGCAGGCAGCCCCTTCCTAGGAACAGAAGTCCTCCACCGCTTCTGCCAAGTCCTCAGCATGACGCTGGGGCCGTACAAGCGGACTCAGGTGCGGTGGGGGGTCGTCTCAAGAGTTTCAGCGCGCAGTGGGCTCACTCGCAAGTGGACCCCTGGATCCTACAAGTAGTATCCCAGGGGTACAGATTGGAAATTCGAGACGTCTCCACCTCGCAGGTTCCTGAAGTCTGCTTTACCAACGTCTCCCTCCGACAGGGAGGCAGTATTGGAAACAATTCACAAGCTGTATTCCCAGCAGGTGATAATCAAAGTACCCCTCCTACAACAAGGAAAGGGGTATTATTCCACACTATTTGTGGTACTGAAGCCAGACGGCTCGGTGAGACCTATTCTAAATCTGAAATCTTTGAACACTTACATACAAAGGTTCAAATCAAGATGGAGTCACTCAGAGCAGTGATAGCGAACCAGGAAGAAGGGGACTATATGGTGTCCCTGGACATCAAGGATGCTTACCTCCATGTCCCAATTTGCCCTTCTCACCAAGGGTACCTCAGGTTCGTGGTACAGAACTGTCACTATCAGTTTCAGACGCTGCCGTTTGGATTGTCCACGGCACCCCGGGTCTTTACCAAGGTAATGGCCGAAATGATGATCATTCTTCAAAGAAAAGGCGTCTTAATTATCCCTTACTTGGACGATCTCCTGATAAGGGCAAGGTCCAGAGAACAGTTGGAGGTCGGAGTAGCACTATCTCAAGTAGTTCTACGACAGCACGGGTGGATTCTAAATATTCCAAAATCGCAGCTGTTCCGACGACACGTCTGCTGTTCCTAGGGATGATTCTGGACACAGTCCAGAAAAAGGTGTTTCTCCCGGAGGAGAAAGCCAGGGAGTTATCCGAGCTAGTCAGAAACCTCCTAAAACCAGGCCAAGTGTCAGTGCATCAATGCACAAGAGTCCTGGGAAAAATGGTGGCTTCTTACGAAGCGATTCCATTCGGCAGATTTCACGCAAGAATTTTTCAGTGGGATCTGCTGGACGAATGGTCCGGATCGCAACTTCAGATGCATCAGCGGATAATCCTGTCTCCAAGGACAAGGGTGTCTCTTCTGTGGTGGCTGCAGAGTGCTCATCTACTAGAGGGCAGCACATTCGGCATTCAGGACTGGGTTCTGGTGACCACGGATGCCAGCCTGAGAGGCTGGGGAGCAGTCACACAGGGAAGAAATTTCCAAGGAGTGTGGTCAAGTCTGGAGACTTCTCTCCACATAAATATACTGGAGCTAAGGGCAATTTACAATGCTCTGAGCCTAGGAAGACCTCTGCTTTAAAGTCAACCGGTGCTGATCCAGTCGGACAACATCACGGCAGTCGCCCACGTAAACAGACAGGGCGGCACAAGAAGCAGGAGGGCAATGGCAGCAAGGATTCTTCGCTGGGCGAAAAATCATGTGATAACACTGTCAGCGGTGTTCATTCCGGGAGTGGACAACTGGGAAGCAGACTTCCTCAGCAGGAACGACCTCCACCCGGGAGAGTGGGGACTTCATCTGGAAGTCTTCCACATGATTGTGAACCGTTGGGAAAGACCAAAGGTGGACATGATGGCGTCCCGTCTGAACAAAAAACTGGACAGGTATTGCGCCAGGTCAAGAGACCCTCAGGCAATAGCTGGGACGCTCTGGTAACACCGTGGGTGTACCAGTCGGTGTATGTGTTCCCTCCTCTGCCTCTCATACCCAAGGTACTGAGAATTATAAGACGGAGAGGAGTAAGAACTATACTCGTGGCTCCGGATTGGCCAAGAAGGACTTGGTACCCGGAACTTCAAGAGATACTAAGAAGGGACTTGCTTCAGCAAGGATCATGTCTGTTCCAAGACTTACCGCGGCTGCGTTTGACGGCATGGCGGTTGAACGCCGGATCCTAAGGGAAAAGGCATTCCGGAAGAGGTCATCCCTACCCTGGTCAGAGCCAGGAAGGAGGTGACCGCACAACATTATCACCGCATTTGGCGAAAATATGTTGCATGGTGTGAGGCCAGGAAGGCCCCCACGGAGGAATTTCAACTCGGTCGATTCCTGCATTTCCTGCAAACAGGAGTGTCTATGGGCCTCAAATTGGGGTCCATTAAGGTTCAAATTTCGGCCCTGTCGATTTTCTTCCAGAAAGAATTGGCTTCAGTTCCTGAAGTCCAGAAGTTTGTCAAGGGAGTACTGCATATACAACCCCCTTTTGTGCCTCCAGTGGCACTGTGGGATCTCAACGTAGTTCTGGGATTCCTCAAATCACATTGGTTTAAACCGCTCAAATCTGTGGATTTGAAATATCTCACATGGAAAGTGACCATGCTGTTGGCCCTGGCCTCGGCCAGGCGAGTGTCAGAATTGGCGGCTTTGTCTCACAAAAGCCCATATCTGATTGTCCATTCGGACAGGGCAGAGCTGCGGACTCGTCCCCAGTTTCTCCCTAAGGTGGTGTCAGCGTTTCACCTGAACCAGCTTATTGTGGTACCTGCGGCTACTAGGGACTTGGAGGACTCCAAGTTGCTAGATGTTGTCAGGGCCCTGAAAATATAGGTTTCCAGGACGGCTGGAGTCAGGAAAACTGACTTGCTGTTATCCTGTATGCACCCAACAAACTGGGTGCTCTTGCTTCTAAGCAGACGATTGCTAGTTGGATGTGTAGTACAATTCAGCTTGCACATTCTGTGGCAGGCCTGCCACAGCCAAAATATGTAAATGCCCATTCCACAAGGAAGGTGGGCTCATCTTGGGCGGCTGCCCGAGGGGTCTCGGCTTTACAACTTTGCCGAGCTGCTACTTGGTCAGGGGCAAACACGTTTGCAAAATTCTACAAATTTGATACCCTGGCTGAGGAGGACCTGGAGTTCTCTCATTCGGTGCTGCAGAGTCATCCGCACTCTCCCGCCCGTTTGGGAGCTTTGGTATAATCCCCATGGTCCATACGGAGTCCCCAGCATCCACTTAGGACGTCAGAGAAAATAAGAATTTACTTACCGATAATTCTATTTCTCGTAGTCCGTAGTGGATGCTGGGCGCCCATCCCAAGTGCGGATTGTCTGCAATACTTGTACATAGTTATTGTTACAAAAATCGGGTTATTATTGTTGTGAGCCATCTTTTCAGAGGCTCCGCTGTTATCATGCTGTTAACTGGGTTCAGATCACAGGTTGTACAGTGTGATTGGTGTGGCTGGTATGTCACGATCCGGGTATCTGGACGCCATTTCTTACCCATCAGATGCCTCCTAAGGCTAGCTCAGCGCTCCAGGACCGGATCCCATCTGTTATCCTGATGTGTACATTCCTGTATCCTCTCCTGTCACTCTGGGACGCTGTCACAGTAAACGCCATATTACACCTGGCATGGCGTCTCCCGCGGCCTCCGCCGCCGTCCCTGAACTTCTGCATGCAGAGTGTCTGAGTGGCGATTACGTCAGCCGCGGCCTCCGCTGTGTCCGCGTGGTTGGATGTGCATCTGTCAGCCTGGCGCCTCCTGTCTCCGGTGGCCGGCGCCGCCATTACTGTTTTCATTACCACATGGATTACAAACCAAACTTCCCTCCAAGTGTCTGCATGGGCGCAGCCATCTTGGATTCTGTCAGCTGATCATTTCCACCAATCTGTTCTCAGTATTGATAATCTGCATAATTGCCTAGCCAATCCCTTCCTTGCTGCAGGTATAAATACACTGTGCCTGAGCAAGGAAGGCGTCAGTGCTTTGGTTGTCAAACCTAGTTCCTGTTTGTCTCTCTCCTGTGATTGTCTTCCAGGTTCCAGCTCCTGTCTCAAGACTTCCACCATAGAGACCCGCACCAGCATTCCACCTGCGGTGTAGCCTGACTCTCCAATCCATTGTGGATTCATCTGTTTCCAGCTACAACATTACCTGCTTCCAGCTCAGCTTCTTGCAGAGTACAGCTTCCCTTAAAGGGCCGGTGTCCTTTCTACACTTTACCACTCTCCACCGGTATTATTATTTCTCCGCTCTCAAGTTCTACATTTCAGTTCATATTTCATCGCTCCCAAGTTCATTTATTATTTAACTGGTTCCAGCCAGTATCCACTCCGTGCTAACAACAGTCTGGTTCCAGCCAGTATCCACAGCAGCTGTTTTATCTTCAGCAACCCAGCTTTTCCTGGAACACCAGCTGGCACAATCCTGGGTTATCTCCATTGCTACAGTCGGGCCTGGTAAGGACTTTCCATCTAGAAGATCATAAGAACTATCTCACACTACCAGTGCCCTGTGGCTCCTGCCATCCTGTAGTACCCAGGAACTGTATTTATTCTTTGCTGACTTTTACGTTTTCTTTTACTGCTGCTGTGTTGCGGAGTTGTCATAATAAACATCATTGACTTTTATCCAAGTTGTCGTGGTCACGCCTTCGGGCAGTTATTATTCATGTTACTTACATGTCCAGGGGTCTGATACAACCTCCCAGGTTCCGGTACATCTCAGCCCCTACAACTGAGGCTGCCTCCCGTCAGCTCAGGCCCTCAGTTGTGACAGTAAGCACTGACCTAATGAATCCAGCCGGAGACCAGGATCAAGCGGCCAGGCCGATGCAAGTACTGGCAGCCCGACTAGAACATCAGGAGGCTGCACAGGGCCACATCATCCGCTGTCTCCAGGATCTCTCTACTCGGCTGGATGGGATTCAGACAACTCTCCGTGGATCAGGCGCGTCTGGTGCGTCAACCACAGTGACTCCAGCTATAACCCCACCCACCTTACCCATTTCTGCTCCACGTCTTCATCTTCCAACGCCAGCAAAATTTGACGGATCTCCAAGATTCTGCAGGGGATTTCTCAACCAGTGTGAGATTCAGTTTGAGCTACAACCTGCCAATTTTTCCAGTGACCGTACAAAAATTGCCTACATTATTTCTCTTCTCAGTGGCTCAGCCCTTGATTGGGCATCACCGTTATGGGAGAGGTCCGACACCCTGCTATCTTCCTACACTGCCTTCGTGTCAACATTCAGGCGCATCTTCGACGAGCCAGGCCGGGTAACCTCAGCTTCATCCGAGATTCTCCGTTTACGCCAGGGGTCACGTACTGTAGGACAATATCTGATACAGTTCCAGATCCTGGCATCCGAACTGGCATGGAACGACGAGGCCCTGTATGCTGCATTCTGGCATGGCTTATCTGAGCGTATTAAAGATGAGTTAGCTACCAGAGACTTACCTTCTAAGTTAGATGAGCTAATCTCACTCTGCACGAAAGTTGATTTACGTTTCAGAGAGAGAGCAACTGAGCGTGGAAGATCATCTGCTCCAAAATCTTCTGCTCCTCCTCCTCGTCAACTGTCATCATCTAAAGATGAGCCCATGCAACTTGGCCGTTCCCGTTTAACTCCTGCTGAGCGCCGAAGACGTCTCTCCGAGTTTCTCTGTCTCTATTGTGCAGCTCCGTCTCACACCATTAATGCCTGTCCCAAACGTCCGGGAAACTCCAAATCCTAGCTCGCCAAGGAGAGGGCCGGCTAGGAGTAATGATCTCCTCTCCATCTCCTCAAGATTGTAATCTCCCAGTCTCGCTTCAAGTTGCTCAACGTTATCGGAACGTCATTGCCCTCCTTGATTCCGGAGCAGCTGGGAACTTTATTACCGAAGCCTATGTTAAACGGTGGTCCCTACCCACCGAGAGACTTCCTTCGTCCATTTCTTTAACTGCCGTGGATGGCAGCAAAATTTTTGATGCAGTTATTTCTTTAAGGACTCTACCAGTTCGTCTGAGAGTGGGAGTTCTTCATTCCGAACTTATTTCTTTTTTAGTGATTCCAAGAGCCACACATCCTGTGGTCCTGGGCCTTCCATGGCTCCGTCTTCACAATCCTACAATTGATTGGACGACTACGCAAATCCTGGCATGGGGTTCCTCCTGTGCTGAGACATGTTTGTTTAAAGTATTGCCTGTCTGTTCTTCCTCCCCCAGGTCGTCTGATGTTCCACCTCCTCCATATCAAGATTTCACGGATGTGTTCAGTAAAGCTTCTGCTGATATCCTTCCTCCTCATAGAGAATGGGACTGTCCGATTGATCTCGTTCCAGGGAAGGTTCCACCTCGAGGCCGAACTTATCCGTTGTCTCTGCCTGAGACGCATTCTATGGAGGAATATATTAAAGAGAACCTAGCAAAGGGGTTCATTCGACCTTCTTCTTCTCCAGCCGGCGCAGGCTTCTTTTTTGTAAAAAAGAAAGATGGTGGTCTGCGGCCGTGCATCGACTACAGAGGTTTGAACGACATTACCATCAAGAACCGTTATCCTTTACCCCTGATTACTGAGCTCTTTGACAGAGTTAGCGGAGCTACCATCTTTACAAAGCTGGACTTGCGAGGTGCATACAATCTCATCCGGATCCGTGAGGGTGACGAGTGGAAGACCGCCTTTAACACCCGTGACGGACATTATGAGTACCTCGTCATGCCCTTCGGATTGAGCAATGCTCCAGCTGTCTTCCAGCATTTTGTCAATGAGATCTTCAGAGACATTCTATACCGTCATGTCGTGGTCTATCTAGACGATATCCTCATTTTTGCCAACGATTTAGAGGAACATCGTTTTTGGGTTAAAGAGGTTCTGTCCCGTCTCCGTGTCAATCATCTCTATTGCAAATTAGAAAAATGCGTCTTTGAAGTCAAGTCCATTCCGTTTCTAGGGTACATTGTGTCCGGTTCCGGACTAGAGATGGATCCTGAGAAACTACAAGCAATCCAAAATTGGCCGGTACCCTTAACCCTCAAAGGGGTCCAGAGGTTCTTAGGGTTCGCCAACTATTACCGAAAGTTTATACGAGACTTTTCCACCATTGTGGCGCCTATTACTGCTTTCACTAAGAAGGGTGCTAACCCGTCCAAGTGGTCTGAAGAAGCCATGCAAGCATTTCATCTTTTAAAACAAAGGTTCATCTCTGCGCCTGTTCTGAAACAGCCTGACATCGACTCTCCTTTCATCTTAGAGGTGGATGCCTCCTCCGTTGGAGTAGGAGCGGTGTTATCTCAGAGGGCTAAAGATGGCCATTTACATCCTTGCAGTTTCTTCTCACGGAAGTTCTCCCCAGCTGAGCGCAACTATGCCATTGGCGACCAGGAGTTGCTAGCCATCAAGCTCGTTGTAGAAGAGTGGAGGTATCTGTTGGAGGGAGCTTCTCATTCAATCACCATACTTACAGACCACAAGAACCTTTTATACCTGAAGGGCGCACAATGTCTCAACCCTCGTCAGGCCAGATGGGCACTTTTCTTTTCCAGGTTCGACTTTAAACTCCAGTTCTGTCCGGGCTCTCAGAATCGCAAGGCCGATGCCCTTTCCCGCTCATGGGAGCAAGAAAATGAGTCAGAGTCTTCAGACAAGCATCCTATTATAAATCCGTTGGCATTCTCCACGGTAGGGATGGACTCTACGCCCCCATCAGGGAAAAGTTTTGTGAAGCCGATGCTAAGGAAGAAGCTCATGCATTGGGCCCATGCTTCCCGTTTTGCCGGACATACAGGTATCCAAAAAACCCTGGAGTTTATCTCTAGGTCCTATTGGTGGCCAACTCTGAAAAAGGACGTCTTGGAGTTTATTGCATCTTGCCCAAAGTGTGCCCAACATAAAGTATCCCGCCAGTCGCCTGCGGGGCAACTGGTTCCACTATCCGTTCCCCGTCGACCATGGACCCACTTGTCGATGGATTTCATTACAGACTTACCCATGTGCAACAAGTTCAATACCATCTGGGTGGTAGTTGACCGGTTCACCAAGATGGCACACTTCATTCCTCTCACCGGTCTTCCGTCAGCTTCCAAGTTGGCTCAAGTATTCATACAAGAGATCTTCCGACTCCACGGTCTTCCTGAAGAAATTATCTCAGATCGAGGAGTTCAATTCACAGCCAAATTCTGGCGAAGTTTATGTCAAGTCCTCCAAGTCAAGCTAAAGTTTTCCACGGCTTACCATCCTCAGACCAATGGTCAAACCGAGAGGGTGAATCAGGACTTGGAGGCCTTCCTCCGCATCTATGTGTCCTCCTCTCAAGATGACTGGGTTCAATTACTTCCCTGGGCCGAGTTCTGTCATAACAACCAGTATCATTCTTCATCTGCTTCAACACCATTCTTCACTAACTTTGGATTCCACCCTAAAGTCCCTGAGTTCCAACCGCTTCCAGCAACTTCTGTTCCCGCAGTGGATATCACCTTGCATCAGTTTGCCAATATCTGGAAGAGCGTACGATCAGCTCTGCTCAAGGCATCGTTCAGGTACAAGAAGTTTGCGGATAAGAAGCGTCGAGCAGATCCTGCTCTCAAGGTGGGTGATCGGGTATGGTTATCCACGAAGAATTTGAGGTTAAGAGTTCCCAGTATGAAGTTTGCACCTCGCTATATCGGTCCTTTCAAGATTGAACAAGTCATCAATCCTGTTGCTTACAGACTCCAGTTGCCTCCCTTCTTAAAAATACCCAGGACATTCCATGTTTCCCTGTTGAAACCGCTGATCTTGAATCGGTTTCATTCCTCACTTCCTCCAACTCCGAAAGTCCAAACTCAACGAGGCGTTGAGTATGAAGTGGCCAAGATCCTGGACTCACGTCACCGCTACGGTCAACTACAATATCTTATTGACTGGAAGGGTTATGGTCCTGAGGAACGTTCATGGACCAATGCTTCTGATGTCCATGCTCCTGCCTTGGTCCGGAGATTCCATTCCAAGTTTCCTCAAAAGCCAAAGAAGTGTCCTGGGGCCACTCCTAAAGGGGGGGGTGCTGTCACGATCCGGGTATCTGGACGCCATTTCTTACCCATCAGATGCCTCCTAAGGCTGGCTCAGTGCTCCAGGACCGGATCCCATCTGTTATCCTGATGTGTACATTCCTGTATCCTCTCCTGTCACTCTGGGACGCTGTCACAGTAAACGCCATATTACACCTGGCATGGCGTCTCCCGCGGCCTCCGCCGCCGTCCCTGAACTTCTGCATGCAGAGTGTCTGAGTGGCGATTACGTCAGCCGCGGCCTCCGCTGTGTCCGCGTGGTTGGATGTGCATCTGTCAGCCTGGCGCCTCCTGTCTCCGGTGGCCGGCGCCGCCATTACTGTTTTCATTACCACATGGATTACAAACCAAACTTCCCTCCAAGTGTCTGCATGGGCGCAGCCATCTTGGATTCTGTCAGCTGATCATTTCCACCAATCTGTTCTCAGTATTGATAATCTGCATAATTGCCTAGCCAATCCCTTCCTTGCTGCAGGTATAAATACACTGTGCCTGAGCAAGGAAGGCGTCAGTGCTTTGGTTGTCAAACCTAGTTCCTGTTTGTCTCTCTCCTGTGATTGTCTTCCAGGTTCCAGCTCCTGTCTCAAGACTTCCACCATAGAGACCCGCACCAGCATTCCACCTGCGGTGTAGCCTGACTCTCCAATCCATTGTGGATTCATCTGTTTCCAGCTACAACATTACCTGCTTCCAGCTCAGCTTCCAGCAGAGTACAGCTTCCCTTAAAGGGCCGGTGTCCTTTCTACACTTTACCACTCTCCACCGGTATTATTATTTCTCCGCTCTCAAGTTCTACATTTCAGTTCATATTTCATCGCTCCCAAGTTCATTTATTATTTAACTGGTTCCAGCCAGTATCCACTCCGTGCTAACAACAGTCTGGTTCCAGCCAGTATCCACAGCAGCTGTTTTATCTTCAGCAACCCAGCTTTTCCTGGAACACCAGCTGGCACAATCCTGGGTTATCTCCATTGCTACAGTCGGGCCTGGTAAGGACTTTCCATCTAGAAGATCATAAGAACTATCTCACACTACCAGTGCCCTGTGGCTCCTGCCATCCTGTAGTACCCAGGAACTGTATTTATTCTTTGCTGACTTTTACGTTTTCTTTTACTGCTGCTGTGTTGCGGAGTTGTCATAATAAACATCATTGACTTTTATCCAAGTTGTCGTGGTCACGCCTTCGGGCAGTTATTATTCATGTTACTTACATGTCCAGGGGTCTGATACAACCTCCCAGGTTCCGGTACATCTCAGCCCCTACAACTGAGGCTGCCTCCCGTCAGCTCAGGCCCTCAGTTGTGACATGGTATGAGTCTTACCCGGGATTCAAAATCCTTCCTTATTGTGTACGCTCGTCCGGGCACAGTATCCTAACTGAGGCTTGGAGGAGGGTCATAGGGGGAGGAGCCAGTGCACACCACCTGATCCTAAAGCTTTTACTTTTGTGCCCTGTCTCCTGCGGAGCCGCTATTCCCCATGTTCATTACGGAGTCCCCAGCATCCACTACGGACTACGAGAAATAGAATTATCGGTAAGTAAATTCTTATTTTTACACACATTACGGCAGACAGCATCCCCTTTTTACACACATTACGGCAGACAGCGTCCCCCTTTTTACACATTACAGCAGACAGCGTCCCCTTTTTACACACATTACGGCAGACAGCGTCCCCCTTTTTACACATTACAGCAGACAGCGTCCCCTTTTTACGCACATTACGGCAGACAGCGTCTCCCTTTTTACACATTACGGCAGACAGCGTCCCCTTTTTACATGGTACGGCAGACAGCGGCCCTTTTGTACATGGTACGGCAGACAGCGTCCCCTTTTTACACAGTACGGCAGACAGCGTCCCCTTTTTACACTTTACGGCAGACAGCATCCACGGCAGGCACCCTACCCCCCCCCCCACACACACGCTGATTGTTGGCCTCAGTAGTTAGTACTGCTGGAGGTGAGGCCAACACTGGCAGGCACACTGATTCATTCACCAACACCCCCCCCCCTCCCCGGAAGGCACATACCACAGAACGGTGCCTCTCCTCTCTGTATGGCCGCTGGGGAGCTGGCTGGAAGTGAAATCCAGTACACACGGTCCACTGCACAGCGGCTGCCTGACTCCTAGTCCTTAGGCTTAGCCGGTCCGGCAGCGGCGCAGCCCGCTCAGTCTCCCGGCCTCCGCGCGCGGCACACTGCAGGAGGAGGGAGGGGGGGCTATTGTGGGCGTGAGCCGGCTCTGGTCCCAGCGGCAGCTGTCAAATCAGCGTGCGCTGATATCCTGCTGGGGCCGGGCCGGCACAAATGGAAAAAAAATTAAAAATCCTCTGCCGCTAAGTGTGTGACACAGCGCACTATGCGCTCCCACCGCAAGTGCGCTGTGTGCAAGGCACACTTAGCACACACCAAGTTACGGCTCTGTGTGTAAGCAAGATATAACAAAGACCTTCATAGATCCAATGTAATGGATTAACATCCATATTCCTGTGCTTGCCTATATTTCTTTCTGACCAACAGTACACATAGGCACTCTGTACTACAGGTCATGTGTCACATCACTTCAGTGAGAAAAGCCAAAGGAAACCTGTAACTACCATCTATTAACAAGCAAAGCTGCCAAACAGCCTATAGTTCAGCCTGTAATACTCAGTGGTACAAGTAGATAGAGTCATTGTAATCCTGCCACTGTATAAATTAGGGATGAGCAGGTTCGGTTCCCTGAGAACTGAACTCCCCCGAACATCACATCCCGAACCCGGATCCGAGTCCGGCTGGGTACTTCCTGCCAGACACGGAAACCAGAACGAGGCAAAACGTCATCATCCCGCTGTTGGATTCTTGTGGGTTTTGGATTCCATATAAGGAGCCGCGCACCGCCGCCATTTTCACTCCAGTCCTGGAGAGTGCAGCGAGAGGACATGTCTCCTCAGTGTCTGTGCAGGAAATTGGTGTGGTGTGGCACATAGGGTGGCGACCTACTCTTTTGTGTCATTCAAATGCTGTCCTGTGCTGCATCAATCCAGTGGTGGTGTCTTGTGCTGCATCAGTCCAGTCACAATGGTGGTGTCCTGTGCTGTCATAAGTCCAGTCCAGTGGTGCTGTGTTGTGCTGCATGTCAGTGTCCGGAGTTTTACCGGTATGCTGGGGCCGCAGGGCTGGCTTCCTTGGCGATGTGCGGGCAGCGGCAGAGGTGGGCTGCTGCTCTGGATCTATGGGCAGCAGTAGCGGCGGTGAGGGGGTCCGCTCGTGATGGCGGGACGCTGCTACAGCGGGTCGCTCTTGCTGGGCCGTTGCTAGGAGACCAGGGGCATTCAGCAATGTGGCTTTGCAAAAAGGTCTGCATTACTGGGCGCCGCCATGCTGGAGACCAAGTTTTAAGCATAGTTCCTGTTTCCTGTTTCTTCCAGCCAATCCAGGGGAAGCTCTCCCTATAAAAGGGGGCTGGTTTAGGACAGGGACGCCAGTGCTTCAAGTTACAACCCTGTTGTAGGTGCTTTAGCCTGTGCTCCCAGGATTCCTGCTGTATTCTGGTTCCTCCTGATCCTGCTTGGTCGGTTCTCTGTTGCTGCTGCAGCCCTGCCGTTTCTAGCCTGCTACTGCCTGTGGAAGCGCTCCTGGAAAACCCGGTCCAGTAAGACTCCCTGGGCACAGTCGGCCCCGGGTCTTCTGCCTCGTCTTTCAAGCCACACTCCACAGATCTCCTTCACTAGCCACGCCTTTGTACCACCGACCATAGCCTGCAGATTATCTTCAGCCTCATTTTCCAAACCACAGTACACAGTCCTTGTCTCCAGCCACGTCTTCAACCACCATCCACAGTTCCACAGTTCATCATCTACAGTCTCGTCTTTCAAATCACAGTCCACAGTTCTTCGCCTCCAGCCACGTCTTTAACCATCGTGCTCCAACCTCGGTTCTCTACCTCAGCCCTGTACATAATAAATACTTTCCATTGACTCTCAAACCCCGCCTATGTTCTTCATTGCTCCGTGTCCCATTTTAAGGAACTATATCCAGCCCCCTCATCTGGTTCATTCACAGCCTGCTACCTCCTCGGTCAAATCTCAGCTGCCGGATCCTCAAACTTTGCTAGACGTGACAGTAAGCACTGGCCTAATGGATTCGACGGGTGATCAGGCCTCAGGAGGGGATTCAACTGCAGATATCTGGTCTCGCTTAAGTAAGCAGGAGGCCACACAATCTCAAATCGTGCAGTTCATGCAGAGTATGTCCGAACGTCTCGATTCTCTCTGTGTTGCCATGACGGCCCCTCAAGTATCTACTGCTGCTCCCACATTAGCACCTCTGGTCCCGCTTCCTCCTGTTCCAGTACCACTTCCACGGTTGCATTTGCCACCTCCCAGTAAATTCGATGGGAATCCTAAACAATTCTGCGGGTTTCTTAACCATTGCGAAATCCAGTTCGAACTACAGTCGGCCAACTTCCCATCAGCACGAACCAAAGTAGCCTATATAATTTCTTTACTTACCGGGCAAGCATTGGAATGGGCTTCACCGTTGTGGGAGAGGATGGATCCCATCTTATCTAACTATCCAGAATTCGTGGCCACCTTTCGAAGAATCTTTGACGAACTGGGCAGGACTTCTGCCGCCTCATTGGAGATCCTGCGCCTCTGTCAGGGCACGCGTACGGTCAGTCAGTACGTGATCCAGTTTCACACCCTTTCCTCAGAACTGAACTGTAACGAGGAGGCTCTCATTGCAGCTTTCTGGAGCGGTCTGTCCGAAAAGATCAAAGATGACCTCACAACTCAGGACGTACCTGATAAGTTGGATAAACTAATTTCTTTATGCAATAAGTTAGACCTGAGGTACAGAGAACGCTGTATGGAGAGGTTGCGGTCAGATCGCCCTAAACCTAGAGTTGTTCTTCCACCAACACCATCATCACCAATTGCGGAAGAACCCATGCAGATTAATCGCTCCCACCTCTCCAATGAAGAACATCAGAGACGGCGACAAGAGAACCTCTGCCTGTATTGTGGTGCATCTGATCACTTTGTTAAAACTTGCAATCTACGTCCGGGAATCGCCCGCTCCTAGTTTGTGCTGGAGAGGTCAAGCTAGGAGAATTCTCAGAATTACATACCAAGAAAGAGTCTGTCCTGTTTACCCAATTGGAGCTCCCTTCTTCTTCTCTTCTCATCCCTGCACTACTCGACTCCGGAGCCGCCGAAAGCTTCATTACGTCAGCTCTGGTCAAACGATCTGGAATACAAACGGTTCCTTTGGATCGTACCATTTCTGTTACCGCAGTGGATGGAAGTTATATCCCTGCGGGCATTATATCCTTTCGTACTATTCCTCTCAAGAAGAAGGTCGGAGTTCTCCATTCAGAAGAAATCGCTTTCCTTGTAATTCCTAAAGCCTCTCATGAACTAATCCTAGGGTTTCCATGGTTAATCAGACACAATCCCCACATAGATTGGCAAACTATGGATGTTTTCTCTTGGGGACAAGACTGCTTGCAGAACTGTTTACCTTCAGTTAGACCTCTCTGTTCTTCCAGCCCTTCCAGCCTTCCTGTGGAGTACAAAGCTTTTCAAGATGTTTTCAGTAAGCATGGGGCGGACATCTTGCCTCCGCATCGTATTTGGGATTGTCCCATTGAGCTAGTACCCGGTAAGACTCCTCCCCGAGGTCGAATTTACCCTCTCTCACTTCCCGAGACACAGGCCATGTCGGAGTATATACGGGAGAACTTGGAGAAAGGGTTCATCAGGTCTTCTACATCTCCGGCTGGAGTGGGGTTTTTCTTTGTCAAAAACAAGGATGGGGGGTTGCGGCCCTGTATTGACTATAGAGATCTCAATGACATAACAGTTAAGAACAGATATACATTACCTCTGATTCCAGAACTGTTCGATCGTGTTAAAGGAGCTACTGTATTTACTAAGTTGGACTTACGGGGGGCCTACAATCTTAAACGTATTCGCCCAGGGGACTAATGGAAGACGGCATTTAATACCCGCGATGGCCATTACGAATACCTGGTAATGCCTTTTGGCCTATGTAACACCCCAGCCGTCTTTCAAGAGTTCGTTAACGAAATCTTCAGAGATCTCCTCTATGACTGCTTGGTAGTGTATCTGGATGACATCCTCACTTTTTCTTGGGATCTGAAGACCCATCAGGAACAAGTCAAAGAAGTGTTAACTCGTTTACGAAGGAATCAGTTATTCTGTAAGTTAGAGAAGTGCACCTTTGAAGTACCCACGATTCCATTCCTCGGTTACATTCTTTCCGGGCAGAGGTTACAGATGGACCCCGCTAAAGTCCAGGTGATTCAGGATTGGGCACTTCCAGCTACCCTTAAAGGAATTCAACGATTCCTGGGGTTTGCTAACTTCTACCGAAGATTCATTCAAAATTATTCTTCTGTCATAGCTCCTATAACCGCATTAACTAGGAAGGGAGCAGCTCCTGCCAAGTGGTCTCCGGAGGCTTTGGAAGCTTTTTCATCTTTAAAGGAGGCCTTCACGACTGCTCCAGTTCTTCGACAACCCGATCTTAGCCGTCCGTTCTTGGTGGAGGTTGATGCCTCTACTGTAGGAGTAGGAGCAGTATTATCCCAGCTTTTCGAGGACAAGAAGGTCCATCCTTGTGCATTCTTCTTGCGAAGATTCTTCCCCGCTGAACAGAATTACACTATTGGGGAACAGGAATTACTAGCAATTAAGTTGGCCTTTGAGGAGTGGAGGTATTTGTTGGAGGGAGCTCAGCATCCAATTTTGGTGACCACGGATCACAAGAACCTCCTGTATCTACAGTCAGCCCGATGTCTGAACCCACGCCAAGCAAGATGGGCACTCTTCTTTACCCATTTTAATTTTAAACTCAGTTACCGACCAGGTTCCCTCAACAAAAAGGCAGATGCATTATCTCGCTCCCTAAGTTCAGAAGAACCCTCTGACCATTCAAAAGAGCAATTTATCCTGGAATCCACCTCTTTTTCTGCAACTAATACCTCTCCACTTCCTCCTCCAGGGAAGATCTTTGTTGCCTTCTTACATGGGCTCACTCCTCCTCCTTCATGGGCCATGCGGGCGGTCATAAGACACTTAAATTCATTCAGCGCTCCTACTGGTGGCCTCATCTCAGGACTGACGTTCAGGAATTCGTAGCTGCCTGTCCAAAATTTGCCCAGCATAAAAGTCCCAAAGGTCCACCAGCCGGGTTACGCCATCCTTTGCCGGTACCACTAAGACCATGGACGCATATTTCTATGGACTTTATTACAGATTTACCTACGTCTGGTGGGCGAAACACCGTATGGGTCATAGTTGACCGATTCTCTAAAATGGCACACTTTGTTCCTCTAGCTAATCTTCCATCTTCGTCCCAGTTGGCAAATTGTTTATAGCAGAGATCTTTCGACTCCATGGTCTACCACAGGAAATTGTGTCTGATAGAGGTCCTCAATTTGTGGCCAAGTTTTGGAGATCCCTATGTTCTGCTCTTTGCGTGAAATTAAACTTCTCCTCATGATATCATCCCCAAACGGATGGTCAAACAGAGAGAGTGAACCAGGACCTGGAGACTTTTCTGCATTTGTTCATGTCCTCCTCACAGGACGACTGGCTGGACTTCCTCCCGTTCGCAGAATTTGCCCATAACAATCTTTATCACTCTGCCACAAAATCTTCTCCATTCTTCATTAATTATGGTTACCATCCAAGAGTTCCTGACTTACAACTTCTGCCTACACTCGAGGTTCCTGCCGCAGAGTCAACACTTTGACAATTTACTGAAGCCTGAAAACAAGTTCACAAGACTTTGCTCAAGACATCCAAGAGATATAAGACCTATGCAGATCTGAAACAAAAAGCTGTACCAAGCCTTAAGGTAGGAGATCGGGTTTGGGTTTCCACACGTAACCTAAGATTAAAGGTTCCTACAAAAAAGTTTGTTCACAGATTTATTGGGCCTTACCCAATCGAAAAAGTGTTGAATCCTGTGCCTTACAAAGTGAAAATACCTCCACAGTTAAGAATTCCTAATGCATTTCATATTTCTCTCTTAAAACCATTGGTACTTAATCGGTTCAGAGCCGCTCTGCCTAAATCACCCAAGATCCAATCAGCACATGGAGACGAATTTGAGATTCACAAGATCCTCGATTCTCGCAGATGTTATGGTCGCATCCAGTACCTTGTTGATTGGAAGGGGTATGGGCCAGAGGAGAGATCTTGGGTAGATGCAGAGGATGTCCATGCTCCAAGACTTCTTCGGACATTTCATGCCAAGTTTCCAACTAAACCACATAGGTATCCGGAGTCCACCCGCAAAGGGGGGGTACTGTCAGCGTCCGGAGTCTTACCGGTACGCTGGGGCTGGCTTCCTTGGTGATGTGCGGGCAGCGGCGGAGGTGGGCTGCTGTGCCGGATCCGTGGGCAGCAGTAGCGGTGGTGAGGGGTCCGCTCGTGACGGCGGGACGCCGCTACAGCGGGTCGCTCTTGCTGAGCCGTTGCTAGGAGACAAGGGGCATTGAGCAATGTGGCTTTGCAAAAAGGTCTGCATTACTGGGCGCCGCCATGTTAGAGACCAAGTTTTAAGCATAGTTCCTGTTTCCTGTTTCTTCCAGCCAATCCAGGGGAAGCTCTCCCTATAAAAGGGGGCTGGTTTAGGACAGGGACGCCAGTGCTTCAAGTTACAACCCTGTTGTAGGTGCTTTAGCCTGTGCTCCCATAATTCCTGCTGTATTCTGGTTCCTCCTGATCCTGCTTGGTCGGTTCTCTGTTGCTGCTGCAGCCCTGCCGTTTCTAGCCTGCTACTGCCTGTGGAAGCGCTCCTGGAAAACCCGGTCCAGCACGACTCTCTGGGCACAGTCGGCCCCGGGTCTTCTGCCTCGTCTTTCAAGCCACACTCCACAGATCTCCTTCACTAGCCACGCCTTTGTACCACCGACCATAGCCTGCAGATTATCTTCAGCCTCATTTTCCAAACCACAGTACACAGTCCTTGTCTTCAGCCACGTCTTCAACCACCATCCACAGTTCCACAGTTCATCATCTACAGTCTCGTCTTTCAAATCACAGTCCACAGTTCTTCGCCTCCAGCCACATCTTTAACCATCGTGCTCCAACCTCGGTTCTCTACCTCAGCCCTGTACATAATAAATACTTTCCACTGACTCTCAAACCCCGCCTATGTTCTTCATTGCTCCGTGTCCCAAGTGAAGGAACTATATCCATCCCCCTCATCTGGTTCATTCACAGCCTGTTACCTCCGCGGTCAAATCTCAGCTGCCGGATCCTCAAACTTTGCTAGATGTGACACTGCTTCAGTCCTGTGGTGGTATCCTGTGCTGCCATAAGTCCAATGGTGGTGTCCTGTGCTGCCATAAGTGCAGTGGTGCTGCCATATAAGTCCAGTCCAGTGGTGCCATATAAATCCAGGGGTACTGCTGTATAAATCCAGGGGTACTGCCGTATAAGTCCAATCCAGTGGTGCTGCCGTATAAGTCCAGGGGTACTGCCAAATGAGTCCAGGGATACTGCTGTATAAGTCCAGTCCAGTGGTGCTGCCATATAAGTCCAGTCCAGTGGTGCTGCTGTATAAGTCCAGGGGTACTGCCGTAAAAGTCCAGGGGTACTGCCGAATAAGTCCAGGGGTACTGCTATATAAGTCCAGGGGTACTGCCATATAAGTCATGGGGTACTGCTGTATAAGTCCATTCCAGTGGTGTTGCTATATAAGCCCTGGGGTACTGCCATATAAGTCTAGGGGTACTGCCGTATAAGTCCAGTCCAGTGGTGCTGCCATATTTGTCCAGGGGTACTGCCATATAAGTCCAGTCCAATGGTGCTGCTGAATAAGTCCAGGGGTACTGAAGTGAAAGTCCAGGGGTACTGCCATATAAGTCTAGTCCAGTGGTATTGCCGTTTAAGTTCAAAGGTACTGCCGTATAAGTCCAGTCCAGTGGTACTGCCATATAAGTCCAGGTGTACTGTCGTATAAGTACAGTCAAGTGGTGCTGCTGTATAAGTCCAGGAGTACTGTCGTATAAGTCCAGTCCAGTGGTGATGCTGTATAAGTCCAGTCTAGTGCTGTGTTGTGCTGCATCAGTCCAGTGGTGGTGTCCTGTGCTGCCATAAGTCCAGTAATGCTGCCATATAAGTCTAGTCCAGTGGTGGTGCCATATAAGTCCAGTCCAGTGGTGCTGCCATATAAGTCATGGGGTACTGCCATATAAGTACATGGCTACTGCCATATAAGTCCAGGGGTACTGCTGTATAAGTACAGTCCAGTGGTGCTGCCGTATAAGTCCAGGGGTACTGCCATATAAGTCCAGTCCAGTGGTGCTGCCGTATATGTCCAGGGGTACTACTGTATAAGTCCAGTCAAGTGGTGCTGCCATATAAGTCATGGGGTACTTCCGTATAAGTACATGGCTACTGCCATATAAGTCCAGGGGTACTGCTGTATAAGTACAGTCCAGTGGTGCTGCCGTATAAGTCCAGGGGTACTGCCGTATAAGTCCAGTCCAGTGGTGCTGCCGTATATGTCCAGGGGTACTACTGTATAAGTCCAGTCCAGTGGTGCTGCCATATAAGTCCAGTGGTGCTGTGGTATAAATCCAGGAATACTGCCGTATAAGTCCAGTCCAGTGGTGATGCCATATAAATCCAGTGGTACTGCCGTATAAGTCCAGGGGTACTGCTGTATAAGTCCAGTCCAGTGGTACTGCCGTATAAGTCCAGGGGTACTGCTGTAAAAGTCTAGTCCAGTGGTGCTGCCGTATAAGTCCAGTCCAGTGGTGCTGCCGTATAAGTCCTGGGGTACTGCCGTATAAGTCTAGTCCAATGGTACTGACGCAGAAACCAGAACAAGGCAAAACATCATCATCCCGCTGTCGGATTCTCGTGGGTTTTGGATTCCATATACGGAGCCGCACATCACCGCCATTTTCACTCTAGTATTGGAGAGTGTAGCGAGAGGACGTGTCTCCGTCCTCAGTGTCTGTGCGGGAGGGAAAGTGGTGTCTTGTGCTGCTCAGTCCAGTGTAGTGTCTTATGCTGCATCAGTCCAGTCACAGTGGTGGTGTCCTCTGCTGCCATATGTCCAGTGTAGCTGTATAAATCCAGTACAGTGGTGCTGTGTTGTCCTGCATCAGTACAGTGGTAGTGTCTTGTAGAGATGAGCGGGTTCGGTTCCTCGGAATCCGAACCCGCCCGAACTTCATGTTTTTTTACACGGGTCCGAGCGACTCGGATCTTCCCGCCTTGCTCGGTTAACCCGAGCGCGCCCGAACGTCATCATCACGCTGTCGGATTCTCGCGAGGCTCGGATTCTATCGAGAGACTCGGATTCTATATAAAGAGCCGCGCGTCGCCGCCATTTTTCACACGTGCATTGAGATTCATAGGGAGAGGACGTGGCTGGCGTCCTCTCCGTTTATAGAGATTCGAGAAGAGAGTGAGACAGAGAGAGACACAGTAGTAATTTGGGGAGCATTAGGAGGAGTACTACTACTACTAGTACTTGCTGAAGTGATAGAGAGAGATAGTGTGACTGTATTATCTGACTTGTGGGGGAGACACTGACAGTGGGGAGCAGTTAGAGTCTGAGAGCAGGACTCAGGACTCAGGAGTACATATAACGTACAGTGCACACTTTTACTGCCAGAGTGCCAGCCACACTGCCATTGTTTGTGACCACACTGACCACCAGTATAATATATATTGTGATTGTCTGCTTAGGACTCAGGAGTACTACTTGCAAGTTGCTGATAGTGTGACCAGTGACCTGACCACCAGTTTAATAATCACCACCAGTTTATGAGTTTAATATATATTATATATATATATATATATATATATATAATTGTATATAATATATATATAATATTGTATACCACCTAGCACCTACCCGTGTTTTTTTCTTTTTTTCTTTCTTCTTTATACATACTACTATAGTAGCTTACTGTAGCAGTCTGCGGTGCTGCTGAGCTGACAGTGTCCAGCAGGTCCGTCATCAGTCATTACATAATAAATATATAATATATATACCTGTCCGGCTGCAGTACTAGTGATATTATATACACATATATATTGATTTCATCTCATTATCATCCAGTCTATATTATCAGCAGACACAGTACGTTAGTCCACGGCTGTAGCTACCTCTGTGTCGGCACTCGGCAGTCCATCCATAATTGTATACCACCTACCCGTGGTTGTTTTTTTTTTCTTTCTTCTTTATACATACTACTATAGTAGCTTACTGTAGCAGTCTGCGGTGCTGCTGAGCTGACAGTGTCCAGCAGGTCCGTCATCAGTCATTACATAATAAATATATAATATATACCTGTCCGGCTGCAGTACTAGTGATATTATATATACATATATATTGATTTCATCTCATTATCATCCAGTCTATATTATCAGCAGACACAGTACGTTAGTCCACGGCTGTAGCTACCTCTGTGTCGGCACTCGGCAGTCCATCCATAATTGTATACCACCTACCCGTGGTTGTTTTTTTTTTCTTTCTTCTTTATACATACTACTATAGTAGCTTACTGTAGCAGTCTGCGGTGCTGCTGAGCTGACAGTGTCCAGCAGGTCCGTCATCAGTCATTACATAATAAATATATAATATATATACCTGTCCGGCTGCAGTACTAGTGATATTATATATACATATATATTGATTTAATCTCATTATCATCCAGTCTATATTATCAGCAGACACAGTACGTTAGTCCACGGCTGTAGCTACCTCTGTGTCGGCACTCGGCAGTCCATCCATAATTGTATACCACCTACCCGTGGTTGTTTTTTTTTTCTTTCTTCTTTATACATACTACTATAGTAGCTTACTGTAGCAGTCTGCGGTGCTGCTGAGCTGACAGTGTCCAGCAGGTCCGTCATCAGTCATTACATAATAAATATATAATATATACCTGTCCGGCTGCAGTACTAGTGATATTATATATACATATATATTGATTTCATCTCATTATCATCCAGTCTATATTAGCAGCAGACACAGTACGGTAGTCCACGGCTGTAGCTACCTCTGTGTCGGCACTCGGCAGTCCATCTATAATTGTATACCACCTACCCGTGGTTGTTTTTTTTTTCTTTCTTCTTTATACATACTACTATAGTAGCTTACTGTAGCAGTCTGCGGTGCTGCTGAGCTGACAGTGTCCAGCAGGTCCGTCATCAGTCATTACATAATAAATATATAATATATACCTGTCCGGCTGCAGTACTAGTGATATTATATATACATATATATTGATTTCATCTCATTATCATCCAGTCTATATTATCAGCAGACACAGTACGTTAGTCCACGGCTGTAGCTACCTCTGTGTCGGCACTCGGCAGTCCATCCATAATTGTATACCACCTACCCGTGGTTGTTTTTTTTTTCTTTCTTCTTTATACATACTACTATAGTAGCTTACTGTAGCAGTCTGCGGTGCTGCTGAGCTGACAGTGTCCAGCAGGTCCGTCATCAGTCATTACATAATAAATATATAATATATACCTGTCCGGCTGCAGTACTAGTGATATTATATATACATATATATTGATTTCATCTCATTATCATCCAGTCTATATTATCAGCAGACACAGTACGTTAGTCCACGGCTGTAGCTACCTCTGTGTCGGCACTCGGCAGTCCATCCATAATTGTATACCACCTACCCGTGGTTGTTTTTTTTTTCTTTCTTCTTTATACATACTACTATAGTAGCTTACTGTAGCAGTCTGCGGTGCTGCTGAGCTGACAGTGTCCAGCAGGTCCGTCATCAGTCATTACATAATAAATATATAATATATATACCTGTCCGGCTGCAGTACTAGTGATATTATATATACATATATATTGATTTCATCTCATTATCATCCAGTCTATATTATCAGCAGACACAGTACGTTAGTCCACGGCTGTAGCTACCTCTGTGTCGGCACTCGGCAGTCCATCCATAATTGTATACCATCTACCCGTGGTTGTTTTTTTTTTCTTTCTTCTTTATACATACTACTATAGTAGCTTACTGTAGCAGTCTGCGGTGCTGCTGAGCTGACAGTGTCCAGCAGGTCCGTCATCAGTCATTACATAATAAATATATAATATATACCTGTCCGGCTGCAGTACTAGTGATATTATATATACATATATATTGATTTCATCTCATTATCATCCAGTCTATATTAGCAGCAGACACAGTAGGGTAGTCCACGGCTGTAGCTACCTCTGTGTCGGCACTCGGCAGTCCATCCATAATTGTATACCACCTACCCGTGGTTGTTTTTTTTTCTTTCTTCTTTATACATACTACTATAGTAGCTTACTGTAGCAGTCTGCGGTGCTGCTGAGCTGACAGTGTCCAGCAGGTCCGTCATCAGTCATTACATAATAAATATATATACCTGTCCGGCTGCAGTACTAGTGATATTATATATATATATATATATATATTAATTTCATCTCATTATCATCCAGTCTATATTAGCAGCAGACACAGTACGGTAGTCCACGGCTGTAGCTACCTCTGTGTCGGCAGTCGCTCGTCCATCCATAATTGTATACCACCTACCTGTGGTTTTTTTTTTTCTTTCTTCTTGATACATACTACTATAGTAGCTTACTGTAGCAGTCTGCGGTGCTGCTGAGCTGACAGTGTCCAGCAGGTCCGTCATCAGTCATTACATAATAAATATATATACCTGTCCGGCTGCAGTACTAGTGATATTATATATACATATATATTGATTTCATCTCATTATCATCCAGTCTATATTAGCAGCAGACACAGTACGGTAGTCCACGGCTGTAGCTACCTCTGTGTCGGCACTCGGCAGTCCATCCATAAGTATACTAGTATCCATCCATCTCCATTGTTTACCTGAGGTGCCTTTTAGTTGTGCCTATTAAAATATGGAGAACAAAAATGTTGAGGTTCCAAAATTAGGGAAAGATCAAGATCCACTTCCACCTCGTGCTGAAGCTGCTGCCACTAGTCATGGTCGAGACGATGAAATGCCAGCAACGTCGTCTGCCAAGGCCGATGCCCAATGTCATAGTACAGAGCATGTAAAATCCAAAACACCAAATATCAGTAAAAAAAGGACTCCAAAACCTAAAATAAAATTGTCGGAGGAGAAGCGTAAACTTGCCAATATGCCATTTACCACACGGAGTGGCAAGGAACGGCTGTGGCCCTGGCCTATGTTCATGGCTAGTGGTTCAGCTTCACATGAGGATGGAAGCACTCAGCCTCTCGCTAGAAAAATGAAAAGACTCAAGCTGGCAAAAGCACCGCAAAGAACTGTGCGTTCTTCGAAATCCCAAATCCACAAGGAGAGTCCAATTGTGTCGGTTGCGATGCCTGACCTTCCCAACACTGGACGTGAAGAGCATGCGCCTTCCACCATTTGCACGCCCCCTGCAAGTGCTGGAAGGAGCACCCGCAGTCCAGTTCCTGATAGTCAGATTGAAGATGTCAGTGTTGAAGTACACCAGGATGAGGAGGATATGGGTGTTGCTGGCGCTGGGGAGGAAATTGACCAGGAGGATTCTGATGGTGAGGTGGTTTGTTTAAGTCAGGCACCCGGGGAGACACCTGTTGTCCGTGGGAGGAATATGGCCATTGACATGCCTGGTGAAAATACCAAAAAAATCAGCTCTTCGGTGTGGAAGTATTTCAACAGAAATGCGGACAACAGGTGTCAAGCCGTGTGTTGCCTTTGTCAAGCTGTAATAAGTAGGGGTAAGGATGTTAACCACCTCGGAACATCCTCCCTTATACGTCACCTGCAGCGCATTCATAATAAGTCAGTGACAAGTTCTAAAACTTTGGGTGACAGCGGAAGCAGTCCACTGACCAGTAAATCCCTTCCTCTTGTAACCAAGCTCACGCAAACCAGCCCACCAACTCCCTCAGTGTCAATTTCCTCCTTACCCAGGAATGCCAATAGTCCTGCAGGCCATGTCACTGGCAATTCTGACGAGTCCTCTCCTGCCTGGGATTCCTCCGATGCATCCTTGAGTGTAATGCCTACTGCTGCTGGCGCTGCTGTTGTTGCTGCTGGGAGTCGATGGTCATCCCAGAGGGGAAGTCGTAAGCCCACTTGTACTACTTCCAGTAAGCAATTGACTGTCCAACAGTCCTTTGCGAGGAAGATGAAATATCACAGCAGTCATCCTGCTGCAAAGCGGATAACTGAGGCCTTGACAACTATGTTGGTGTTAGACGTGCGTCCGGTAGCCGCCGTTAGTTCACAGGGAACTAGACAATTTATTGAGGCAGTGTGCCCCCGTTACCAAATACCATCTAGGTTCCACTTCTCTAGGCAGGCGATACCGAGAATGTACACGGACGTCAGAAAAAGACTCACCAGTGTCCTAAAAAATGCAGTTGTACCCAATGTCCACTTAACCACGGACATGTGGACAAGTGGAGCAGGGCAGGGTCAGGACTATATGACTGTGACAGCCCACTGGGTAGATGTATGGACTCCCGCCGCAAGAACAGCAGCGGCGGCACCAGTAGCAGCATCTCGCAAACGCCAACTCTTTCCTAGGCAGGCTACGCTTTGTATCACCGCTTTCCAGAATACGCACACAGCTGAAAACCTCTTACGGCAACTGAGGAAGATCATCGCGGAATGGCTTACCCCAATTGGACTCTCCTGTGGATTTGTGGCATCGGACAACGCCAGCAATATTGTGTGTGCATTAAATATGGGCAAATTCCAGCACGTCCCATGTTTTGCACATACCTTGAATTTGGTGGTGCAGAATTTTTTTAAAAACGACAGGGGTGTGCAAGAGATGCTGTCGGTGGCCAGAAGAATTGCGGGACACTTTCGGCGTACAGGACCACGTACAGAAGACTGGAGCACCACCAAAAACAACTGAACCTGCCCTGCCATCATCTGAAGCAAGAAGTGGTAACGAGATGGAATTCAACCCTCTATATGCTTCAGAGGTTGGAGGAGCAGCAAAAGGCCATTCAAGCCTATACAATTCAGCACGATATAGGAGGTGGAATGCACCTGTCTCAAGCGCAGTGGAGAATGATTTCAACATTGTGCAAGGTTCTGATGCCCTTTGAACTTGCCACACGTGAAGTCAGTTCAGACACTGCCAGCCTGAGTCAGGTCATTCCCCTCATCAGGCTTTTGCAGAAGAAGCTGGAGACATTGAAGGAGGAGCTAACACAGAGCGATTCCGCTAGGCATGTGGGACTTGTGGATGGAGCCCTTAATTCGCTTAACAAGGATTCACGGGTGGTCAATCTGTTGAAATCAGAGCACTACATTTTGGCCACCATGCTCGATCCTAGATTTAAAGCCTACCTTGGATCTCTCTTTCCGGCAGACACAAGTCTGCTGGGGTTCAAAGACCTGCTGGTGAGAAAATTGTCAAGTCAAGCGGAACGCGACCTGTCAACATCTCCTCCTTCACATTCTCCCGCAACTGGGGGTGCGAGGAAAAGGCTCAGAATTCCGAGCCCACCCGCTGGCGGTGATGCAGGGCAGTCTGGAGCGACTGCTGATGCTGACATCTGGTCCGGACTGAAGGACCTGACAACGATTACGGACATGTCGTCTACTGTCACTGCATATGATTCTCTCACCATTGAAAGAATGGTGGAGGATTATATGCGTGACCGCATCTAAGTAGGCACGTCACACAGTCCGTACTTATACTGGCAGGAAAAAGAGGCAATTTGGAGGCCTTTGCACAAACTGGCTTTATTCTACCTAAGTTGCCCTCCCACAAGTGTGTACTCCGAAAGAGTGTTTAGTGCCGCCGCTCACCTTGTCAGCAATCGGCGTACGAGGTTACATCCAGAAAATGTGGAGAAGATGATGTTCATTAAAATGAATTATAATCAATTCCTCCGTGGAGACATTGACCAGCAGCAATTGCCTCCACAAAGTACACAGGGAGCTGAGATGGTGGATTCCAGTGGGGACGAATTGATAATCTGTGAGGAGGGGGATGTACACGGTGATATATCGGAGGATGATGATGAGGTGGACATCTTGCCTCTGTAGAGCCAGTTTGTGCAAGGAGAGATTAATTGCTTCTTTTTAGGTGGGGGTCCAAACCAACCCGTCATTTCAGTCACAGTCGTGTGGCAGACCCTGTCACTGAAATGATGGGTTGGTTAAAGTGTGCATGTCCTGTTTATACAACATAAGGGTGGGTGGGAGGGCCCAAGGACAATTCCATCTTGCACCTCTTTTTTCTTTCATTTTTATTTGCGTCATGTGCTGTTTGGGGAGTGTTTTTTGGAAGGGCCATCCTGCGTGACACTGCAGTGCCACTCCTAGATGGGCCCGGTGTTTGTGTCGGCCACTAGGGTCGCTTATCTTACTCACACAGCTACCTCATTGCGCCTCTTTTTTTCTTTGCGTCATGTGCTGTTTGGGGAGGGTTTTTTGGAAGGGACATCCTGCGTGACACTGCAGTGCCACTCCTAGATGGGCCCGGTGTTTGTGTCGGCCACTAGGGTCGCTTATCTTACTCACACAGCTACCTCATTGCGCCTCTTTTTTTCTTTGCGTCATGTGCTGTTTGGGGAGGGTTTTTTGGAAGGGACATCCTGCGTGACACTGCAGTGCCACTCCTAGATGGGCCCGGTGTTTGTGTCGGCCACTAGGGTCGCTTATCTTACTCACACAGCTACCTCATTGCGCCTCTTTTTTTCTTTGCGTCATGTGCTGTTTGGGGAGGGTTTTTTGGAAGGGACATCCTGCGTGACACTGCAGTGCCACTCCTAGATGGGCCCGGTGTTTGTGTCGGCCACTAGGGTCGCTTATCTTACTCACACAGCTACCTCATTGCGCCTCTTTTTTTCTTTGCGTCATGTGCTGTTTGGGGAGGGTTTTTTGGAAGGGACATCCTGCGTGACACTGCAGTGCCACTCCTAGATGGGCCCGGTGTTTGTGTCGGCCACTAGGGTCGCTTATCTTACTCACACAGCTACCTCATTGCGCCTCTTTTTTTCTTTGCGTCATGTGCTGTTTGAGGAGGGTTTTTTGGAAGGGACATCCTGCGTGACACTGCAGTGCCACTCCTAGATGGGCCCGGTGTTTGTGTCGGCCACTAGGGTCGCTTATCTTACTCACACAGCTACCTCATTGCGCCTCTTTTTTCTTTGCGTCATGTGCTGTTTGGGGAGGGTTTTTTGGAAGGGACATCCTGCGTGACACTGCAGTGCCACTCCTAGATGGGCCAGGTGTTTGTGTCGGCCACTAGGGTCGCTTATCTTACTCACACAGCTACCTCATTGCGCCTCTTTTTTTCTTTGCGTCATGTGCTGTTTGGGGAGGGTTTTTTGGAAGGGACATCCTGCGTGACACTGCAGTGCCACTCCTTGATGGGCCAGGTGTTTGTGTCGGCCACTAGGGTCGCTTATCTTACTCACACAGCTACCTCATTGCGCCTCTTTTTTTCTTTGCGTCATGTGCTGTTTGGGGAGGGTTTTTTGGAAGGGACATCCTGCGTGACACTGCAGTGCCACTCCTAGATGGGCCAGGTGTTTGTGTCGGCCACTAGGGTCGCTTATCTTACTCACACAGCTACCTCATTGCGCCTCTTTTTTTCTTTGCGTCATGTGCTGTTTGGGGAGGGTTTTTTGGAAGGGACATCCTGCGTGACACTGCAGTGCCGCTCCTAGATGGGCCCGGTGTTTGTGTCGGCCACTAGGATCGCTTATTTTACTCACACAGCTACCTCATTGCGCCTCTTTTTTTCTTTGCGTCATGTGCTGTTTGGGGAGGGTTTTTTGGAAGGGACATCCTGCGTGACACTGCAGTGCCACTCCTAGATGGGCCCGGTGTTTGTGTCGGCCACTAGGGTCGCTTATCTTACTCACACAGCTACCTCATTGCGCCTCTTTTTTTCTTTGCGTCATGTGCTGTTTGGGGAGGGTTTTTTGGAAGGGCCATCCTGCGTGACACTGCAGTGCCACTCCTAGATGGGCCAGGTGTTTGTGTCGGCCACTAGTGTCGCTTAGCTTAGTCATCCAGCGACCTCGGTGCAAATTTTAGGACTAAAAATAATATTGTGAGGTGTGAGGTATTCAGAATAGACTGAAAATGAGTGGAAATTATGGTTTTTGAGGTTAATAATACTTTGGGATCAAAATGACCCCCAAATTCTATGATTTAAGCTGTTTTTTAGTGTGTTTTGAAAAAAACACCCGAATCCAATACACACCCGAATCCGACAAAAAAAATTCGGTGAGGTTTTGCCAAAACGCGGTCGAACCCAAAACACGGCCGCGGAACCGAACCCAAAACCAAAACACAAAACCCGAAAAATTTCAAGTGCACATCTCTAGTGTCTTGTGCTGCATCAGTCCAGTCACAGTGGGGGTGTCCTCTGCTGCCATATGTCCAGTGATGCTGTATAAGTCCATTCCAGTGGTGCTGTGTTGTGCTGCATCAGTCCAGTGGTGGTGTCCCTGTGCTGCTGTATAAGTCTAGTAGTACTGCTATATATGTCCAGTGATACTGCCGTATATGTCCAGTGATACCGCCGTATAATTCCAGTGGTACTGGCGTATAAGTCCAGTGCTGCTGCTGTATCAGTCCAGTCCAGTGGTGATGCCATATTTGTTCAGGGCTACTGCCATATAAATCCAGTCCAGTGGTGCTGCTGAATAAGTCCAGGGGTACTGCCGTGTAAGTCCAAGGGTACTGCCGTATAAGTCTAATCCAGTGGTATTGCTGTATAAGTCCAGTCCAGTGGTACTGCCATATAAGTCCAGGGGTACTGCCGTATAAGTCCAGTCAAGTGGTGCTGCTGTATAAGTCCAGGGGTACTGCTGTATAAGTCCAGTCCAGTGGTGCTGCTGTATAAGTCCAGTCTAGTGCTGTGTTGTGCTGCATCAGTCCAGTGGTGGTGTATTGTGCTGCCATAAGTCCAGTGGTGGTGTCCTGTGCTGCCATAAGTCCAGAAATGTCATATAAGTCCAGTCCAGTGGTGGTGCCATATAAGTCCATGGCTACTGCTGTATAAGTCCAGGGGTACCGCTGTATAAGTCTAGTCCAGTGTATCACACGCCAGGGGCGGCGGCCGCCGCGCTTACCCCTGCGTGGCTGCTGGTCCGTTTGGCGGTCCTCGTCTCCGGCAATCCTCGGGTCCCGGCGTCTGGCTGGCGCGGCTCCTGGCGGTTCCCCGGAGCATAGGCGCCGCCATGACAGCCGGCGTCATGTGAGCGGGGAGCAGGTGATGTCACGAACCTGCTTCACCAATCCAATAGAGGCAGGAGATTCAAAACCGGACGCCGGGCAGAGCCTCGGCGCCTGAGTATCGTCTCTTTTCTGAAGTGGATGTCAGAGCTCCCGTACGCAGTGTGTATCCCAGCAGCTATACTCCAGTGCATCTAGCATTCAGGGTGCCTTTCTGCAGCACAGTCTCCAGTAATCCGAGCAACTAGTGTGTTCCTCTGCAGTGCAGTTGCCAGCGCTCCCTGGATTCAGCAAGGCCTGCGGGCCGAACCAACTTTAGTGTTTCCAGCGTTCAGTGTCATTTACCATCGCTCACAAGTTCCTCATTCATCAGTGTCCTTAAAATCGCTCACCAATTCTTCAGTGTCTTTCACCATCGCTCACAAGTTCTTCTTTCATCTTTGTCTTTTAAACATCGCTCACCAATTCTTCAGTGTCATTCACCATCGCTCACAAGTTCTTCATTCATCAGTGCCTTTTAACATCGCTCACAAATTCTTCAGTGTCTTTCATCATCACTCACTAGTTCTTCATTCATCAGTGTCTTTAAACATCGCTCACAAATTCTTCAGTGTCATTCACCATCGCTCACAAGTTCTTCATTCATCAGTGCCTTTTAACATCGCTCACAAATTCTTCAGTGTCTTTCATCATCGCTCACAAGTTTTTCATTCATCAGTGTCTTTAAAACATCGCTCACAAATTCTTCAGTGTCGTCTACCATCGCTCACAAGTTCTTCATTCATCAGTGTCTCTAAACATCGCTCACAAATTCTTCATTCATCAGTTGAACATTGCTCACTAATTCTCCAGTAACTTTTTGACATTGCCCACAAGTTCACTTCCTTTCATGTGCCGTTGTATTGCTCCCTTCCCTTAATAAAGTTCCTCAGCATTCTTTCACCAAGCCTAACTATCAGAGTCTTGTATGAGGAAATCCTATATCCGACCATCCCTGCTCCGACCCACCTGTGGTTCCTTTTCCCGACCATCGGAAGAACCCCCGAGTCCACAACATCCCCAACCCAGGTCAGTGACACAGTGGTGCTGCCGTATAAGTCTAGGGATACTGCCATATATGTCCAGGGGTACTGCTGTATAAGTCCAGTCTAGTGGTACTGCCATATAAGTCCAGTGGTGCTGCCGTATAAGTCCAGGGGTACTACCATATAAGTCAAGGGGTACTGCCGTATAAGTCCAGTTCAGTGGTGCTGCTGTATAAGTCCAGGGGTACTACTGTATAAGTCCAGTCCAGTGGTGCTGCCATATAAGTCCAGTGGTGCTGCGGTATAAGTCCAGGGATACTGCTGTATAAGTCCAGTCCAGTGGTACTGCCATGTAAGTCCAGTGGTGCTGCCGTATAAGTCCAGGGGTACTGCCGTTTAATTCCAGTCCAGTGGTGCTGCCGTATAAGTCCAGGGGTACTGCCGTATAATTCCAGGGTTACTGCTGTATAAGTCCAGTCTAGTGGTGCTGCCGTATAAGTCCATGGGTACTGCTGTATAAGTCCGGGGGTACTGCCGTATAAGTTCAGTCCAGTGGTGCTGCCATATATGTCCAGGGGTACTGCCGTATAAGTCCAGGGGTACTTCCGTATAATTCCAGTCCAGTGGTGCTGCCGTATAAGTCCAGGGGTGCTACCGTATAAGTCCACCAATATTGTGCGTGCATTACATCTGGGCACATTCCAGCATATCCCATGTTTTGCACATACAATTAATTTGGTCGTGCAGATTTTTTTGAAAAATTACAGGGGCGTGCAGGAGATGCTGTTGGTGGCCTGGAATATTACGGGCCACTTTTGATATTCAGCCACTGTATGCCACTCATTGCACCTCTTTTCCTTCTTTGCATCATGTGCTGTTTGGGGCCTAGTTTTTTAAAGTGCCATCCTGTCTGACACTGCAGTGCCACTCCTAGATGGGCCAGGTGTTTGTGCCGCACACTTGTGTCGCTTAGCTTAGTCATCCAGTGACCTCGGTGCACCTCTTTTTTTCTTTGAATCATATGCTGTTATGCCTAGTTTTTAAAAGTGCCATCCTGTCTGACACTGCAGTGCCACTCCTAGATGGGCCAGGTGTTTGTGCCGCCCACTTGTGTCGCTTATAGTAGTCATCCAGCGACTTCATTGCGCCTCTTTTTCTTCTTTGCATTATGTGCTGTTTGGGGCCTAGTTTTTAAAAGTGCCATCCTGTCTGACACTACAGTGCCACTCAGAGGCGGATTGGCCATAGGGTTTACTAGGAAGATCCCCGGTGGGCCGACGCACCCGCGGGGCCTGTTTTGTTTGAGGACATGTGGTCCTATTTATAGACATAATGAATAAGATGCTAAATAATTTGCATATATGAAAATTTCTTTGCCACTTAGCCTGTGATTGCAGATGATCTAGTGTATGCTCTGTCTGCCTGCTTGGCTGACATATAAGATTGAGTGAATAGTGATTGGGATACGGTTGGTGTAATAAGTAAGAAAATATATCTTTCTAAAGAATTATATAGTTTCCTAAATTCTAAAGGTGTATCATATAATGTACTCATAATAAGTCTTAGGGGGAGGGTGCTGCTGCCATGGCCCATGGCTAGACCCAGGGCCGTAACTACGTGTGTGCCAAGTGGGCTTGGCACACAGCGCAGTTGCCCTGAGGGCGCGCGGCCAGCGGCATGTAATGAGTCAAATTGACTCATTACATGCCTCTGAAGTCTGCGCCGTGCGCCGCCGCCGCGCTGTGGAGGAGAGCTACAGCGCCGGGCAGGTGAGAAGGAGGAGGAGGGAGGGTGACTGGAGCCGCAGCAGCGCTATTTCATTGGTAGTAAGCGCCGCTGCAGCATCCCCCTCTCCTTCCGTATTGGCTGCGGTTCCTCCATCCCAGCATCCACAGCAGCGCCGGGCAGCCAATACGGAAGGAGAGGGGGATGCTGCAGCGGCGCTTACTACCAATGAAATAGCGCTGTTGCGGCTCCAGTCCCCCTCCCTCCTCCTCCTCCTCACCAGCCTGCACCGAGGGAGCTGCACGAGGAGCCTGACTGCCAGCGGGGAGATGGTAAGTATGTATCTCTCTTTCTCTCGCTCTCTCTCTCTCTCTCTCTCTCTCTCAGGGGGACACTGTCTGCCATAATGTGTAAAAAGGGGGCCTGGCTGCCGCAATGTGTAAAAAGGGGGACTAGCTGCCGCAATGTGTAAAAAGGGGGACTGGCTGCCGCAATGTGTAAAAAGGGGGACTGGCTGCCGTAATGTGTAAAAATGGGGACTGGCTGCCGCAATGTGTAAAAAGGGGGACTGGCTGCCGCAATGTGTAAAAAGGGGGACTGGCTGCCGCAATGTGTAAAAAGGGGGACTGGCTGCCGTAATGTGTAAAAAGGGGGACTGTCTGCCGTAATGTGTAAAAAGGGGGACTGTCTGCCGCAATGTGTAAAAAGGGGGACTGGCTGCCGCAATGTGTTAAAAGGGAGACTGTCTGCTGTAATGTGTAAAAAGGGGGACGCTGTCTGCTGTAATGTATAAAAGGGGCTCTACCTGGTGTAGTGGCGCTACTGTGCAGCGTAATTTGAATAATGTAGACTACTGTGCACCGTAGTATGAATTGCTATTATTTTGTGGCCACGCCCCTTCCCCAGGAAGCCACACCCCTATATATTTTTTGCGCGCCTACGGCGCGCACTGCCCCTATCTTCCATGGGGGGGGGGGGGGGGGAATGTCGTTTCTTGCACACATCGCTAAAATGCCTAGTTACGGCACCGGCTAGACCTTACACCTCTGGTGCTGCCCATGTGGGGCCACTAGTACAAATATTTCCAGGGCCGCTTTTTGTTCCCAATCCGCCCCTGGTGCCACTCCTAGATGGGCCATGTGTTTGTGCCGCACACTTGTGTTGCTTAGCTTTGTCATCCAGCAACCTTGGTGCACCTCTTTTTTCTTTGCATCATGTGCTGTTTGGGGACTAGTTTTTAAAAGTGCCATCCTGTCTGCCACTGCAGTGCCACTCCTAGATGGGCCAGGTGTTCGTGCCGCACACTTGTGTCACTTAACTTAGTCATGCAGCCACCTTGGTGCAACCTTTTGGCCTAAAAACAATATTGTGAGGTGTGAGGTGTTCAGAATAGACTGTAAATGAAAGTTATTGAGGTTAATAATACTGTATGATCAAAATTACCCCAAAATTCTGTGATTTTATCTGTTTTTTATGTTGTTGTTTTTCAAAAATCATCCAGATCCAAAACCAAAACACGAAAGGGTAGTTTTGGCAAAACCAATCCAGATCCAAAACACGAGCAGGGATCTAGATCCAAAACCAAAACACAAAACCCGAAAAGTGCCCGCCGCACATCTCTTGTATAAATCATTGGTACGGACGCATCTGGACTACAGTGTACATTTCTGGGCACCACACTATAAAAAAGACATCTTAAGGGGGGTACACATGGGAGATTTCTATCGGAGATGTGTGCTGAGCGATCTATCACAGACAGCTCAGCACACATCTCTCCCCCACTCAGCACAGCATGATGTGTGTTGAGCGAGGGGGGGGGGGGAAGGGGGGACCGCTCATTTCACCAAGCGGTGAAATGAGCGATCTCACTAGATTGGGAATGCACGCATGACCAATCTAGAGCCGGTGATAGTGATGTGCGAGGTCGCGCATCGCTGTCGCCGACACCCCTCCACATGGAATGATGTGTTCTTAATTTCTAAGCAATCTGGACAGAAAAATTTCAGCGAAAAGCTACAAAATTGATTAAGGGTTTAGAGTTGTTGGATTATAATGAAAGGTTAACTAGGTTAGATATAGTATGTTTACATTACAAAAGAGGCGACTAAGAGGAGATATGATTAATATTTACAAATACATTAAGGGACAATACAGGGAATTATCAGGCGATTTGATTATCGAGAGATGTGTACACAGGACACGTGGTCACCTGCTAAGGTTAGTTACATAGTCAGTGAGGTTGAATAGAGGCAAACTGCCCATCGGGTTCAACCTGTATTCTGCGTTAATCTTTTCATATTATAATGTGTCTGCTGAAGTAATGGCTTAGTACCAAATGAAAACAATGAATCTTACCACTCCCAGATAATTTAATGTCAACATGTTAAATGCTATAGCCCTGGATACATATACCAGTTAGGAATTTGTCCAATCCGCTTTTAAATACATTTACAGAGTCTGCCATTATTACGCTCTCCGGCAGGGAGTTCCAAATCTTTATTGCCCTTACCGCGAAGAACCCTTTCCTATGTTGTGTACGGAATTTCCTCTCCTCTAACCTAAGCGAGTGCCCACGCATCCTATATAGAGTTCTTTTAATAAACAAATCCGCTGGTAGCTCCTTGTAATTACCCTTTACATCAGGCATTCCCAACCACGGTCCTCAAGGCACACTAACAGTGCAGGTTTTAGTGATATCCAGGCTTCAGCACAGGTGACTTAATTAGTAACTCAGTTATTTTGATTTAACCATCTGTGCTGCAGCCTGGATATCACTAAAACCTGCACTGTTGGTGTGCCTTGAGGACCGTGGTTGGGAATGCCTGCTTTACATATTTGAAGATATTAATAATGTCTCCTCTTAGACGTCTCTTTTCTAGTGTATACATATTTAACCTAGCAAGCCTTTCCTCATACTCCAGAGACTTTAACCCTTTTATCAGTTGAGTAGCTTTTCTTTGAACTCTTTCTAGTTCCCCGATATCTTTTTTTATAATACAGTGCCCAGAACTGAAAACAATGGGGGTCATTCCGAGTTGATCGCTCGCTAGCAGTTTTAGCAGCCGTGCAAATGCATTGCCGCCGCCCACTAGGGAGTGTATTTTCGCTTTTCAGAAGTGCGAACGCTTGTGCAGCAGAGCGTCTGCAAAATCTTTTTGTGCAAAACAAGACCAGCCCTGCAGTTACTCTTCGTGTGCGTTGATTCTAACGATGGTGGGACGGCTTTTGATGTCACACACCCACCCAGCATTCGCCCTGCCACGCCTGCGTTTTCCCCGACACGCCTGCTTTTTTCTAAGCACTCCCTAAAACCAGTCGGTTGACACCCAGAAACGCCCACTTCATGTCAATCTTCCTGCGTTGTGCCGTGCGACTGAAAGCTTCACTAGAACCTGTGCAAAACCACAAAGGACTTTGTACCCGTACGTCACGCGTGCGCATTGCGGTGTATACGCATGCGCAGAAATGCTGATTTTTAGCCTGATCGCAGCGCTGCGAACAACGGCAGCCTGCGATCATCTCGGAATGAACCCCTATATTCCAGGTGCAGACGTACCAATGATTTGTACAGCGGCAGGATTACATCCTCGTCCCTTGTCTCAATGCCCCGTTTAATGTACGCAAGTACTTTACTTGCCTTCTTTGCTGCACTTTGACTTTGTGTACTGTTATTAAGCCTATTATCTATGAGCACCTCCAAATCTTTTTCCACCATACTTACCCCTATATTTTCCCCATCTAGAGTATAGGATGGATGTGTGTTTTTCCCCCCCAAAATGCATAACTTTGCATTTGTCTATATTAAACCTCATTCCCCATTTAGACGCCCAGGTTTCCAGTTTAACGAAGTCATTCTGTAAGGACTCCACATCGGCTTCTGAATAAATGACCTTACACAGTTTCGTATCATCTGCAAAGATTGACACTGTGCTTTCCAGGCCTATTCCTAGATCATTGATAAATATAGTGAAGAGCAGTGGGCCAAGAACGGACCCTTGTGGTATTCCGCTGACTACTGGTGCCCAACTGGAGAACATCCCATTGACCACTACTCATTGCACTCTGTTATCCAGCCAATTACTTATCCATGTACAAATAATATAACCTAGACCAAGTTCCTGTAATTTATTGATCAGTCTCCTATGAAGCACTGTATCAAAGGCTTTTGCAAAATCTAAATACACCACGTCCACTGCTTTTTCATGGTCAAGATTCTTGCTCACTTCCTCGTAGAAGCTAATTAAGTTGGTTCGGCATGATCTGTCCCTCACAAACCCATGCTGACTTTTACTAATAAACTTTGTAGCCTGTAGGTGATCCCCTAAGCTATCCCTCAAAATGCCTTCCAATATTTTACCCACTATAGAGGTTAAACTAACTGATCTATAGTTTCCAGGATCATTTTTATTTTCCTTTTTGAATAAAGGCACTACCTCCGCTATGCGCCAATCCCTTGGTACCATGCCTGATCTAACTGAACTATGGAAAACTAAGTATAGGGGTTTTGCTAGCTGTAACCTAAGCTCCATAATAACCCTTGGATGAATACTGTCTTGGCCTGGTGTTTTATTAATCTTAACGTTACCTAGTCTCTCCAGGACTATTTCCTCACTTAAACTTAGAGAGGACATTTCATACCCAGCAAAGGAAGGGTTTCTTCACAGTAAGGGCAGTAAAGAAATTCTCTGCTGGAGAAGGTTGTAATGGCTGACTCAATTGATATGTTTAAGAAAGGGTTAGACAAATGGTTAGCAGAAAAGATATCCAAGGATGTAACTATTATTAATAATAATAATAATAATAATAATGTATTTTTTTTTTCTTTTTGACTGCAATCGAGGATCACCAGAGATACTGGTTTAAAAAAAAAAAAAGATTAAATTTAACTTCATCTGGGTCATCATTACAAGTAAATCAAGTGCATCGCAGGAGATAAAATATAGGTTGAACTCGATGGACAAATTGTCTTTTTTCAACCTCCACAACTATGTAACTATGTAAGTAAGGTGGCACAGACCGGTTGCCAGTGCCATTAACTGCACTAATGAGTGAGTCACAGTGATGTAGGCAAGATGGATCCTGAGCCATGAGTGTCCGTGGGCAGCCCAGCAGCTCATGGATTGCTGGCCATTCCCCCAGAAGTGAAGAGAAATGGAGGTATGGTGTGCAGCATCCCATGGTGATGCATGGCTACGCACCTCGCGATGCAAAGTCCTGCCTACCTTATCACCGCAGATACCAGGAGAAAATAAAAGCTTCTTCTAATGTAGGTAAAGGAAGGAAAGCCTAAAAATGCTCCCAATCTGTGTATAGTAACCTATTCAGGACTCTTTCATGTTTATACTTTTCATGTTTCAGATAGTACAATTGTTCCATACTGTGGCATAATCCAAAACTATCCTCCTGAAATGAAAGAAAAACTTGAAATCACTCTAAATTATAGGTAAGACCTCCCTCCCCCATGAGAACAATAGCCATTTGTGAGATACACAATCCAATAGCAGTTTAGCAACATTCAATGTTTTGTTTTTTGTTTTTATAATTTTCCCTTGAACTCCCCGGTGCCCAGCACCACCGTTTTTGACTAAGTGTGGGTACACACTGGAAAGATATATCTGCAGATCAATTGATCTGCAGATATATCTATGGACGGATCGGGCAGTGTGCTGTGCATACACACTGCCCGATCCGTTGGGGACTGACGTCATGAACTGGGCGGGCGTGTACACCCGCCCGCCAAGTTCAGCTGTCAATCACCGCCGGCCGCCGCAGCATGTGTACGGGCGATCGGCCGACCGCCGTACACACACAGCGATGTGCCAATATATCGTTAGATATATTGGCCGTCGGCTGTGCTGCGGGGCCGACGCGATACGTCTGTGAACTACGGCCAGTGTGTGCAGGCCTTAACTTTTCTTGAGCTATAGACTATGTGTGCTTACGATTTTGGCTTATGTGAGATTTTGGCTTATCTGAGATGTAATTGACATGTGAGATGAACTAGATAGTACACCGATCTAGCAAGGATTGACTTGCCTGCACAGCCTATCTTTTCTTGCGATGCCGACCTGGCGGGACCGCGCATCGGGTTCGATTCGGGATCGCAAGGTGACTTTCACCTTGCGATCTGCACTAACTTTTCTTGAGATTTTGACTATATAGTCAAAATCGAAAGAGAATATCTCACCATGTGTACACACCTTAAGGTGTTACAAACTTTCAACATCAAAACTCCTGATGCAAGAAAATTTACTATTACTAAAGGGTTTGGAAGAGTACGAATGGTGGGAGACATGGGCACCTCAGTAATGGGTTAAGAGCTTTCAACTAAACTAATTTGTTTTGCTATTTGTTTATATCTAATGTTGGTCAAACTGGGTTTTATCTTAATATCTACATAGGCATAGCTAATTAAACAAATACTGTAAATGCAACTTTGTTTCTATGGTAAGAAATAAGAGTTTCATAAGTGCTTGTCTAAGGAAATATTCATTCCAGTACTATCCCCAAAATGTTTGAAGGAGACAAAACTTAATTACCTACCTCACAATTCTACGTATGTATTGTATATGGATTTATTTATATTATCAGAGAAACACTGTGGAACACACACATGGGGCCATACGTCAATTGGCCATTTCCCCCATTCCCGATCCAATTCCCTGATCCGATCCACTGAAAAATGTTAGAAATCTCCGACTTGCCCGTTAAAAACATTTTTGGGCCAGAATCTGCGGAACGTGTTGTAAATTGATGATTTTTTTTTACACAAACTATCGGCAAAACGGAGCATTGTGTCAATAAATTGTTGACATATTTGTACCTATAGATTGTTGCTGTATGGTCTCCTTAAGGTGTTCACATTTTACAGTATTTTATACAGGAAATCTCAGTTTGGCAGTGTAAAGGTGTCTTCCCACTTTACTCAGCTTAAGCACATGCTGGGATACAGCGTCTCTGGAGTGAGTAGAGGCTAATGGGTAGTACCGCCATTCAGTTATGAGATTCCTAGTTTTCGAGCCACTTACTGTAGCTGTCTGGCTCTCAGGCTACTGCTGTCTATCTATGGAGACGGTTATCCCACTACCTCTATAAGTAATAGATGTGTAGGACCCAGTCCTCCAATTCATAGCATTAGACTTTTCTATATATCTTTAAACATTGGTTACTGTTTTAATTATACAGTATTTTGATTAAGTTTTAATTATGTGACTGTATTTCCCCTCTTTCCTTATATCATTTTCTAGCATTGGAAACAATTTGCTGCCTCTTCTGTTTAAACTGGAAAAAGCTCCAAGCTGGAAGAGTTTTTCGTGATTGTATTTTTCTGTAGGATAAGGGCAGGGGTGTAGCGAGGGTGGCTCTGGTGGAGCGCGAGCTCCGGGCGCCAGAAAAGTTAGAGGGCACACTGTCGCCCACCACCCCACATTCCCGCAGGCCACTGTACTGGCAGCCACAGAGCAGGAGGAGAAGAAGTAGAAGGGGTGCACACTGACTAGGAGACTAGGTAGGGAACAGGGCAATCCAGAGGTGACAGCCGGCACATGCCGGAGTTCTGCCCACCCTCTTTATAGTGCTGTGAGGCAGTAATGTTAACCATTACACTGTCCGTACTTCCATGCCCCTAAGCTGTTGTTGCAAGCCTTTGGCACGCACTAACCCTATTTTAAATATAGGGGGCACCCAAAGGAAACTTTCGCCATGAGCTCCACATGGTCTAGAACCAACACTGTCACCAATTTAGGATTTTTAAATATTGTTTCTTTTCAAATGTAACACGCCACCACATGTTGGCTAGGCCCCCAATTCAGTACAGGGGAGGGTGGCACCAAAACATACCCTTGCTCCGGGCACCTTGGTGCCTTGCTACACCTATGGATAAGGGACTAGGGGGAGATGTACTAAGGGGTCTATTTACTAAGCCTTAGATGAAGATAAAGTGGATGGAGATAAAGTACCAGCCAATCAGCTCCTGTCATTTTTCAAACCCAGACTGTGACATGGTAATTAGGAGCTGATTGGCTGGTACTTTATCTCCATCCACTTTATCTCCATCCAAGGCTTAATAAATAGAACCCAAAGTCTTGTAGAGTGATAAAGTGGAGAGAGGTGAAGGACCAGCCAATCATCTCCTAACTGCCATGTTACAGGCTGTGTTTGAAAAATGACAGGAGCTGATTGACTGGTACTTTATCACTCTACAAGACTCAGTACATCTGCCACTTGTAGTACTTATGTGGCCTATAGTGTGCTAATGTTTCCATGTAATGTATTGTATAATGAATTGCTATCTTAAAAATGATGCACTGTAGCATTAGTAATATGTTACGATATAACAAAGTATTTAACGGAGTTTTGCTTTATCTGTACATTGTACATGTTATGAAGTGGAACTTCTCCATAAAATTACAGCTGAAACTTTATTCTGATGATTATTTACTTTTATTATTATTATTATTATTATTATTATTATTATTATTCTTTATATAGCACCATCACATTACAAAGCACTTTACAGAGAATGTTTAGTGGTTAACATCCGTTCCTGTTCTAGTGGAGCTTACACTCTATATTATGTAACATGCAAGCGCCAACTTCAGATGTCATTTACCTACCATTATGTTTCTGGACTTTGTGAGTAACGCATAGAGCCTGGCATCAACCCATGCAGTCAGAGAGAGACCATACAGCAGGATATTGACAAAGCCGCGACCCAATTTAGGTCGACACTCATTAGGTCAACCACTGAAGGTTAACATTGCCATTAGGTCGACACGTACTAGGTCGACAAGTCAAAAGGTCGACATGAGGTTTTTGACTGTTTTTGGTGTCATTTTCTCCGTAAAGTGATGGGGAACCCCAATTAGTGCACCATATCCCCTCGCATGGCTCGCTTCATTCGCCATGCTTCAGGCAAGATTACCGTTCCAATCGTAGTCCACGTGGATCATTAAGTATGAAAAAATCCCCCCAAAAAGAAAAAAAAAAGTGAAAAACTCATGTCAACCTTTCGGCCTGTCGACCTAGTATATGTGGACCAAACGGACATGTCGACCTAATGCATGTCAACCTAATGGCATTGTCGACCTTCTGTGGTCGACACAATGAGTGTCGACCTAAGTTGTGTCGACCTAACAACCGTAACCCGTGAGTGGTTTGCAAGCTGTCACACATGGCAGACGGCTTTCAGAGACATGCAGTTTGAGCTCTTTGTCTTGTTCATATTAACACCATTATAATTAAAATATTATTAACCCTGTAATAAAATAATACCTTTATGTTATCCTTATTATAAAATGATACATTTATATTGGCTCCTTATTAAAATAATGCAATAACACCTGCTGCTTAATACAATGTTGTATCCCTAATAAATACTTACTGTGAGTAATTATTTTAATTGTTATTTTATTTTGCATATACTGTAGCCCTTGCAGTCACAGTGCCTTTTACCACTGAACAGTGCATAAACTAGGCAAGTGTGACTGGTGCGGCGGCACAGAGAGCAAAGGCTGTAGGGGCGGCCATGTCGTTGATTCTGACTAGCAGCAGGGTACCTGGAATGGTTCCATGCAGCCAATACCCCTGGTGCAGTGCCACTGAAGTATCTTGTGCATGCTCCAGATGGGCACCCTGCAGTCTGAGCAGTCGACTGGAGCATCTCCAGGAAGCCCCGGTAATCACTGCACTTACTGATGCTGCTGGCCCCACCCCATTTTGCGTGATGCAATGATGCTGTGCGCAGCCACATGCTCGGGGGTGGAGCTGGAACATAGTGCATCTTTGCCCTGTTATGGCTCTGCTACTGATCCCCACTTCTAGCTTTGGGGCCAGCCAACACAATCACAGAGACTGTTAAGGCTGAATCCACTTAGCAGCAAGCTCACTAGTGTGAAATACCGCATTACATTAATGCAGACATTGCCGGATATTTTCATCAAGCACACTCCTGGTACCTGTGCAAATCAATTACAATTGCAGCAATGCTGTGTGCTATTTCTGTAGTGTGCAACCTACAGTACTGTATGTGAGGTGCAGGAAGGAGTTGGGAAACCATCCTGAACTCCTGAAAAAGGTGTATACAGTAATATAGCAGAACAGTGTAAAAGGCTGTTATTGACCATAAGCACAGTATTGGAGGGTGTAAAATGGTTGATTTTTGTATCTTTAAAATTAATGGAAAAATGACAGCCAGCAAGTGTATTTCAACAAATAAAAGTGCCTCGGGTATATTAAATATATTATTCTCGGGTATATTAAAATGTCTCTGTAGTGATATTTTATCGTATATACAAGTTTGTTAATATTGGAAAAAATACTTGCAACTTTTCTGCAATTTAAAAACTCCTTTCCTATCAATACACAATGTCCCACATGATTTAACCCATTTCTCTGGTTTTTAGATTTAAAAAAAAAAAAATCTAAAAAAATTTACATGAATTTATTGTCCATACAGTATTTGCCTATTTTAAAAAAAAAACCTCTAAATACAGTACATTATTTTTCATTAATCATTATTCCCAGGTGTGCTACACTTTGGGGGTAATTCAGACTTGATCGTAGATGTGCTAAATTTAGCACATCTACGATCACTTTCACAGACATGCGGGGGCACAGGGTTCGTCCGCCCCGCATGTCTGGCTCTGTCCCATCCCCCGTACAGGTACAAAAGCATCGCACGGCGTCGATGTTTTTGTACCTGAAAAGTAGCTCCCCACCAGCGCAGCTCCTGCGCGCTGACAGTAAGCTACACATCGATCTCCGGGTCGCAGCGGCTGTCTGTGATGTCACGCAGCCGCCGCGGCCTGATCCCGTATGGTCCAGGCACGCCTGCGTTGCCCTGACCGTGCCCCCAAACTGGCAGCCCAATGCCACTGGCCCGCCCCCTCCCATCCCGTGAACGCCTCTGCCTGTCAATCAGGCAGAGGCAATCGCTGAGCTGAGTTGCCGATCGCATCTTTGGCATCGATGTTGGATTTCAGGGGCAGAAACATACATTTGCTAACAGGTGATCTTTTATATTAATTTTAAAATACTAATAAATGTGCGTTTTTGCCCTGGAAGTACAACATCGATTTTCATTGACCTTTAGTAAATTCCCACCTTAGAGTCATATGTACAGGAGGAACTGATATGCAAGTAATACATACTTGCCTACTATCTGGCTGCTTCCTTTGGGTGGGAGCAGCCAGGTCAGCTAACCAGGAGGCTGGGCTCGAAAAAAAAGGGACGGTCAGGGGGCGTGGAGACGCAAACATGTCACGGCCCTTCCCCTCGCTATGCAACGTACACATTAACGGCATTGCAAAGCCGTTAATGGTACGATGATGCGATTTGCCATGAATCGTGTCATCGCCCCTCCCACTTTTCCTCTGGTTGTGGATGGGTGCGGACAGGCGTGGGCGACTGCAGAAGTAACCGGGGGTTTCCACAAAGTTCCCGGAGACTTGCTTCCTTTTCCAGGTTGTCGGGAGTGTCACACAATTTTTGGGAGCGTTCCGGCCATTCCGGGAGAGTAGGCAAGTATGAAGTAATAGTGAGGTAAGAAAGTAGACTGTTTACTTGATTTATTAATGTTAGGATCTCCTGCTCTGTGCTGCCACGTCGCCATGGCAACCGGGAGGCAAGTGTTAGCGAAGTAACCTGAGCGCAGCTGATACTCCGGTCCGGGTCTTTACTGTGTAGTGGTTACAGGCTCTGTGCACGGCAGGGAATCCGGCGCTGGTTTTGTGCTCACAGTCTGTGAGGTCTGAGTGGGGCGTGGACAGCACCTGCTATATAAACTATCCTCTCAGGCTAGGCAAATGCTGCTGAATCTTTGTTTGTTAGTCAGTTCCAGAGAGTTAGCTAGTACTGTGTGACTTTGTATTTACTTGTTGCTTACTGCGAATAGGCCTTGGGATTCGGTACTTCATTTTGCCAATCCGGACCTAGCAGTAAGACTGGAGTCAGTTGTTTGACCTGCTGGGGTTCTTTTGCTATTCTGTGAACCCAGCAGGTTTGCGGCTGTACTCTCAGACCTGCTTGCTTAATCCTCCCTCACTGTGCAGGGCGTCCAGGTGTCAGTTTAGTGGCAGTAAGCTGAACCTGTGCCCTGCAAGTGGGGGTTAGGATTGTGGATACTCTCCTTGTGTCTATATTTCTATCTCTGACCAAGGAGTTTATTCCCACACCCGTTGGTAACCCTTTGGGGTTTTTTTCTGTTGCTCTTAGCAACATCATTTCAGGTGCTCCACATGTTAAATCACTACACATCGCTTCATTGTCCACTCTATTCCATCTGAGCATTCCTGACACTAGGGAGACACCCAATTCCTAAGCCTTTGGGCTTCTCCGTTCACTTTGTGTTTATTAGTTATTCCATCACCTCCTGTGTATGTTATGTTATACTGTCTGTGAGTTCGTTTGTTTCGCTTCCCTCTCTGTTCTTACACCGGTATACTCCTGTTAGCACTGGTGTGCGTAACATATTCAGCAGCCCTACTCCTGTCGAAATTTTGTGGGAATATGGAGCATACCCCTCAAAATACTTTGCAACAGGTGGTCGATCAGGTGCAGGTCCTGACTCGACAATTTAATGAGATGTCCATTAAAATGAACACCCCGCAGGCCGCTAGAGGAGCTCCCGCAGCAGCAGCGGCAAGTTCAGGGGTTAAGGAGCCGAAAGTAAATCTCCCGGATCGTTTTTTTTGAGATCGGTCGCAGTTCTTTTGTTTCAAGGAGAGCTGTAAGCTATATTTCAGGCTTAGGCCCCAGTCTTCTGGGTCGAAGATTCAGCGGGTGGGCATGGTGATTTCCTTGCTACAAGGAGACCCACAGGTCTGGGCATATGGGTTACAGCCTGACTGTCCGTCGCTTAAAAGTGTTGATGCTTTTTTTACGGCACTGGGCATTTTGTATGATGACCCTGACAAGATGGCTTCAGCCGAGGCTCAGATTACGGTTCTTAAGCAAGGGCGACGGCCAGCTGAGGTTTATAGTACGGAGTTTCGGAGGTTGGCTCATGATACCCAGTGGAATGACCAAGCCCTGAGAAACCAGTACCGAAGGGGCCTTTCTGACCAGATAAAGGACCAACTGGTACAATATCCCTCGCCTGATAGCTTAGATCAGCTCATGCAGTTATCCATCCGGGTGGATAGACGGCTGAGAGAGCGTAGGCTTGAAAGGGAGACCGCAGTTTCCTTTTTTCCCAAGGGAACCTCAGACTCTGAGGAATATTCCGAGGAGCCTATGCAGATTGGGGCTACCCGCCTCTCCTCGCGTGAGAAGACGCGGAGGAGACAGCAGGGGTTGTGTTTGTACCGTGGGAATAAAGGTCATGTTGTAGTATCATGCCCAGAAAAACCGGAAAACTTCAGGGCCTGAGGGTGATGGGAAATATCCTGTCAGGCCAGAAGTCAGAATTTCCCAAAAAGACTTTTCTCATTCCGGTGACTTTGGAGATCCTCGGTCAAACTGTCAAGACTGAGGCCTTTGTTGACAGTGGGGCCGATGGGGTTTTCATGGACCGTCAATTTGCCCTGGAACACTCTGTTCCCTCAGTACCTTTGGCATCAGAGATTGAGATCTCTGGGTTAAACGGGGAACCATTGTCCCAGGGTAAAATTACCTCCTGCACCAGCCAAATTCCTTTGTTTATTGGAGCCACACACTCTGAAAAATTGTCTTTTTATGTGACTGTCTGTTCTTTTGCCCCATTGGTTTTGGGGTTACCCTGGTTAAGGGCCCATAACCCTCAATCTGACTGGGTCTCTGGGGAGATTCTTAGTTGGGGTAGTGATTGTTTCAGGAGTTGCTTGAGCCTTCCAGTCAGGCTCTCGCAGCTAAGTTTGCCAGGATTGCCAGGATGTTATGCAGATTTTGCGGATGTGTTCTCCAAAAAAGTTGCGGAGGTACTACCTCCCCATCGCCCCTATGACTGTGCCATTGATTTGTTGCCAGATGCTAAGCTTCCCAAGAGCAGGTTGTACTCCCTGTCACGTCCTGAGACTCAGGCTATGGCAGAGTACATTCAGGAGAACTTGGCTAAGGGATTTATCAGACCCTCACAGTCCCCAGTTGGGTCGGGGTTCTTTTTCGTGGGTAAAAAGGACGGTTCGTTGCGACCCTGCATCGACTTCAGGGAATTGAACCGTATCACGATTAAAAACTCGTACCCACTGCCTCTCATTTCGGTTTTGTTTGACCAGCTTCGTACTGCCACCATTTTTTCTAAGATTGACCTACGCGGTGCTTACAATCTAATCCGAATAAGAGAGGGGGATGAATGGAAGACTGCCTTTAATACCCACTCAGGGCATTATGAATATTTGGTGATGCCTTTTGGGCTTTCTAATGCCCCGGCAGTCTTCCAGGAATTCATGAACGATGTGCTCAGGGAATATTTGGATAGATTCTTAGTTGTTTATCTAGATGACATCCTAATCTTCTCTCATTCCCTGGAGGAACATCGGAAGCATGTACGCAAAGTCCTCCAGAAACTCAGAGACCAGCAGCTTGGGGCGAAGCTGGAGAAGTGCGAGTTTGAAGTCCAGCAAATCGCATTTCTAGGGTATATTATCTCCTCAGAAGGTTTCCAAATGGAGGGTTCTAAGGTACAGGCAGTCCTGGATTGGGTGCAGCCCACTAGTTTGAAGGTGCTTCAGCGTTTTCTGGGCTTTGCGAATTTTTATAGACGGTTTATCGCTGGATTTTCGTCTATAGTGGCCCCCTTGGTGGCACTCACTAATAAAGGGGCGGATGTTGCTCACTGGTCTTGTGAGGCCAAAGCGGCCTTTGCCCGTCTCAAAAGGGCATTTGTCTCGGCCAAGGTGCTGCGACACCCAGATCCAGAGCGTCCTTTTGTGGTAGAAGTGGATGCCTCTGAGATAGGTATTGGGGCAGTGCTCTCTCAGATGGGGGTGTCTGATAATCGCCTTCATCCCTGTGCTTACTTTTCCCGTAAATTTTCGTCTGCCGAGATGAATTATGATGTGGGTAACCGGGAATTGTTGGCTATAAAGGATGCACTCGGGGAGTGGAGACACTGGCTTGAGGGGGCTAAGTTTGTGGTCTCAATTCTCACCGACCATAAGAATCTGGCATATTTAGAGTCAGCGAAGCGGCTCAATGCCAGGCAGGCACGATGGGCTTTGTTTTTTGCTCGCTTTAATTTTTTGATAACATATCACCCTGGGTCAAAAAACATCAAGGCTGATACGCTCTCGCGGAGTTTTGCTCCAGTTCAAGAGACCACCGAGGAGCCATTGCCCATTGTGTCCCCATCATGTATTAAAGTGGGCATTACCCAGGACCTCTTGTCATTAGTCCTTAGAGCACAGGAGCAGGCTCCTCCAGACCTTCCGGTAGGTCTCTTGTTTGTGCCTCCTAGGTTAAGACAGCGAGTGTTCCTGGAATTCCATGCCAAGAGGTCGGCAGGGCATCCGGGTATTGCCAGAACTCGGGAGTTGCTGTCTAGGGCGGTGTGGTGGCCCTCGGTGGCTAGGGATGTGGATCAGTGGGTTCGGGCATGTGACGTTTGTGCCCGAAATAAAACTCCTAGAGGGGTTCCTGTCGGCCCATTACATCCACTCTCTATTCCGTCTAAGCCATGGGCCCACATTTCCATGGATTTTGTGGTGGACTTGCCCAAATCCTCGGGGATGACAGCCATTTGGGTTGTCGTTGACAGGTTTTCGAAGATGGCGCATTTCGTTCCACTGGTTGGGTTGCCATCGGCCAGACGCCTGTCTGAGTTATTTATGCAGCATGTTGTGCGCCTCCACGGGTTGCCACTTGATGTGGTCTCTGACCGTGGATCCCAGTTTGTGGCCAAATTCTGGAGGGCATTTTGTTCTGATCTCCAGATTTCTGTGAGCTTGTCGTCAGGTTACCATCCACAGTCTAATGGGCAGACTGAGAGAGTGAACCAGTCCTTGGAGCAGTTCCTCAGGTGTTATGTCTCCAAGTGTCATACTGACTGGGTTGCTCATCTGTCCATGGCGGAGTTTGCCTATAACAACGCGTCTCACTCTGCTACAGGGATCTCTCCCTTCCTTTGTGTGTATGGGCATCATCCTAAGGCCAATTCTTTTGACCCCCTGGACTCCACGCCTGGTGGTTCCTCTGTTGTTTCGGTCCTTAGGGGTATTTGGAGGAAAGTGAAGAAAGCCCTTGTGTCTGTGTCATTAGTGACCAAAAGGGTTTTTGATAAGCGGAGAAGACCCTGCAGCTTCAAATTAGGAGACTTCGTCTGGTTGTCCACCAAGTATTTGAAGTTGAGACAGCCATCTCATAAGTTAGGCCCCGGTTCATCGGCCCTTATAAGATCACCAGGGTTATCAATCCGGTGGCATTTCAGTTAGATCTGCCCCGTTCATTGGGTATCAATAAAACATTTCATTGTTCCCTTTTAAAACTGGCGGTTAGTAATCCTTCTTCCAGTGGAAGACCTTCTCCTCTTCTGATATGGGGTCAGAGGGAGTTTGTGGTTGAAAGGGTTCTTGACTCCAAGATGGTTCGGGGTCGGCTGTCATTTTTGGTGCACTGGAAGGGGTATGGCCCGGAGGAGCGGTCGTGGGTGCGCAGTTGTGATCTTCATGCCCCCAGACTGATACGCTCTTTCTTCTCGCAGTTCCCCGATAAACCCGGTGGTAGGGGTTCTTTGACCCCTCGTCAGAGGGGGGGTACTGTTAGGATCTCCTGCTCTGTGCTGCCACGTCGCCATGGCAACCGGGAGGCAAGTGTTAGCGAAGTAACCTGAGCGCAGCTGATACTCCGGTCCGGGTTTTTACTGTGTAGTGGTCAGGCTCTGTGCACGGCAGGGAATCCGGCGCTGGTTTTGTGCTCACAGTCTGTGAGGTCTGAGTGGGGCGTGGACAGCACCTGCTATATAAACCATCCTCTCAGGCTAGGCAAATGCTGCTGAATCTTTGTTTGTTAGTCAGTTCCAGAGAGTTAGCTAGTACTGTGTGACTTTGTATTTACTTGTTGCTTACTGCGAATAGGCCTTGGGATTCGGTACTTCATTCTGCCAATCCGGACCTAGCAGTAAGACTGGAGTCAGTTGTTTGACCTGCTGGGGTTCTTTTGCTATTCTGTGAACCCAGCAGGTTTGCGGCTGTACTCTCAGACCTGCTTGCTTAATCCTCCCTCACTGTGCAGGGCGTCCAGGTGTCAGTTTAGTGGCAGTAAGCTGAACCTGTGCCCTGCAAGTGGGGGTTAGGATTGTGGATACTCTCCTTGTGTCTATATTTCTATCTCTGACCAAGGAGTTTATTCCCACACCCGTTGGTAACCCTTTGGGGTTTTTTTCTGTTGCTCTTAGCAACATCATTTCAGGTGCTCCACATGTTAAATCACTACACATCGCTTCATTGTCCGCTCTATTCCATCTGAGCATTCCTGACACTAGGGAGACACCCAATTCCTGAGCCTTTGGGCTTCTCCGTTCACTTTGTGTTTATTAGTTATTCCATCACCTCCTGTGTATGTTATGTTATACTGTCTGTGAGCTCGTTTGTTTCGCTTCCCTCTCTGTTCTTACACCGGTATACTCCTGTTAGCACTGGTGTGCGTAACAATTAAATGTGAAGATTGGGTTTTTAGCAGCACAGTCAGGGGCATAACCAAAACTTTGAGGGCCCCATAGCAGTATTTTGAAGGGGCCCCTGTCCCAATGTTTCTAGAGAGACACCTCTCCGCAGAAGTTGTTAATTTTATGCTACATAACAGTGTCCTAGTTAATTTTCTGAACCATATAACAGTAACCATATTGTTTAGGGAATGAAGTTTCCTTGCAGAAACCATTTAGGAGTATGCACAGTAGCACACTCCTATACCAACAATAATATCATTCCCTGATCAATAATTAACCATCACTCACAATGTATTAACTACTTCAGCATCATAATAACAACAACCCCATTCCATGTGATTATTATAATTAACCTATTTACAATAATTACATGCATAATGCCATTTATTAATTTGCCTCAACATCAAATAATTCACGCTAATTATCTCACTCATAGTGGGATGTATCAACTATTACCTACCATAATATATACCCCCTTCCACCTTAACTATCCTGTTGTAGATCTCTTCTGTCTTTCTCCTGTTGCAGCCACTGTGATCTGGATTCCCCATCCAGCAGCTTCCTATCAGGCAACTCAGTGAGGAGGAGGAGGCAGAACCATACAGAGACAGAGGTATTGCAGCCTATATAGCTGGCCCCTGGAAGGCAGCAACTATGGGCTGGCGGACCCTCCCTCGATGCAGCTGCTGCCTACTGGTGCTCACCTGCCTCTGTCACTCGGGGCTCTTGTCCCATCTGGGAGTTCCCCTGGATGAACGGCAGGCTTATAATCCACTGGATCTGTCTCCCTTATATTGTGTGCCTTAAAATGGCATAGGCCAGCATGGGGCAGTCTAGAACCTGGTAAACCTGCTGAAGCTCAGGAAAAGACCCCATATACACAACTGGAGTTTTCCTGACAAACAGGTAAATATAAGTTAGTGCAGCTCATTTCTATATTAGAAGCTTTAATAAAAGGAAAATGTCATTTAAATAAGACGTATTATACCTCTAGGCTTATAAACCTGAAAAACATTTTCAAAAACCATTATATTTGACATATTAAGTTATCTTAACTATTAATATGCATTTTATCACGAATGACATTTACCATGTATTGATCCCTTTCTTCTTTATGAAACATTTCCGCACTGGTAGGAAAACATTTTTCCTCAATGCTATGCACAGAATACATTATTTTGTTTTGCACTGGAAATGATCCTTTAGATGGAATATTTTTGTGTAGAACTAATCTGGAAGAAGAAGAGAGCAATCATGCTGCATTTTGCTTCCTGAATACAAAATATCCACATGTATTTTGCCTGCCGTGTCAGCCAGTATGTGTCATATTTCATCTTCCCCACACATGTCCTACAAAGAGATCCCTCCATAGCATAGACTTGTCTGGGCACATCAGGATAATTAGTACTCCCATCATAATCACTTATACTCTGGGCAGCTGTGAATAGAGTCAGGATAAGCATATCATACAAGGTCTGACAGCAGCCTCATCCAGCTGTACATTTCTCCAGCTACAAATCTACACCTACGGTATTATTCTCTAATGTCATGTTTTCAGACATCACCTAAACTAGGTCAGTTTCATACATGTCTGTGTCTGGCTCATCAGGCAACCCAAACATGCCATGCATTTGTTGGTTTAAATCCAAGTGAATGAAGCTCATTTGCACTATGGGCCTAATTCAGTAAGGATTGCAAAAGTGCAAAAATGCACATCGGCTGATTATGGGCAGACTGTGCATGCGCTGGGAACGCGTTGCGCAGGTGCGAAGACCAAAGTGCAATCGCTTAGGCCCAGTGAAATGCAAAAGAAGGGAGCGCTAGGAGAGTCTAATGTTAAATTTATTAATGAAACAGTGTTTCAAATGTCACATGAATCACAATATAGCCTAGTAAAAAGTATACACATTTATTTAATAAAATACTGTATTAAATACAGCTGCAATGTATCACCCGAATTAAAAAATAAATAGTGAAATGACACTTAATAAATAATAACCCGTATTTTGGCCGTGCGTCCACGGACTAAAAGGTCTTATGGATAGGAGACTAGTGAGAGGTACCTCTTAAATAGTCATTGCTGTTAAACTGAATATAGTCTCTCCTCTCCTTATGCGTATAAAAGTCCCGCTGTGATGTTAGAGACGACTCGGCTTAAACGAGCGGGCAGCGTCTCAATATTTGAATCGTGGACGTTAACACTGAACTACTCATACATACTGATTAGACGGGAACCGATCACTCCTGTTAGACGGTGTCCGGTGTGTAGAAAACTTTTCAGTTGTAAACGCTGTACTGAGCCGGGTATGCAGCGGCTCGATGCAATCGGTGTACAGACAGTTGTACCGCTAGTGGATTGTCCGTAAATAGTGGTAGAAATCCAATCGGTACACCCGACTAGGAGGATATCAGGTGAATAAGCAGTCAAATAGAATCCTTTAGTAAAGTGCCTTAACGCGTTTCTCTGCCTCTCTCGCTGGCCGTTTCATCAGAAGGAAGTGAATGAACAAGTGGTGGCTGGACGGGGTATAAATACCATGTTAATTAAAAAATCAAATTCAGCTGTGATAATTAATTCTAAACATAAGTTTCTGCTGAATACTACTAAACAAATATAGTATATAAGTAAAATACAAACAAGTAAAATACATATAAAAAGAAAGAGAAAATTCTAATCAAAATATAAATATATATATTGACACCAAAATATAAAGCGTATTATTTATTTAATCAGATTATAGATTCAAATATATCTTTCTAGAAACATATGAGTAATTAATTATCTATTAATTCAGAAAAGGTGAACATTTTCAGTGGGCTCCAGGAAAAACACAGGAATGTTAACATCTAAAAGAGATATCCAAATATAGATTCATTATATAAATTCGATGTAATATTCAAGGAATATTCAGTTTATTGTATAAATAATAAAAAAGAAATTAAATATATATAAAAAAGTATATATCTCTCTCTCTAAGAAAAGAGAGATAAATGAAATTTGTAACTAATATAATTTTTATACTATCAATATAATATTCTAAACAAAAAACTATGCTATATAAATAAATTATGAATACATAAATAGTGGTAAAAACCATATATAACGATTACTCTCAATAAATAAATAAAAATTATATTAAATATTACAAAATAAACAGTTAAATAAAATGACACCAAAACATTATATCTAATAATAATTTATTATTCTCGATGTTGAAAGAAAATGAATATATTGCTTTTTTTGATCTTATTGATAATCTGTTGGGGCAGCCCGCCCACAACTGGTGAGCAGCTATCAGAGTTTAATTGGGTTTGTGTGTACGGTGGAGCGCCGATTCAACACCAATTTCCAGTGAAATGCGACTGCAAAGTGATTGACAGGAAGTAACCTTTCGTGGGAGGCAAAATGGCATTTGCGGGGAGTGGTTGGGAAAAGTAGGCATGTCATGAGCATTTTCGAGCATGCATCTAACGTCAGGTGCAGTGAAAAACATAGCGCCGGTGCGACTGCACTTGCATTATTTTGAGTAGGCATGGGTCAACCGCAACTGTCGATTTCTGTGTATGCATTGCAGTTATCCGACTGCATACACAAATTTGGGAATGCAGCAGTGGGTGTTTTTTCCTTTCTGGACGGCTCTTCACATGTGATTTTTTGCAGTAGCAGTTTTGAGACAATCGCTATTTCAGTCTCGGTAATGATCCTTACTGAATTAGGTCCTAGGAGTAGGCTTACCATAGTATTCCTTTAATCTTGGACACACATGAATTACACAGGGTCTGTGACCAGGGGCGGATCCAGAAGAAAATGAAAGGGGGGTGCACCATGATAGGGGAACGGTAACATTTATATTTACATGCACCTAAGGCACACGTGCTCCCAGATAGGGGTGTGGTTTCACAGGGGGCGTGGCCTCAGAATACACCATCAGGTAATGATTGGCTGTAGGAGCGCATCCTGGTTTATTGCCAATGTTTCACTCTGATGAAAAGGCTGATTGCGCCTTGAAACGTTGGTCACCTGTTCCATTAGTTATGGGTGCCTGGAAGGCACCTCCCCAGCACAATATAATTATTATAGTGTTTAGTTGGTGGTGGCAGGTGCAGCATACCTTGTTTTGGGCACTGCACTGAGACTCATACTGCAAGACACGAACTGCCCATCTTTGATTAGCAGAAGCAGCCAGATGGATCTCCAACAAGCAGCATAAGACATCTGCAGGACAGCCCTGTCACAATCACACGGGCCACCTTCTCAAAGCTGAGGCTGAGTTTGACTGCACCTAGCATGGTGGTAAAGGAAGTGGAGGAGGAAGCGCTGGGAAACTGTGCGGTGCAGTGAGGGCTAATGAAGCCTTCTGCACCGTCATAAGTAACAGTCTTACTCGATGCTGGCATTTGAACCCCACGCCTGGGCTGGACTATGGCCGGCTGGCAGTGGGGGAGGTAGGTTGCGGTATGAGCATGGGGAGGCTCCCCATTGGTTACCACACGGACTTGCTGTTAGAGCTGCGGCGAGTCCTAGTGCCTGCCGGCTCTTTTATCAAATCTGACTGACAGAAATAGCAGTAGTGCTGCTGCTGTTCTCCTTTTGAAAAAAAAAATTAAGTAAAAAATGACAGGGGGGCACGGGCCCAAGTGCCCCCCCCCCCCCCCCCCCTGGATCCGCCTATGTCTGTGGCTGATTAAAAGTTAAAACCAGGAGAAATTTAGGCTTGAAGTCAGCCAGCCACAGAACCTGTGTAATTCATGTGTCCCAGTTTAAAGGGATAGTATGGTAATTCTAACGATAAGCGGGTTCAGTGGGACTTCCCTGACAGACGGGTTCCCGGGGGTCGAAAGACTGACGCTGGAATCCTGACAGTCAAAATTCCGACATTGAGCGCATCGTGTCCCCTCAACGCTCACTACACTTTGGGCTATTATATTCCCCCCACAGGTAGTGGCATGGCCACCACTCTAGTGGGCAAACCGGGCAGCAAGCGGGATTTCGACCACCGGCATTTTGACTGTTGTCGGGATTTCGACCGTCGGGATTCTGACAGTCAGGAAATTAACTGCATCCCCTATAAGCAATTTATTAAAAGCAAATGAGCTTGCTGGTGGATCTTTGTACAAACCCAACTGCCCACACAGCTGCTGCCATTGAAGGCCCCTGTGTGTTATATATCAACTGCACTAATAGTCAAGCATTGAAAACCTTCATGTTTCAACCCACACCCCACAACTGCTACTTCTGGAATTTTGCCTGATGTCTGAATTTATGTTTAACTCAGCTCCTATGAGCATATCCTATGTTGCAGAATGCACATACAGTTCCCCACATTGCACAGGTAACCCAATTATCTGCACTAACCCCCATGCTCATAGCACATTCTCTAAACACATTGAGCCTAATTCAGAGTAGATCGCAGGAGCAAATTTGTTAGCAGTTGGGCAAAACCATGGCCCTCATTCCGAGTTGATCGGTCGCAAGGCGAATTTAGCAGAGTTACACACGCTAAGCCGCCGCCTACTGGGAGTGAATCTTAGCTTCTTAAAATTGCGACCGATGTATTCGCAATATTGCGATTACTAACTACTTAGCAGTTTCAGAGTAGCTCCAGACTTACTCTGCCTGTGCGATCAGTTCAGTGCTTGTCGTTCCTGGTTGACGTCACAAACACACCCAGCGTTCGCCCAGGCACTCCCACCGTTTCTCCGGCCACTCCTGCGTTTTTTCCGGAAACGGTAGCGTTTTCAGCCACACGCCCCTGAAACGCCGTGTTTCCGCCCAGTAACACCCATTTCCTGTCAATCACATTACGATCGCCGGAGCGAAGAAAAAGCCGTGAGTAAAAATACTTTCTTCATAGTAAAGTTACTTGGCGCAGTCGCAGTGCGAACTTTGCGCATGCGTACTAAGCGGATTTTCACTGCGATGCGATGAAAAAGAACGAGCGAACAACTCGGAATGAGGGCCCATGTGCACTGCAGGGGAGGCAGATATAACATGTGCAGAGAGAGTTAGATTTGGGTGGGATGTGTTCAAAATGAAATTTAAATTGCAGTGTAGAAATAAAGCAGCCAGTATTTACCCTGCACAGAAACAATATAACCCACCCAAATCTAATTCTCTCTTCAAATGTTATATCTGCCCCACCTGCAGTGCACATGGGCCCTCATTCCGAGTTGATCGCTCGCAAGGCGATTTTAGCAGAGTTACACACGCTAAGCCGCCGCCTACTGGGAGTGAATCTTAGCTTCTTAAAATTGCGACCGATGTATTCGCAATATTGCGATTACAAACTACTTAGCAGTTTCAGAGTAGCTTCAGACTTACTCGGCATCTGCGATCAGTTCAGTGCTTGTCGTTCCTGGTTTGACGTCATAAACACACCCAGCGTTCGCCCAGACACTCCTCCGTTTCTCCGGCCACTCCTGCGTTTTTTCCGGAAACGGTAGCGTTTTTAACCACACGCCCCTGAAACGCCGTGTTTCCGCCCAGTAACACCCATTTCCTGTCAATCACATTACGATCGCCGGAGCGAAGAAAAAGCCGTGAGTAAAAATACTATCTTCATTGTTAAATTACTTGGCGCAGTCGCAGTGCGAATATTGCGCATGCGTACTAAGCGGAATTTCACTGCGATGCGATGAAATATACCGAGCGAATGACTCGGAATGAGGGCCATGGTTTTGCCCAACTGCTAACAAATTTGCTGCTGCTATCAACTCGGAATTAGCCCCATTGGGCCTAATTCTGAGTTGATCGCAGCAGCAATTTTGTTAGCAGTTGGGCAAAACCATGTGCACTGCAGGGGAGGCAGATATAACATGTGCAGAGAGAGATAGATTTGGGTGGGGTGTATTCAAACTGAAATCTAAATTGCAGAGTAAAAATAAAGCAGCCAGTATTTACCCTGAACAGAAACAAAATAACCCACCCATATCTAACTCTCTCTGCACATGTTATATCTGCCCCTCCTGCAGTGCACATAGGGGGTCATTCCGAATTGTTCGCTCGGTAAATTTCTTCGCATCGCAGCGATTTTCCGCTTAGTGCGCATGCGCAATGTCCGCACTGCGATTGCGCCAAGTAATTTTGCTATGCAGTTAGGAATGTTACTCACGGTTTTTTCTTCGTTCTGGTGATCGTAATGTGATTGACAGGAAGTGGGTGTTTCTGGGCGGAAACTGGCCGTTTTATGGGAGTGTGTAAAAAAACGCTACAGTTTCTGGGAAAAACGCGGGAGTGGCTGGAGAAACGGAGGAGTGTCTGGGCGAACGCTGGGTGTGTTTGTGACGTCAAACCAGGAACGACAAGCACTGAACTGATCGCACTGGCAGAGTAAGTTTCGAGTTACTCAGAAACTGCACAGAGATGTCTTTTCGCAATATTGCGAATCTTTCGTTCGCAATTTTAAGAAGCTAAGATTCACTCCCAGTAGGCGGCGGCTTAGCGTGTGCAATGCTGCTAAAAGCAGCTTGCGAGCGAACAACTCGGAATGACCCCCATGGTTTTGCTCAATTGCTAACAAACTTGCTGCTGCGATCAACTCAGAATTACCCCCATTGTGCGGACATCACCCGGTCTCATGATGCAGTTCCCCCAATATCAGGGCATAGCACAGACTTCCCCAGTCAAATTAAAGATAACTACCTGCAGTAGATAGCCAAGATACTCATCAGTCAGTGCCACCTTCTGCATAGTTACTGAGCAGGAAGGTGAAAAGATAAAATACTGGGAAGAAGGGGGGTGATGTATGAAAAAAACGTCCTGACGGACGTTATGTGCCCGGGGGCGTATCACCACATTGTCGTATTGATACGCCCGCACCCGCCGCCACATTGTATTACGTGTGTGGCAGCCGATGTGGGAGGGTGTTATCTTACCTGTCCCGCGATAGCGCTCCTTCCACATCGGCTCAGCTGGGATTGGCGCCGCAGATGTGAGCATGCGCCCTTCTTACCTGCTTCCTGCCTGTGCCTGCCGGCGCATGCGCAGTAAGGCTGTGTGGACCAGCAGAAGAATGTCCACGTTAAATAAAGTTTATTTAAAAAAAAAGACTAAGCGAATGCACATTTTGCAGACAATCGCCTGCCTGGGGGAGGCGTTCTGGCCCGGCAGCTTTATGAGATGAAAAGTGACAGCAGAGGCAATCATACATTGCCTCTGCCCTTCGTCTCCCATTGTCGACTGCGGGGAAGCGGTTTGCGACGGGGGCGCGCATCAGCCAAAGCACACGGCATTAACACACCGTTGATACATTAATGGGTTACGGCAAATGCAGGCTTTACGTGCGTTGTGGTCAGCAGAAATCACAGCACACTTTCATATATCTCCCCCAAGGTCGGGTATGCTACCTTGCAATTATAGCAGACACTAGCATAATCCTTGGACACAGGTATAAGATGAGTGTTCACTGTAGGTGATGTATATCAGTGACACACAGGTATTGTATGTGCCCAACTGGTTAGAGTAGTAATACACAGTATTGTATGTGCACACTGCATATTGTGAATGGTACTGCATGCTGGTATTGGATGTGCACTCTGCAGGATATAATTGGTACTGCACGCTTGTATTGGATGTCCCCTCTGCAGGATGTGATTGGTAACGCCAGTATTGCATGTGCACTCTGCAAGCTGTGAAGGATAATGCACAGTTATATAAGAAATGCACTCTACAGGGAATGCACACTGGTGTTGGATAATATAGTGCTGAGCACTATGCGGAAAGGAGGAAGCAACTGGAATCTGAAGCACAAAAATAGGAACCAGAGAACTCAGGAACACTTACGTGCATAATGGAACATGCCCTGGGCTGCAATAACGAGGAATCAGGAATCAGAGCGGCTGACACTGGAGCAAGGAACAGGTAAGATACAAGTTGTACTGGCAATGAGCAAGTGCAACTGAGGGCTTTAAAAAGGGTGCTCTGATCAGTTTTTGGTTGCTCAAGTCATATGGGAACTAGCTCTTTGTCAATTGGATAACCGAGAGTCAGCTGGTCAATCCAATATGGCTGCACTTATGAAGAGCTGGCTTCAAAAGAACAGCCAACACTCAGATACTCCACTTCTCAGTGGAGAAGTGAGCCAGTGGAGAAGTTGCCCATGGCAACCAATAAGCATTGAAGTAACATTTATAATTTGCATACTATAAAATTATACAGAGCAGCTTATTGGTTGCCATGGGCATCTTCTCCACTGGCTCACTTCTCTACTCTTTTCACTGCTTAGTACATCTCCCCCTAAACTTGACAAGGCAAGTATATATTTACTGTTCTGCCCACGGAAGCATGCCAGTGCAAAGACAGTGCCGCGGGCATTAAGACAGGGACTCACAGCCTGTTATGTGGCTATGGCCAGTATCCAATTGACGGTAAAAATAGGCAAAAATTGCCCGATAGTATATTGGGCTATCCAATTATAGCCCATTTTTATTGTAAGGAAAATGACCTGTTTTCGACCGATAACACATGATCCAAGATACATGTGCTATCACGCAAAGATGGGTCTCCAGTGGCTGTATATCGAGGATAATTGTTCAGGTGTCTGAGGCATCTGAAGCATAATCCCCGATAAGTGCTACTTATTGGAGCTAAATGGATAGCCCCAGACTGACCCATTAGCTACTGTAAATTACCGAAGTTACTTGGATACCGGCCATTGGCTGCTTCTGGTAGCTGTCCACAAAGGGAGGCTACTGTGGCAAATCAGCCATCAACAACTATAACCATATTTCACAAGAAGTGAAAATGTTTTTAAAAAAATGATCACGATAAATACAGTGTGCATTCATATAACATGGGGGTTTATTTACTTAAGTCACGATTTTGTTGGAGTTTGTATGTTTATTCTAAGTGTCAACATGAGAATTTACTAAGCAGAAATCTCGGCAGTGTTGTGGCTATTCGTAATGGTTTTCACGGCAGAGATCCAAAATACGAATGAATAGACCGTCGGTCAAACGCGGCTGTTTGTTCATACAACACGGTAATTTACTAATCATTCGTATTTGGATGTATGGCCGGGAATGCTCAATTGCGGTCATATTTTTTGCGAATTGCAAAAAAAAGCAGCAAAAAAAATAGACCTGCTTTTTCCTGGCGTGTTTACATGTGTGGCAACTTCAACATCAATCACATCTGAATTAGGGACCTATAAAAGGACCCTAGGCCCATTTTAAAAATCCCACACTCAGAAATGGCTGGTGTACTATGGTGCAGTGTTGTTTTGTGTCTTGTGCTATTCCTGAGACTCAGACATCAGCCTTGAAGAAACCAGGCCCAGGAAACTGAACATGGTCAGCAGGTTGTCCAGGTTCCTCGGAGCCTGCGCAGGCTTTTTTTATGCTCTTCCCCATGCAGAGTACATCAGGCCCTATGTGTGTTGTTCCATGGTGTTTAAGGGACACAAACTTAGTACCATTCAAAATGATTTATTTGGTTCTGATAGCTTGTTAAAGTAAGCATGTTTTAAAGACACAACACAAGCAACAATATTGGTCCATTACTACACACGTTACTTTTGGTATTTCAAGGAATTTTGTTTTGTTTTAAGCTTACAAACAAATGCTCACACAATGCCTTTGTAGCACTCGCAAACATGGCATGACATTAATGACAAACCTGGAAAAACAAAACAACCAAAAACCACCCATTGTTGTTTGTCCATATTCGGGCATTTGCTTGTTGAACAGTACTGTTATTGAAGTATACAACAATGAACCTTTATCACCACCCAAAAAATGAGTTTGTATGGGTCATGTGTTAATGTGCATGCCTGTGCAGTAGACAGGCTGATCTATATGAGACTGATTAGAATTTAGAAAGAATAATTAGATAATCAAAGACTGTTGGCTCATTAATGCGTGCACATCACAATGTGTATCACAGTTAACATGTCACTGCCTAAAAAAACTTGAAAGAGTGGTAACTAGCAGTGTCAAGACCAACTACACTTGGAAACTTAGTTTACGGTTAATTAAAGATGTTTTGTAACGTTTGAAGCTGCTAACAGGACAATCTGTGGTGTCCATCATACAGTTAGTAATTCTTTGGTTATTTGGATACAAGACAGAAAACACTACTTCTGTATTTATTTTTTGGGTGCCGGCTGCTTGGATGCTGCTTTGCCTTTACCACTGTCGTGTGGGCGTTTTCTGGTGGAGCGCCTTGGTGGTGAGGCCATTAGCGAGACAAGTGGAGTAGTTGATGCAGAACTGGTGCTTTGTTGGTGTTGCTGCTGGGACCTGAGGGTTTCATTGATGTTGGTGAGTGTGGCATTGAGTTCCCGTGTTGCTGCAGTGTGATTCTCCATGATGCGTGATGTTGTTTCAATGAGCATTTGATTTGTTTCTAAAATGTTTAGATAGCTTTGTTGTTGCCTGTGCGGCTCATCCATTAGGCGTTGTAAGTTGCCCATTACTTGTGTCATGTCTGCCCGCATGATTTCCACGGTGTTTGCTATTCTCGTGGTGGGTTCATTTTGTCGGCTTATATTGCAGCTTATTCTCCTGAGGTGATTAGGCAGGCTTGCAAAAATTTGTGTTTGTCTACGCATGCAGTCCTGGTTAGCGGCCTGCTGTGTGGCCCAATTGTCCCAAAACACTTGATCCGGGCCTTGGGCTACTGGTGTTGTTGGGCTCTGTTGTGGTGGTGGTGTGTGTTGCGGAGGAGGAGTACTCGCAGGTGCTGGGGGTGTGTTTGCTTCAGTGATTGGCTGAAGTTGTAAGACAAATGTCTCATCCATCTCACTATCTTGCTGGTGTGTTGGAGGGCTGCTGGGCTCGTTAGTTGATTCTGGAAGGACAAAGCATTTTGGGTTATCTAGCCATATCTGTTTTACAAATGTCCAAACAAAGGCCACTCCACACATGTGAATGCATATTGTACATAATCTGCATAGCCACAACATCACTACTGCCTTTAAAGGCTGGACATACCTCTCTCATTGTTGGTTTGCTGGTTCTATCAATGTAAGAGCAACAACATTATTTGTTTGTTATATCCTACATACTCGACGAGAAATGTGTCAGTTGTTTAACAAAGTTCACCCTTTTAGTGTGAGCCAAAAAAAATAAATATGAATTTGCATGTTGAAACTAATGTATGTAAAAGCATCAACACACAACAATGTTTACAGCCTAACTCTTTGGCAAGTTTGGCCATCTGTTTCTGTTGCAGCATCTTCCAGACAATCTTCTACTGTATGGCTGAAGTGGTCACACATATATTTAATGGTTGCAGAAATGTACCTTCCACTTAGTAGCCATTTTGTGGTTGATGTTCTTCTGTACGTATTGTTGGTTGTGTTCAGTTTATGAATTTAAAAATGTGCCTCATTTACAGATGACTAATCACTTATTAGATTTTAGTTTCCTACTCGCCATCCAGATGAGGGGAGTGTGGTTGGCGTCTTGGTGGAGTGTCTAAAATTTGCCATGGTGGTATGGAAGAGCCTATTGATAATCTTTGGGGTGGTGGAATCTCCTGTGTTTTGTGGACATCCGACCTTGGTCTCTTGTGTGCCACTTGTGACCGCTTTTTGTGGGGTTCTGGAGGGCGTTTTCGGCTCGCAGTGTCTTTTGTTGAAGGACCTATTTGTACAAACACAAATATTGTAGTAGCATTCCTTAACAAACAAAGCATGCACTACAATGGGCACTTTACCGGCTGCCGCAGCGTCATCATCATCCGATGTCGTGGGACTGACTGGCGGTCGGGCAGTTTTTTTCTTTGGCAACACTGTACAACGGAAAAAAAAAATATGACTAAACTGAACAATGCATGTGCAAAGCATTTGTAACATTATTAGAGTTTGGTAAAAAAAACACCTTTTTAATTTGTGTGCTTGTAAAGTTTAAAAATTTGGAACAGCTAAAGCCAAAAAAAAAAAAAAAAAAAAAAAAAACAAGACCCACAGCCATTATACATACAATATTGGCCAATAGACATGTGCACTCAGGAAAGTGCTACGCATGAGTAAATGGAGAGAACACGAACATGGTCCTACATACCAGCTATATCAAACAACACTAGAAAACACACACACACACACACACACACACACACACACACACACACACACACACACACACACACATATTGCTTACACAATTAACTCTAAATAGTCTGAAAGTAAATTTGTGTGAACCTGTGTGATGTGGCCCAACAAACACACACTAGTCCAACATCACAACAAAACTTTTGAAAACAATGAACACATTTATTAACCTCACAAACACATAAGCCACTAATAAAGCAGTGTTGGCGAAGGTATCAAATGCAGCACGCAACAGGCCCAAAATATGGTGTTTTTTATTTTGGACAGATTAAATGTTGCTTCAATTAGCTTGCACATGGCACTGGTTTCTCATTTAATTATGGGTTTTACAGCGTAGCACATCTGAAACTGTGGGGCAGATGTATTAACCTGGAGAAGGCATAAGGACAGAGCCGGCCCTAGCCAATTTGATGCCCTAGGCAAAATTTTGTCTGGTGCCCCCTAGCTCCGCCGCTAGTTCTGCATCTGTACCTGCAACGCTCAGGTAGTGGGGCCCACCGGGGGTTACCCTGTGGGCCAGGTCAACTCTGCACAATGCCACACAGTAATGACCATAATACATATAATTCCACACAGTAAAGGAACCTTACACATATGCTCCACATTAGTAATGCCCATAATACACATAATGCCACACAGTAATGCACCTTACACATATGCCCCACATTAGTAATGCCCATAATACACATATACTGCCACACATACTGCCACACTTGCTGGTTATACAAAAAGATCAGTATCAAACATGTAGAAACTGTCCATTCTCTTCACTATTCAGTGTGTTTGCTGGTGTCTGTTACTCCCGTTAACTGCATGTCCTTTACTTTATACTGTGGGAGCTAAATGCTCTGCCCTCCAGTCTGATGTGTCCGAAAGTCACGCTGCACTGATGTTTCATATAGAAATAGCGCAACGCAACTTACTGACCACGTCACAGTGCTGGATGGCAGGGGAATTTTACGGTATGGACTGACTAGGAAATTAAGTGTGGGGAGAACACTGCCCATGTTATGTCCCTGCAGATACCTGGGGTTTGCACAGGGATAAGGGACACACACAGGATGTCAGGGTCCCCCTCCCCCATGTGCACAAGCAGTATAGGTGATGTCAGGTTTCTGTGAAGCAGTCTTCCAAAATACACATGTGTTATCATAAGAAGCCATCCAGTAATAACCTTATATATAGTCAGTAAAAATGTCACAGGTCCAGGAATTGCATTTACTGGGCTTCTGCTGTCTGTCTGAGGTCTCACAAGTCAGGGGCATTCAAGCATGTCGGAGGAAGTTTAAGGCACAGTGTGCATTTTTTTTTGACAAATGTAAACAGCAGTGTATACAAGTACTGATTGAATACATTTGGAAAGTAACAGTTAGTTTGCGGACTGTCCCTCTCAGCATGAGATACTGCAGGGACACGCTTGGATGCCCCTAGACATGCTTGAATGCCCTAGGCAAATGCCTAGCCTGCCTATAGCTAAGGCCGGCTCTGCATAAGGAAGTGATAAACCAGTGATATGTGCAAGGTGATAAAGGCTCCAGCCAATCAGATCCTAACTGTTAACTTACATATTGGAGCTGATTGGCTGGTGCCTTTATCACCTTGCACATATCACTGGTTTATCACTTTCTTATGCCTTCTCCAGGTTAATACATCTGCCCCACTGTGTCTGATACCATGTACTATGCAAACTGCCACTACAAAGTACACTGAATTTTGGGTGAAATGGGATGACGGGCAAGTTTGGTGTTTGTTAATTCAAGTCTGCACAAAAACAACAAATTAACACCCCAAATACAACAATACATTTTAATACACATTTCACATATAGTACTGTTATGTGCTACATTGGTTTTAGTATTAAACTTTAACAAGGCCAAGGTTTTACTGCCGTCTACTCCAAGATGCAATTAACGCACTAGCCAACATGACACACATAAACCAAAACCAAAGTTAACCCAATAAAAAGCAAAGTATGTTATAACAAAATAATACATACTCACCACCCTGCCTGGGGCGATCCGAATCACGGACATGTGTTGCTGACACAACTTCTGGAGGTATTAAGCTCCACATGGGCTCCTCGTAGTCCAGATATCTGGCAATGAAGGGCTGACCCCCACTGGTCTGCCGAGCAGATGTCGCCTCCTTGGCCATTTTGGACTTCACACGGCACTTGATGTCATAGTACCGTTTGCGGCATGTGTCCTCCGTCCGCTTGACCACCCCCTCACTATTAACAGCAGCAACAATTTTTGCCCACAACACAGTCTTCTTCCGTGATGTGACATTTGCGGACTCAGGCCCAAATAGATACTGCTGATATATCATCAGCTCACGCACTAATGCTACATTCTCTGCATAACTAAATTTAACATTGCGGCCAGTCTTAGTAGTGGTGCATGGCTGCGGAGCTGCATGACTGTCACTGTCACTCGAGGCTGCAGCAGCAACCTCACCCACCTCCACCTCACTAACCTCCTCCCTCTCACTCACCTCCCCCACCTCACTCACCTCCCCCACCTCACCCACCTCTGAGTCAGACATAATTTGGACTAACAACAATTAACACTGAAATAGAAATAGACAAACACACTCCTCCACTACCACTACACAACACACCACCCACTCACAAACAAACAAACAAACAAACAAACAAACAAACAAACACTGACAAGAGACTCCAAAAAAACATAAACAAACACTAGGACAAAAACTAAGACAAACCAAAAAGAAGCAGGACTACAAGAATGACAAGACTACTTTCAAACACAATACAACACTCAGAACTTGCAAAAAATACTCCTCCAAAAAAACACTACTCACCAACCTCCACAGCACAACCTCTCTCCTCACCACTAACTAAACCCACGAGGTGCGGACGGTTCGGGGCGTATTTATATGACACTCCTACATCTGAAACACAACCAATCACGAACGAAGGTGAAAAACGAAAGTAAAAGTGCAAATGCGGACGTAGTTGCTTAAAAATCCTGCCGCGTTTAACATAGTCACAATCCAAGTAAAAAACGATAATACGAAAACAACAAACTCGACAGCTTAGTAAATTAGCGTAGATGGATTCAAAAAGTTGCAGGAAAATGGGTCCAATAAAATTTGAGTTTAAACTCAACACAAATCGACTCAAACACGAATATTAGTAAATAAACCCCATGGAATCATTCCACGAGAATAGTATTATCCAACTACACTGATTTAAACCCATTATTTCTTATGCTATATAAATGATAAAATGTATTTCAAATATCTGTCTATGCCAAGGTGGATCAACCTGTGACTCTACAGATGTTGTGAAACTACAAGTTCCAGCATTCACTGTCAGCATGCTGGAGAAAGGTTCTTATCTATGCTACTGTATTTTAACATGTCATTTATTCAAATTTCCACTAGAGGTCTCTGTCTGTTTAAGTTACACATGAATACACCATATGCGTTTAAAAACATTTTTCAAAGTTATCAGTGAAGTTATGAAAATAAAGATTTTCAGATATGTTTTCTGCAAGATTACTTGGAAGGGTGTAATAATACTATTAGCGCATAGAACAAGAATAATTTATCTATCTACTTTTTTCTGCTTGGGAATGCAGAACTCAAAATTCTCCATCACTCATAAGTTTTGGTCATGTGTTTTATATTTAACCTGACAGGGGTATATTTACTAAAGCTCAATTTCCATCAATTTTAAATCCATGGAAATTGGCATTTATTAAATCTACCCATTTGTATGCTTCTGGTGACTACACGAAAAGTGCACAAAATATTGGGGGTAATTCCAAGTTGATCACAGCAGGAATTTCGCAGATATAACATGTGCAGAAAGAGTTAGATTTGGGTGGGTTATTTTGTTTCTGTGCAGGGTAAATACTGGCTGCTTTATTTTTACACTGCAAATTAGATTGCAGATTGAACACACCACACCCAAACCTAACTCTCTCTGCACATGTTAAATCTACTTCCCCTGCAGTGCACATGGGGTTTAATTCAGATTTGGGCCTCAGTGAGTCACATCTTTAGCAGTCATTCTCATATACACACATTATAGTTTGGTGGGCAAAACCATGTGCACTGCAGGGGAGGCAGATATAACATATGCAGAGAGAGATTTGGGTGTGGTGAGTTAAATCTGCAATCTAATTGCAGTGTAAAAATAAAGCAGCCAGTATTTACCCTGCACAGAAACAAAATAACCCACCGAAATCTAACTCTCTGCAAATGTTATATCTGCCCCCCCTGCAGTGCACATGGTTTTGCCCAACTGCTTAAAAATTTCCTGCTGCTATCAACTTGGAATTACCCCCATGGTTTTGCCCAACTGCTAACAAAATTCCTGCTGCGATCAACTTGGAATTACCCCCATTATACAGTGTGAAAATAACTGTGCACCAAACTATAATGTGTGTATATGAGAATGACTGCTAAAGATGTGACTCACTGAGGCCCATCTTGTTGCCACACTGTTTCCTCAGAGAGCTCTGTTTCCTCAGAGAGCTTTCAGAGCGCTCAAATGAGACAGCACCCACTGTCACTCAGTAGCAGGGAGTTGCTTATAAGTAACTGCAACACTTAGACTGGCACTCTAGAATGTATTGCAAATGAGTACAGATGTGTCCTCATATATCATTGCTGTAGTCGCGCCAAACAGCTCCGCTCGGTGCGTCAGGTACTGCGAGACACTGCTAGCGTCGGTCAGAGCAGTGGCGTGCGGTGAGGTTAGTGGCTGGTGAGGCACTACAGCCATAATGCCCGCCGAATCCTGCCGATGACCCCTACCGCCACTGAGCCAATGCCCGCTACTGCCCTTGAGCCGATGCCCGCTGCCACCGCCAATGGCTTATAAACTTGCCCACAATCAACTGACCCAGCCCTCCGCCACTAATTTGCATCTCAGTCCGATGCCGCCAATGCCCGCTGCCTGCCTGCTCATCATACTTGAGATATATTGTAAATTTTTATAGAAATTTTTTTTGGTGTTTGGGAAGGGAGTGGGAGGAGAACATAAATGCAATTCTGTTGTCCAGGGCTTCCATTAACTTAATGGAGAAGTGGCTGAATGGGTTAAAAAAAAAAAAAAAATTGTGTGGGGTCCCCCCTCCTAAGTATAACCAGCCTCGGGCTCTTTGAGCCAGTCCTGGTTGCTTAAATACTGGGAAAAAAATTGGACAGGGGTTCCCCGTATTTAGACAACCAGCACCGGGCTCTTAGTCCAGTCCTGGTTCCAAAAATACGGGGGACAAAAGACGTAGGGGTCCCCCGTATTTTTAAAACCAGCACCGGGCTCCACTAGCCAGGGACATAATGCCACAGCCGGGGGACACACTTATGTAGGTCCCTGCGGCCGTGGCATTACCCCCCCAACTAGTCACCCCTGGCTGGGGTTCCCTGGAGGAGTGGGGACCCCTTAGATGAAGGGGTCCCCCCTTCCAGGCACCCAAGGGCCAGGGGTGAAGCCCGAGGCTGTCCCCCCCATCCGTGGGCGGTGGATGGGAGGCTGATAGCCATAAGAGTGTTAAAAAAAGAATATTGTTTTTTGTTGTGGAACTATAAGGCCCAGCAAGCCTCCCCTGCTTGCTGGTACTTGGAGAACCTCAAGTACCAGCATGCAGGGAAATAATGGGCCCGCTGGTACCTGTAGTTCTACAACAAAAAAAATACCCAAATAAAAACACAAAACAGACACCGTGACAGTAAAAATTTATTACATCACACTTACACACTCACACATACTTACCTACATCCCACGCCGGTCACGTCCACTTGTCCAGTAGAATCCAATAGGGCCGATACCTGTAAAAATGAGAGACAGATTACTTACCTACATCCCACGCCGGTCACGTCCACTTGTCCAGTAGAATCCAATAGGGCCGGTACCTGTAAAAACGAGAGACAGATTACTTACCTACATCCCACGCCGGTCACGTCCACTTGTCCAGTAGAATCCAATAGGGCCGATACCTGTAAAAACGAGAGACAGATTACTTACCTACATCCCACGCCGGTCACGTCCACTTGTCCAGTAGAATCCAATAGGGCCGATACCTGTAAAAATGAGAGACAGATTACTTACCTACATCCCACGCTGGTCACGTCCTCTTGTCCAGTAGAATCCAATAAGGCTGATACCTGTAAAAATGAGAGACAGATTACTTACCTACATCCCACGCTGGTCACGTCCACTTGTCCAGTAGAATCCAATAGGGCTGATACCTGTAAAAATGAGAGACAGATTACTTACCTACATCCCACGCCGGTCACGTCCACTTGTCCAGTAGAATCCAATAGGGCCGATACCTGTAAAAATGAGAGACAGATTACTTACCTACATCCCACGCCGGTCACGTCCACTTGTCCAGTAGAATCCAATAGGGCCGATACCTGTAAAAATGAGAGACAGATTACTTACCTACATCCCACGCCGGTCACGTCCACTTGTCCAGTAGAATCCAATAGGGCTGATACCTGTAAAAAAATTAACATTAAACTTCAATCCACAGGAGGGGGGAAAAGAGGAGAGGGAGGGAGAGAGAGAGAGAGAGAGAGAGAGAGAGAGACTCTCTGACTAACCTGCTGCTGGCTGTGAGTGGGAGGAGGTCGGGGTTGAGCCGCAAACCGCTGCTGACAGCGGGAGGACGAAGGGAGAGACGGGGGGAGGACGGGGCGGACGGAGCCAGCCGAAGCCAATAGAGAAGGACGGGGGAGAACCGTACACCGCTGCTGTCAGCGGGAGGAGGTCGGGGGAGAGCCACAAACAGCGCTGACAGCGGGAGGGCGGTGGTAGAGGACGGAGGAGGACGAAGGGAGAGATGGGCAGGACGGAGTCAGCCGAGGATGGACGGGGGGGGGGGGAGAGCCGCACACCGCTGCTGTCAGCGGGAGGAGGACGGGGGGGGAGAGCCGCACACCGCTGCTGTCAGCGGCAGGAGGACGGGGGGGGGGGAGAGCCGCACACCGCTGCTGTCAGCGGGAGGAGGACGGGGGGAGAGCCGCACACCGCTGCTGTCAGCGGGAGGAGGACGGGGGGGGGGGGAGAGCCGCACACCGCTGCTGTCGGGGGGGGGGGGGGGGGAGGAGGACGGGGGGGGAGAGCCGCACACCGCTGCTGTCAGCGGGAGGAGGACGGGGAGAGCCGCACACACACACCGCAGGGACCCGCCGCGTCTGGGTGATTGGACAAGCGGATCCAGCACTGGATCCACTGTCCAATCACAAGTGCCTCGCTGACATGGGGGTGATGTCCCTGTCAGCGAGGCACTTTTTTCAGTGCCGCTTTTACGCTTATTTTGAATGGGCTTTTAAAGCCCAGTGCTTGTCCCCGCCCCCCGCTCTGTTCTGTCTGCATTGTGTTTGGGAGGCACTGCTATCAGTGCCTCCCAAACACATATAAGCACAGAAAATTATTAGAATTAAATAAAGAACATACTTATGACACAGAATATGTGTCATAAGTATCTTCTTTATATTATTTTAATAATTAATCACAGGGGAGGCACTGCCTCCCCTGACTGCACGTCCCTGGGTCAGAGATAGCAGAGGGAGCAGTGAGGGTGACAATAAGAGATAGCAGAGGCGGCAGTGAGGGTGACAATAAGAGATAGCAGAGGGGGCAGTGAGGATGACAATAAGAGATAGCAGAGGGGGCAGTGAGGATGACAATAAGAGATAGCAGAGGAGGCAGTGAGGGTGACAATAAGAGATAGCAGAGGGGGCAGTGAGGGTGACAATAAGAGCTAGCAGAGGAGGCAGTGAGGGAGACAATAAGAGATAGCAGAGGAGGCAGTGAGGGTGACAATAAGAGATAGCAGAGGGGGCAGTGAGGGTGACAATAAGAGATAGCAGAGGGGGCAGTGACGAGGATGACAATAAGAGATAGCAGAGGAGGCAGTGAGGGTGACAATAAGAGATAGCAGAGGGGGCAGTGAGGGTGACAATAAGAGATAGCAGAGGAGGCAGTGAGGGTGACAATAAGAGATAGCAGAGGAGGCAGTGAGGATGACAATAAGAGATAGCAGAGGAGGCAGTGAAGGTGACAATAAGAGATAGCAGAGGGGGCAGTGACGAGGATGACAATAAGAGATAGCAGAGGAGGCAGTGAGGGTGACAATAAGAGATAGCAGAGGGGGCAGTGAGGGTGACAATAAGAGATAGCAGAGGGGGCAGTGAGGATGACAATAAGAGATAGCAGAGGAGGCAGTGAGGGTGACAATAAGAGATAGCAGAGGGGGCAGTGAGGGTGACAATAAGAGCTAGCAGAGGAGGCAGTGAGGGAGACAATAAGAGATAGCAGAGGAGGCAGTGAGGGTGACAATAAGAGATAGCAGAGGGGGCAGTGAGGGTGACAATAAGAGATAGCAGAGGGGGCAGTGACGAGGATGACAATAAGAGATAGCAGAGGAGGCAGTGAGGGTGACAATAAGAGATAGCAGAGGGGGCAGTGAGGGTGACAATAAGAGATAGCAGAGGAGGCAGTGAGGGTGACAATAAGAGATAGCAGAGGAGGCAGTGAGGATGACAATAAGAGATAGCAGAGGAGGCAGTGAAGGTGACAATAAGAGATAGCAGAGGAGGCAGTGAGGATGACAATAAGAGATAGCAGAGGAGGCAGTGAGGATGACAATAAGAGATAGCAGAGGAGGCAGTGAGGGTGACAATAAGAGATAGCAGAGGGGGCAGTGAGGGTGACAATAAGAGATAGCAGAGGAGGCAGTGAGGATGACAATAAGAGATAGCAGAGGAGGCAGTGAGGGTGACAATAAGAGATAGCAGAGGGGGCAGTGAGGATGACAATAAGAGATAGCAGAGGAGGCAGTGAGGGTGACAATAAGAGATAGCAGAGGAGGCAGTGAGGATGACAATAAGAGATAGCAGAGGAGGCAGTGAGGGTGACAATAAGAGATAGCAGAGGGGGCAGTGAGGGTGACAATAAGAGATAGCAGAGGAGGCAGTGAGGGAGACAATAAGAGATAGCAGAGGAGGCAGTGAGGGTGACAATAAGAGATAGCAGAGGGGGCAGTGAGGGTGACAATAAGAGATAGCAGAGGGGGCAGTGAGGATGACAATAAGAGATAGCAGAGGAGGCAGTGAGGGTGACAATAAGAGATAGCAGAGGGGGCAGTGAGGGTGACAATAAGAGATCACAGACAGGGAAGTGAGGGTGACAATAAGAGATAACAGAGGGGGTAGTGAGGGTGTCAATAAAAGATTGGATAGGGGCAGTAATGAAATTGGGCTTATGCACTGCATGTGATGAAGAGTTTTCGATTGCATCTACTCTTGCAAAGAAAACGGTGGACCTGAGGGGGTAATTCAGATCTGATCCCTGCTGTGTGTTTTTGCACAGCGGGCGATCAGATCCAAACTGCGCATGCGCACGCACCATGCTGCATCGGCACGTTGCATGTCTGCAAAGGGGATCGCCGGCCAGCGACGGGTTTGTGCGAAGGATCCATTTGCACAGGCGTTCACAAGGAGATTGACAGGAAGAGGGCGTTTGTGGGTGTCAACTGACCATTTTCAGGGAGTGTTTGGAAAAACACAGGCATGTCCAAGCGTTTGAAGGGAGGGTGTCTGACGTCAAATCTGGTCCCGAACAGGCTGATGTGATCGCAGCGGGTGAGTAAGTCCTGGGCTGCGCAGAGACTGCACAAAATCAGTTTGTGTAGCTTTGCTACACATGTGTTTGCACACTTGCACAGCTAAAATACACTACCCCTTTAGGCGGCGACTATCTGATCGCAGGGCTGCAAGAATCGCTGCCCAGCAATCAGATCTGAATTACCCGTGATTTGTAACATTCTCGTGTAGCGAGTATTCAGTAGGGCATGTTCACTCAAATGTCTCCAACAGAGCCTAAAATGGTCTTGGAGAGGTGGTGGAATCATTTCTCCCACCACCTACCCTCCCTCCGATTAGGTGGTGATAGGGCCAGTGCTAGGGTGTTTGGCACCCCCCTGCAAACTGTACATTTGTGCTCTACCTCCCATACTTTATAAATGGACAGTGGAGCAGATGTATTAAACCTGGAGATGGCATAAGGAAGTGATAAACCAGTGATAAGTGCAAGGTGATAAACGCATCAGCCAACCAGCTCCTAACTGCTAATTTACATATTGGAGCTGATTGGCTGGTACTTTTATCACCTTGCACTTATCAGTGGATTATCACTTCCTTATGCCTTCTCCAGGTTAATACATCTGCCTCAGTGTGCACTGAAGGCAAAAAAGGGTTTTGTCTCACAAGGAAGGGGCATGGTCACACAATAGTATCCCTAATTCAAATTATGTCACACAGTAGCACAGTCTTATTCAAATTACACAGCAAGTAGTGCCCTGATTCATATTACACCCCATAAATTAGTAGTGCCCTTTATTCACGGTTTGACACAGGTTGGTGCCCCTTATTCACATTACATCACTCAGTAGTGTCCCTTATTCATGCCACGCTACACAGTGGTACCCCTTAAACACATTGTGCCACAGAGTAGTGCCCCTTATACACAATGCCCGTACTGCCCCTTATACACAAGGACCACATTAGTAGTGCTGCTTATACACATAATGCACACAATAGTAGTGGCCCTTACACACAATGTCTGCAAAAGTAGTGCCCCTTATACGCATAATGCCCACAGTAGTGCCACTTATACACATCTGTCACTCCAGCAGCTCACTGCCCGTGTTCCTCCAGCAGCTCTATTCCCTGTGTCCCTCCAGCAACTTACCCACCTCTCTCTGTCCCTTCAGCCTTCTCTCACCTTTCTTCAGCATGCACAGAGCCTGCTCCTCTTCATGGCTCTTCTTCACTTCAGCTGCGGTGAGAGCATAACATCACATATGCCATGCCAGAAAAGGAAGCCACTGGGAACAGAGGAGGGGACAAACGCTGTCTGACAGATACAGCATGTGAGAGTACCAGGAGAGGCAGGTGGAGGAGGACCATGGAGGTGCCAGGACCTGAGGAAGGGGGAGGTGACTGCAGCTCATCAGTGACCGCCTGCATTATCTATTGATGTGGGTGGTGGGGCAGGCTTTTCTATTGGAATTAATGTGCAGTGCCATAGTGGAGGTGGATCTAGTTCCACCAACTATTACGGGTGACGGAATTCAGTTCCACCCTGTTCCCCCCCACTTTAACTCCTGGCCTCCAATGCAAAATAGGATATAAACGAAAATATGCCAGTTGGGGACAAATGTTTTGCACCTACAGTAGCATAGGGCCGGTGGAAGTGCATACTGACTGATGATGATAATTAATACTAAACAAGTTGCCTTCACAGACAAGTCTCACGTTGGGAAGAGTACAAGTCTGCACATGGATGAATAGACATTATTTCTGTACACGTCTATATGTCCAAATTACTTTTAACTCAGCATGAAGCCCTAAAACAGCATCAGTTCAGTAGTTTGGGTATCAAAGTTACCAATTACAAATTTTAGCTACATGGGGAGAAATTACAAATATGGGATCAGGATGTCAGTAGGTTCGTTTTTCTAATTGAGAATTTTGGTGCAGATGACAATGGTTCCAGTTTGGCTAAAAAGACAATTTTGTGCGATTTTGCCTAAGGATTTAAAGTGTTATTTAGAGCCCTCCCCTCCCCCATGCACTTTCCCCAAATCTAAAACCTATTACATTTGCCAGTTTACCTACACTGAACAATATGTGTACTCCACGTTGCACAAATAAAATGATTAATTAGCAGCCACCTGCAATTAAAAGGAGAAAAACACCAATCTCCAAATAGAATACAAATAGAGTGCAAAAAGTGGAGGATTCAGCGCTATTAACCATAAATGTATTCAGTAAATTGATGTAACACCTTCCTTACTTTTAAAAAGTGATTTAATTGTGGTAAAGTGCATATGCATTGGAAACATTTATACTCACAAACATACATCAAATAAAAGGCATAGTATAAACAACAAAGTGCCGTCCATAAAGTGTCTATGCAGATTGTAGATGTATTTAATCTCACCATATAAATGGGGTGCGGTGGGCTAAGCTAGATGGTAAAGCAAAGAACCGGTCCCGGGCTAATAAGCACGGCACCACCGCGGCTGGTGTATAAGCCCCCAAAGGCAAGTCCCGTCTGCACAGCTCCCTCCTGGATGTCAGCATACAAGTCCGTGCGATGCGTTTCGGTCTGTGGGAACTTTTTCAAGAACGGATCACCTACACTGTAAGGGTGTGTACACATGGTGAGATATTTTCTTTCGATTTTGACTATATAGTCAAAATCGCAAGAAAAGTTAGTGCAGATCGCAAGGTGAAAGTCACCTTGCGATCCCGATGCACGGTCCCACCAGGTTGGCATCGCAAGAAAAGAGTGACTGTGCAGGCAAGTCAATCCTTGCTAGATCGGTGTACTTTCTAGTTCATCTCACATCAATGACATCTCACATAAGCCAAAATCTCACATAAGCCAAAATCGTAAGCACACATAGTCCATATCTCAAGAAAAGTAAGTCAAAATCTGTGCTATCTGGGCTCCAGGGAGTTCAAGGGAAATCGCAAGTAAAAATCGGGCATAGCAAGGATCTCACCGTGTGTACACACCCTAAAATGTCTTTTTTTTTTTTTTTTTTACCACAATCTAAAACTTTTCCTGTTAAGAGATTAGATTGGATTTCTCCTAAAATAATACATTTGTACTGTCTAGATAGAAAAAAAAAAAATTGCTTTAAGCCAGTGTGGAACATGTCATAACACACAGCACTATACAGATTGTAACCAGTGATACAATACAGGCTGGCACCAGTCATCTGCACAAAGTGTAACTATACATTTCTTGGAGTGAAATTCCTATCCTATATGAATGCCTAAGCAACTAAATGGTATTCTGACCTACTGACTGTTGCACTAGGAGGGCAACTAATATTTTCGTTCTAAGGACTTCTACATTTGAATATTTTTTTTCTAATTTTATATTGAAATCACCTTCCTTATATTACCCTTGTGTCTCATTTTATATAGTCTATGTATTTCTTTATTTCTCTAACGTCCTAAGTGGATGCTGGGGACTCCGTCAGGACCATGGGGAATAGCGGCTCCGCAGGAGACAGGGCACAAAAAAGTAAGCTTTTAGGATCACATGGTGTGTACTGGCTCCTCCCCCTATGACCCTCCTCCAAGCCTCAGTTAGGTTTTTGTGCCCGTCCGAGCAGGGTGCAATCTAGGTGGCTCTCCTAAAGAGCTGCTTAGAAAAAGTTTTTTAGGTTTTTTATTTTCAGTGAGTCCTGCTGGCAACAGGCTCACTGCATCGAGGGACTTAGGGGAGAGAATTTCAACTCACCTGCGTGCAGGATGGATTGGATTCTTAGGCTACTGGACACCATTAGCTCCAGAGGGAGTCGGAACACAGGTCTCACCCTGGGGTTCGTCCCAGAGCCGCGCCGCCGACCCCCCTTACAGATGCTGAAGATTGAAGGTCCGGAAACAGGCGGCAGAAGGCTCTTCAGTCTTCATGAAGGTAGCGCACAGCACTGCAGCTGTGCGCCATTGTTGTCACACACTTCACACCAGACGGTCACGGAGGGTGCAGGGCGCTGCTGGGGGCGCCCTGGGCAGCAATATATAATACCTTTTATGGCAAAAGAATACATCACATATAGCCATTAAGGCTATATGTATGTATTTAACCCATGCCAAATGTCTAAAACTCCGGGAGAAAAGCCCGCCGGAATAGGGGGCGGGGCTTATTCTCCTCAGCACACAGCGCCATTTTCCTGCTCAGCTCCGCTGTGAGGAAGGCTCCCAGGACTCTCCCCTGCACTGCACTACAGAAACAGGGTAAAACAGAGAGGGGGGGCATATTTTGGCGATATTTTTATATATTTAAGCGGCTATAAGGAACAACACTTATATAGGGTTGTTCCCATATATATTATAGCGCTTGGGTGTGTGCTGGCAAACTCTCCCTCTGTCTCCCCAAAGGGCTAGTGGGGTCCTGTCTTCGATAAGAGCATTCCCTGTGTGTCTGCTGTGTGTCGGTACGTGTGTGTCGACATGTATGAGGACGATGTTGGCGTGGAGGCAGAGCAATTGCCGATAATGGTGATGTCACCCCCCAGGGAGTCGACACCGGAATGGATGGCTTTGTTTATGGAATTACGTGATAATGTCAGCACATTACAAAAATCAGTTGACGACATGAGACGGCCGGCAAACCAGTTAGTACCTGCCCAGGCGTCTCAGACACCGTCAGGGGCTGTAAAGCGCCCTTTACCTCAGTCGGTCGACACAGACCCAGACACAGACACTGAATCTAGTGTCGACGGTGATGAAACAAACGTATTTTCAAGTAGGGCCACACGTTATATGATCACGGCAATGAAGGAGGCTTTGCATATCTCTGATACTACAAGTACCACAAAAAGGGGTATTATGTGGGGGGTGAAAAAACTACCTGTAGTTTTTCCTGAATCAGAGGAATTAAATGATGTATGTGATGAAGCGTGGGTTAACCCAGATAGAAAAATGCTAATTTCAAAAAAGTTATTAGCATTATACCCTTTCCCGCCAGAGGTTAGGGCGCGCTGGGAAACACCCCCTAGGGTGGATAAGGCGCTCACACGCTTATCGAAACAAGTGGCGTTACCGTCTCCTGATACGGCCGCCCTCAAGGATCCAGCTGATAGGAGGCTGGAAACTACCCTGAAAAGTATATACACTCATACTGGTGTTATACTGCGACCAGCCATCGCCTCAGCCTGGATGTGCAGTGCTGGGGTCGTCTGGTTGGATTCCCTGACTGAAAATATTGATACCCTGGATAGGGACAGTATTTTATTGACAATAGAGCAATTAAAGGATGCTTTCCTTTATATGCGAGATGCGCAGAGAGATATTTGCACTCTGGCATCGAGAGTAAATGCGATGTCCATATCTGCCAGAAGGAGTTTATGGACGCGACAGTGGTCAGGTGATGCGGATTCCAAACGACATATGGAAGTATTGCCGTATAAAGGGGAGGAATTATTTGGCGTCGGTCTATCGGATCTGGTGGCTACGGCAACTGCCGGAAAATCCACTTTTTTACCTCAGACCCCCTCCCAACAGAAAAAGACACCGTCTTTTCAGCCGCAGTCCTTTCGTTCCTATAAGAACAAGCGGACAAAAGGACAGTCATATCTGCCTCGGGGCAGAGGAAGGGGTAAGAGAGGGCAGCAAGCAGCCCCTGCCCAGGAACAGAAGCCCTCCCAGGGTTCTGCAAAGCCCTCAGCATGACGCTGGGGCCTTACAAGCGGACTCAGGAACGGTGGGGGGTTGACTCAAGAATTTCAGCGCACAGTGGGCTTGCTCACAGGTGGACCCCTGGATTCTACAGGTAGTATCTCAGGGTTACAGGTTGGAATTCGAGAAGTCTCCCCCTCGCCGGTTCCTAAAGTCTGCTTTGCCAACGTCTCCCTCGGACAGGGCGACGGTATTGGAAGCCATTCACAAGCTGTTTGCTCAGCAGGTGATAGTCAGGGTACCCCTCCTACAACAGGGAAAGGGGTATTACTCCACGCTATTTGTGGTACCGAAGCCGGACGGCTCGGTAAGACCTATTCTAAATCTCAAATCTTTGAACCTGTACATACAAAAATTCAAGTTCAAGATGGAGTCACTCAGAGCAGTGATAGCGAATCTGGAAGAAGGGGACTTTATGGTGTCCCTGGACATAAAGGACGCTTACCTGCATGTCCCAATTTGCCCTTCACATCAAGGGTACCTCAGGTTCGTGGTGCAAAACTGTCATTATCAGTTTCAGACGCTGCCGTTTGGATTGTCCACGGCACCTCGGGTCTTTACCAAGGTAATGGCCGAAATGATGATCCTTCTACGAAGAAGAGGCGTATTAATTATCCCTTACTTGGACGATCTCCTGATAAGGGCAAGATCCAGAGAACAGCTGGAAGATGGAGTAGCACTAACCCAACTAGTGCTGCAACAACACGGGTGGATTCTGAATTTTCCAAAATCTCAGTTGACCCCGACGACACGTCTGCTGTTCCTGGGAATGATTCTGGACACGGTTCAGAAAAAGGTGTTTCTTCCGGAGGAGAAAGCCAGGGAGTTATCCGAACTTGTCAGGAACCTCCTAAAACCAGGGACAGTGTCTGTGCATCAATGCACAAGAGTCCTGGGAAAGATGGTGGCTTCTTACGAAGCGATTCCATTCGGCAGATTCCACGCACGAACTTTTCAGTGGGATCTGCTGGACAAATGGTCCGGATCGCATCTGCAGATGCATCAGCGGATAACCTTATCGCCACGGACAAGGGTGTCTCTTCTGTGGTGGTTGCAGAGTGCTCATCTGTTAGAGGGCCGCAGATTCGGCATACAGGACTGGGTCCTGGTGACCACGGATGCCAGTCTGAGAGGCTGGGGAGCGGTCACACAAGGAAGAAACTTCCAGGGAGTATGGTCAAGCCTGGAGATGTCTCTTCACATAAATATACTGGAGCTAAGAGCGATTTACAATGCTCTAAGTCTGGCAAAACCCCTGCTTCAGGGTCAGCCGGTGTTGATCCAGTCGGACAACATCACGGCGGTCGCCCACGTAAACAGACAGGGCGGCACAAGAAGCAGGACAGCAATGGCAGAAGCTGCAAGGATTCTTCGCTGGGCGGAAGATCATGTGATAGCACTGTCAGCAGTATTCATTCCGGGAGTGGACAACTGGGAAGCAGACTTCCTCAGCAGACACGATCTACACCCGGGAGAGTAGGGACTTCATCCAGAAGTCTTCCACATGATTGTGAACCGTTGGGAAAAACCAATGGTGGATATGATGGCGTCCCGCCTCAACAAAAAACTGGACAGGTATTGCACCAGGTCAAGAGATCCTCAGGCAATAGCTGTGGACGCTCTGGTAACACCGTGGGTGTTCCAGTCAGTGTATGTGTTCCCTCCTCTGCTTCTCATACCAAAAGTACTGAGAATTATACGGCAAAAGGGAGTAAGAACGATACTAGTGGCTCCGGATTGGCCAAGAAGAACTTGGTACCCGGAACTTCAAGAGATGCTCACGGAGGATCCGTGGCCTCTACCTCTAAGATGGGACCTGCTTCAGCAGGGACCGTGTCTATTCCAAGACTTACCGCGGCTGCGTTTGACGGCATGGCGGTTGAACGCCGAATTCTAAAGGAAAAAGGCATTCCGGAAGAGGTCATTCCTACACTGGTAAAGGCCAGGAAGGAGGTGACTGCACAACATTATCACCGCATTTGGAGGAAATATGTTGCGTGGTGTGAGGCCAGGAAGGCCCCCACGGAGGAATTTCAACTGGGTCGATTCCTACATTTCCTGCAAACAGGATTGTCTATGGGCCTCAAATTGGGGTCCATTAAGGTTCAAATTTCGGCCCTGTCGATTTTCTTCCAGAAAGAATTGGCTTCAGTTCCTGAAGTCCAGACTTTTGTAAAAGGAGTACTACATATACAGCCCCCGGTTGTGCCCCCAGTGGCACCGTGGGATCTTAATGTAGTCTTGGATTTTCTCAAATCCCATTGGTTTGAGCCGCTCAAATAGGTGGAGATGAAGTATCTTACATGGAAAGTAACCATGCTACTGGCCCTGGCTTCAGCCAGGAGAGTATCAGAATTGGCGGCTTTATCATATAAGAGCCCATATCTGATTTTCCATACGGACAGGGCAGAACTGCGGACGCGTCCTCATTTTCTGCCTAAGGTGGTGTCAGCGTTTCACCTGAACCAGCCTATTGTGGTGCCTGCAGCTACTAACGAGTTGGAGGATTCCAAGTTGTTGGACGTGGTCCGGGCATTGAAAATATATATTTCAAGAACGGCTGGAGTCAGAAAGTCTGACTCACTGCTTATATTGTATGCACCCAACAAGATGGGTGCTCCTGCTTCTAAGCAGACGATTGCTCGTTGGATTTGTAGCACAATTCAACTTGCACATTCTGTGGCAGGCTTGCCACAACCTAAATCTGTCAAGGCCCATTCCACAAGGAAAGTGGGCTCATCCTGGGCGGCTGCCCGGGGAGTCTCGGCATTACAACTCTGCCGAGCTGCTACTTGGTCAGGGGCAAACACGTTTGCAAAATTCTACAAATTTGATACCCTGGCTGAGGAGGACCTTGAGTTCTCTCATTCGGTGCTGCAGAGTCATCCGCACTCTCCCGCCCGTTTGGGAGCTTTGGTATAATCCCCATGGTCCTGACGGAGTCCCCAGCATCCACTTAGGACGTTAGAGAAAATAAGAATTTACTTACCGATAATTCTATTTCTCGTAGTCCGTAGTGGATGCTGGGCGCCCATCCCAAGTGCGGATTGTCTGCAATACTTGTACATAGTTATTGTTACAAAAAAATCGGGTTGTTATTTGTTGTGAGCCGTCTGTTCAGAGGCTCCTACGTTTTGTCATACTGTTAACTGGGTTCAGATCACAAGTTATACGGTGTGATTGGTGTGGCTGGTATGAGTCTTACCCGGGGTTCAATATCCTTCCTTATTGTGTACGCTCGTCCGGGCACAGTACCTAACTGAGGCTTGGAGGAGGGTCATAGGGGGAGGAGCCAGTACACACCATGTGATCCTAAAAGCTTACTTTTTTGTGCCCTGTCTCCTGCGGAGCCGCTATTCCCCATGGTCCTGACGGAGTCCCCAGCATCCACTACGGACTACGAGAAATAGAATTATCGGTAAGTAAATTTTTATTTTTATCAACTTATTCTTTTTATACTACTGTTCAATGTTGTATTCTCTATGCTTTAATATTCATAATTTTTTTTTTAGAAATATTATTTGAAATACATTGTTCATGCATTTGAGTTTGTATATTACATTACATATATTGCACAATAAAACATACAAATTTCTGCACTTCAAATAGAACTGCGCTTCCAAAGAGAAGAATAATTTTCCTGTCTTTCTGAAGGAAATACTCTCCTTACAATAAAATCTGGTCTACCACAAGAACCTCTGTATTCCAAGAAGCATACACAGATGTTTGGGAGAAAAGTTCAAGGTGACAATGTCATTAAATGTGGTCAGCTGACTGTAAATCACCAACTTTTATTCAGCAGCCGTTACAAATCATTGATTGTGATCTTTAGCAACGAGCTGTGAACTTTAGAATTTTAACAGTGTTCTATTATACCCCCATTAGAAACAGGTCATAGAGAATTGAATTATTCTCCCTTCCTTTTCCCAGGTTTGTGTTCTTAGATTTCATGCACCTCATCTGCATTCCCACTATTCCTATCCCAACCACAGTATTCCTCCGTATTTTAATGTCTTGGTGCTACCAACGGTTGCATCTTTTTTTCTTGTTTGCTATCTGGTATTTTGTCTTCTTTTATTGTACAATTTACACCTACTGTGTCCATCCAAAACTTCCAAGAATCTGTTTCACTATCCTGTGTTGCTTTATGGGAGCTATAGACAAAAGTCTAATTTCTACTTTGCAAACAGAAAAATATACAACTTTCGCTCAGCTGTAGTTTAATGAAATGATGTATAGATCTAATCCTCATGGTAGATGCTTGGTTTAATAAACAGTAAAGTAAGAAAGGGGAAGAGGCAGAGGAAAAGGTAGCTTTTTATTTTTAAAATGTTACATCAACTGTTGCCTTGTTTATACAACTCAAGCATGGCCGGTTGTAGACCTTGTGGCGCCCAAGGCGAAAGTTTCCTTTGACGCCCCGCCCCCCATAACAGGTAAAACAGGGTTAGTGCATGCCAAACAATGATGTGTGGTGGGGTGAGGCAGGTGAGGCAGAGCCTTTCCTGTCATACTAACGTTTGTACCAGAGTTTTGATTGTATAAAGTATATGAAAAATACAAAGAATTTGTTTGAAATATCTTCTTTGCATTATTCTAATAATTTTTATAGCCAAAACTCAACAGTAGAACTGACCTTTTCTGCACTACTCAGATCAAAACTCACCAAATTTCCAGAAGTTTATACTGCTGCACCTGTGTATCATGCCCAGATGTACCCTTTGGCTCATTTATTGCATTTAAATCTGGCTCTTGTGCTAGCCAGTGCCTCCTGAGCTGTTTAGCTTACCGCACATTCCTGGTGCCAAAGGCGCGCGTAAAAAATAGGGGCGTGGCTTCATAAGGAAGGGGCATGGCCCCTGTAGTTGTGCCCCCTGTAGATTTGCCCCCAGTAGATGTACCCCCAGTAGTTATGCCCCCAGTAGACCTCTAGTATGTCCTCTAGTGTCTGTCTGAAAATGGAGCCGCCTGCAGCTGCTCCGGCTGAAGGGTGCCCACACTGCCCACGGCGCTTGCTGCAGCCGGAGGGCGGGATGTGGGGTGCGGGTGGGCAACGGGTGACTGCGGCCGCACCTGGGGTTCGCAGTGCCCCGGGCGCCCACCCTGCTTGCCCATGCCTAGATCCGCTCCTGAACTTAAGGCCCATACACACTTGCTGAGAAAATGAGCGACATCGCAAATTTTTCCTCTTCCTGAGCGATGTCGCTCATTTTCTCGGCAAGTTTGTATGCCAATGTTAGAGACCTGGCGGGCGGGGCGAGATGCTGCCGGTGTGCGCGAGCGCGAGCACTCACCGCGCCTGCCGCTGACTCTTACCTTTGGGTCAGTGACTGTCCCGGAGCCTTCGGGTCGGTGATGGTCCCGGATTCACGCTCTCTGTCGGCTGCACTCCTGTCTGAAAGACAAATACAGCTGCGCTGAGCCTCTGGACAGGGGACGGGGGAAGGTAAATCGGGCCGACGCATGCCGGACTAAAGGATGGTCATCATTGGCACTTGTGGCCTCAGACTGGTTACACCCATGTGCGAGGCACGGTGGGTGCAACCTGGACGGAAACGCCCAACGTAGCAGGGGGAGGAGAGGGGAAGGGGTCACGTACGACACAGCAACTGACTCAACACAGATTATCCTTACCGGGTATATGCCTGTCCCCTTGATAGCCGGAGGTCTTGGTCTCAGCACCTGGAACAAACTTCGAACAACAACAACCCCGAAGCGATACCCTACTTTCAACGAGAACCTACCGGTGGAAGGCCCGTGAGCAGTCACGAGCAATGCACATCGCAATATAAATGGTACACGACCGCGCGCAATGGAAGCGCATCAGCAAGACAATGTGGAACAGTGGGTGAAGAGGTGAATGATGTACAATAATAATAAACACAGTGGTGCGATAAGAAACAATGCGCTGAAACAATGGTGGGCCTGACGCCCTGTGCGGCTCAGGCCTTGGGCCTGCCTAACTGGGTGAACACGATGGGGGCCTAGCGCCCTCTGCGGCTCAGGCCTTGGGCCTGCCTAACTGGGTAAGGACAACAATGGGGCCTAGCGCCCTCTGCGGCTCAGGCCTTGGGCCTGCCTAACTGGGTGAACACAACAATGGGGTCTTGCGCCCTCTGCGGCTCAGGCCTTGGGCCTGCCTAACTGGGTGAACACAACAATGGGGGCCTAGCGCCCTCTGCGGCTCAGGCCTTGGGCCTGCCTAACTGGGTAAGAACAACAATGGGGCCTCGGCCTAGCACCGGCGTTGGTGGTGCAGTGGGGACCGGGCCGGAAACAGTGCCACCTGTGGAAGCAAAAAGGGGGGCCTCACTGAGGGCTTACCTGGACCTGCTTCGTCTGGATCTCCGACTGCAGTCTCGGGGTCTCCGCAAGGCCGCTTCCGCTGACCGCGCCGCCGTCCGTGTCCCGCGATGCCGCTCGCCATCCATCTCTGCCTTCTTCCGGCCATGGGCGGGCATCTTAAAGCCCCACCGCGCGGCCTTCTGGGATGGGTGACGCGGCAGGTCCTCATTGGCCCGCCGCGTCGCCCAGTGATGACGCGCCACAGCACGTGGGCGCGCCCGTTGATGCGGCGGTGGGGGTGGGAGGCTCTGGCACGGCAGAGGGGGATGGAGGGGGTCGCGCCAGGGTGCCCACACCGCCAGCGACGATCAATGAGCTGCCCCGAGGGTCGGCAACAATCGTCGCTGTCGGCAGTGCATGCATTCTCTATCTGGACTGTCGTCCAGGTGCTTCATGCACGGCCGGCTGCTGCATGATGTTACTGAGCGATATGAGCGGTCATATCGCTCAGCGTGTATGGGCGGTCGCCAACCACACGGCCCGGGAGGGGAAACACTAGATGACTTTGCTCATAGAGCGACGTCATCTAGTGTGTATGAACCTTTAGTTACTTTTGTGTTGATATTGTATGCAAAGTGTTTTCTAAACATCAGTTCTATCAACTATTTCATGGACTGTCACTGTTGCTATGGGAACAGGGCTTATATTGTTTAACTCCTAGAGGAGTTCAGTACCCACTGCTAGGGTAAGTGATAGCAGTAAAGCATTTTCACTAATGGTGTCAAAGTCAGAAAAATATCTCTATGCACGTTGCCATATTTGCACCGCACACTGGTCTGCGCTGCGCATGCGTACGCTCTCCCGTGAAGGCGCATACCCGCTATAGCGTGCACCCGCGGGCGCACGGTATGCGTATTTACGGTAGAGTTTATGTAATCGTAGCGTGCGACTCATTCGTTACATATTTTCAGTAATAATGTAGTTTGTAGATCATGGTCCCTTTGATAGATTCTGAAAGTTTGGTTAATATAGAATGTCCCTGAGCTGAGGAATCCCTCTTTGTATCGTAGGAAGGGTCTAACAGGAGTCATGCAGTAGTGTTTGGTACCCATCGGAAGAGTATTTAAATAGCAATATTCCGGTGTTGGTTTGGAGCGTATTAATCGCTCGTGCGAATAGTTATGGACATAAGAAGTTTATGTCCATTTCTACTATTTACTCATACTCAGGTATGCGGCGGGAAACCTAGTTCCCCACCCACCTGAGCTGTTTGAAATCGTCACAGCCCACCTGTATGAATCAACCTATGACCTTTTGTTATGATGCAGGGCCGAATTCCGACGTCCAATGGACAATGGGATTGTAGGGACTGTAAGATTGCATTGTGTGTGGGGCATAAATAGGCAGGCCGACCACATCCAGCTCTCACTCTTCAACGGTTCTCATTGCTGAAAATCGGGTGCTGGATGTCCAGGCGCATGCGATCGTTTACCCTTGTGCGTAAGTTTCTCTCCGTAATCATTGTCTTTCTGTGAGCCATTTCTCTCATATTTATATCTCTCTCTCTCTCTCCCTTCTCCTTCTCTCGTATCTCCCATTGACTAGTATTGTATTGTATTAGATCAGCATAGTATTGTATTGTGTTTCTTGTATAGTTATTTGGTTAGGAAGTCTCTGTTATATTGTAGTGTATCATTTGTACTGTGATTCTTTTTGCAAGTATAATAGTTATAATACAGATAATAGGCTTTGGACCCTAAACCAGTATCTGTGTATTTTCTCATAGTTTTAAGTGTTCACTTGAGCGTCGGTGACGCTCAAGCAGCTTTGTAGTTAGTCAGGTTACACAAGGTTGCACTTACACCCTGTATTCACATTAAGGTATTCTGTGTATTTCATTAATAATAGGTTTAGACATAAAGGTATAGCGTTGTGAGCGTCTGCGCCGCTGGTGATCTCCTCGTGGTCTCGAGCGTCCGCTACGCCATAGCGAATCATTACGTTAGTCATAGCCAACAGAGTGCTTGTCTGTGATCTCTGGGCCGTGAGCGAACGTGACGCTTGAGCGTCTCGCCTACGGCTGAGCGATCGTTACGCAACTTGCGTACCCTTACGGTACTTCTTAAGTAAACAGCGTACAGTGTTCTTAGACCTCATAAAGGGTTGTATATACAAAAGAATTTAGCATTGTCAATTGGCGGCTCGTCCTGTCCTTCACATATCTGCACTAGGTAGATCAGCAGACATTATCCCTCAGCAAAGGGCGGGAGGTTGTCTCGTAGTGCTGACGGGATAAGCGTCTGCTTCGCTTAGATAACGAGTGCTGAAGGAATCCGGGAACCGGAGGTAAGAACAAAACGCTTGTGTTTTTTTTTTTTTTTTTTAAACTGTTTATTTTTCTTCTGTCTTGCGTATATACGCACGCATACATATATATATCTGCACTTCTTTTCCATCTGTGTATTTCATTTGTCGTATATCACCATCCTGTCTGCCAGTTTTTATAGTTGATAGAAAAGTGCTAAAAGAGACTTGCTGTTATTTCATAGTTTAAGGATAGAGGTAATAGTTAAAAGTGTAGACAAACACACAGGTTTGCCTGGGAGATAAGGCAAAGCCAGTGGGGTACGCGGTAGATGATCAGGGATCGTTTACATTGATAAAAGTATATTGTGTTACGGTGGATCTTTGTTTTGCGTACACGTGTCTCTAACAAAGACTAGCGTACGCAATCCAAAGGCCGACGCACGCAGCGTTCATTACGCAACGTAGCGTCCGGTTACGCCCACGTAGCTCAAGTCACGATATGTTGATTTTTAACGCAACGTGATAAGTAACGCACAGCGGTAAATAGCGCAACAGGCGGTAAATAACGCAAGTCTATTTTTGGAAATCCAAAAATTTAAATTAACAGATCCTGCTCCTAATTGGTAACACAGCTGGGCTGAAGAAAATTTTCTGCGCAGAAATAGAAATAGAAACAAAAGTGTACATATGATGAGTGAGTGTTTTTACAATTTTAAAGGTTGAACCACAAGAAAAGTCGAGTACTCGTGAGGTACATGCGTGTAAGTGACGTGCACGGTGGCTAGGGAGGCATCTCTGGTTAAATACAATTTTGAGCATTAGAGTATAGCAGACCAGGAGGTCATACTGTAACAAGACCAGGAGGTCATAACAGACCAGGAGGTCCAGGTACAGCCGACAAGGAAGTCCGCTATACAGTTCACAGGCACAACACCGAAAAGGGTTGGTGCAACACCCATATAGGCCATATAAGCTCTGGCTGAAGGAATTCGCAGTCGTAAGTTTCGATTCCATTGGTCTTTCCGTACATAAGCTTAGTTGTTTGTGTACTGAACGACTGGACCGCACGTAAGTGTGTGCAGTAGTTAGTAATCTGACCTAATACCATTAGAGTAAAGGGGTCACAAACGCTATCTGTACACTCTAACGTGATTTGTGTAATTTTTTTTATTTTAAGGGAAGTTCGCTGCTCACTCAGGAACTATCCAGCAACCAATAGTTACTGGAAAGAGTAAGTGTTCTTCGGATAACCCTCACAGGTTCCAGTAAATAGAGGTTCAGGTCGCAGGGGCCCTAGGTCGAGTACGCCAGCACCATATCGGTGTGATCAGGTCGTATAGGTCGGCGTGGGCGAGTGAGTGGGGTACTCGGTAAACCGCCACCGTCAGCCTATTGTTGGCATTTGGTTTTTCGTAAAGGGTTGGCTAAATAAAGCAACACTTTCGAACTATGGGGGCCACTTGTTCAGGTAGGGGGCGATCAACCTCGGTTCGGGTTGATTCAGTGGTCCGGCCAATTGGGTCGGCCAGGTATATCATGTGTGAGAAATATGGAAGTCACACAGAAACTTTATGTGATGAATGGGAGAGAATGACTGTGCATGACGGGGAGAAATTCCCAAGAATAGGGAGCTTCAGCTCAGAAGTGTTACAAAATTTAAGGAGGAGGATATGTCTCATAAAATCAACAAAGAGACGAATTCAGCATTATGATTATTTACAGTTGTGGCAACAGGAAGGTGAGATACAGAGAGGTTTGGCTCAGGCGGCGGGATCTGGCACTAACAGAAAATTAATTGCCACGGCCCCGCCGCCACCATATATATCAGGAGAGAAGTTGATTACGGAGAAAGACGCACTAAGGTGTAACACAAAATCACTTAGTAACTGTGTAAATGTTAATGATAATGTTAACTCATTAACCCATGCAAGTATTAACCCGTGCAAGTTGTACCCTGTTTTGAACTTTCCTCAGGAGTGTGATCAAGAGGACGAATCGGCAACGATTTCAGCGCTCTCTCTAGCAGCCACCATAGCAGAGACCACAGTAGGCACAGCTCCACCCACGAGATTAGTAAAGGTCCCTAGCGGAGGGATAGGTGAGGTCGTATCAACTGGTAAGTACGGCACCATGCATTATGCTGAAACTATTTCACCACAGCCTGTAGAATCTACACAGAATGAGGTTGTTAGAATCACACCTGTTAGAGTAATAGCAGTACCAAATGGGAAAACAGACGCATCAGGAGCCACTCCCATTAGGAACATCGCCATGTACACTCCATTTTCCCGAATGGAATTAAGGACCATAGTGTCTGAATTTCCTGACCCTAGAAAAGACTTAGTTGCCAGTCAAAAATACATCAGAGACTTAGGTAACACTGTAGAGCCCAACAACAAAGACTGGCAGATATTGCTGAGAGCGTGTTTACCCTCAAATGTCGACGCAACTCAATTTTTAGCTGATTGCGGACTAGATCATGATGTACCTCTTACAGATGTGTACAACCAAGATAATGTGAAAAGAATAAACTTGCAGCTAAAAGAGTATTTCCCAGCAGTAGCTAAATGGAATAAGATATTCTCCATTAAACAGAAGGAGTCAGAGACAGCTGCAGAGTATTTTCACAGAGCATTATTAGAAATGGCAAAATACACAGGTATAGAGGACATTAAAACAGACACAAACCATCGGGAAGTAGCAGTATCGGTACTGATGGATGGTTTAAAAGAGTCATTGAAGACTAGGGTACAGACCACGCAACCTTGTTGGCGAGGTCTGTCTGTGGCTACTTTGAGAGAGGCTGCTATTGATCACGACAGAAACATCACTAGACACAGGGAACAACAAGGTGACAAATTAATGTCAGTAAGTATACAGGCTCTGACCACAAGGCAGCCTTTGTTTGTATCACCAAATCCTGTGGGTAAGTCAAGTATGGTTACTTGTTATTCTTGTCACAAACAGGGACACATGGCACGAGATTGTAGAGTAAAGAATCCACGAAACTCATACCAAACCCCTAGACAACGACACGACACACGACATTGGGAGCAAGGTCCGCAGAAACGGAGTTATGAGCCACATACAGGGGAAACAAAAAGATATCCCCCAAACAGAGACTGGCATGCCTCTGGTAGTTCCCAACTATCTCCCTCACAAGTAGTTGCTGCCAGCGGGATTCAGGGAGGTCACCATACCCAATAGGGGTGTGGCCATACCTGTAATCTGCAGCCAGTAAAATTAATTGCCAACCTTGAAAGTGAACCCGAGGTCGCAATCAATGTAACTGGTAAAACTTTAAACTTTCTTGTAGACACAGGGGCGGCCAAGTCAGTGATAAATTCGACAGTGGGCATGAGAACCACTGGTAGGACAATTCCAGCCATGGGAGTAACAGGAGTAGTCCAGCACTACCCTGTTAGCAAACCAGCCGAGATTACAATAGGGCCTTTGCATACCAAGCATTCCTTTTTGCTGGCTGCATCGGCACCAACCAATCTCCTGGGAAGAGACTTACTGTGTAAAATGGGGTGCGTCATTTATTGTACTCCTGAAGGTGTATTCTTGGACATACCTGAGAAACACGCTCAGGAAGTGCGAGACATGTTAGACTCCCCATCAAAATTAACGTCACATACCATTATGACAAATAGGAATCCATCCCAAATAGAAGAGATGACATCTCAGATACCAGAGTCACTTTGGACAAAAGACGGACAGGACACTGGATTAATGGCAAACGTAGCTCCAGTAGTGGTACAAGTAAAAGATGGTAGGATAGCTCCAAAAATCCCACAATATCCTCTGAAGCCAGAGGTGGAGTTAGGAGTTTACCCAGTAATAGAGCGCTTGCTACAACAGGGCATTCTAGTAAGAACGTCCAGCACTGCCAATAGTCCCATCTTCCCTGTTAAGAAGAGTGGGGGGAGGGGTTACAGGCTAGTGCAGGATCTAAGGGGGATTAACAAAATAGTTGAGAGTCAGTTCCCCGTAGTGCCAAATCCAGCTGTCATCCTAATGCAAATCCCTCCCACTGCCAAATTTTTCACTGTTATTGACCTCTGCTCCGCTTTCTTTTCGGTACCTCTGCACCCTGACAGCCAATATTTGTTTGCATTCACATACAGAGGAGTCCAATACACATGGACTCGGTTGCCCCAAGGTTTCATAGATAGTCCAAGTATATTTTCTCAGGCTTTGCATGATTGTTTACAGTCTTTCCAACCAGACAGTGGATCAGTATTGATACAGTATGTGGACGATTTATTACTGTGTTCAGATTCACTGGAAGCATCTCTGAAGGATACGAAACAGCTCCTGTTTCATCTTTCAGACACCGGACACAAGGTGTCCAAAGACAAGTTGCAATTATGCCAAACTAAGGTAAAATATTTGGGACACTGTCTAACACAAGGACTGAGACACCTGACCGCTGATAGAATCCAAGCAATTAGAGACATGACACTGCCACAAACCCAGCAACAGATCAGGACGTTTTTAGGAATGTGTGGGTATTGCCGTAATTGGATCCCAGGGTTTTCCATATTGGCGTTACCTTTGCAGGAAATGGTCTCCTCAAACAAACCTGATAGGATCTCGCATACAGACGAATCCGAAACAGCATTTGAGAGACTCAAACAGTGCCTAACGCAGGCGCCAGCACTAGGTATGCCAGACTATGGGAAACCCTTTGAACTATACGGAACAGAAAGTGCTGGTTGCGCAGCAGGTGTACTAACCCAAAAACACGGTGATGCCAGCAGGCCAGTTGCATACTACAGCGCCCAGCTAGACACGGTAGCGCGATCCCTCCCCACATGCTTGCGAAGCGTTGCTGCGATAGCATTGCTAGTGACAAAAAGCGAAGACGTCGTGCTAGGCCACAACCTCACAATCCATACGCCACATGCAGTATCAGCCTTATTGAATTCTGCCCAAACCAGACACGTCTCATCAGCGAGGTTTACAAGATGGGAATTGGCACTAATGGCCCCCGTAAACATCACCATAAGGAGATGCAGTGCATTAAATCCTGCAACATATCTCCCAGGTGTGCCTGGTCAGGCACAAAGGGTGGAAGGTGAGAGTGCTGGGGAAGGAGGATTCAATACAAAGGAAGATACACATGATTGTATGGAATATTTGACCCAAAATTTTACCGCAAGGCCTGACATCAGTGACAACCCACTGGAAGATGCAGAACTCACGTTCTACACGGACGGTAGTTGTCACAGACAGTCAGACTCGGGAGACTTGTGTACTGGATACGCAGTCGTAGATGACCAAGACACCATAGAAGCGGAAACGCTAGGCCCACCTCACTCAGCCCAGGTTGCTGAACTGGTCGCCCTAACCAGAGCATGTGAATTGGCTAAGGGTAAGTCAGCCAATATCTACACCGATTCTAGATACGCATTCGGGGTAGTCCATGATTTCGGAGCCCTATGGCGTCTCAGAAACTTCATGACGGCCGCTGGTACACCGGTAGCGCATGCAACTCACATAAAAAGGCTTCTAACAGCGATACAGGAACCCGACAGAGTGGCTGTTATCAAATGTAAAGCACATACATATAGCCAAGACCCGGTATCACTTGGTAACAGCCGAGCAGACGAAGCTGCTAAGTTAGCAGCTGCTACCCCCATACAGACAGACACCACACAACTGATGGTATTTAATACCATCAACACACAGAAGTTGTGTGAGATGCAGAATTTGTGTTCCACACAGGAAAAGGCAGTCTGGAAGGCAAAGGGATATGGCCAGGAGTCCTCAGGGCTCTGGACGGATGGACATGGTAAACCAGTGGCCCCCAGGACATACCTTCCATGTCTGGCTGAAGCAGCTCACGGGCTGACTCATCTAGGCAAGGAGGGGATGTGCAAATTGGTAAGAGCATACTGGTGCGCCCCAGGATTCTCCTCTCATGCGGGTAAAAGAGCAATGTCATGCCTTACCTGTCTGAGAAAGAATATTGGAAAAGCAATACCTACAGAACCATCCCATATCCCACCTGCCGGCGGCCCTTTCCAGGTAATACAAATTGACTTCATTCAATTACCCCCATGTCGAAATTTGAAATATGTACTTGTTTGTATAGATGTTTTCTCGAATTGGGTCGAAGCATTTCCAGCAGCTACAAATACCGCTATGTTTACAGCTAAGAAAATTGTGCAGGAATTTGTATGTAGATATGGTATCCCTAGAATCATTGAAAGTGATAGGGGTACCCATTTTACCGGTGATGTCTTTCAAGGAATGTGTAAATTAATGGGTATTGATAGCAAGCTACACACTCCGTACCGTCCACAGGCGAGTGCGAAGGTCGAAAGAGTGAACAGCACTATTAAAAATAAATTGAGTAAAGTGATGGCAGAGACAGGATTGACATGGCCAGAAGCTTTACCCATTGTATTGTACAGTATCAGAACCACTCCCAGGTCCCCTCTTAATCTGTCCCCTTTTGAAATCTTGTTTGGTCGACAACCGCATGTCATGATTAACCCTCAGGATGATTTGAAATGTAACAATGAAGTAACTGTAAAGTACTTGATTAACATGAGTAAACAGTTGAGGAATCAAAATGATAATCTGAAGTTTGTGATTCCTGATTTACCAGATAGTAATTGTCATGACATTGAACCTGGGGATTATGTAATGATACGAAATTTTCTACGCTCAGGTTGTCTTATTGATAGATGGGAAGGACCATACCAGGTCTTATTGACTAGCACCACAGCATTGAAGGTTGCTGAGAGAGAGACTTGGGTCCATTCATCCCACTGCAAAAAGGTTGCTGATCCAGAGAAGTCCCGTGATAAGGAACAGACGGTAGAGGTTGTATCACTGGAGTGTCTGTTCCAGGAGGACTGAGGCGGCACCTGAGCCTTGAAGACCGAAAGCAGTTGTTGACCCCCTTCTCCCTTTTATTGTTTTCTCCACTTCCCATCCCCCTCTCCCTTAAAAATTTCTTTTTCCCCCTTCTCATTCTTCTCTATTTCCTCCTCAAAGATGGACTTGCCCCAAGAGACTGTGATCCGGATTTTGATGTTAACCATGATGTTGACCAGAGCAGTCTGTTCCGGCGAGAGTACCATAGAGGTCGAGAGAGGTTCTGGAATGGGTTCCGATTATGATGATGGAGGCGCAGTTTTCCAAGATCAACCAAGCCAACAAGCAAAGGCGAGTATCAGAAAACGATCCGATAGAAGAAATTGTGATGGATTGTTAGCTGAAGAAAACTGTATCTGTAGGCTCTGTGACAATTTGATTGAGGATGGGTGCATAAAGAAATGCCAATCCAGTTTTAATATCCATATGGACCGGCATCCATTGAGTGACTATCACTCCTTAGTGGGTAACGTATTAAACCAAACAGATTGTTGGGTATGCTCTCAAGTACCTCAAGGTCATAGCAAATCAGGGCTAGTGCCATTTCCTTTAACGTTAGGGGAGGTACTTGAGCTAAGTGGTGGGAGACCGGTGGACCGGAGGTTTAACATCTCCAGCCCTCCTAGTTTGAAGCTCCACCAATACCATGTGGATAGGTCCCTCTTATGTTTTAATATCTCCAATCCCCGTAAGCCGGGAAATTGGGAAGTGTCATGGAGCAACCTTACCATGACCTTTTCACACAGAGCAGATAGAATGCCTACAGATACAGAGCTTGTACGCCACATAGCCAGTAGAGGAAAATCTTTCCGGTATCGATATACCTTAGGAAATAGGATTACTAGAGTTGGAGAAGTATCACCAGGATACTGTGCACATATCGTACAAACCGATACGTGCATTAAGCAGATGGAAGAATTAGGGTCAGGAGAATTCACCTGGAAGGTGTGTAATATGGTAATGTCCTTCTCTGTCCCATATGTTCTCCCCGATGATGCATATTTCATATGCGGGAGAAAGGCGTACAAGTGGCTTGCCCCAAACTCTGAAGGATTGTGTTATATTGGAAAAGTATTGCCTGAAGTGATGACTGTTACACATGACAAAATGAAGGACATACACCGTGGTGCCCAAGCTCCTTATACTCACACTCATTACGAGCACCGAGTTAAAAGACAACTGTCAGAAAGGTTAGAGCACCCGGCCTCTGATCTTATCCATGAATCCACCGGGATTCAGGTTCTGGTAGCGTTAGATTTCACTCGCACCGCTCGAGGAGTGATGAATTATAGATACATTTCCGCACTCGACAATTTGTTAGATAATATCACTGAAATGTATGATGACACATTCAGATACACTGGAAGAGAACTTCAAGCTTATAAAACAGAACTAGTTCAGCATAGGATGGTTCTTAATTATCTTACAGCAGTAACAGGCGGATATTGTGTTACATTGGCAACACAGTACGGCATAAAGTGTTGCACGTATATCACCAATAGCACCGAGGATCCGGTAGAGGTCATAGACCAAAAGATGGACGATATTCTCCAATTGAAGTGGGAATTTCGTCGAAAACACAATCTCACCCTTGCTGCTGTAGGTAATGAGCTGACTAGTTGGGTGTCATGGTTGAACCCGCGAAATTGGTTCTCCGGTTTAGGAGACTGGGCTCAAGGAGTCATAATGGATGTTGGAAAGTTCCTCCTATGTATCTTAGGTGTTGTTATATCTATTGGATTGATATTTAGATGCGGGCAGGCTTTAATGAGGTGCAAACAAAGTACAAAAGTGATGAGCTTGAGGAGTGAGGAAACTGTAATTAACCTGGATTTGATTTATGACCCAATGATAGAAACCAGAATGTGATGAAAATGCGATTATACGGTCCGTTTCTTTCACCTGTTTTTCTGCTTTTCTCCAAGATACAAAGACCCCCTTGGACGAGGAAGTTGACGAGACACTATACAGACAACAGACAAGCACCAAAGATGAAGTTTTGACAACCTATGATATGGACACTTGATGAACTTTGCCATGGATCCCCAGTTTCCCTAGTATTTTTAAACTCACGCTAGCCCAACATTTTTGTAAATCTGATGGCACTGACAAAGCTATTTGCTCATGCCCAAGGAGCAATACAGCGCAAAGAAGACGACTCTCAACAGATACCGAACAAAACTTCAACAACAGATGTACATTTCCCTGACATAGAATACCACCGCATCTACCGTAATTATGTCTTTTCTTCATTTCTACAACCCTCAGGTAATGACACACATAGTCGATAGGGAATACAGGCACAGATATCAGCAACCACATACTTCCCCCATTCATGTATCATCAACTAAAATGTGCATCCCCATTTTGTTACAACTGAAAGCCGAAATGAGCTCGGTAAAGTTTGACAGCCCATCCACAGACCTGTACCATGGGATAAGAAGGAATTCAAATGTATACTTCGCAATACCTCGAAGCTTGATTTACCACACGTACGGCACGATGATACATGACCCTCCAAACATGGACTCATACACACATGCTTCTGCTTTCTCACTAGGTCATACCCTCTTCACACCTACTCCTCTCTTCTTCCTCACCCAACCATGGAAATGAATTAACCCCTGACATATATTTTTCTCCTTTTGAAATGTTTTCAGGAGGTGGCAGTTATTATTGACTGCCAAAGGGTGGACTGTCAAAGTCAGAAAAATATCTCTATGCACGTTGCCATATTTGCACCGCACACTGGTCTGCGCTGCGCATGCGTACGCTCTCCCGTGAAGGCGCATACCCGCAATAGCGTGCACCCGCGGGCGCACGGTATGCGTATTTACGGTAGAGTTTATGTAATCGTAGCGTGCGACTCATTCGTTACATATTTTCAGTAATAATGTAGTTTGTAGATCATGGTCCCTTTGATAGATTCTGAAAGTTTGGTTAATATAGAATGTCCCTGAGCTGAGGAATCCCTCTTTGTATCGTAGGAAGGGTCTAACAGGAGTCATGCAGTAGTGTTTGGTACCCATCGGAAGAGTATTTAAATAGCAATATTCCGGTGTTGGTTTGGAGCGTATTAATCGCTCGTGCGAATAGTTATGGACATAAGAAGTTTATGTCCATTTCTACTATTTACTCATACTCAGGTATGCGGCGGGAAACCTAGTTCCCCACCCACCTGAGCTGTTTGAAATCGACACAGCCCACCTGTATGAATCAACCTATAACCTTTTGTTATGATGCAGGGCCGAATTCCGACGTCCAATGGACAATGGGATTGTAGGGACTGTAAGATTGCATTGTGTGTGGGGCATAAATAGGCAGGCCGACCACATCCAGCTCTCACTCTTCAACGGTTCTCATTGCTGAAAATTGGGTGCTGGATGTCCAGGCGCATGCGATCGTTTACCCTTGTGCGTAAGTTTCTCTCCGTAATCATTGTCTTTCTGTGAGCCATTTCTCTCATATTTATATCTCTCTCTCTCTCTCCCTTCTCCTTCTCTCGTATCTCCCATTGACTAGTATTGTATTGTATTAGATCAGCATAGTATTGTATTGTGTTTCTTGTATAGTTATTTGGTTAGGAAGTCTCTGTTATATTGTAGTGTATCATTTGTACTGTGATTCTTTTTGCAAGTATAATAGTTATAATACAGATAATAGGCTTTGGACCCTAAACCAGTATCTGTGTATTTTCTCATAGTTTTAAGTGTTCACTTGAGCGTCGGTGACGCTCAAGCAGCTTTGTAGTTAGTCAGGTTACACAAGGTTGCACTTACACCCTGTATTCACATTAAGGTATTCTGTGTATTTCATTAATAATAGGTTTAGACATAAAGGTATAGCGTTGTGAGCGTCTGCGCCGCTGGTGATCTCCTCGTGGTCTCGAGCGTCCGCTACGCCATAGCGAATCATTACGTTAGTCATAGCCAACAGAGTGCTTGTCTGTGATCTCTGGGCCGTGAGCGAACGTGACGCTTGAGCGTCTCGCCTACGGCTGAGCGATCGTTACGCAACTTGCGTACCCTTACGGTACTTCTTAAGTAAACAGCGTACAGTGTTCTTAGACCTCATAAAGGGTTGTATATACAAAAGAATTTAGCATTGTCAATGGAATAAATCCAAAGAGTACCGTAAGACATTGCTCGCCAAAAACTACCATCCAAAACAGCCCAATTGTAAACACATTTATTTGTTTGTCATATTCACCATTATTTATTAATTTATTAACATATATAGTGCACACTTATTCAGCAGCGCTTTATAGAGAATATTTGGCCATTCATATCAGTCCCTGCCCCAATGGAGCTTAATTTTTTTTATTAACACTAGGGTTAATTTTGTCAGGAGACAATTAACCTACCAGTATATTTTTGGATTGTCGGAGGAAATCAGAGTACCCGGTGGAAACCCACGTAACTATGGGGAGAATATACAAATTCAACATAGTTAGGGCTATGGTGGGAATTGAATCCATGACCTCAGTGCTGTGATACAGTAATGCTAACCATTAAACCATCCGTGCTGCCCCCATACACTAGTGTATTTATTAGTGGGAGGCTGGACACCTTCCCCAAATTTTGCAGAGGGTCCTGGTGAACCAGATGCCAATGGCAACAGTTTTAGCCAGTTGTAGTTCTGAAAACCCATACAAAGTAACTTTTCTCTGCAAAAATGCTGTTTTCAGAAAACGGACTTCCATAAAGCTTCTCTTGTTATAGAACGCCACCTTCTGGTTGTATGGAGATTTAATCTCAGAGCCCACTGGAAGTCGTTAAAGTGTACACATACTTACATATTAAATTTGCAGCATAGGATGTGGTCCTATACTGATGTGGTCTAAGCCTTCAGGGTATTAGAGGCCCATAAACCCAGCTAATAGGTTAAAGTCTCCATGCTGCACATACTTCCCACTTGTGAGTCTATCGTGTTAATGCTAATATCGATTGTGGGTTGATCATAACAAAAGGGGAGGTTGAGCTGGAGCAGCACCACACACATATATATTTGAAGGTGTTTGTGACTTTGTTTATCAATTGCTGGAGTAAGTGGCACCCTGCATATGCGCTCATCAGGAGGATAATACGCTACCTTACCCCTGGTGTGTTGAATGGCCACTGGTCCTTGTATGGAGTTCTTTAACATTTGCACCCTATACTGTTGCTTTCATTTTGTTCAAACCAATATCAAATTCAGATTAATCCATCGATTTAATATCCTCTTTGTTTGGATTGACCTTGTGGCTTGAATTTATTAACTTTTTCTTATGGAATTCATCATCCATTTGCTATAGGTGTGAATTTTATTGATTAAAATGTTTGAAGTACATCATTTTATATATATTCTTTGTGTATATTATATGTGCTTTTTTGAAGTAATAACCGTATTGCATGCTTCTGAATAAATAACAATATTTTGTATGCTTCGGAATAAATAACAATATATTTTAATTGTTCAAATTTCTGCGCTCTTTATCTGGTCTTAGCTACCTTATATTGTTTTCTTGTGTATTTGAATAATTCAGAGTTATTCATCTAGGAGCTGCATTATTGTAAAGGAGATCATTGGGTATAGTAATGGATTTATTTTGCACCTGAATATTTTGTATTTTTCATTGTTTATTATCTGCCTTATGTACTTACTCAATTGCAATCAGATTATTGTACTTACCCTAGGGGCACAGCGACCACCAGATATCCAATGTGGCGTATACTCTCCCATATACAGTATTAATCCATCATATTCTGCCAAATGATGTCACAGTCTTCCTGAACTATACAGGGAGTTCAAAACGTCCCTCCGCAGTGACTGTGTGCTGAACAAGTATAGTGCTAGCAATATGACAATGTCATAGTTTTTAAACACTTTATTTACATTAAATATACAGAATTTTGTTACATACTTATCTGTATTAAGTGTTGTCCCTCTCTGGCCTCCCACAGCTGCAGAGAAGATCTGCAGCCAAAGACAGAGCTCACTGCGGAGGGACTTTCTGAACCCCATGTATAACTATATTTTCTTCAGCTATATAAGTGAGTTACCATTTTAATTGATTTGGTGGCGTATTCCCCCTTACTTGTGTTATCTTCTTATATATATTTATATTTGTGAATTTGTGTGTCAGTTAGTTTGCAATATTGTAATTAATATTAATAAAAGCTCTTAAAACATACCTGATGGATGTTTTTACACCTACAAACTATGTATTGCTTCAGTGACTATACTGGAAGAATAGATGATGCTGTTTCTTTGCTATCGTTGTGTAGTCCCTCCTTCTTATGATAGTGTACTCATTTCTCCCATCATGCTTGCTATGATATAAAAGTTTTACATGTACTTTTTTACAGTTAACTCTATCCAGCAATCTTGAAGAAAGAGATTATGTAGTTTACAGGGTCACTCACCTCCTACCTGTGCCTACTCTCTAGTAAATTTTAATGGGCATTTATAAAAAGTTGCCAACTATTTATTAATTACCAGTATTTTATATAGCGCACACATATTCCGCAATGCTTTGCAGATGTTTGCCCACTTACATCAGTCCCTGTCCCAGTGGAGCTTACAATCTATACCCCTACAACATGCAAACACACTAGGGAAACATTTTTGTCAGTAACCAATTAGCCCACCTACAAAAATATATTTTTCAAGTGTGGATGGAAACTAAAGCATCACATAATCCACGCAAGCCCATGGAAATAAACAAACTCCACACAGTCAGGGATATGGTGGCAATCAAAGCCAAGACCTCAGTGCTGTAAGACAGGAGTGCTTACCATTACACCATCTATGCTGCCCAAAATACAGTATGGCACAGTTCAATATTCATAACAAAAAAAGTGTCCCGGGGTAGAAGGAAGGGTTAGTAGAAGTGCTTTCCCTCCAGCAAAATTGCAATTCCTACCCATTATTGAGACAAGAGAAATAGCCGAAGGCTGTATATGTAAAATTTCAGTAATATTATGATTCCATGGAGAATCATATTAAGTAATATATTATATCACAAACTGTATTACTTCTCAGTGAGAGAAAAAAAAAATCTATATTTTATGAGCAAGTACGGTGTACCAGGTCCACACAGTTAATTCCTTTTAGACTATACAGCAATAACTTGGTTCTTTATGTACTTGTTACTATAGTGATATCATATGGCTCAGAAGTCAGTTACTTGTTATTCTTTCAGTCTCCATGGTAATCTGAGTCAGCATTGTGTTCTGTAAGCCTCTCTCGGAAGATCCAGTCTAGACCCATCTATACAGAAGTTCACCTGTAAAGATATTTCTTGCGCACAGAGCAGCAGAGATGACGATCTTTATACAGAAAACGCATAAAAGATTCAGCAGCTATGGAAAAGCATACAGCTGAGCTGTCTAAAACCTAAATCAATATATTGATGAGCAGAAATATGGCTTGCTGCTTGCAGGTGGTGAGCAGGTGCAGCAGTTATCAGGGAAACGTAAATGAAAGTCCAACAACTTCAACCAATACATTATTATTATTATTATTATTATTATTATTATTAATATTTTTTCACTATTTTCATTGAATTTACCACAAAAATCAGAGGGTCAACCCTTGAAATCATTACAACCTAAATTGTGACAAAAGGTAATCTGTGTAAAACATCACATTTCTGCTTGAGTTCATGTTATGAGCCGCTGTTGCGGGTCATTGTTGTTTGGTTCCCGGTCACTGCCAGGCCTACCTGACTCCGCACATTTTAAATACAGTATGCCCCTCTTGCAGTGCAGCATGGTTTTACCAATTTACTTTTTTTTTTTTTAAATTGTTCCCAATACAGAGTCAGCGTTTATATGGGTTTGATTCAGATGCCACTACAAAGCCCTTCCCTGGTGTACATCCGTGTGTCTGACTGTGTAAGGACTGAGACACCCACTGTTGTCATCTGTAGGCGACAGTGGCACTATTGAAACTTGCACCAGCCTCATGACCATACTGGTCTACTCTCCCAGAACAGCGGGAGACTCTTTAATCGTGGGTGGTACTCCTGGCTGCCACTCACTTTCCGAGTGAAGTAGGTGGTCCAGGCAGCTGTTAATGTGATTTGCGCTGAATCCGCATCATCATAGCCCACCCCTGTTTTACAATGCCAGTAATCTCTGCAGTCAGAGCCGGCCATAGGCATAGGCAAACTAGGCAATTGCCTAGGGCATCTGGTATGACTAGGGGCACAAGCAGCTTCTGCTGATTAAAATGATATGCAACATGCCTATATTCTGTGTGTAGCATTTCGTATGCAGATATAGCTACAGTCGCACACAGTATATAGGCATGCCGCATATCCTTTTAGTCAGCATAAGCTGCTTATGCATCCTAGCCACATAGCAATGTAAATCAGATGCATTTTCATAAAAAATAGGCACCCGACGTTAGCAGAGCTGCCAGTTGACTCACGTCAGGAACTATATGTGTCATTATGTGTATAAGGGCATTAATAATGTGTAACATATGTGTAAGGGGCACTATGTGTGTCATTATGTTTATAAGGACATTAATAATGTGTTTCATATGTGTAAGGGGCATTACTGTGTGGCGTAACGTATAGAAAGGGCACTACTGTGTGGCCTAATGTGAATAAAGAGCAATATGGTGTGGTGTAATGGGAATAAGGAGCAATATGGTGTGGTGTAATGAGAATAAAGAGCAATATGGTGTGGTGTAATGTGAATAAAGAGCAATTCAGTATGATGTTATGTGAATGAGGGGCACTACTGTGAGGAGTAACGTATATAAGGTAAAGTGGTACTACTGTGTGATATAATGTGAATAAGGGGCACTATCGCATGATAAATTGTGAATAAAGTTGCACTACTGTGAGGCATAATTTGAATTGGGGTACTATTGTGTGGCCATGCCCCTTGCCAGCAAAAATACATACATTTTTGGGCTGTGCACACTGTTCCTATTTAAATTACAGGGGGTAGGGGAAAAAAAAAGGACTGCTATGGGTGGGGGGTGATGGTGCTGGGAAAGGGGTGCAGGGTCAGAGGTGGAACTAACGGTGGTGCTAGGGGGCACCAGACAAAATATTGCCTAGGGCATCATATTGGTTAGGGCCGGCTCTGTCTGCAGTGTATAGCTGGGGTGGGGCCACGATGACATGATTTCCCTCCTCACCGCCCCCTCACGTACTACTTACCTTTGCTGCTGAGCCGACCTGTTGCTCCCTCCTGGAATGGGCAGCCAGAATGACCGCAAGTATGCCTATGGCAGATGCAGCTTCTCCATCTGAGAATAGCCTCACAAGTGTACAGTTGAGCTTCTGTGTACACAACCACTTTTATACAGACGACACCCCTGCAACCCTCCCAGAATACGCCCATCAGACAAACCATCTCTGTGTGTCTGTTTAGCCATCTCCCAGTCACCGCCCAGAAACACCCATCACTTTTTATGGAACATCGCATTGCGTTTGGCTCTGAATCATGTCCTTTGTTTTTTATGACATGTTCCAGCTCCATTGTATGCTGATATGGTATTCCAGACAGGTAAGTATTAATATGGGTGCAGGGTGTGTGACCGCATGGACCCAGGGGTCTGTGTGCACTGCACATACTGCACCCATTATAGATATGCCACTGCCAAACCTGTACATGATCTGGGACCATGCATCACATTCATTGGACTTTGGAGCAGAAGCAGGATTTTGGACAGGGGATTCCAAATATATAAACTAGGAACCATCCCTGGTTTCCCCAGTCCGCTCTTGGTGAAAAATACAATAGGCCTACTGAGCACAAACAAGTTTGTTATACACAACAATTTCCTGACTGTGGTGTACAAACTGCACTATGTACTGCCACTTGGGGGAGGTGTATCCAACCTTCTAAAGAGAAAAAGTGGAAAAGTTGTCAGGTTCTAGCTATCATTTATCTAGCACCATCTATAAATTGACAGATGTTGGTTGCTATGGGCAACTTCTCCACTTTACTGTATCTCTTTAAAATAATGTCCCTGACTCCAGTGTTTAATTTACATTGTAGTATAGAAAGTATTTGGGGAGAGAAGGTCAGGGCCGGCTCCAGGCACGTTTCGACACATGCGGCCGCGCAGCGCGCAACCCCCAACGGGGTGCGCAGATTTCTCACCGCCATATTGGCACTGTATTAATAATAAAATAGCCCAGGCAGACTCAGCGGCAGAGGCAGGGAGGGACCCAGATAGCCAATATGAAGGTAATGGCAGGGACAGGGCGGAGGTAATGGCAGGGACAGGGCGGAGGTAATGGCAGGGACAGGGCGGAGGTAAAAATGGCAGGGACAGGGCGGAGGTAAAAATGGCAGCGACAGGGCGGAGGTAATGGCAGGGACAAGGCGGAGGTAATGGCAGGGACAAGGCAGAGGTAATTGTAGGGACAGGGCGGAGGTAATGGCAGGGACAGGGCGGAGGTAATGGCAGGGACAGGGCGGAGGTAATGGCAGGGACAGGGCGGCGGTAAATGCAGTGACAGGGCAGAGGGAATGGCAGAGACAGGGTGGAGGTAATGGCAGGGACAGGGCAGAGGTAATGGCAGGGACAGGGCAGAGGTAATGGCAGGGACAGGGCGGAGGTGATGGCAGGGACAGGGAGGCGGTAAATGCAGTGACAGGGCGGAGGTAATGGCAGAGACAGGGTGGAGGTAATGGCAGGGACAGGGCAGAGGTAATGGCAGGGACAGGGCAGAGGTGATTGTAGGGACAGGGCGGAGGTAATGGCAGGGACAGGGCGGAGGTAATGGCAGGGACAGGGCGGAGGTAAATGCAGGGACAGGGCAGAGGTAATGGCAGGGACAGGGCAGAGGTAATGACAGGGACAGGGCGGAGGTAATTGTAGGGACAGGGCAGAGGTAATGGCAGGGACAGGGCAGAGGTAATTGCAGGGAAAGGATGGAGGTAATGGCAGGGACAGGGCAGAGGTAATGGCAGGGACAGGGCGGAGGTAATTGTAGGGACAGGGCAGAGGTAATGGCAGGGACAGGGCGGAGGTAATGGCAGGGACAGGGCGGAGGTAATTGCAATGAAAGGATGGAGGTAATGCCAAAGACAGGGCAGAGGTAATGGCAGGGACAGGGCAGAGGTAATGGCAGGGACAGGGCAGAGGTAAATGCAGTGACAGGGCGGAGGTAATGGCAGGGACAGGGCGGAGGCAATAGCAGTGACAGGGCGGAGGTAATGGCAGGGACAGGGCGGAGGTAATAGCAGGGACAGGGCAGAGGTAATGGCAGGGACAGAGCGGAGGTATTGTCAGGGACACTGCAGAGGTATTGTCAGGGACAGGGCGGAGGTAATGGCAGGGACAGGGCGGAGGTAATTACAGGGACAGGGTGGAGGTAATGGCAGGGACAGGGTGGAGGTAATGGCTAGGACAGGGGGCAGAGGTATTGGCAGGGACAGAGCGGAGGTAATGGCAGGGACAGGACGGGATGTAGTTAATATCCCGGTGGTTGGAAAACCGGCAGTCAGAATAATGATGCCAGGATCCCGACCATCGAGAATGCACCAGGGCACTGTGGATCTTTACGGGTACCTGGCCAAGGGGGAGTTTAAAGACGGGGCCCCAATGGGACGTCCGCGCCGGGCTGCTGCTTTCCCTGGCCAGGTGCGGCCAGTCGCGGCCGGGTGCTGTTGGCGCTGCTCCTTCCCTCCAGCCCAGAAATAAATGGCAGGATCGGCGGCACTGTATTAATAATAAAATAGCCCAGGCAGACTCAGCGGCAGAGGCAGGGAGGGAGCCAGATAGCCAATATGGAGGTAATGGCAGGTTTTACCTCCACCCTGTCCCTGCCATTACCTCCGCCCTGTCCCTGCCATTACCTCCATATTGGCTTTCCACGTCCCTCCCTGCCTCTGCCGCTGAATCTAGTGCCTAGGACTGGTGGGACTCTGACTTATAATTTACTGCACTACAAATAGGATGGACAGATCACCGAGGATAAATGGGACGTTTTCTATATATATTCCGGCTTGTATCCACACGTGTGATGAATTACAACTAAGTCTAGGGCATGCTGCGCTATTTCTAACACTTCTACTCTTGGCTTGAATGAACTAACATATTTATAAATTGTGTCTATGTGACTGGACGACACTGTGAGCAATAAGCAAGCGGCTAATTAATCTGTTGAAGCTTGAAAAATATCCTTGGGCTACTAACCAATTGAGTGCATGTGTTGGAATACTAACAGGGATATCGCTACATTGTTGCTAAGGTTGCAAGAAGTGAAATAACTATTCATATGATACAGTAATACAAGTATAAAGCTGCATTGTGTTGAAAAAGGCATCTGTTATATTACGGCTACATTGTGGTTACAATAAAAATAGGATTTTGGTACTTACCAGGTAAATCCTTTTCTTTGAATCCATAGGGGGCACTGGAGTACTCTTGGGATATGGACGGGCGTAGCCGAACAAGGGCACTGAATATTTAAATTTAGGACCCTCCCCCCCCTCCATATCCCCGAGTACCTCAGTGTACGACCTCAGTGTTTTTTACTGAGCGAACAGGAACGATATAGAGAGGTTGACAATGGAGAATACCTATAACATAACGGACAACACAATGTTGACCCATAACCTTACTGTCAACTAAACAGTTGACACCATAACCGATAGAACTTTATAATTTGAACCAATCGGTGAAAATGTGTTACCATAAGCTCCTTTGAGCTTAATATCAATGAAGTAAAACTTGTTACCCTAAGCTCCCTTGAGCTTAACACAACCCAGGTAAAACTGCTCTGGGTGGGCGTCCAGTGCCCCCTATGGATTCAAAGAAAAGGATTTACCTGGTAAGTACCAAAATCCTATTTTCTTTATCATCCACTAGGGGTCACTGGAGTACTCTTGGGACGTACCAAAGCTTCCCTCGTGGGCGGGAGAGCTGTTTGATACTTGTAACAGTAGGCAGCCCAAAGCTAAATGCTGATGGCGCCACCATTTATAACGTGTAAACGTGCACAAACATGGTGCACATGAAGGCTATATAGCCGCGTTTTAGACACTCCACGACCCACTGGGTCTGACATTCCCACAGAACCTGTGGCATGAGCTATTACTGACGTAGGCGATTGTAACTTAGCCTTAAAGTAAACCTGACTTGTAGTCATTATTATTACCCAACTGGATAATGTCTGCTAAGAAACTGGCTAACCCCAGTTGGCAGTATCATAGAGAACAAACAACGTATTTATATCACATACTGTTGACGTTCGGGACATATATAAACGCGTAATGCGTGTACCACATTCAGAATTCTAGAATGTGCTGTCCACACAGGAACCCCTATTGGTATATTGATGTGAAGAATACGAAAGCGTGATTCGTCCGAAGATCTGCTTTGTCATGAGAAAACTCAAATACGGTGGCTTGGAATACAAGGCACCCAAATATGAAAACAAAACCCTTGCCGAAGCCAAGGCTATAAGAAAATTGTTTTCCAAAGTGAGAAACTTAATTCCCATTTGTTGAAAGGGTTCAAAATATGAAAACTGTAAGAAATCTGAACCCCAACTTCAAGTCGCCTGGCGCTGTAGGTGGGATAAATAGAGTGTGAACTTTGATGACACCTTGTAGAAAGATGTGTACAGACGCCAATAGAGGCAAACGTCTTTGAAAATAAGTTTACCACACAGATACCTGCACTCTTCGTGCAGATCAACGCAGTTTTCCATCCCACCCCGTTTAACAGAATACGGATTACTTGAAGGATGATGTTGGAAACTTCTGAGGTTTACAACCTATGTAAGCACACGAAATTTTGTAAAAATGAGCTGCCTTAAACGGCTTACTATTTCGTAACATGGTTAGTATAACCGATACTGTAATGCTCAATTTCTTAAGAGGGCGGTCTGCACCCTCACCCCGTCAACCGCAGCTGCGGTACCTAGATAATAGGTACATAGGTAACTATGGGTAAACTAACGTTCCCTGATGTAACAGGTTGGACGTATTATGAGCGGGCCAAGATCGTGTGCAAGTATTCCTTGAAAATTCGAGAAGCAAACTTCTCCGAAACCCATGAGCTACCACCAGTATGACTGTGACAACTGTCTTATGAGCCGTTTTGACAACAGAGAGAGCAGCGGAAACTGGTGGAGCCAGATACACGATGATGAATGACCACATGAATGTGAGAGACTCCACCGCCACTGCCCTTGTGATCTGTTTTGTACACATACTGAGCTTTTGTAATTGTGGCGAGATGCCATCATGTATACTTGAGGGTAACCCCCTTCTGTGGACTCACCTATGAAACACCTCTGGATTTAATGTCCAGTTTTCAGGATCCAAATTCTGACGGGTGAGATCCTCTGTCTAACAGATGTCCACTCACGTAATGATCTCTTGACATTTTCACATAATGGTGTTCTGAGCCATTGAGGATTTGAGTCACATGCCGCATTGCCATGCGGCTTCTTGGTTCTCACTGGTTGTTGTGTATGCAACTGCCGTTGCCTTGTTTGACTGCTTAAGGCCAGCGTGAGACAGGCATCAAACATTTACCTGAAACTCATGGTTGTTCCTCTCCACAGAAATCTTTAGTAAAAGGCGAAAGATTTATTCGTTCTGAAGAGAAAATAGAGTATATACCTGGTCAGACTGAAAGCGAATCATGTATTGCATTGTAAAATGCACAGAGTTCTAGGACCTTTATCGACAGCAATCTGTCGTGTTTTAGAACCTTTGTCGCTGATTTTAACTACAAATCCTGACCCTCTGCGACTGTCGTCCAGAGTATATGCACCCTTTTCCCTCTGTGGGAAACGCGAGTGAAGGGTGGTGAACTAAATTGAAAACACATCTTTATTCTTAATAGGTGAATACACCAATGTACCGCTAGTGTGCGTGTTTTGCACTAATTACTAGACGTACATTTGTTATTGCTGGTGTAGTAGGTAAAAGTCTTTGATTTACCGTATTTATCATCTTACCTAGGCATTGACATCGTTTAGACGGAATTAGATGCGATTGTTTTCGAACTTGATCTGCTACCGCAGTATACCTTAGTAGCGCAAGTTAGAGGAACTTTGTTGAGACAGAGTTCTTATGTGAGATGAGCTATCATCCCAACATCACTTTGGTAAATACCCAAAGCGATAAGCAACGGTAGATATGAAATGGTTAATGGTTGTGGCGATTTGCAAACGCTAGAACCTGTGATGAACATACCGGACTGGGTAAATACGCATTGTCAAGATCAAATGCAATTATGCAAATTTTGTGGCTCCAATAAGCAAATACTAACCGCAGAAAATCCATTTTCTACTGTAGTAAATGACTTTTGATATTGCGACAGAGCTGTTTGGTCTTGCTAAAACAGAGGTGAATAAATAACTCTGACTCTGTTGGCGTACTACTGCCTGGTTTATAAACCAGCAAAGACTAAATGACAACCTGCCAAACCGTTCGACAGAGGCAGTTTTGTACTTTAAGCTGTAAATAGCTGAGACATGTATGAGTTGAAGTCCTGAAACCTCGCAAATGTAACATGTAAAGACGCGCTTCCACAATTGTAAAAGAGGTCATTAAACCACTGGCTTGCTGACTGTAACGTCCTGTCGTTACAAGGCGTGACTGTTTCTTATAAAGGAATAAAACGCCGTTACAAGTATTGTATGCGCTAATGGCAGAATATCCTAAAGGGATAAAATGGCGTTACACATATATCAAATTTAGGAGCAAACAAGCTCTGGTCTTGTCGCACTTAACTAGCGACAATGAAAATAACCGGCGTTAGCAGAAGCTTTACAGATATACTTTGCAGCTTCTTTTAACAGTGATCGGCATGGTTCCATACATAGATTCTAGTGACCCAAATGTATCTGTGGTTTTTATAATGTTTTCCAAAACCCCGCACTATCTGAATGCTGGACTAATGTACACTTCTCACTTGTAGTTATCGGTGTGAGATTTGACATAGAATCGTGCATTAAATTATAAGACTAGTGAAATAAACACTCTGGTACCCAAAGGAAAATTGTCACTTTGGAAAGACTGTCTTTTGTTAGCGCTGGCGGAGTTATTCTGAGACTCCGATTACCGCTGTTTTAATTTGAATTGCCAATGTTAACATTTTTAGTCTGCACTAGAGCCTTATTTGCTATGTAGACAGACATCATAATAGGCAACAGACAGACACTTGCACGCCTTAATAACATTATTATATGGCATATATCTCTATATATATATTGCTGAACAGCATATTTATTAGGAAACTAAATTGTTCTTTATGTGAAAAGCAGTTCACATGGGCATGAAACCCGAACCAAATTCCTACTAACACCCCTGCGCCTTCTGGTGGCTTAACGATGTAGGGCAGGAATGTTCTAGAATTATCCTGAAGTAAAAATTCCCACTAACACCCCTGCGCCTCCTTGTGGATTAGAGGTGTATGGTCTAGAATTATAACTGGAAAACCAGCAATGATTAAAATGGCCGTCATGCCATGCTTTCACAGAAAATCACAGTACAGTTTACCTGCTGCAGTTTTAATATATATAGGCTTAATAGCCTATTATACAGTTACTATGCTTATATACAGTTATAACCCAGTTGTAGGATACAGTAAAATATATGCATTTAGTCAAATAATATGAGCACTGCCTGCAGTGTATTTATTTTGCAACCTTAACCAAAAATAACAGAAAACTTGGTTAAACGTGCAATAGGTTATGCCACTGATAACCTATTGCCAGCCAAAGCCTCATATATATATTATATATATATACAAAGTGTTTACACATATAATCAGTTCATACTGATATTATAGACAGTTATGCCAGCAAAAGCTTTATTATATATTATATATATATAAAACGTGCTGTATATCACAGTACACAGTGTACATTGTTTAAAGTGCTGCGCTGCTTGAACCCATGCAGCCTTTGCTGCTGCTATGGGTATTATTCCCCCTCCCCCCCCCCCCCCCCCTGCATCCCCATGTTACCTGCAGCGTACGGGGATCGGGTGCAGGGAGAGCAGGAGAGCCTGTATCTAGCGCCGGGGAGCCGACCGGAAGCTCCTTCTTTCAGCAGTACACAGTCTCCCTGTGTCTGCGGTGTTTCACTGGGAGAGTGGCCGGCGTCCTTGAGTGACGTGCGGCCGCTCTTTAGTACACAGGAGAGTGTCGGCGGCGTGCCGGGCCATCCGAGCAGTGAGAGCGGCCGGCGTCTGAGTGACGTGCGGCCGCTCTGTTTAGATGAGCGCCCGGAGAGTGCGGCATAGCGGTGCCGCATCAGAGCAGTGAGAGCGCCCGGAGAGTGCGGCATAGCGGTGCCGCATCAGAGCAGTGAGAGCGGCCGGCGTCTGAGTGACGTGCGGCCGCTCTGCTTAGTTCAGCCAAGGAGTCGGCGCTGCGTAGTGGTGGCGGGCCCTCAGAGCAGTGAGAGCGGCCGGCGTCTGAGTGACGTGCGGCCGCTCTGCGCGTATAATGTAAGGAGAACCTTTCTCATTCTAACCACTATCAGGTGGAACTTCATTGCTTCAGCGGGACCCGTCAGCGGCGTGCTCAGCGGCGGCCAGCTCCCTGTACAGTTAACACTCACACAGCAGGGCGGCAGCGTGAGCTGACCGCCCTGACCCCCTCACCATACCTTGTAGTGTCGTACTTCTGTAAGCTCCGTCCAGATTGTGACGGGGCTTCCATCCTGGCTGTGACGGGGCTTCTTACTGTAAGCACCGTCCAGTTTTCAGCTCTCCTCCTGGCTGTGACGGGCTTGTAATCTCCGTCCAGTTGCAGTAGGAGACAGTCTGCCTGTGGCTGTGAGGGTGCTCTTTGTGAGGACCGACACGCCATGCGCTGCCTTGTAGCGCCTGTGGCTGTGAGGGTGCTCTTTGTGAGGACCGACACGCCATTCGCTGCCCATGCAGCGGCACTATCCCGGACCCATGTTTTTCCAGAAACTGGGAAGGGATGTGCTAAGTGTAAAAATAAAAAGTAAAAATTTAAAAATAAAAATCCAAGTGTGGATATACCACAAGCCTTGTTCGTGCTGTGAGCACCGAAAAAACACTGAGGTCGTACACTGAGGTACTCGGGGATATGGAGGGGGGGGAGGGTCCTAAATTTAAATATTCAGTGCCCTTGTTCGGCTACGCCCGTCCATATCCCAAGAGTACTCCAGTGACCCCTAGTGGATGATAAAGAAATATGGATAGTAACCTTGTGCTATATATTGTGGGACATTATAGCTGGATTGGGTGTGGTATGGAAGATAGATAGTAACTAGGTCGACAGTGTCTAGGTTGACCACTATTGGTCGACAGTAACAAGGTCGACAGGGTCTCTAGGTCGACAGGGTCTAGGTTAACAGGTCAAAAGGTCGACATGAGTTTTTTTTTGTCATTTGCTTTGTAGAGTGACCGGGAACCCCAATTAGTGCACTGTGTCCCCTTGAATGGCTTGCTTCTCTCCCATGCTCCGGGCAAGGTGCCTCACTCTGCTACCGCTTCGCTCGGCACAGGTTACCGTTCCAATCGTAGTCCACGTGGACCGTTAAGTATGAAAAGGTTAAAAAAAAGAAAGAAATCGTGAAAAACCCATGTCGACCTTTTGACCTGTCAACCTAGAACATGTCGACCTAGAGGCCCTGTCGACCCAGAAACCCTGTCGACCAATAGTGGTCGACCTAGATAGTGTCGACCTAGTTACTGTCAACCTAGAGACCGGATCCAAGCTGGATTATAGTAACGATGATATAATATATATATTTCATGTGGTGGTTTTAACTGTATATGAAACACTGGGATGCAGTCAGTTTACCTCCAATCAAAATCCCGACGTTCAAAATCCCGACACCAATTGACCGATGGTCAAAATCCCGACAAGGTCAAAATCCCGACATGGACAAAATACCGACAAGGTCAAAATACCGACATGTAAAACGCTGACAGGTCAAAATACCGACATGAGTTTTTGCTGTGTGTATGTTGGATGGTCATTAAATGTTTTATAAAGAAAAAGAAAAAGACATTTTGATTGACAGCAATTTTTTTTTCCTGTGTATGCAGGTAATACCTCCTTTTTTTTAAGCTGCAGTCGATCCAAATTTATTTTTATATATATATATATATATATACCAATGCAGGGTACCTTCAACTATTCACCATAGGAAAGGAACCAGGCGGCACTCCAGGGATTTTGTTCAAGCAAAAAGACGTGTATTCAAATGACAGTGCAAAAATATTAATCCAGCATAGTGCAAGCCACCAACGTTTCAACGCCCATCCGGCGTTTTTATCAAGGTGCTATGCTATAAAGTGCAATGTGACAACAGCATGAACAAACATGCTGTTTGTTCATGCTGTTGTCACATTGCACTTTATAGCATAGCACCTTGATAAAAACGCCGGATGGGCGTTGAAACGTTGGTGGCTTGCACTATGCTGGATTAATATTTTTGCACTGTCATTTGAATACACGTCTTTTTGCTTGAACAAAATCCCTGGAGTGCCGCCTGGTTCCTTTCCTATGGTGAATAGTTGAAGGTACCCTGCATTGGTCTATAGTTTCCAGAGGAGGGCACCCAGGTGGATGACATTGGGACTGGGAGTGCCATAACTATATATGGATATATATATTTAAGCTGCAGTCAATCCAAATTTATTTTTATATATATATATATATATATATATATATATATATATATATATATATATACCAATGCAGGGTACCTTCAACTATTCACCATAGGGACTGGGAGTGCCATAACTATATATGGATATATATATATATATATATATATATATATATATATACACTGCTCAAAAACATAAAGGGAACACTAAAATAACACGTCCTAGATCTGAATGAATTAAATATTCTTATTAAATACTTTGTTCTTTACATAGTTGAATGTGCTGACAACAAAATCACACAAAAATTATCAATGGAAATCAAATTTATTAACCCATGGAGGTCTGGATTTGGAGTCACACTCAAAATTACAGTGGAAAAACACCCTACAGGCTGATCCAACTTTGATGTAATGTCCTTAAAACAAGTCAAAATGAGGCTCAGTAGTGTGTGTGGCCTCCACGTGCCTGTATGACCTCCCTACAACACCTGGGCATGCTCCTGATGAGGTGGCGGATGGTCTCCTGAGGGATCTCCTCCCAGACCTTGACTAAAGCATCTGCCAACTCCTGGACAGTCTGTGGTGCAACGTGGCATTGGTGGATGGAGCGAGACATGATGTCCCAGATGTGCTCAATTGGATTCATATAAACAAGAAGGAAAGGTATAACTTGCGCCTATGGAGCTGCTTTGTACTAAAACTCTGGGATACACCACATCCAGTTATACATTTACAATTACAAATTGAGAATAGTCCACAAGCGCTACCAACAAACAGCTAAACACATTAAGGCAATTTTGTATATATATGAGAATCTTTTTGAGGTTTCAGTCCTCAGGATATTGGATGGAGTCCGCCTTGCGGTTCGCACCTCTGGACTGACCTCTTCACTACGGGGGATGTTCCTCAAAAGGTTTCTTTTCCACACTCTTTAACACATCAATTTTCCTGGATCTCACCCCTCCTTCATAAAAAGACGCTCACCTCATATATGTGCCCTATGTGCCTTGAAAGGTTTCTTTACTTCACTTCATTTTTCATATAACCCTCTTTATATATATCATCCGAAGCTGATCCTGTCCCAGATATATTGTGCTCACCTTAAGGTAAGGCCCTATATGCCTTAAAAGGTTTCTTTTTCTCCGTCTATCCTCCGTGCTTTCTTTCCACACCTCAGATAATCCATATGTTGTATATTAAAAAGGTATAGAGAGTTCAAAGTCCAAAGGTTTCATAAAAAATGTTCAAAAATTTATTTTCAACAAGACATTCCATAAAACATAAAGTAAAAATAATGGTATATGACCCATTAAAATATACCCCTAAATAATAGTGGCCACAGGTTCATCCCACAGTATACCTCTCGGAACCCGTCAGGGAGTAGTATCTTACCCTGAAAAAAACGGATTCTAGGGATTCCTCCTAATAGATCAAATTCCTCATACAGAAGAAAAAAGTGGGGAACCTTACCACTTGGGGTCAAAAAAGTTGTGCCAATGCGTTTCGGATAACAAATCCTTCCTCAGGGCATAATGTGGGACCAACCTGGTAGGCCTTTTATACTCTACTACAGTCTCCCCTGATTCCCTAAACCAATCAGGAATCATTGCTCTCTAATCTTCATAAAAACCACATAAAATTTCCATAATTCCACTTTGGACTTTCCCTTACATCAATAACATCCGTAATAATGAATTAAATGCTTGTAAATCATGTATAATTTGTATAATAAATACTTTTAGACATTAATTGGTAAAGTACAATATAAGGTACAGAGTAACGGATCTGTAAATTCCCATATCTCTCTTTTGTCTATATGAAGCCAGATCCAAATCCGTTTGTCCATATTTCCACCCTTTGCTCCGTTCGTGCCGTAGTCCATAGTTTCCGGTTATTACGTTGCTTCCTGCTTGTGTGTCCGTCATTCATTTCGGTCCCCTCACACGTTTACAAGGTTCCCGTCCGTTCGGAGGTATAATGTCCCCCGCCGCTAGCGGTTGTGACGTATTTCCGGTCTTTGGCACGCAAACAGGAAGTTTGCTTAGAGCGCAACGGTACCTCCTCAATGTTATTACACCGGAACCATCGTGCGGGAGCATATAGATAAATAGAAGACAATTTGTTAGGAAAATATACACAAGCTTCATATATTCTCTTATATAACATTCCGTTACTGAATGGGACATAATAATAAATTAAAAAGTTCACAAAAAATTACGTCTCGATATACTGGATCAATTATACACCTTCATTCCTCCATCATACCTTTTTTGCCATATAAACCTTTATATCTTTAAGTACAACTTCATAAGTCTAAATAGATAACAATCAGTAGACCTATAGTTGAGCCTTAATTATTCACTGCCCGACACCAATTAGGTCTTCTTCCAACAATACTGGGAGAATTCTCCCTGTATGTTATCCAGCCATTCAAAGGAACCACTTGACTTCAAAATCTATATTCAACCCTTTTGGGGTCAGGGTTCCCAATTCATAGATGGCTCTCATCTCTGTCCTTGCTAAGTGTGCCTCCCCACTCTTTATTCTCCAACTTGGTGTTACTACTTTAATACCACAGAATCCAACTAGGTGACCAATGTTACACGCATGGGTTTTGCCAAAATGAGATGAAACACTATGGGATTCAAGGCCTTTTTTAATATTACGGACATGCTCCGCTATTCTTACTTTGAGCATCCGTGTGGTTCTCCCCACATACTGTAGCCCACACGAACATTCCAGTAGGTATACACAGTTCTTACTATTGCAGGTGATAAAGTCTTTAATGTTATAGACTTTATTCATTTGTGTAGACCTGTATTGTGTTATTTTACTTTCTTTGTTTTTACACGCCTTACACATAATACACAGACCACACCTAAAAAAGCCCTTAGATACATTTCTAGTGGGCATCCTAGGGGCCGTTACTACACTGCTAACTACATTTTCTTTTAGATTCTTAGCCCTCCTGTAAATGAACCTCGGGGTCTTGGTTATAGATTCTTTCAAAGCAGGGTCCCTATTTAGAATAGACCAATGTCTTCTTATTATACCTTCAACTTGTTTGTGCTGGTTGTTGTATGCTGTAATAAATGGTACCTCCCCAAACAGCTTATTTCCTTTTTCTGGTTTTTTGCTTAGCATCTCATCATAGTTGCAACTCCCCATGGTTTCCATGGCTAACTGGACCATTTTTTGATCATACCCCTTAGCCTTAAATTGTTCCTGTAATGTTTGCGCTTGTTCCCAGTATACTTCAATATCCGTACAATTCCTTCTAATTCTTTGGAATTGACTGGCTGGAATACTCCGCAACCAATTTTTATGGTGGTTACTGGAGTGATCTATAAATGAATTACAGTCTGTCAATTTCGTGTAATTACTGGTTTTAATTCTATCCTCTTCTATGTAGATACGTAAGTCAAGGAAATTGACCTCTACTTCACTGATGTTAAAAGTTAGATGTATATTATTATTATTAGTATTTAGATGTTTGCAAAAATTATCCAATGAGGGACGGTCCCCACTCCATATAAAGAGTACATCATCAATATAACGGTTCCATGACACCAGACTGGCGCCAAGCTCATGGCCACTCCACACCTGTTGGTCCTCCCAGTGTGCCATGAATAAGTTTGCATAGCTTGGCGCCAGCCTGGTGCCCATTGCGGTACCCATAAGTTGTAAATAAAAAGAGCCATTGAACCAAAAGAAGTTGTTGTGTAAAATTAAAGATGTTCTTCCAATACAAAGTTAATTCTTTCAAGTGAGAAACCTTCTTTTTCCATAAAATATGACAAGGCCTTTAAGCCTGTCTGATGATCAATCACCGTATAAAGGGACGTAACATCGGCAGTCACTAACCAATACCCTGGCTTCCAATCCACCGACATTAATTTGTTGATGGTTGTAATGGTATCCTTTAAATAGGAACGGGTAGTCTTGACCATGGGTTGTAATATGTGGTCTATAAAACATGATAGATTGGACAACCCAGAGTTCGTCCCTGCCACAATGGGACGTCCAGGGGGTGTCTCCCTGTCTTTATGTATCTTGGGTAAGATGTAGAATACAGGTATAGATGGATTTTCTATAATCATATACCTGTATTCCTCTTCTGTAATTGTGCCCAATCCTATATAGAGTCCCAGAAAAACCTCTAGTTTTTTATCTATACTATCACTAGGGTTTCCCCTAAGTTTTTGATAGGTGGTGTTATCTACCAATTGCCTCATAATCTCCTTATTATAATCGTCGAGACCCATAATGATAATAATATTATCATTATGGGTCTCGACGATTAATTTTTGCAAACATCTAAATACTAATAATAATAATATACATCTAACTTTTAACATCAGTGAAGTAGAGGTCAATTTCCTTGACTTACGTATCTACATAGAAGAGGATAGAATTAAAACCAGTAATTACACGAAATTGACAGACTGTAATTCATTTATAGATCACTCCAGTAACCACCATAAAAATTGGTTGCGGAGTATTCCAGCCTGTCAATTCCAAAGAATTAGAAGGAATTGTACGGATATTGAAGTATACTGGGAACAAGCGCAAACATTACAGGAACAATTTAAGGCTAAGGGGTATGATCAAAAAATGGTCCAGTTAGCCATGGAAACCACGGGGAGTTGCAACTATGATGAGATGCTAAGCAAAAAACCAGAAAAAGGAAATAAGCTGTTTGGGGAGGTACCGTTTATTACAGCATACAACAGCCAGCACAAACAAGTTGAAGGTATAATAAGAAGACATTGGTCTATTCTAAATAGGGACCCTGCTTTGAAAGAATCTATAACCAAGACCCCAAGGTTCATTTACAGGAGGGCTAAGAATCTAAAAGAAAATGTAGTTAGCAGTGTAGTAACGGCCCCTAGGATGCCCACTAGAAATGTATCTAAGGGCTTTTTTAGGTGTGGTCTGTGTATTATGTGTAAGGCGTGTAAAAACAAAGAAAGTAAAATAACACAATACAGGTCTACACAAACGAATAAAGTCTATAACATTAAAGACTTTATCACCTGCAATAGTAAGAACTGTGTATACCTACTGGAATGTTCGTGTGGGCTACAGTATGTGGGGAGAACCACACGGATGCTCAAAGTAAGAATGGCGGAGCATGTCCGTAATATTAAAAAAGGCCTTGAATCCCATAGTGTTTCATCTCATTTTGGCAAAACCCATGCGTGTAACATTGGTCACCTAGTTGGATTCTGTGGTATTAAAGTAGTAACACCAAGTTGGAGAATAAAGAGTGGGGAGGCACACTTAGCAAGGACAGAGATGAGAGCCATCTATGAATTGGGAACCCTGACCCCAAAAGGGTTGAATATAGATTTTGAAGTCAAGTGGTTCCTTTGAATGGCTGGATAACATACAGGGAGAATTCTCCCAGTATTGTTGGAAGAAGACCTAATTGGTGTCGGGCAGTGAATAATTAAGGCTCAACTATAGGTCTACTGATTGTTATCTATTTAGACTTATGAAGTTGTACTTAAAGATATAAAGGTTTATATGGCAAAAAAGGTATGATGGAGGAATGAAGGTGTATAATTGATCCAGTATATCGAGACGTAATTTTTTGTGAACTTTTTAATTTATTATTATGTCCCTGTCAGTAACGGAATGTTATATAAGAGAATATATGAAGCTTGTGTATATTTTCCTAACAAATTGTCTTCTATTTATCTATATGCTCCCGCACGATGGTTCCGGTGTAATAACATTGAGGAGGTACCGTTGCGCTCTAAGCAAACTTCCTGTTTGCGTGCCAAAGACCGGAAATACGTCACAACCGCTAGCGGCGGGGGACATTATACCTCCGAACGGACGGGAACCTTGTAAACGTGTGAGGGGACCGAAATGAATGACGGACACACAAACAGGAAGCGACGTAATAACCGGAAACTATGGACTACGGCACGAACGGAGCAAAGGGTGGAAATATGGACAAACGGATTTGGATCTGGCTTCATATAGACAAAAGAGAGATATGGGAATTTACAGATCCGTTACTCTGTACCTTATATTGTACTTTACCAATTAATGTCTAAAAGTATTTATTATACAAATTATACATGATTTACAAGCATTTAATTCATTATTACGGATGTTATTGATGTAAGGGAAAGTCCAAAGTGGAATTATGGAAATTTTATGTGGTTTTTATGAAGATTAGAGAGCAATGATTCCTGATTGGTTTAGGGAATCAGGGGAGACTGTAGTAGAGTATAAAAGGCCTACCAGGTTGGTCCCACATTATGCCCTGAGGAAGGATTTGTTATCCGAAACGCGTTGGCACAACTTTTTTGACCCCAAGTGGTAAGGTTCCCCACTTTTTTCTCCTGTATGAGGAATTTGATCTTTTAGGAGGAATCCCTAGAATCCGTTTTTTTCAGGGTAAGATACTACTCCCTGACGGGTTCCGAGAGGTATACTGTGGGATGAACCTGTGGCCACTATTATTTAGGGGTATATTTTAATGGGTCATATACCATTATTTTTACTTTATGTTTTATGGAATGTCTTGTTGAAAATAAATTTTTGAACATTTTTTATGAAACCTTTGGACTTTGAACTCTCTATACCTTTTTAATATACTACATACGGATTATCTGAGGTGTGGAAAGAAAGCACGGAGGATAGACGGAGAAAAAGAAACCTTTTAAGGCATATAGGGCCTTACCTTAAGGTGAGCACAATATATATGGGACAGGATCAGCTTCGGATGATATATATAAAGAGGGTTATATGAAAAATGAAGTGAAGTAAAGAAACCTTTCAAGGCACATAGGGCACATATATGAGGTGAGCGTCTTTTTATGAAGGAGGGGTGAGATCCACGAAAATTGATGTGTTAAAGAGTGCGGAAAAGAAACCTTTTGAGGAACATCCCCCGTTGTGAGGAGGTCAGTCCAGAGGTGCGAACCGCAAGGCGGACTCCATCCAATATCCTGAGGACTGAAACCTCAAAAAGATTCTCATATATATACAAAATTGCCTTAATGTGTTTAGCTGTTTGTTGGTAGCGCTTGTGGACTATTCTCAATTTGTAATTGTCAATTGGATTCATGTCTGGGGAACGGACGGGCCAGTCCATAGCATCAATGCCTTCGTCTTGCAGGAACTGCTGACACACTCCATCCACATGAGGTCTAGCATTGCCTTGCATTAGGAGGAACCCAGGGCCAACCGCACCAGCATATGGTCTCACAAGGGGTCTGAGGATCTCATCTCGGTACCTAATGGCAGTCAGGCTACCTCTGGCGAGCACATGGAGGGCTGTGCGGCCCCCCAAAGAAATGCCACCCACACCATTATACTGACCCACTGCCAAACCGGTCATGATGGAGGATGTTGCAGGCAGCAGAACGTTTTCCTTGGCATCTCCAGACTCTGTCACGTCTGTCACATGTGCTCAGTGAGAACCTGCTTTCATCTGTGAATTTGCCAATCTTGGTGTTCTCTGGCAAATGCCAAATGTCCTGCACGGTGCACAAAGGCGGAGGTAGCGGTCCTGCTGCTGGGTTGTTGCCCTCTTACGGCCTCCTCCACGTCTCCTGATGTACTGGCCTGTCTCCTGGTAGCGCCACCATGCTCTGGATACTATGCTGACAGACACAGCAAACTTTCTTGCCACAGCTCGCACTGATGTACCATCCAGGATGAGCTGCACTACCTGAGCCACTTGTGTGGGTTGTAGACTTTGTCTCATGCTACCACTAGAGTGAAAGCATCGCCAGCTTTCAAAACCAAAACATCAGCCAGAAAGCATAGGAGCTGAGAAGTGGTCTGTGGTCATCACCTGCAGATCAACTCCTTTATTGGGGGTGTCTTGCTAATTGCCTATAATTTTCCACCTGTTGTCTATTCCATTTGCACAACAGCATGTGAAATTGATTGTCATTCAGTGTTGCTTCCTAAGTGGACAGTTTGATTTCACAGAAGTGTGATTGACTTGGAGTTACATTGTGTTGTTTAAGTGTTCCCTTTATTTTTTTGAGCAGTGTGTGTGTATATATATATATATTTATATAAAATGTTTTTTTATAGATCAGTGCGCTTATCCAACGTTCGAAAGTCTCTTCCAAGGGTCACCAGATATCACCATGCAACGACTTAGTTAGTTGTATTGAGTCAACATCCAAAATCGTCTAACAAATTTTCTCAGGTTCTATATACACCTTCCAAACTTCTTTGGTGGCAGCTCAGTTCCTCAAAAAATGACCTGGGTAGGTTCAGTCATGAAATTCTGTGGAGGTAGGGGAGAAGAACAAGCGCCATATGGTGTAGTAGTTTAAGTAAATGGTAAATTATAGACACGTAAATATGAATTAAGTACCGGATGTAGTCTTGAAATCAGGCCTATCAGTCTCTCTTTCTCAGTGGCTGTTCCCCACCTGTATGTCAGGAGACAAAGATCATCGCCATATAGTGTAGTACCTTCGTAGATATTTTGGGGTTCCCTCCCCTATATATCATGCGTACCAAATCGATGCTTTAATCAAGCATATAGGATAAGCTTTTATCCAAATAACCCAAGCAGGTCCTGTGTAGTGTGCTGTTCACTCAATTTCAGCAAACTGCCTTGTATAGCAATAAAAAAGTTTTTTAATAATCAAAATAAACAATAATAAATAATAAAGTAAAAAATCTTAGCTCAGTGATACAGGCAGTAGATAGGTAGGTCAGTCTCTCAACGCGTTTCACCTTTTAGGCTTCCTCGGGAGAATAAAATTTTATATATTTTTTTTAAGTATTCATTGCTTAACCTTTCCTTTGATTCACACTAGATAGAAGTAAGAGTAAATGTTCACAATTTAATGGAAACAAATTATATTTTAGTATAAAGTGTCAGATTGTCTATAATTTGTATTGTGTTCGTATAATTACATTAATCATATCCTTCATATTTGTTTGTCTGCTCCTTTCTATCTCTGTCCATCTTCTGACATTCCACTGAGATGCTGCTAACAGGTGTCACTGACCTGGGTTGGGAGTGTTGAGAACTCGGGTGTTCTTCCGATGATAGGGAAGAGGAACCACAGCTGGGCCGGAGCAGGGATGGCCGGATGTAGGTTTTCCTCCTGCAGAACTTAGCCGTTGTAACCGACGTGTAATGCTAGAGAATTAATTGTGGCCAAGGCTTGGGGGTGATGCTGAAGTACACAGAAGAATGAAGAACTTGTGAGCAATGTTGAAGAAATGAATGAAGATTTGAGAACGATGCTGAAGCACACAGAAGAATGAAGAACTTGTGAGCGATGCTGAAGAGATGAATGAAGATTTTAGAATGATGTTGAAGCACACAGAAGAATGAAGAACTTGTGAGCGATGTTGAGGAAATGAATGAGGATTCGAGAACGATGTTGAAGCACACAGAAGAATTAAGATTTGAGATTCAGTGTAACTCTGGATGTTTGGGAGGCGTTCCACTTAGGGATACCCTGTAATATTGGAAGCACAGGAGGTGTCCCTCTGTGAGATACACTGTAACGCTGGTAACGCAGAGAATGTCCCACTGAGTGATACACTGTAACGCTGGTAGCACAGGGAATGTCCCACTGAGAGATACTCTGTAACGCTGGTAGCACGGGGAAGGTTCCACTGAGTGATACACTGTTACGCTGGTAGCACGGGGAAGGTTCCACTGAGTGATACACTGTAACGCTGGTAGCACAGGGAATGTCCCACTGAAAGATACTCTGCAACGCTGGAACACAGGAGACATTCAGCTTGCGAACACGCTGAATGCTGCTAGCACTGGTGATCATTTGAAAAGACGATACTCAGGCGCCGGGGCTCTGTACGGCGTCTGCCTTTGAACTTCCCGCCCTCTCCTGATTGGCGGAAGGGACCGAAGACGTCATCTGCTCACCATGCTCTCGTGGATGCCGGGCACAATGGCGGCGCCCACACCCCGGGAACCCGCCGGAGGCAGCGCCAGCAAGACGCAACGACCTGAGCCCACCGGGGGCGACGACCGCCGGGAGACACAGTGCACCCGGAGCGGTAAGCGTGGCAGCCGCAGCGCCGCGAGTGTGACAGTACCCTCTCCTCTAGGAGTGGCCCCTGGACACTTTCCTGGTTTCGTTGGATGTTTAGAATGAAAGATCCGGACTAGTCGGGGAGCAGTGACTTCAGAAGCTTTGACCCAGCTCCTCTCCTCAGGACCATAACCTTTCCATTCTACCAGATATTGTAAATTCTTGTGAAGATAACGAGAGTCAAGAATAGTTTTGATTTCAAATTCTGTTCCAGCTTCAGTCTCTACCGAGGTTGGGCTAGGAGACTCCGAATGAAACCGATTTAAAATGAGGGGATGAAGGAGAGAAACATGGAAAGAATTTGGTACCCGAAAGTCGGAAGGCAATCCCAATTTGCAGACAACAGGGTTCAGGACCTGCAAAACGGGGTAAGGACCGATGAACCTCGGAGCAAACTTCATAGCGGGTACTTTTAAACGAAGATTGCGGGTAGAGAGCCATACCCTGTCACCAACTTTGTATTGAGGAGCTGCTCGCCGTTTTCTATCCGCAAAGAATTTGTAGCGGCCAGAGATTTTCTTGAGATTAGCATGAACCCTACGCCAGATTTGACTGAAGTGCCGGAGAGCGGAAGCTGCAGCAGGAACATCCTCCGAAGGAAAAATTGGTAATTCTGGGACTCGTGGATAGAATCCATAATTAATGAAGAATGGGGACTCACCAGGGGTAGAGTGGTACAGATGATTATGGGCAAACTCGGCCCAGGGTAACAGTTCCACCCAATTGTCCTGTGAAGGAGAGAGATAAATGCGGAGAAAAGTCTCTAAATCTTGATTGACACGTTCAGTTTCCCCATTGGTTTGTGGATGGTAAGCAGATGAGAACTTGAGTTTTATTTGTAAGGCTGAGCAGAGGGCCCTCCAAAATCTTGCAGTGAACTGTACCCCACCATCAGAGACTATCTCCCGAGGTAACCCGTGCAGGCGGAAGTGTTCACGAATAAATAGTAAAGCCAACTTGGGAGCCGTGGGTAAACCGGTCAACGGTACAAAATGTGCCATTTTTGAGAAGCGGTCAATAATCACCCAGATGGTATTGTAACACTTGGAGAGGGGTGATTCGGTAATAAAGTCCATAGAAATATGGGTCGAGGGTTTCTTAGGAATGGACAGTGGACGAAGCAACCCCGCAGGAGGCAGACGAAGAGTTTTGTGCTGAGCACATTGAGGACATGAGTTGACATAATCTTGTATATCCTTCTTCATGGTGTCCCACCAATATGACCTTGGTAGAAATTCACACATTTTTTGAATTCCAGGATGACCGGAAAACTTGGAGATATGAGCCCACTTCAGTAACTTTGGTCGAAATTCAACTGGTACAGACATTCTCCCAGGAGGAGGACCCAGAGAGGTGGGAGCTGCTGAAATAGAGACTGGACTGAGAATTAAACTCTTTTCAAAGGAATTCTCCTCATCCGAGGCCATTAAAGAATGAGACAGAGCATCAGCCTTAGCGTTAAGAGTCCCGGCCCGGTACTTAATAATGAACGAGAACCGTGTGAAGAAAAGCGCCCATCTAGCTTGATATACAACAAGCCGTCTTGATATACAACAAGTTCTTGTGATCGGTGTAAATAGTAATTAGGTGTTTAGCACCTTCCAATAAGTACCTCCATTCTTCTAGGGCAGATTTTATTGCTAAAAGTTCCTGCTCTCCAATGGTGTAGTTTCGCTCAGCAGGAGAGAACTTACGAGAATGGAAACCACATGGATGAAACTTCCCATCAGAAGAGTACTGTGAAAGGATGGCACCGATGCCTACTGAGGAAGCATCGACTTCCAAGAAGAATGGTTTTGAGAAATTCGGTTGTTGGAGTACCGGTGCAGACATAAAGGCTGATTTCAACCGGGCAAACGCTTCTACAGCTTCGGAAGACCAGAGACTTGGGTCAGACCCCTTTTTGGTTAGGGCAGTAATGGGTGCAACGATGGTAGAAAATCCCTTAATGTATTTCCGGTAGTAATTGTACCGCTTTCAAGGAGAGAGGCTGAGTCCAGTCCCGAATGGCAGTGAGTTTTTCCAGATCCATGCGAAGCTCCGTACCCGAGATGACATAACCGAGGAACGGAATCGAAGGGACCTCAAAGATACATTTGGAAATCTTGCCGTAGAGAGGATTCCTTCGTACGCGAAGAAGTACTTCTTTGACCTGTACTCTGTGCTCTGCAAGATTCTTAGAAAATATCAGAATGTCATCCAAGTACACCACTACGCTTTGGTATAACATATCTCGGAAGATTTCATTTACAAATCCCTGAAAAACGGCAGGGGCATTGCTGAGGCCAAACGGCATTACCAGATATTCGTAATGCCCGTCCCTGGTATTGAAGGCCGTCTTTCATTCGTCTCCCTGTTGGATACGTATCAGATTATAGGCTCCTCTAAAGTCGAGCTTAGTGAAGATGTGGGCTCCACGAACTCTATCAAATAGCTCAGTAATTAGCGGCAAAGGGTATTTGTTCTTAACGGTGATATCGTTTAAGCCACGATAATCAATACATGGTCTTAACCATCACTTGATAAAGTGATCCGCGGCTCCACAGTAGAGGCAGAGTTTACCCTCACAACAGCGCTGTCGTTCCTCCGGGGTCAGCCGGGATCGGTTGATTTGCATGGGTTTGTCCGGACTCGGGGTAACTGTTTGCTTAGGCGGGAGAAGCCGGAATCTGGATCGATCCGACCGACTACGTTCGCCACCTCGTTCCTGCATGCGAAGATCCACCTTGACACAGAGTGAGATCAACTCTTCTAAAGGATCCGGCAGATCCCTAGTGACCAGCTCGTCCTTCAGACGGTCAGAGAGCCCGTTCCAGAAAGCGGCCCTGAGAGCATCATTATTCCAGCGTAGTTCTGAGGCAATGGTCTGGAAGTGAACCACATACTGTCCCACAGAACGGGAGCCTTGACGGACTCGGAGCATGTCCGAGGAAGCAGCGGTCGTTCTGCCGGGCTCATCAAAAATCCTTCGGAATGACGCGATGAAATTAGTGTAACTGGAAACCAATGGGTCAGATCGCTCCCACAACGGAGACACCCAATCCAACGCTGAACCTTCAAGCAAGGAAATAATGTATGCCACTTTGGACCGATCCGTGGGGAAATTGTGTGAAAGAAGTTCAAAATGCACCTCGCATTGGTTGAGAAAACCACGGCAATTCTTTGGATTCCCATTATAGCGAGAGGGAGTGGGAAGCTGAAAGCGTGACCAGGTTCCAGACGAGGATTGAACATTACTGGAGACGACTACTGGAGCGGGTACTGGAGCAGGAGCCGGAACTACTGAAGCCAGGGAGGCCTGAATTTGATCCAGCCGGCCGGATAATTCCTGGAGATACTGCATCACCTGGCTCTGTGCCGACTCCTGACTCTGAACTCGGGAAGCCAAGTTTTGGATGGCGCTTGCCTCTGGGTTCCGATCCCCCGGGTCCATGTGGCCTGAGTATACTGTCACTGACCTGGGTTGGGAGTGTTGAGAACTCGGGGGTTCTTCCGATGATAGGGAAGAGGAACCACAGCTGGCAGGAGCAGGGATGGCCGGATGTAGGTTTTCCTCCTGCAGAACTTAGCCGTTATAACCGACGTGTAATGCTAGAGAATTAGTTGTGGCCAAGGCTTGGGGGCGATGCTGAAGTACACAGAAGAATGAAGAACTTGTGAGCGATGTTGAAGAAATGAATGAAGATTTGAGAACGATGCTGAAGCACACAGAAGAATGAAGAACTTGTGAGCGATGCTGAAGAGATGAATGAAGATTTGAGAATGATGTTGAAGCCCACAGAAGAATGAAGAACTTGTGAGCGATGTTGAGGAAATGAATGAGAACGATGTTGAAGCACACAGAAGAATGAAGAACTTGTGAGTGATGCTGAAGAAATAAATGAGGATTTGTGATTCAGTGTAACTCTGGAAGTTTGGGAGGCGTTCCACTTAGGGATACCCTGTAATACTGGAAGCACAGGAGGTGTCCCTCTGTGAGATACACTGTAACGCTGGTAACGCAGAGAATGTCCCACTGAGTGATACACTGTAATGCTGGTAGCACACTAGCACAGGGAAGGTTCCACTGAGAGATACTCTGTAACGCTGGTAGCACGGGGAAGGTTCAACTGAGTGATACACTGTAACGCTGGTAGCACAGGGAATGTCCCACTGAAAGATACTCTGCAACGCTGGAACACAGGTGACGTTCAGCTTGAGAACACGCTGAACGCTGCTAGCACTGGTGATCATTTGAAAAGATGATACTCAGGCGCCGGGGCTCTGTACGGCGTCTGCCTTTGAACTTCCCGCCCTCTCCTGATTGGCGGAAGGGGCCGATGACGTCACCCGCTCACCACGCTCTCGTAGATGCCGGGCGCAATGACGGCGCCCACACCCCGGGAACCCGCCGGAGGCAGCGCCAGCAAGACGTGACGACCCGGAGCCCACCGCGAGTGTGACAACAGGTAAGTACAGTGGCAAAAGACATCCCATGACAATGACTCTAAGCCATCGTCTCCCAGACTCAAAACATCCCTAATTGTGTCTTTCATATTTTAGGGACAGGCTCTGGGTTGAAAAGTCAAGTCTTCCAGAGACATTGTCATTTTATCTTCCTTTTTATGAACTTTGTGGTCCCAAGAATTGCTCTTTATAAGTGCGAGGAAAGGAAATTGTATTTTACCAGTCTCAGAATTAAAAACATTGCTTCTGTGCTGTTTGGGGACAATGTGTAAGCAAAGTGTTTATCTCCTATTGAGTTCTGAAATTAGATTTCACAGTTCTCTATACAACATTGATCAAATCTTGAGCGGGAGGTCTATAATATCAGTGTGCCAGACCCCGGCAAAAGCTGCTTACGAAGACTCTCGCCTCTTCCACAAATAAAATACACTTTTGGATTTAGCTGAAATGAAGAAAATTCTTAGTTCTCTTTGGTTTAGGAAGTCATCTAAAGCAGAACAACTTATTAACATAAACTTCAGCAGCTCATCTTGTGGTAGCAAAGGGCCTGATTCAGATTGCTGTTGCCCTCTTTTGCCGTACACAATTGTGATTATATGCTAATATGCGCAGAAGCTAACCTGAGCATTGGTACGCCCACTGCAGTCGCATTATTTCCGTCTGATGGAGTATAATTGCTGATACATCGGTACCATCTTCGCAAATCGGAACACGTCGCAGAGTCTGAGTGCCTCAGAAGATGCGCAGGCTGAGCTGCTCTCCCGGGATGCAGAGGGCTCTCCAGCAGCAAGTAAGATCACAACTTCTAATAAATGCACGCCCAGAAAATACCATCTGAGCGGCCATGACACGCCTGCATTTGGCCAACCACTCCCTGTTATCACCCCTAAACGCAGCCTTCCTGTATCCCACTAAGGGGTCTATTTACTTAGCCTTGGCTGGAGATAAAGTGTACGAAGATAAAGTACCAGGCAATCAGCTCCTAACTGTCAAACCCAGTCTCTGACATGGCAGTAAGGAGCTTACTGGCTGGTCGTTTATCTCTGTCCACATTATCTCCATCCAAGGCTTAGTAAATAGACCCCTTAATTCCTCTGTGCAACCGCAATAGCAATTCACTCGCTGTGCATCGCACTGTGGCTCACACGCATGCGCTGTAAGAAAACATCATTTGATTTGCTTACAACAGCAGCATTGCCACCACATCTGAATCAGGCCCAATATGCAAATATAAAGATCCAGAATGAATTGTGTCTTCCTATTTCTGTTTCCTTAGTGTTACCTTGTTTGCATTAAGATGTTGCTGTATTTCCTGGAGCAGCTTGAAGAAAAAAATATTATCAGCACTGGCAGATCTTATATTTTAGCACTGACAATGTTTCGCAGAATGATTAATCCCTGCAGTGCTGTAGGGACCAGCAACTCAATGCAGAATTTGTATTTATTAGCTCAGTTTTTTTGGGGCAGTTTGTGCATAACAATTCCCAGTGAGGCTTATGTGTATTTTATCTACTCCTTGGATAAGATTAATCATGACCACAATCCTGTATGCATCCTTTCAATTTTTATGCTTCTGAAATATTCAAGCTAGTGTGTGGATTGAGTACCACAGTGGATTTTGAAAGGTACGGAATATAGCAAGTATACAGCAACTCTTCATTAATCAACTCAGCAAGTACTGTACACAGGCCCGGCGACAGGGGGGGTCAAAGGGGACATCCATCCCGGGCCCCCACGCTGTGATGGGCCCCAAGGTCCAGCGGTGGCAGCATCATGCCATAGATTTAAATAATTCTATAAATTTCTGCATCGCGCGGTCCGCCGCCGTATAGTCAAAAGGAATCAGACAGTGCCTTTTTTTTGTTCAGCGGCCCCCTCCCCGAGCCCTGTGGTCACCTGTCAGTGCCCCAGATCAGCTGTCAGCCAGTCCCCGTGTGCAGTGCAATGACGTTGCACATGACGCAGCGTCTGGACCTCCCCTTCCCTCCGAGTCCTCCCTGCCCGCCTAGCTGTCTCTGCTGTGTGAGGAGCGCGTGGCCAAGCAGGAGCGGGACTGTTGGCACCTTGTTGTGGCATAGAGGTCACTGGTCACTCGGAGCCTGGTTGATTAGCGACGCCGACGGCTGTGCCTGTGTGTTGCTGGACTGGTAAGCCAAGTGTGTGCACAGTGCACTGCAGGCGCGCTCGGCTCTCCAGCAGAACAGACTCAGAGTTTGTTTGGGGCTTTGGGTTTAGTTTGGGGCGGGCCGCAGGCAGGCACATATCATGGATGCATCTGCATACATGCATGCATGCATGCATGCAGGCCCGGCGCTACCCGCTCAGCAAAGGGACGCAAAGCAGGTAGGCGCCTGATTGGAGAGGCGCCTTCCTGCTCTGCATTCCTGTGATGCGCTGCCCTGACCCCCTGCTGCTGCCGCCTGCAAATGCAAACTGACAGGCAGCAGCGCCGTCCGTTTAAAGCCCTCCCTCCTTCCCTACAGAGGCATGATGAGCGGATGGAAGGTGGGCGGAGCTACACGGACTAAAGGGGGCGGGGTTACACGAACGAAAAGGGGCGGGGCTAAACGGATCCCCAAGCTGAGGCAGATCCCTTCCCTCCAACCAGCCTGTGATACTGTCTGTAAGTGGATGGAAAAAAGGTGAGAGAAAGTGTGTGTATGTAGTGTACTGTGTGTATGTACTGTCTGTATATATGTATATGTGTGTATGTATGTGTATATGTATGTGTGTATGTATGTATATGTGTTTGTGTGTGTGTATAAGTTTCACTTCTGCAGCCTGGGGGAGTGCATGGGCCAGCTGAGGGATCTGCACAGTGCTCAGATACTTAAACTAGCATTTTAGCACTTTACCTGAGTATGGGGTTGCAGTTGCAGCAGGATTATCATACAACTCCGATTCCGCCCTATAAACAAGTTGATGTCTAAACTCACTGCATGATGAATGAACTCCTCTATTTTCGGCCTATCCAGCATCCAGGTGGTATAAACAACAAACTTCGTATAAATCAATAAATCCCTACTGTATAAAGTCTGCTTATAATGCAGAGAACAGGGTGCAGGACACCTCCACCACAAGTTGGTATCAAGCTGCAAGCGCTTACAATCCCTTACTCATGCAGTATTTACCAGTTACTGGTAAACATAAGCAGAGTGAGGGAAGAATCTGTATAGATGTACGTTACAATGTCACACATCGGCTGATACAGCCACTTGTCTAAACTCGGCTCAGTTTGCCAATTGGGCTAAATAGTTGAATCATGTCTGGTTTTGCTGTGGCCTGTTAGTACACAGATGGATGATGACATGATAGATGATAATAGTCATCTTTCACCTGCATTTGCTAATATGCCCCCTCCTGCTCCCATCCTGTCCCCTCCTGCTCCTCACCACTGATCTTATCCTGCCCCCTCCGGATTGGCTGCAGGTCCACGGCGGATTTGAAATAGTGGCGCTGTGGTCATAGGAGCCGCAGTGCCGCCAACCACAGCTTCCTCCTTGCACCGCCCTCTGCCTCCTCCTCTGCTACACCGCCGCCGCCCTCAGTCCTTTTCTGCACTTCAGTACCATGCCGACCACAGCCTCCTAATACACCGCACCGCAGACCACAGCATCCTCAGCACAGCCGCTGCTAAATAGGTAATCTTACCCTGCTGCCTTTCTCTCTCCCTAGTCCCTATTGTATGCCCTTACTATCCCTCTCTCAGTCATGCTCCCTTTCCCTATGTCCCTGCTGTCACTTTCCCTCTTCCTGTCCCTATGTCCCTGCTGTCACTTTCCCTCTCTCTCTCTCCCTGTCCCTGCTGTCACTCTCCCTGAATTTTGTCTCCATATGGCATCATTTGAATTTCGTCTCATTCTGTGTGCTATAATGTGAATTTCGGCTCATGCTGTGTGCTATAATGTGAATTTCGGCTCATTCTGTGTGCTATAATGTGAATTTAGGCTCATTCTATGTGCTATTATTTGAATTTCGTCTCATACCGTGTGGTATACTGGGAATTTTGGCTCATTCTGTGTGCTATAATGTGAATTTCAGCTCATACCGTGTGGTATAATGTGAATTTCTCTAACGTCCTAAGTGGATGCTGGGGACTCCGTCAGGACCATGCTGGGGACTCCGTCAGGACCATGGGGGATTAGCGGCTCCGCAGGAGACAGGGCACAAAAATAAAGCTTTAGGATCAGGTGGTGTGCACTGGCTCCTCCCCCTATGACCCTCCTCCAAGCCTCAGTTAGGTTTTTGTGCCCGTCCGAGCAGGGTGCAATCTAGGTGGCTCTCCTAAAGAGCTGCTTAGAAAAAGTTTTTTAGGTTTTTTATTTTCAGTGAGTCCTGCTGGCAACAGGCTCACTGCATCGAGGGACTTAGGGGAGAGAATTTCAACTCACCTGCGTGCAGGATGGATTGGATTCTTAGGCTACTGGACACCATTAGCTCCAGAGGGAGTCGGAACACAGGTCTCACCCTGGGGTTCGTCCCGGAGCCGCGCCGCCGACCCCCCTTGCAGATGCCGAAGTTGAAGAGGTCCAGAGGTCCAGAAACAGGCGGCAGAAGACTTTCAGTCTTCATAAGGTAGCGCACAGCACTGCAGCTGTGCGCCATTGTTGTCAGCACACTTCATACCAGCGGTCACTGAGGGTGCAGGGCGCTGGGGGGGGGCGCTCTGGGCAGCAATGTATTATACCTTTTTTATGGCTAAAATACATCACATATAGCCCTTGAGGCTATATGGATGTATTTAACCCCTGCCAGATCTCACAAACTCCGGGAGAAGAGCCCGCCGTTTTAGGGGGCGGGGCCTATTCTCCTCAGCACACGGCGCCATTTTCCTGCTCAGCTCTGCTGAGAGGAAGGTTCCCAGGCTCTCCCCTGCACTGCACTACAGAAACAGGGTTAAAACAGAGAGGGGGGGCACTTATTTGGCGATATGATTACATATGTGAAAATGCTATAAGGGAAAACACTTGTATAAGGGGTTGTCCCTGTATAATTATAGCGTTTTTGGTGTGTGCTGGCAAACTCTCCCTCTGTCTCCCCAAAGGGCTAGTGGGGTCCTGTCCTCTATCAGAGCATTCCCTGTGTGTGTGCTGTGTGTCGGTACGTGTGTGTCGACATGTAGGAGGACGATGTTGGTGAGGAGGCGGAGCAAATTGACTGTATGGGTGATGTCACTCTCTAGGGAGTCGACACCGGAATGGATGGCTTATTTAGGAATTACGTGATAATGTCAACACGATGCAAGGTCGGTTGACGACATGAGACTGCCGGCAAACAAATTAGTACCTGTCCAGGCGTCTCAGACACCGTCAGGGGCTTGTAAAAACGCCCATTTACCTCAGTTGGTCGACACAGACACGGACACTGACTTCAGTGTCGACGGTGAAGAAACAAACGTATTTTCCTTTAGGGCCACACGTTACATGTTAAGGGCAATGAAGGAGGTGTTACATATTTCTGATACTACAAGTACCACAAATAAGGGTATTATGTAGGGTGGGAATAATCTACTTGTAGTTTTTCCTGAATCAGATAAATTAAAGTGTGTGATGATACGTGGGTTTCCTCCGATGGAAAATTATTGGAGGTATACCTTTTCCCGCCAGAAGTGAGGGCGAGTTGGGAAACACACCTTAGGGTGGATAAGGTGCTCACACGCTTATAAAAACAAGTGGCGTTACCGTCTCCAGATACGGCCGCCCTCAAGGAGCCAGCTGATAGGAAGCTGAAAAATATCCTAAGAAGTATATACACACATACTGGTGTTATACTACGACCAGCAATCGCCTCAGCCTGGATGTGCAGCGCTGGGGGGGCTTGGTCGGATTTCCTGACTGAAAATATTGATACCCTTGACAGGAACAATATTTTATTGACTATAGAGCATTTTAAGGATGCATTTCTATATATGCGAGATGCGCAGAGGGATATTTGCATTCTGGCATCAAGAGTAGATGTGATGTCCATATCTGCCAGACGATGTTTATAGACACGACAGTGGTCAGGTGATGCAGATTCCAGACGGCACATGGAAGTATTGCCGTATAAAGGGGCGGTCCATCGGACCTGGTGGCCATGGCAACAGCTGGAAAATCCACTTTTGTTACCCCAAGTCACATCTCAGCAGAAAAGGACACAGTCTTTTCAGTCTCAGTCCTTTCGTACCCATAAAGGCAGGCGGGCAAAAGGCCAGTCATATCTGCCCAGGGTTAGAGGAAAGGGAAGAAGACTGCAGCAGGCAGCTCATTCCCAGGAACAGAAGTCCTCCACAGCTTCTGCCAAGTCCGCAGCATGACGCTGGGGCCATACAAGCGGACTCAGGTGCGGTGGGGGGTCATCTCAAGAGTTTCAGCACGCAGTGGGCTCACTCGCAAGTGGACTCCTGGATCCTACACGTAGTATCCCAGGTGTACATTGGAAATTCGAGACGTCTTCCCCTCACAAGTTCCTGAAGTCTGCTTTACCAACGTCTCCCTCCGACAGGGAGGCAGTATTGGAAAAAAAAAATAAAAAAAAAATTCACAGGCTGTGTTCCCAGCACGTGATAATCAAAGTACCCCTCCTACAACAAGGGAAGGGGTATTATTCCACACTATATTGTGGTACTGAAGCCAAACGGCTCGGTGAGATCTAAAAGATTTGAACAATTACATACAAGGGTTCAAATCAAGATGGAGTCACTCAGAGCAGTGATAGCGAACCAGGACGATATGGTGTCACTGGATATCAGGGACGCTTACCTACAAGTCCAAATTTTGCCTTTCTCACCAAGGGTATCTCAGGTTCGTGGTACAAAACTGTCACTATCAGTTCAGACGCTGCCGTTTGGATTGTCCACGGCACCCCGGGTCTTTACCAAGGTAATGGCCGAAATGATGATTCTTCCTAAAAGAAATATGGACGCTTTCCTGATAAGGGCAAGGTCCAGAGAACAGTTGGCGGTCGGAGTAGCACTATCTCAAGTAGTTCTACGACAGCACGAGTGGATTCTAAATATTCCAAAATCGCAGCTTTTTCCGACAACACGTCTAATGTTCCTAGGGATGATTCTGGACACAGTCCAGAAAAGGATGTTTTCTCCCGGAGAAGAAAGCCAGGGAGTTATCCGAGCTAGTCAGGAACCTCCTAAAACCAGGAAAAGTATCAGTGCATCATTGCACAAAGGGTCCTGTGAAAAATGGTGGTTTCTTACAAAGCGATCCCATTCGGTAGATTTCACGCAAGAACCTTTCAGTGGGATCTGCTGGGAAAATGGTCCGGATCGCATCTTCAGATGCATCAGCGGATAACCCTGTCTCCAAGGACAAGGGTGTTTCTTCTGCGGTGGCTGCAGAGTGCTCATCTATGAAAGGGCCGCAGATTCGGCATTCAGGACTGGGTCCTGGTGACCACGGATGCCAGCCTGAGTGGCTGGGGAGCAGTCACACAAGGAAAAAAATTTCCAGGGAGTGTGATCAAGTCTGGAGACTTCTCTCCACATAAATATACTGGAGCTAAGGCCAATTTACAAGGCTCTAAGCTTAGCAAGACCTCTGCTTCAAGGTCAGCCGGTATTGATCCAGTGGGACAACATCACGGCAGTCGCCCACGAAAACAGGGCGGCACAAGAAGCAGGAGGGAAATGGCAGAAACTGCAAGGATTCTTCGCTGGGCGAAAAATCATGTGATAACACTCTCAGCAGTGTTAATTCCGGGAGTGGAAAACTGGGAAGCAGACTTCCTCAGCATAACCTCCACCCGGGAGAGTGGGGACTTCAGCGGGAAGTCTTCCACATGATTGTAAACCGTTGGGAAAAACCAAAGGTGGACATGATGGCGTCCCGCCTGAACAAAAAACTAGACAGATATTGCGCCAGGTCAAGGGACCCTCAGGCAATAGCGGTGGACGCTCTGGTAACACTGTGGGTGTACCAGTCATGGTATGTGTTCCCTCCTATGCATCTCATACCAAAAGTACTGAGAATCAAGGAGATGAGTAAGAACGATACTCGTGGTTCCGGATGGGTCAAGAAGGACTTGGTACCCGGAATTTCAAGAGATTCTCACGGAAGAACCGTGGCCTCTACCTTTAAGAAAGGACCTGCTCCAGCAGGGGCCTTGTCTGTTCCAAGACTTACCGCGGCTGCGTTTGACGGCATGGCAGTTGAACGCCGGATCCTGAAAGGGCATTCCAGATGAAGTCATCCCTACCCTGGTCGAAGCCAGGAAGGATGTAACCGCAAAACATTTTCACCGCAATTGGCGAAAATATGTTGCGTGGTGTGAGGCCAAGAAGGTCCCTACAGAGGAATTCCAACTGGGTCGTTTCCTACATTTCCTAAAAACAGGACTGTCTATGGGCCTAAAATTAGGGTCCATTAAGGTTCAAATTTCGACCCTGTCAAATTTATTCCAGAAAGAACTGGCTTCAGTGCCTGAAGTTCAGACGTTTGTAAAAGGGGTACTGCATATACAGCCTCCTTTTGTGCCCCCAGTGGCACCTTGGGATCTCAATGTTGTTTTGAGTTTCCTAAAGTCACATTGGTTTGATCCACTCACCACTGTGGACTTAAAATATTTCACATGGAAGGTGAAGATTCTATTAGCCCTGGCTTCAGCCAGGCGTGTGTCAGAATGGGCGGCTTTATCATATAAAAGCCCTTACTTAATTTTTCATTCTGACAGGGCAGAATTGAGGACTCGTCCTCAATTTCTCCTTAAGGTGTTTTCTGTTTTTCACATGAACCAACCTATTGTAGTACCTGCGGCTACTAGGGACTTGGAGGACTCCAAGTTACTTGACGTTGTCAGGGCCCTGAAAATATATGTTTCCAGGACGACTGGAGTCAGAAAATCTGACTCGCTGTTTAGCCTGTATGCACCCAACAAGATGGGTGCTCCTGCTTCTAAACAGACGATTGCTCGCTGGATTTGTAGTACAATTCAGCTTGCTCATTCTGTGGCAGGCTTGCCACAGACAAAATCAGAAAAAGCCCATTCCACAAGGAAGTGGGCTCATCTTGGGCGACTGCCTGAGGGGTCTCGGCTTTACAACTTTGCTGAGCATTTACTTGGTCAGGGGCAAACACGTTTGCTAAATTCTACAAATTTGATACCCTGGCTGAGGAGGACATGGAGTCTCTCATTCGGTGCTGCAGGGTCATCCGCACTCTCCCGCCCGTTTGGGAGCTTTGGTATAATCCCCATGGTCCTGACGGAGTCCCCAGCATCCACTTAGGACGTTAGAGAAAATAAGAATTTACTTACCGATAATTCTATTTCTCGTAGTCCGTAGTGGATGCTGGGCGCCCATCCCAAGTGCGGATTGTCTGCAATACTTGTACATAGTTATTGTTACAAAAAAATCGGGTTGTTATTGTTGTGAGCCGTCTGTTCAGAGGCTCCTACGTTTTGTCATACTGTTAACTGGGTTCAGATCACAAGTTGTACGGTGTGATTGGTGTGGCTGGTATGAGTCTTACCCCGGGATTCAAAATCCTTCCTTATTGTGTACGCTCGTCCGGGCACAGTATCCTAACTGAGGCTTGGAGGAGGGTCATAGGGGGAGGAGCCAGTGCACACCACCTGATCCTAAAGCTTTATTTTTGTGCCATGTCTCCTGCGGAGCCGCTAATCCCCCATGGTCCTGACGGAGTCCCCAGCATGGTCCTGACGGAGTCCCCAGCATCCACTACGGACTACGAGAATTAGAATTATCGGTAAGTAAATTCTTATTTTCGGGTCCTACCGTGTGGTATAATGTGAATTTCGGCTCATTCTGTGTGCTATAATGTGAATTTTGGCTCATTCTGTGTGCTATAATGTGAATTTCAGCTCATACCGTGTGGTATAATGTGAATTTCGGGTCCTACCGTGTGGTATAATGTGAATTTCGGCTCATTCTGTGTGCTATAATGTGAATTTTGGCTCATTCTGTGTGCTATAATGTGAATTTCGTCTCATTCTATGTGCGGTAAAATGTGAATAAGATTGTGCTACTGTGTGACATAATTTGAATTGGGGGTACTGTTGTGTGGTCACACCCCGTGGGAAACCATAATCCTTTTTTGCGGCCTCCGACGCACGCTCTCATTTTATTAACTACGGTATAAGAGGGAGGGCGCAAATTTATAGTTTGCAGGAGGGCGCCGAACACCCTAGCACCGGCCCTGCATGCATGTCAGATGATCATGTAATACACAGAGATATTAGGACGGCACTGAGTATATCAGATCATATTAATGGAAGGGGAATTATTATTATTATCATCAGGCAGGTTGTTGTGTGACTTGTGCTGCAGCTACATGTGAGTATAACTTGGTGCACACTATGCACCACGTTATACCCACATGTAGCAGCACTACAAGTCACACAACAACCTGCCTTGTAAAAATATTAATAATAATAATTATGCCCCTACGATCACAGTGATCTGATATACTCAGATTACAGTGTTATTCTGTATACTGTACACAGCACCATGCCCTGCCGCATCATCCTCATCTGTGCTAGTACTGCTTGGTGCAACTGAGCAAAGAAGCCGCAGCAGTTACAGCACTTCCACCTGTCTGGCAGCAGAACCCAGGCACAGCGGAGGGAGCCACTTAGTGACTGCACCAACACCTGTATTGCAGCACAATCCCAACACAGCGGACCCCCCACATAGCGTGGAACCTGTTTTTATACATGATCTATAGTTTTTATGTTTATAGTACCTTAAATGTACATGCAATGCTTGAAAGAGGGGATGAAAAGTGTGGGGGGGACTCGGTGGTTATGGGGGGCCCCATAGAAATCAGTGTACCGGGCCCCAAGATTTCTGTTGCCGGCCCTGACTGTACAATACTGTTTACACTGAGCAGTGTGACAGATCAGAGCTTCTTTTCATAGAAATGTCCCAGTTTTATTTTATGTCCAGATGGATGTTATTTTTCTTTTAAGACACTATGGATATTTTTATTTCCTGATACTCTATCCAGTGAAACGGAATAAAACAAGTAAATGTGCATAGGCGACTGAGTTTGTATAATCACCTTCCAAATTGTTTGGAGTATTTGAGAATCACATTTATGTGAAGGAGAATAAACTACACGTGTAACAAAAGGTTAAAATTCACTCTAAAAATGTTTTCCATCTTAACACATTCCACAGTATGAGAAGAGCGTTTCACCATTCTATATGAGAAGAGTGTTTCACCATTCTATATGAAAAGAGTGTTTCACCATTCTATATGAAAAGAGTGTTTCACCATTCTATATGAGAAGTGTTTCACCATTCTATAGGAAAAGAGTGTTTCACCATTCTATATGAGAAGAGTGTTTCACCATTCTATATGAGAAGAGTGTTTCACCATTCTATATGAGAAGAGTGTTTCACCATTCTATATGAGAAGAGTGTTTCACCATTCTATATGAGAAGAGTGTTTCACCATTCTATATGAGAAGAGTGTTTCACCATTCAGTTCTGTAACTAGACATTTTAGCGCTGTGGGCAACATACAGCATCAGTGCCCCCCCAAAAAAATATATAAGAGCAAGGCTTCATGGGGAAGAAGCGTGGCCACAGAACTTTATTTTACACATTACGGTTGGCAGAGTCCCCCTTTTCTACATATTACAGCAGCAGAGTCCCCCTTTTTTACATATAATGGCAGGCAGAATCTCCTTTTTACACATTACAGCATCCGAGTCCCCCTTTTTACACATTACAGCAGCAGAGTCCCCCTTTTTACACATAACGACAGGCAGAGTCCCTCTTTTTACACATAACGGCAGGCAGAGTCTCCTTTTTACACATTACAGCAGCATAGTTCCCCTTTTTACACATTACAGCAGCAGAGCCCCCCTTTTCTACACATTAGGCAGGCAGAGTCCCCCTTTTTTACACATTACCGCAGCAGAGTCCCCCTTTTTACACATAATAGCAGGCAGACTCGCCCTTTTTTACACATTACAGCAGCAAAGTCTCCCTTTTTACACATTACAGTAGCAGAGTCCTCCTTTTTACACATTACAGCAGCAGAGTCCTTTTTACATGTAACGGCAGGCAGAGTCTCCTTTTTACACATTACAGCAGCCGAGTTTCCCTTTTTACACATTATGGCAGGCAGAGTCCCACTTTTCTACACATTACAGCAGCAGAGTCCCCCTTTTTACACATAACAGCAGGCAGAGTCCTCCTTTTTTACACATTACAGCAGCAAAGTCCCCCTTTTTACACATTGCGGTAGCAGAGTCCCTCTTTTTACACATAACGACAGGCAGAGTCCCCCTTTTCTACACATAACAGCAGGCAGAGTCCCCTTTTTACACATTACAGCAGCAGAGTCACCCTTTTTTACACAATAACCTAACCCTTCTTGATAGCTCAACTGCCTCTCCCCCCATCCCCCCTGCAATCGATCAATGCACTTACAGTATTGCAGGGTGAGGGACAGACCGAATGTATAGCCATGTTGTGATGCTGGTGCCTGTGCTGAGCACACGTTGCCACTGAGGACTGGACTGCCCACTTCCCCCCTTTCCTGCCCAAATTCAGTGGCAGGGTACTGTGGGAGCAGGCTAGATTGTGAGAGAGACATCACATGTCTCTCCCAGTAGACACTGCAGGCCTGTGGGCGGAAACAGTGTAAGCTGGGAGGGGGCGGAGCATACAGGGGAAGCAGCGCTGCTCACTGTTTTGTAAGCAGTGATGTATAGAAGGAGCCGAGTGCACCACTACATACATGACAGCGGGCAGCGCCGCATGTAGCGGTGGTGGTGAGCGGCCCTGTTGTTTTGCTGCCTAACGGTGCACCCACAGAACATATGCACTGTGGGCAAGGCACCGCAGGCACACACCTAGTTACGGCTCTGTCACCATTCACTGGGGTCTATTCATGAAGAAGTGAAATGTGTGGAGAAGTGAGCCAGTGGAGAAGTTGCCCATGGCAACCAATCAGCATTGAAGTAACACTTATAATTTGCATACTATACAATTGCATGGAGCAGCTGATTGGTTGACATGTGCAACGTCTCCACAGCTCACTTCACTCTTTTAACTGCTTCATGAATAGACCCCTATATGAGAAGAGTGTTTCACCATTCTATATAAGAAGAGTGTTTCACTATTCTCTATGAGAAGAGAGTTACAAGGTTAACCGTGTAACCAGTTAATTTAAAGCTTACCAACTTTAAACTAAGGATGAGCAGGCTCGGTTCCCTGAGAACCAAATCCCCACCCGAACATCATGTCCTGAGCCAGGATCCGAGTCCAGCTCGGGTTTTCCCATCAGACTCGGAAACCAGAACGAGGCAAAATGTCACTATCGGATTCTTGTGGGTTTTGGATTCCATGTAAGGATCCGCGCGTCGCTGCCATTTTCACTCCAGTCCTGGAGAGTGCAACAAGAGGACGTGTCTCCTCAGTGTCTGTGCGGGAAAGTGGCTTGGCGCGCGGGGTGGCAACCTGCTCTTTTGTATCATTCCAGTGCTGTCCTGTGCTGCATCAGTCAAGTGCTGCTATATAAGTCCAGTTCAGTGGTGCTGTCTTGTGCTGCATCAGTCCAGTGTTGATGTCTTGTTTTGCCATAAGTCCAGTGGTGGTGTCCTGTGCTGAAATAAGTCCAGTGCTGCTGTATAAGTCCAGTCCAGTGGTGCTTTCTTGTGCTGCATCAGTCCAGTGGTGGTATCCTGTACTGCTGTAAGTCCAGTGGTGGTACCCTGTGCTGCCATAAGTCCAGTGGTGCTGCCGTATAAGTCCAGTCCAGTGGTGCAGCCATATAAGTCCAGGGGCACTGGCGTATAAGTCCAGGGGTACTGCTGTAGAAGTCCAGTCCAGTGGTGCTGCCATATAAGTCCAGTCCAGTGGTGCTGCCATATAAGTCCAGTGCAGTGGTGCTGCCGTATAGGTTCACTCCAGTGTTGCTGCCGTATAAGTCCAGGGGTACTGACATATAATTCCAGGGGTACTGCCATATAAGTTCAGTCCAGTGGTGCTGCTGTATAAGTCCAGGGGTACTGCCGTATAAGTCCAGGGGTACTACCGTATAAGTCCAAGGGTACAGCTGTATAAGTCCAGTCCAGTAGTGCTGCCATATAAGTCCAGTCCAGTGGTGCTGCCATATACGTCCAGGGGTACTGCCGTTTAAGTACAGGGGTATTGCTGTATAAGTCCAGTCCAGTGGTGCTGCCGTATAAGTCCAGGGGCACTGCCATATAAGTCCAGGGATACTGCCATATAAGTCCAGTCCAGTGGTGCTGCCATATAAGTCCAGTGCAGTGGTGCTGCTGTATAAGTCCACTCCAGTGGTGCTGCCGTATAAGTCCAGTGGTGCTGCCATATAAGTCCAGGGGTACTTCCATATCAGTCCAGTCCAGTGGTGCTGCCATATAAGTCCAGTGGTACTACCGTATAAGTCCAGGGGTACAGCCGTATAAGTCCAGTCCAGTAGTGCTGCCATATAAGTCCAGCGGTGCTGCCGTATAAGTTCAGGGGTACTGATGTATAAGTCCAGGGGAACTGCTGTATAAGTCCAGGGGTACTGCTGTATAAGTCCAGTCCAGTGGTGCTGCCATATAATTCCAGGGGTACTGCATATGAGTCCAGGGGTACTGCCGTATAAGTCCAGTCCAGTGGTGCTGCCATATAAGTCCAGGGCTACTGCCGTATAAGTCGAGGGGTACTGCCATATAAGTACAGTCCAGTGGTGCTGCCGTATAAGCCCAGGGGCACTGCAGTATAAGTCCAGGGGTACTGCCATGTTAGTCCAGTCCAGTGGTGCTGCCATATAAGTCCAGTGCAGTGGTGCTGCCGTATAAGTCCAGTCCAGTGGTGCTGCTATATAAGTCCAGAAGTACTGCCATATAAGACCAGTCCAGTGGTGCTGCCATATAAGTCAAGTCCAGTGGTGCTGCCTGCCGTATAAGTCCAGTCCAGTGGTGCTGTCATACAAGTCCAGTCCAGTGGTGCTGCTGTATAAGTCCAGGGGTACTGCCATATAAGTCCAGGGGTACTGCCGTATAAGTCCAGTCCAGTGGTGCTGCCGTATAAGTCAAGGGGTACTGCTGTATAAGTCCAGGGGTACTACCGTATAAGTCCAGTGGTGCTGCCGTATAAGTCCAGTCCAATAGTGCTGCCATATAAGTCCAGTGCAGTGGTGCTGCTGTATAAGTCCACTCCAGTGGTGCTGCTGTATAAGTCCAGTGGTGCTGCCATATAAGTCTAGCGGTACTACCGTATAAGTCCAGGGGTACAGCCGTATAAGTCCAGTCCAGTAGTGCTGCCATATAAGTCCAGCGGTGCTGTCGTATAAGTTCAGGGGTACTGCCGTATAAGTCCAGGGGTACTGCTGTATAAGTCCAGGGGTACTGCCATATAAGTCCAGGGGTACTGCCATATAAGTCCAGTCCAGTGGTGCTGCCGTATAATTCCAGGGGTACTGCCGTATGAGTCCAGAGGTACTGCTGTATAAGCTATGGGGTACTGCCATATAAGGCTGCACAAGCGTTCGCAGCCTTGCTATGCAAAAACCCCCTCCCCCATAGGCAGCGTCTAGTTGATCGCATGGGCAGCAAAAAGTTGCTATGTGCGATCAACTCGGAATGACCCCCATTGTTATATAACTCCAGACAGTTTGGAGGCTAAAGTAGAGAAAGATCAAGAACCACTTCCTCCTACTGCTGCTGCTGCCGCTGCTGTTGTTGCTGATGGGAGTCGATCGTCATCCCAGAGGAGAAGTCAGAAGACCACTTGTACTACTTCAACTAAGCAATTGACTGTCCAACAGTCCTTTGCGAGGAAGATGAAATATGACAGCAGTCATCCTTTCAAAGCGGATAACTGAGGCCTTGACAGCTATGTTGGTGTTAGACGTGCGTCCGGTATCCGCCATTAGTGCAGTGGGATTTTGACAACTGATGGAGGTAGTGTGTCCCCGGTACCAAATCCCATCTAGATTCCACTTCACTTGGAAAGCGATTCCCAGACTGTACAGGGACATTAAGAAAAGTGTCCTCAGTGTCCTGAAAAATGCAGTTGTACCCAGTGTCCACTTAACCATGGACATGTGGACAAGTGTAGCAGGGCAAACTAAGGATTACATGACTGACAGACCACTGGGTAGATGTATTGCCTCCCGCAGCAACAACAGCAGCGGCACCAGTAGCAGAATCTCACAAACGCCAGCTCGTTCCTAGGCAGGCTACGCTGTGTATTACCGATTTCCGTAAGAGGCACACCGCTGACAACCTCTTACGGAAACTGAGGGACATCATCGCACAATGGCTTACCCCACTTAGACTCTCCTGGGGATTTGTGATATCGGACAACGCCATGAATATTGTGCATGCATTACATCTGGGCAAATTCCAGCACGTCCCATGTTTTGCACATACAATTAATTTGGTGGAGCAGAATTTTTTTTAAAATGACAGTGGCATGCAGGAGATGCTGTCGGTGGCCCGGAAAATTGCTGGCCACTTTCAACATTCGTCCACTGCGTGCCACTCCTAGATGGGCCAGGTGTTTGTTCCGCCCACTTGGGTCGCTTAGCTTAGTTATCCAGCTACCTCACTGCACCTCTTTTTCTTCATTGCATGATGTGCTGTTTGGGGCCTAGTTTTTAAAAGTGTCATCCTGTCTGACACTGCAGTGCCACTCCTAGATGGGCCAGGTGTTTTTGACGCAGACTTGGGTCGCTTAGCTTAGTCATCCAGCGACCTCATTGCACCTTTTTTTCTTCTTTGCATGATGTGTTGATTGGGGCCTAGTTTTTAAAAGTGCCATCCTTTCGGACACTGCAGTGCCACTCCTAGATGGGCCAGGTGCTTTGCTTATGCAGCCCACTTGTGTCGCTTAGCTTAGTCATCCAGCTACCTCGGTGCACCTCTTTTTTTCTTTGCACCATGTGCTGTTTGGGGCCTAGTTTTTAAAAGTACCATCCTGTCTGACACTGCAGTGCCACTCCTAGATGGGCCAGGTGTTTTTGCCGCCCATTTGGGTCGCTTAGCTTAGTCATCCAGTGACCTTGGTGCAACCTTTTGGCCTAATAACATTATTGTGAGGTGTGAGGTTTTCAGAATAGACTGGAAATGAGTGGAAATGAATGTTATTGAGGTTAATAATACCGTAGGATAAAAATTACCCCCAAAATCTGTGATTTTAGCTGCTGTTGTTTTTTGTTTTTTTTAAATCATCCAGATCTAAAAACAAAACCAAAACCCAAAAGGGTGGTTTTGGCAAAACCAATCCAGATCCAAAACACGAGCATGGAACTAGAACCAAGACCAAAACACAAAACACGAAAAGTGCCCGCCGCATATCTCTACTCTAAATATAGCAAGCTGGGATTCAATATTGTGCCCATCCACGCAGATGACTAGCTGAGTAAGTTCCAGTAAGCTTCTGAAACCAGTAGTAAAGGGGTTATAATTTGTTGTTAAATGGAGCCCTGTATACTGTTTGCTGTATTATATAAGCCTGATCGTGAATGCATTTTTTCATTGTCAGAGCAAATGTTAACAAATGTTTCTTGTGCTTATGACCTGGCTGTACATATGTGTCAGGGACGTGCGGTGAGATAAATGGCTCAGGAGGCACTGGCTAGTACCAGAGCCAGATTTACACACAATAAATAAAGTGTTCATGTGAGCATTATACACAGGTACAGCAGTATAAATCCCTGGAAATTTGGTGTGTTTTGATCAGAGATGTGCGGAAAAGATAGGCATGGTTGAGGGACTGCCTCACCTGTCATGGACTTTTTACTTCAGTTTTGACAATAAAAATTATTGGAATACAGGTTGAGTATCCCATAACCAAATATTCCGAAATACGGAAATTTTTGAGCGAGAATGAGATAGTGAAACCTTTGTTTTGTGATGTTTCAATGTACACAAACTTTGTTTAATACACAGTTATTAAAAATAAATAAATAAATAACCAGGCGCTGACAGTACGGGAAATCTGTGTGTTTGAGAATTTAATAAATCCTGGTATACTGCTGCTTCATAAGGAGATCACTGCATCCCCATAATCACAAGGAAAAATATATACAAATAATGAAGCGCTGTGATATCAGAATTTTATCTAACATTTTTTTTTACTTTTTATTCCCACCATATCACATAACAACACATAAAAACAACACAAACACACGGCCGGTGTCACAATTTCCTTAAAAGCATTTGCATAAAACACCAAAAATCAGCATTGGTCATATATATTTAATTGATTCTTCCGAATGACCAATGCTCACAATAATAATCACTTCACAATATTTTATCTATCCCTTTAACATGACTATTACCATGTAAGAAGGAAATTACACTTAAGCTACTGCTAATCTGTGCATGGATGAATTTATAGGTGAATGAATTGCCCAGGAGTAATGGTAAATCATTCTTTCAGCTGTCTCCTACAGCCATCCAGTCAAGTAGTAAGCACAGTCTTTAAAGCACAATCAACTCAAGCTGATATGTTAGTATGCAGTTTCCTTCAATGTTCACATTCACACAGACAGGTGATTTTTGGTTAGCACCATCTCATGAGTCCAGCAGAAGATAATATATTAATAAGCAGGAATATTAGTATAGAGTTCCCTCCAATGCTTACATTCACCAGAATGATAATTTATAGTTAACACCTGTCTTAAGGGTCTGGCAGGAGATAATGTGTTAGAAATTAGTACAGTCTCTTAGTATTCCCTGCTCAACAGTCTCAATTGTTGCTGGTAGTGTTCACAATAATCACTGGTTTAGTTATAAGCATAAAGGTCTCATCTTATGATGGAGTCTGGGACGCAGTTAATTATATTGAACCTTAGTTCTTTGCTGCTGCAGTTAGAGTCTCCCAATGGAACTGATCAATCTCACCATATCACGTTCCCTCCTTGGAGTCCCAATTCCTCCTGAGGAAGCCGCAGACGAAATAGGCGGGGAAATGCGTTGAGGTGACACACGGATCCGGACTAGACAGCTAAAGGTGCTGGGAGGATGCTATTAGACTGACTTGCGGTATATGCTAATTGGGACTCCAAGGAGTGGCCACGCTGCCTTATCCGGAGCGCACGCACCTTCGGCGCGCACATAATTGCAACCTTCACTTTTCCATATCCCCACTTCAAAATTCCACTTCGACCACTGTGAGGGATGGTATCAGAATCCTGGCGCTTGATATGACGATGGTCAGAATACCGACAGCGTCATCCTGATGAGCAGGATCCCAACAACCCCCCAACCCTCCCTGCCTGCAGCGATCCCACGATCCACCCGGCGATCCCACCCGCGGTCAGGGGGTATGATCAAATATTAATGGCAGTGAAAAGGTATCTATGCACACTACCTAGTAGTGGTGATGTAGTGATATATTAAGAAAAGCATTCTAGTAGTTTATTTTGAGTCTCTTCACTGTGGTGCATTGAGGTGCCAAACACCAGTGCCAACTCCTGCCTGCTATGTGAACCACCAGCCCATACACTGCCACTACTAAGTTACTCCACCCCCTGACCAAGGGTGGCACCACCAGGCAGCGCCCCCTCTTCGGCCAGTGCACCTGGTGAGTGCCATCTTGGCCAATGGGTAGATAACCTCCCATCCCCAGCACATAGCCGTAGTCCCCACTTCCTCCCAGCACATAGCCATAGTCCCCGCCTCCTCCCAGCACATAACCGTAGTCTCCCCCCAGCACATAGCCATAGTCTCCATCCCCCTCCCAGGACATAGCAATAGTTTTCTCCAGCACATAGCCATACCCCCATCCCAGCACATAGCCATAGTCCCTATCCTCCTCCCATCACATAGAAGTAATCCCCATCCCCCTCCCAGTACATAGTCATAGTACCTACTCTCTCCAAGCCAGAGGCGGAACTACCGCCAGTGCAACCAGTGCGTTGCACTGGGGCCCGCCTCTGTCCAGGGGCCCAAAGCATGTAATGAGTCAAACTGACTCATTACATGCCGCTGTGTGCTGCGGGCAACCGCTGCTCGCAGCACACAGCCGCCCGGACAGAGAGGAGCGCAGGGGAGAAGGAGGAGGTAGAGGAGGGAGCCGCAGCAGCGTTATGTTACTGGTGGAGGCGCTGCTGCTGTCCCTCTGCTTCACTATAGACTGTCTTCCAAGAACAGCCTATAGTGAAGCAGAGGGACAACAGCAGCAGCAGCGCCTCCACCAATAACACAGCGCTGCTGCGGCTCCCTCCTCCACCTCCCTCCTCCTCCTTCTCTCCTGCCCGGGAATCGTGATCAGAAGCTGCACCGAGGAGCCTGAGCCAGCGGAGAGGGTAAGTATAATTCTTTCTTTCTTTCTTTCTTTCTTTCTTTCTTTCTTTCTTTCTTTCTTTCTTTCTTTCTTTCTTTCTTTCTTTCTCTTTCTGTCTTTCTTTCTGTCTTTCTTGGGACTGTCTGCCGTAATGTGTAAAAAGAGGGAATCTGCCTGCCGCAATGTGTAAAAATGGGGAATCTGCTTGCCGCAATGTGTAAAAAGGGAGAATCTGCCTTACGCAATGTGTAAAAATGGGGAATCTGCTTGCCGCAATGTGTAAAATGGGGGAATCTGCCTGCCGCAAAGTGTAAAAAGGGGGAATCTGCCTGCCGCAATGTGTAAAAAGGGTGCATCTGCCTGATGTAATGTGTAAAAAGGGGGAATCTGCCTGCCGCATTGTGTAAAAAGGGGGAATCTGCCTGATGCAACGTGTAAAAAGGGGGAATCTGCCTGCCGTAATGTGTAAAAAGTCGGAATCTGCCTGATGTAATGTGTAAAAAGGGTGAATCTGTCTGCCGTAATGTGTAAAAAGGGGGAATCTGCCTGCCGCAATGTGTAAAAAGGGGGAATCTGCCTGCCACAATGTGTAAAAAGGGTGCATCTGCCTGATGTAATGTGTAAAAAGGGGGAATCTGCCTGCCGCAATGTGTAAAAAGGGGGAATCTGCCTGATGTAACGTGTAAAAAGGGGGGATCTGCCTGCCGTAATGTGTAAAAAGTCGGAATCTGCCTGATGTAATGTGTAAAAAGGGGGAATCTGTCTGCCGTAATGTGTAAAAAGGGGGAATCTGCCTGCCGCAATGTGTAAAAAGGGGGAATCTGCCGTAATGTGTAACAAGGGCACGCTGTCTGCCGTAATGTGTAAAAAGGGGACGCTGTCTGCCGTTATGTGTAAAAAGGGCACGCTGTCTGCCGTTATGTGTAAAAAGGGCACGCTGTCTGCCGCTATGTTTAACAAGGGCACGCTGTCTGCCGCTATGTTTAACAAGGGCACGCTGTCTGCCGCTATGTTTAACAAGGGCAAGCTGTCTGCCGCTATGTGTAAAAAGTGTACGCTGTCTGCCGCTATGTGTAACAAGGGCGCGCTGTCTGCCGTTATGTGTAAAAAGTGCACACTGTCTGCAGTTATGTGTAAAAAGGGAGACGCTGTCTGCTGTAATGTGTAAAAAGAGGAATCTGTCCGCTGTAAGGTGTAAAAAGGTCTCTACCTGGTGTAGTGGTGCTACTGTGCGGCGTAATTTGAATAATGGAGACTACTGTGCACCGTTTTATGAATTGGTAATATTTTGTGGCCACACCCCTTCCCCACGAAGCCAAGCCACTATGTATTTTTGCGCGCGCCTACGACGCGCACTGCCCCTGTTTTGCATGCAGGGGTGGGGCTCCGATGCCGTTTCTTGCACACAGTGCTAAAATGTCTAGTTACTGCACTGTTGCTAGGTATCCATTTCTCTGGCCCTGGGCAGGTCCCCCTCACCAGATCCTCTCCAGGGGTGAGGGGGTGGACTTGGATGGGATGGGGGGGGGCAAAGCATTTTGTCGCACCTGGGCCCACCGCTCGCTAGTTCCGCCACTGCTCCAAGCACATAGCCGTAGTCCCCACCTCCTCCCAGCACAAAGCCATAGTCCCCATTCCCCTCCCAGCACATAGCCGTTGTCCCCATCCCACTCCCAGCACATAGCCCTAGTCTCCATCCCCCTCTCAGGACATAGCCATCGTCTCCCCCCAGCACATAGCCATAGCCCCCATCCCAGCACACAGACATAGTCCCCATCCGCCTCTCATCACATAGAAGTAGTCCCCATCCCGCTCCCATAAAAGTAGTCCCCATCCCCCTCCCAGCACATATCCGCAGTCTCCATCCCCCTCCCAGCATACAAACATAGGGGGTCATTCCGAGTTGTTCGCTCTGTAAATTTCTTTGCATCGCAGCGATTTTCCGCTTAGTGCGCATGCGCAATGTCCGCACTGCGACTGCGCCAAGTAAATTTGCTATGCAGTTAGGAATTTTACTCACGGTTTTTTCCTCGTTCCTTGTGATCGTAATGTGATTGACAGGAAGTGGGTGTTTCTGGGCGGAAACTGGCCGTTTTATGGGAGTGTGTGAAAAAACGCTACCGTTTCTGGGAAAAACGCGGGAGTGGCTGGAGAAACAGAGGAGTGTCTGGGCGAACGCTGGGTGTGTTTGTGACGTCAAACCAGGAACGACAAGCACTGAACTGATCGCAGATGCCGAGTAAGTCTCGAGTTACTCAGAAACTGCACAGAGATGTCTTATCGCAATATTGCTAATCTTTTGTTCGCAATTTTGATAAGCTAAGATTCACTCCCAGTAGGTGGCGGCTTAGCGTGTGCAAAGCTGCTAAAAGCAGCTTGCAAGCGAACAACTCGGAATGACCCCCATAGTCTCCATCCCCCTCCCAGCACACAGCCGTAGTCTCCATCCCCCTCCCAGCACACAGATATAGTCTCCATCCCCCTCCCAACACATAGCCGTAGTCTCCATCTCCCTCCCAGCACATAGACATAGTCTCCATCTCCCTCCCAACATGTAGCCATAGTCTCCCCCCAGCACATAGCCAGAGCCCCCATCCCAGCACATAACCATAGCCCCCATCCCCCTCCCATCACATAGAAGTAGTCCCCATCCCCCTCCCAGCACATAGACGTAGTCCTCACTCTCTCCAAGCACGTAGCCATAGTCCCCATTCCCCTCCGGGCCTCCCATCACATAGAAGTAGTCTCCATCTCCCTCCCAGCACATATCCATAGTCCCCATCCCCCTCCCAGCACATAGCCGTAGTCCCCAACTCCGTCCCAGCAGATGATCTCTCCCCTATCTGCATATAGGCCCTCATTCCGAGTTGTTCGCTCGCTATCTGCTTTTAGCAGCATTGCACTCGCTAGGCCGCCACCCTCTGGGAGTGTATCTTAGCTTAGCAGAATAACGAACGAAAGATTAGCAGAACTGCTACTAAATAATTCTTTGCAGTTTCTGAGTAGCTCCAGACCTACTCACAGATTGCGATCAGCTCAATCTGTTTAGTTCCTGGTTTGACGTCACAAACACGCCCTGCGTTCGGCCAGCCACTCCCCCGTTCCTCCAGACACTCCCGCGTTTTTCTCTGACACGCCTGCGTTTTTTAGCACACTCCCAGAAAACGCTCAGTTACCTCCCATAAACGCCCCTTTCCTGTCAATCATTTACCGATCAGCAGTGCGACTGAAAAGTGTCGTACGAACACCAGCAAAACTGCTAAGTTTTTAGTTAAATAACTTAGCGCATGCGCGCTGCGTACCATGCGCATGCGCATTTGGCAGCAAATCGCAGCATAGTGAAAATCGGCAACGAGCGAACAACTCGGAATGACCACCATAGTCATATCTCCTCCCAGCAGATAGTCTCCCCCCTTAAAGCACATACTGTATCCGTAATATTTTGCAATACCTAGTGTGATGAGCTGGGTATCGCCTGGGCTGGAGGATCGCACAGTAGGCAGGAAAACCACACTTCGGCACTGCACCACACTCCGTGAAGAAAGTGAAAATTAACTACAGGTAGGTAATTAAAATCCTATTTTCTCTTACATCCTAGAGGATACTGGGGATCCATTTAGTACCATGGGGAAGTACCAAAGCTCCCAAACCGGGTGACAGAGTGCTGAGGGTCCTGCAGAACTGATTGACCAAACTAAAGGTCCTCAGAGACCAAGGTATCGAACTTATAGAACTATTCAAACCTGACCAAGTAGCTGCTCGGCAAAGCTGTAAGGCCGAGACACTGAGGGCAGCCGCCCAAGAAGAACCCACTGACCTAGTCAAGTGAGCCTGTACAGATTTTGGAATCGGCAATCCTGCCGTGGAATAAGCATGCTGGATATTGAGCTTGATCCAATGTGCAATTGACTGCTTTGAAGCAGGACACCCAATCTTATTGGGATTGTAAAGAACAAACAGCAAGTCCGATTTCCTGTGACAAGCTGTTCTATTCACATACACCTTCAAAGCCCTCACAACATCCAAAGACTTTGAAGTAACGGAGGCGTCGGTCACAACCGAAAACCACAATTGGTTGGTTGGTTGTTATGAAACGCCGACACCATCTTAGGAAGAAATTGCTGAAAAGTCCTGAGTTCAGCTCTGTCCTCATGGAAGATTAAATAGGGCTCTGAGATAACACCCACAGCTCCGACACACGTCTTGCAGAAGCCAAGGCCAACAGTGTGACGGTTTTAAACTTAAGATGTTTTACATCTACCTCCTGTAATGGTTCAAATCAAATCGATTGGAGGAACTGCATCACCAAATTTAGATCCCAAGGTGCCGTGGGTGGCACAAAGGGAAGCTGGATGTGCAGAACCCCTTTCAGGAACTTCTGGACCTCAGGAAGAGACGCCAATTGTTTCTGAAAGAAAATGGACAAGGCCGAAATCTGGACTTTAATGGAGCCCAGACGTAGGCCCACATCCACACCCGACTGCAGAAAAAGCAGGAAACATCCCAGATGAAATTCCATTGCATAATATTTTCTGCTCTCACACCAAGAGACGTATTTCTTCCATATACGGTGGTAATGTTTAGACCTTACCCCCTTCCTGGCTTGGATCATAGTTGGGATGACCTTGTCAGGAATCCCTCCCCTGACCAGAATCAGCCGTTCCACTTCCATGCCGTCAAATATAGCCGTGTTAAATCTTGATAGATGAACATCCCCTGTTGCAGGAGATCCTCGTGAAGAGGTAGAGGCCACGGATCTTCCAGGAGCATCTCCAGAAGGTCCGCGTACCAGGCCCTTCTTGGCCAATCCAGAGCAATGAGAATTGCTTGAACTTTTTCCCTTTTTATTCTTTTCAGAATTCTTGGGATCAGCGGAAGTAGAGGGAACACGTACACCATCTGATAGACCCATGGATTTGTCAGAGCATCCACTGCCACTGCCTGTGGGTCTCTCGACCTGGAACAATACCGCTTGAGCTTCTTGTTGAGATGAGAGGGCATCATGTCGATTTGTGGACATCCCCATCGACGTGTCAAGCACCTGAACACCTTCGGGTGAAGGCCCACTCCCCTGGGTGCAGGTCGTCTCTGCTGAGGAAGTCTGCTTCCCAGTTGTCTACTCCCGGAAATGAAGACCGCCAACAATGCCACAGCGTGTTTTACTGAGGAGAATTCTTGATACCTCTGTCATTGCTGCTCTTTTTTTTGTTTCTCCCTGTCAGCTTATGTACATTACTGCCATCACATTGTCCGACTGAACCTGAATGGCCGGATCTTGAAGAAGATATGAGGCCTGCAGAAGGGCGTTGTATACAGTCCTGAGTTCCAGAATGTTTATTGGAAGGACGACTTCCTGACTTGACCATCTTCCTTGAAACTGCACCCCTTGGGTGACCACTCCCCAACCTCTGAGGCTTGCATCTGTGGTTAGCAGAATCCAATTCTGAATCCTGAACCTTCGGCCCTTGATTAGGTGAGAAGTCTGTAGCCACCACAGAAGGAAGATCCTGGCCTTTGACGACAGACGGATCCTCTGGTGCATGTGAAGATGCGATCTGGAACCATTTGTCCAACAGATCCAGATGGAATGGCCTTGCATGAAACCTTCCATACTGAAGCGCCTCGTAAGAGGCCACCATTTCCCCCAGAAGGTGAATGCATAGATGCACCGATATCTGGGTTGGCTTCAGGACATCCTGAACCATCGACTGGATTACCAATGCCTTTTCCAACGGAAGAAAAACTTTCTGCGACTACGTGTCCAGTATCATTCCCAGAAATGGGAGCCTCCGAGTTGACTCTAAATGAGATTTCGGGAGATTTAGAATCCACCCGTGATCCAGGAGTAGTTTGGTTGTGAGACCAATGCTGCTCAACAACCTTTCCCTGGATGGTGCCTTTATCAGAAGATTGTCCAGGTACGGAATTATGTTCACTCCCTGCTTGCGAAGGAGAAACATCATCTATGCCATCACTTTGGTGAACACCCTTGGTGCCGTGGAGAGACCAAATGGCAGGGCCTGGAACTGGTAGTGACAGTCCTGTAGTGCAAAGCGTAGATAATCCTCGTGAGGCGGCCAGATCAGAATGTGAAGGTACTCATCCTTGATATCCAGAGAAACTAGGAATTCCCCCTCCTCCAGACCTGAGATCACCGCTCTCAGAGACTCCATCTTGAATTTGGAGAATGGGTTCAACGATTTTAGATTCAAAATCAGTCTCACCGAACCGTCCGGTTTCGGTACTACAAACAAGTTGGAATAGTATCCGTTGTTTTGCAGAGGAGGTGGAACTGGAACAATGACCTGAGTCTGTACCAGTTTTTGAATGGCATCCTGTAAGGTTATACTTGCCTCTTGTGAAGCTGGTAAGCCTGATTTGAAGAATCTGTGAGGTGGGAGCTCCTGAAACTCCAGTCTTTAGCCCTGGGAAATAAAATCTATGACTCAGGGATCCTGGCATGATGTTGTCCAGATGTGACTGAAATTTCTTAGTCGGGCTCCCACCTGCCAGTCTTCCAGGCCACTTGGTCCACTATCATGCAGAAGGCTTTGAGGAAGCAGAACTGGAGCTTTGTTCCTGAGAACCGGCAGTTGCTGGTGTGCGTGGTTTACCTCTAGCACCTCTGTTGACAGTAGAAGATCCTCTGACTTTACCCTTAAACTTGGCAGTCCGAAAGGACTGTAGGGTAGGTCCTCAGTAGGTCTTCCTGGTTGGGGGAGCTGCAGAAGGAAGATATGTGGACTTACCCGCAGTAGCTTTGGAGATCCATTTGTCCAGTTCCTCTCCAAATAAGGCCTCTCCTGTGAAGGGTAGGCCTTCCACGCCTTTTCTAGAGTCCACGTCCGCAGTCCACTGACGTAACCATAAGCCCCTGCGTGCTGACACTGCCATAGCAGTGGTGCGTGCATTAAGCAAACCTACTTCTTTTATGGCTTCCACCATAAAGTTCGCAAAATCCTGTATATGTTGCAGGAGCAACACAATCTCCCCCCTAGACAAGGAATCCAACCCTTCAATAAGGTTACCTGACCATTTAGCAATGGCTTTAGTAATCCATGCACATGCTATAGTGGGTCTCTGAGCCACCCCAGCAGCTGTGTACAAGGATTTTAGTGTAGTCTCAATCTTATGATCAGCTGTGTCTTTCAGGGAGGCTGCACCAGGGACGGGTAACACAATCTTCCGTGACAACCTGGACACAGATGCATCCACTATCGGTGGACTTTCCCTTTATTTCCTATCCTCAGGAGGAAAAGGAAAAGATGAGAGTAACCTTTTAGGGATCTGAAATTTCTTATCAGGATTAACCCACGGTTCAAACAGGGAATTCAATTCCTTTGACACAGGAAAATTGACTGAGGACTTCTTTTTTACATTAAAATAAGATTCCTCACACTCCTCTGTCTCCATATCAGGAATTTGTAGCACATCTCTGATAGCTTCTATCAGAGCCTGTATTCCCTGCGACAGAGCAGCACCCCCCCTGCCCTTCTGAATCCACCTCCCCCTCCTCCATGTCTGACCCCTCAGCGCCAGAGTCAAACTGCAGGATATGGGCAAGAGTTCGTTTTTGTGAACAAATGGCAAGGGACTGAGATGCTTGTTTGGAGACTGAGTCTCTGTTCATAATCTCATCCACAGCCTGTCTTAAGTATTGCATCTCTTTCTCATTGCGGGACAATTATTTAGAGATATTAGAAATCATTCCTTTGAGGGAATCTAGCCACGCTAGTTCAGCACCGCTAGCCTGTGAAGGTGCACTACACTGAGTACATAATAGTGAGCTCCCTGGGGAAGAGGAACATTCCGTACATGAAACACACTCTTTGCCTGACATATTGTAAATGTGAAAGCACACAAACACAGGAAAGGTTAAAAACACAATTAACCCACAATGAGCCCTTCCAGGGAGACACAGAGGTATTTTGGAGCCAGCACACTGTGCCCTTATTGCTAATGCCAAGCTTAGATAGGTCGCAGACTAAGTACCCAAATTGGGGACTTAGTACACTACTAATTGCTCCCCCCTGCTATGACCCCCTGGTACCGCTGATGTAATTTGGAGTCACACTGGAGGAGCTGCGCGTCCCTGTCAGTCAGCATCTGTGTTAGCTGTAGAGGGAAAATGGCGCTTGTGAGCTGCTGGATCCTCTCATAGTGATGCCCCACCCCTTCAATGGCGTGCGGTCTTCCCACTTTTTTTATACTGGCTGAGGTAATTTGTTCTTAAAATGGAGACAGAACCGTTTTAAGGTTTAGTTTGCCAGTGTGGGTACTGAGAAGCAGCTGTATACTGAGTCTGGAGATGCAATCTGCCCCGGTTAGAAGCCGTGCATCTCCGTACCCTCATGCCGCCATAATGGCCACCGATGCGCTAACCGGGACCCTGGCTTAGTACTCACCACTCTTCTTTCTTCTGGCTCTGTTAGGGGTGGTGGCGTGCTGCGGGAATGTAAGCTCGCCGTGGTGGGGCTTGCGAATAGTTCCCTCAGGAGCTAGTATCCTGTCAGCGGGGAATGGGACCATTAACCCTTCAAGAGTTTGGGCCGTGCCCCCAGTGCCGTAACTAGGCATTTTAGCGCTGTGTGCAAGAAACGACAGTGGCGCCCCCCCATGTAAGATAAATTTATAGGGGCGTGGCTTCACGGGGAAGGGGCGTGGCCACAAAATAATAGCAATTCATACTACGGTGCACAGTAGTCTACATTATTCAAATTACGCTGCACAGTAGCGCCACTACACCAGGTAAAGCCCCTTTTATACATTACAGCAGACAGCGTCCCCCTTTTTACACATTACGGCAGCCAGTCCCCCTTTTTACACATTGCGGCAGCCAGGACCCCTTTTTACACATTGCGGCAGCCAGGCCCCCTCTTTACACATTGCGGCAGCCAGGCCCCCTTTTTTACACATTGCGGCAGCCAGGAGCCCATTTTACACATTGCGGCAGCCAGGACCCCCCCCCCCTTTTTACACATTGCGGCAGCCAGACCCCCTTTTTATACATTGCGGCAGCCAGGACCCCTTTTTACACATTGCGGCAGACGGTGTCCCCCTGAGAGAGAGAGAGAGAGAGAGAGAAGGAGAGAGAGAGAAAGAAAGAGAGAGAGGGATATACTTACCTTCTCCCCGCTGACAGACTCCTCGTGCTGGCATCTCCCTCTCGGTGCAGGCAGTGAGATGAGAAGGAGGAGGAGGGAGGGGGAGCAGGGAGCCGCAGCAGCGCTATTTGATTGGTAGTAAGCGCCGCTGCAGCATCCCCCTCTCCTTCTGTATTGGCTGCCCGGCGCTGCTATGGATGCTGGGATGAAGGAACCGCATCCCAGCATCCATAGCAGCGCCGGGCAGCCAATACAGAAGGAGAGGGGGATGCTGCAGCGGCGCTTACTACCAATCAAATAGCGCTGCTGCGGCTCCCTGCTCCCCCTCCCTCCTCCTCCTTGAACCCGGCGCTGGTCTCCTCTCCCTCCAGCCGCGCACGGCGCACACAGAGGCGGCATGTAATGAGTAAATTTGACTCATTACATGCCGCTGGCCGTTGCGCCCTCAGGGCAACTGCGCTGTGTGCCAAGCCCCCTTGGCACACACGTAGTTACGGCGCTGCGTGCCCCCCCTAAATCCCATGAAGAAGACCGGCTGGTGCCATCCAGTTCTGCCTGAAAATAACAAACAGAAAATGAAATGCAGAAAAGTCTTCAGGAGCTTCCATAAACGTGATGGCTCCTCTGGGCACATTTTCTAAACCGAGTCTGGTAGGAGGGGCATAGAGGGAGGAGCCAACCCACACTATCAAATTCTTAAAGTGCCCATGGTTCCTAGTGGACCCATCTATACCCCATGGTACTAATCACATCATCTGCAGCGCCAGCACCGATCCCTCCTCCTCCCTGTCACTGCACTGCTCACCCCACGCAGGGTCTCACCCCACCAGTATATGGGGGGGGGGGGGGGTGCATGTGTGTGTGTCCTGAGTACGGAGCTCCGTCAGCAGCCCTCCTGTGGCTGCTGGCGGCACCACTGAAGTGAGGAACAGGGTTAACCATTTATATATATACAGTGGTGGCCAAAATTGCGGACACTTTGAAATTGGAATGATTTTCAACTTTGAATGCTTAGAAAAACTGTTTCACTTCACGCAGTGCAATGATTCATATATCAAATGAAAGGAAATTTAATGCTGAATTCAACACAATAAACAAAGGCCAAATATTTGCATTTCAAGGGAGGTTATGCTACTTTCAGTCAGACAAAGAAGCACAGATGCGTGAGATTCAAGAAGCGGATTGTAATAACAGCTACTACCAGCCAATCGGAATCAATCAGCTGTCATTTATGAGCAAGTTTATGTTCAAAGTAGTGATGAACCGAACCCCCCCGAACTTCACCCATTTTACACGGGTCCGAGGCATACTCGGATTCTCCCGTATGGCTCGGTTAACCCGAGCGCGCCCGAACGTCATCATCCCGCTGTCGGGTTCTCACGAGATTCGGATTCTATATAAGCAGCCGCGCGTCGCCGCCATTTTCACTCGTGCTTTGGAAATGTTAGGGAGAGGACGTGGCTGGCGTCCTCTCCGTTATTGTTGAACTTGATTGTGCACTATTGCTTAATTGTGGGAAGGGCTGGGGAGCAGCTGTATAATATAGGAGGAGTACAGTGCAGAGTTTTGCTGATCAGTGACCACCAGTTATCCGTTCTCTGCCTGAAAAAAACGCTCCATATCTGTGTTCAGTGTGCTGCATATATCTGTGCTCACACTGCTTAATTGTGGGGACTGGGGACCAGCTGTATTATATAGGAGGAGTACAGTGCAGAGTTTTGCTGACAGTGACCACCAGTATACGTTGTCTGCCTGAAAAACGCTCCATATCTGTGCACAGTGTGCTGCATAATATATCTGTGCTCACACTGCTTAATTGTGGGGACTGGGGAGCAGCTGAATTATATAGCAGGAGTACAGTGCAGAGTTTTGCTGACAGTGACCACCAGTATACGTTGTCTGCCTGAAAAACACTCCATATCTGTGCTCAGTGTGCTGCTTTATTGTGGGGACTGGGGACCACCAGTATAATATTATATAGGAGGAGTACAGTGCAGAGTTTTGCTGACCAGTGACCACCAGTATATAATATATAGCATTACGGTACAGTAGGCCACTGCTGTACCTACCTCTGTGTCATCATTAAGTATACTATCCATCTAGATTCTATACCTGTGGTGCATTTTAGTTGTGCAGTTTGCTGACACAGTGGCCACCAGTATATATAGCAGTACGGTACGGAAGGCCACTGCTGTACCTACCTCTGTGTCGTCATTAAGTATACTATCCATCTACATTCTATACCTGTAGTGCATTTTAGTTTTGCAGTTTGCTGACACAGTAACCACCAGTATACTATATATAGCAGTACGGAAGGCCACTGCTGTACCTACCTCTGTGTCGTCATTAAGTATACTATCCATCTACATTCTATACCTGTGGTGCATTTTAGTTTTGCAGTTTGCTGACACAGTGACAACCAGTATACTATATATAGCAGTACGGTACGGAAGGCCACTGCTGTACCTACCTCTGTGTCGTCATTAAGTATACTATCCATCTACATTCTATACCTGTGGTGCATTTTAGTTTTGCAGATTGCTGACAGTGACCACCAGTATATATAGCAGTACGGTACGGAAGGCCACTGCTCTACCTACCTCTGTGTCGTCAAGTATACTATCCATCCATACCTGTGGTGCATTTCAGTTGTGCGCAGTACATATAGTAGTAGGCCATTGCTATTGATAGTTACTGGCATATAATTCCACACGTTAAAAAATGGAGAACAAAAATGTGGAGGTTAAAATAGGGAAAGATCAAGATCCACTTCCACCTCGTGCTGAAGCTGCTGCCACTAGTCATGGCCGAGACGATGAAATGCCATCAACGTCGTCTGCCAAGGCCGATGCCCAATGTCATAGTAGAGAGCATGTAAAATCCAAAACACAAAAGTTCAGTAAAATGACCCAAAAATCAAAATTAAAAGCGTCTGAGGAGAAGCGTAAACTTGCCAATATGCCATTTACGACACGGAGTGGCAAGGAACGGCTGAGGCCCTGGCCTATGTTCATGGCTAGTGGTTCAGCTTCACATGAGGATGGAAGCACTCATCCTCTCGCTAGAAAAATGAAAAGACTTAAGCTGGCAAAAGCACAGCAAAGAACTGTGCGTTCTTCTAAATCACAAATCCCCAAGGAGAGTCCAATTGTGTCGGTTGCGATGCCTGACCTTCCCAACACTGGACGGGAAGAGCTTGCACCTTCCACCATTTGCACGCCCCCTGCAAGTGCTGGAAGGAGCACCCGCAGTCCAGTTCCTGATAGTCAAATTGAAGATGTCACTGTTGAAGTACACCAGGATGAGGATATGGGTGTTGCTGGCGCTGGGGAGGAAATTGACAAGGAGGATTCTGATGGTGAGGTGGTTTGTTTAAGTCAGGCACACGGGGAGACACCTGTTGTCCGTGGGACGAATATGGCCATTAACATGCCTGGTCAAAATACAAAAAAAATCAGCTCTTCGGTGTGGAATTATTTCAACACAAATGCGGACAACAGGTGTCAAGCCGTGTGTTGCCTTTGTCAAGCTGTAATAAGTAGGGGTAAGGACGTTAACCACCTCGGAACATCCTCCGTTATACGTCACCTGCAGCGCATTCATCATAAGTCAGTGACAAGTTCAAAAACTTTGGGTAACAGCGGAAGCAGTCCACTGACCACTAGATCCCTTCCTCTTGTAACCAAGCTCCTACAAACCACACCACCAACTCCCTCAGTGTCAATTTCCTCCTTACCCAGGAAAGCCAATAGTCCTGCAGGCCATGTCACTGGCAAGTCTGACGAGTCCTCTCCTGCCTGGGATTCCTCCGATGCATCCTTGAGTGTAACGCCTACTGCTGCTGACGCTGCTGTTGTAGCTGCTGGGAGTCGATCGTCATCCCAGAGGGGAAGTCGGAAGACCACTTGTACTACTTCCAGTAAGCAATTGACTGTCCAACAGTCCTTTGCGAGGAAGATGAAATATCACAGCAGTCATCCTGCTGCAAAGCAGATAACTCAGGCCTTGGCAGCCTGGGCGGTGAGAAACGTGGTTCCGGTATCCACCGTTAATTCAGAGCCAACTAGAGACTTGATTGAGGTACTGTGTCCCCGGTACCAAATACCATCTAGGTTCCATTTCTCTAGGCAGGCGATACCGAAAATGTACACAGACCTCAGAAAAAGACTCACCAGTGTCCTAAAAAATGCAGTTGTACCCAATGTCCACTTAACCACGGACATGTGGACAAGTGGAGCAGGGCAGACTCAGGACTATATGACTGTGACAGCCCACTGGGTAGATGTATTGCCTCCCACAGCAAGAACAGCAGCGGCGGCACCAGTAGCAGCATCTCGCAAACGCCAACTCGTTCCTAGGCAGGCTACGCTTTGTATCACCACTTTCCAGAAGAGGCACACAGCTGACAACCTCTTACGGAAACTGAGGAAGATCATCGCAGAGTGGCTTACCCCAATTGGACTCTCCTGGGGATTTGTGACATCGGACAATGCCAGCAATATTGTGCGTGCATTACATCTGGGCAAATTCCAGCACGTCCCATGTTTTGCACATACATTGAATTTGGTGGTGCAGAATTATTTAAAAAACGACAGGGGCGTGCAAGAGATGCTGTCGGTGGCCCGAAGAATTGCGGGCCACTTTCGGCATTCAGCCACCGCGTACAGAAGACTGGAGCACCACCAAACATTCCTGAACCTGCCCTGCCATCATCTGAAGCAAGAGGTGGTAACGAGGTGGAATTTAACCCTCTATATGCTTCAGAGGATGGAGGAGCAGCAAAAGGCCATTCAAGCCTATACATCTGCCCACGATATAGGCAAAGGAGGGGGAATGCACCTGACTCAAGCGCAGTGGAGAATGATTTCAACGTTGTGCAAGGTTCTGCAACCCTTTGAACTTGCCACACGTGAAGTCAGTTCAGACACTGCCAGCCTGAGTCAGGTCATTCCCCTCATCAGGCTTTTGCAGAAGAAGCTGGAGACATTGAAGGAGGAGCTAAAACAGAGCGATTCCGCTAGGCATGTGGGACTTGTGGATGGAGCCCTTAATTCGCTTAACCAGGATTCACGGGTGGTCAATCTGTTGAAATCAGAGCACTACATTTTGGCCACCGTGCTCGATCCTAGATTTAAAACCTACGTTGTATCTCTCCAGCAGACACAAGTCTGCAGAGGTTCAAAGACCTGCTGGTGAGAAAATTGTCAAGTCAAGCGGAACGTGACCCGTCAACATCTCCTCCTTCACATTCTCCCGCAACTGGGGGTGCGAGGAAAAGGCTAAGAATTCCGAGCCTACCCGCTGGCGGTGATGCAGGGCAGTCTGGAGCGAGTGCTGACATCTGGTCCGGACTGAAGGACCTGCCAACGATTACTGACATGTCGTCTACTGTCTCTTCATATGATTCTCTCACCATTGAAAGAATGGTGGAGGATTATATGAGTGACCGCATCCAAGTAGACACGTCAGACAGTCCGTACGTATACTGGCAGGAAAAAGAGGCAATTTGGAGGCCCTTGCACAAACTGGCTTTATTCTACCTAAGTTGCCCTCCCTCCAGTGTGTACTCCGAAAGAGTGTTTAGTGCAGCCGCTCACCTTGTCAGCAATCGGCGTACGAGGTTACTTCCAGAAAATGTGGAGAAGATGATGTTCATCAAAATGAATTATAATCAATTCCTCCGTGGAGACATTCACCAGCAGCAATTGCCTCCACAAAGTACACAGGGACCTGAGATGGTGGATTCCAGTGGGGACGAATTAATAATCTGTGAGGAGGGGGATGTACACAGTGAAAGGGGTGAGGAATCGGAGGATGATGATGAGGTGGACATCTTGCCTCTGTTGAGCCAGTTTGTGCAAGGAGAGATTGATTGCTTCTTTTTTTGGTGGGGGCCCAAACCAACCAGTCATTTCAGTCACAGTCGTGTGGCAGACCCTGTCGCTGAAATGATGGGTTCGTTAAAGTGTGCATGTCCTGTTTATACAACATCAGGGTGGGTGGGAGGGCCCAAGGACAATTCCATCTTGCATCTCTTTTTTCTTTAATTTTTCTTTGCATCATGTGCTGTTTGGGGACAATTTTTTTGAAGTGCCATCCTGCCTCCTGACACTGCAGTGCCACTCCTAGATGGGCCAGGTGTTTGTGTCGGCCACTTGTGTCGCTTAGCTTAGTCACACAGCGACCTTGGTGCGCCTCTTTTTTTCTTTGCATCATGTGCTGTTTGGGGACTATTTTTTTGAAGTGCCATCCTGCCTGACACTACAGTGCCACTCCTAGATGGGCCAGGTGTTTGTGTCGGCCACTTGTGTCGCTTAGCTTAGCCATCCAGCGACCGCAAATTTTAGGACTAAAAATAATATTGTGAGGTGTGAGGTGTTCAGAATAGACTGGAAATGAGTGGAAATTATGGTTATTGAGGTTAATAAAACTATGGGATCAAAATGACCCCCAAATTCTATGATTTAAGCTGTTTTTTAGGGTTTTTTGTAAAAAACACCTGAATCCAAAACACACCCGAATCCGACAAAATTTTTTCGGTGAGGTTTTGCCAAAATGCGTCCGAATCCAAAACACGGCCGCGGAACCGAATCCAAAACCAAAACACAAAACCCGGCGCACATCACTAGTTCAAAGGTGTTTCATTTTGCAGAATAAAGTTGGTTACTGAAGTGCAATTACGGTTGGATGTTTGTGTGTATTGTTTAGTGCTATTGACGGTGTAAAAGATTAATACAACAATGTCATCCAGGCAAAGTTGCGACTGGTCACCCAGGAAGAGGTCCAGGATTGTGGAGTTATGTGAAAATGGTCTTTTGTATGCAGCAATTGCGAGAAAAGTTGCTGGGAATGTGACATCAGGAGTACGAAAGTTTTGTTTACGCTATCAGGAAACACAATCTATACAAAAGAAAAAAGGAAAAGGCCGGAAAAAGTGCACAACAGCTGTTGATGATAGGAGAATAAAGCAAATTTTCATCAGGGACAGATGGATGTCATCTGCGGCCATTAGCAGTGAACTGAGTGCAGCTGGTATTTTTGTCAGTGCAAGAATGGTACGGAGAAAACTAACAAAGGTTGGGCTAAAAGGTAGGATTCCCGAAAAAAGCCATTCCTGAATAAAAAGCGGCGGCAGAAACGAATACAGTGGGCAAAAGAACACATTGCATGGACACAAGTGATATGAAGTGACGAAACTAAGATATCGATATTTGGGAATGATGGGAGAAATAGAGATGTCGCATCGGGGAAGAGGTACATCCAGATTGCATTCAAGCGACAACAAAGAATCCTACAAGTGTTATGATCTGGGCATGTATGACAGCAGATGCTGTAGGCTGCCTTCATGTCATAGATGGCACACTGAACAGCAGAAAGTACATTGATCCCATCCTACAACGAAAACTTCTACCTTCTATCAAGGATCTTTTTCCATCTAATGCCCCATTTTTTCCCCAGCAGGATTCAGCTCTCTGCCACACTGCACGGATATGCAAACAGTGGTTCACGGAGAATGACATACAGGTTCTGGGATGGCCAGGAAACAGCCCAGACCTGAACCCCATAGAACATTTGTAGTTCCGTTTGAAAAAACTGGTACATCTGAGGCGTCCATCCAATAAATGAGAATTAATTGAGGCTATAATTATCTCATGGCACCACATAATAAAGAAGGAAGAGCTCCAGACATTGGTTGGCTCAATGCCACGTCGCTGTGCTGCTGTCTTTAAAAATAAAGGATACCCAACAAAATACTGATAGGGTAGTGACATCATAAGTATACAGGGATTTTCACCCTAAGTGTTGCCTTCACTGCATAACTTTCCTTGTAATGCAAATAGTTGACCTCTGTTTATTGTGTTGAATTCAGCATTACATTTCCCTTAATTTGTTATATGAATCATTGCACTGCATGAAGTGTAACAGTTTTTATAAGCATTCAAAGTTGAAAAACATTCAAATTTCAAAAAGTGTCCGCAATTTTGACCACCACTGTAGATATGTAATACTATATTGAAAAGATGCACATCTCTCTCCCCACTGTCCCTGTCTGCCTCTCCCATGCCATGCTATCCCCAGTCCCTATCTACCCTAACCCCTCCCCCTTTCTCTATCTGCCCCTACGCCCTCTCTCTCACTAGTTGCTATCTGCCCGAACCCTCCCACTCTCTCCCCCCCAGTCCCTATCTGCCTCTACCCGACTCTCCACCCCCAAGTCCCTATCTACCTTTACCCCAACTCTCTCTCTCCTCAGCCCCCTCTCTCCAAATGCAGCAAGTGTGATATAGGGGTCTATTCATGAAGCAGTGAAAACAGTGGAGAAACAGACCAGTGGAGAAGTTGCCCATAGCAACCAATCAGCATCTCCCTTACATTTTATAGAATGTACTTGATAAAGGTTTCCTTCAAAGCTGATTGGTTGCCATGTGCAACTTCTCCACTGGTCCTTTTCTCCACTCTTTTCACTGCTTCATGAACAGACCCCATAGTCAGATCAGTATTATTAATATTAGCAGCAGCAGGTTAGGAGGCTGTAACATCTCCCTGAAGTATCACTTTCACTTTCACCTCTGACAGCTTGCGGCACACAAAGGAGGCATTTGGTCCATCGTGCTACCCCTAGTGGCCACCGGCGCACATAACAGAGGTGAGGAGCAGCGTTAGCATTTTATTATATAGGATCACATTGAGATACTGTAGTGGATTTACTTGTCCTTTAATGTATGAATGCACTACAGTAAGTATAGGGTGCAGCAGATATTTTAGGCAACTAGGAGGACACTATGTTACAGATGTAGCACTTCTAAAACTTGGGTTAAAAGATTTTATTATTATAGCAGCAGTCCTGTCCACATGCTGCCAAGCGCTGAAGAATGTGCATGATAATCCTGCTGTACGATTATCAGCAAAGAACATTTTCCTGCATGCATATCCAAGGTAATATTTCCTGTTTTACTGTGGTAATAACCTTATAGTGTGGAAATTGCACAGTATACCCTGCATGGTATACCCTGCCTCTGCCCAACCTAATTTAATCATACTGTCAAAGGGAGTTGTCATCTGAAATAGATCTCAATTTCCCTTTTCTCATACAAATAGAAATGTAAACTCCTTTGTCTGATAAATCATTGGATTGTGTTAGAGAAACATAGAAAAATACAATTCCGAGTTGTTCGCTCGTTGCCGATTTTTCCAAAAATCTATGTATGAGCATGCTTTGGAAGTCATCGCTTCTCAGTGTCGCTGGAAGCAGGGCTTCACATGCTGGGAACAGGTACTATCCCCTCACCCTGCACACCCTCCCCGCACACACTGCTCTCATACACTACCCCCTCCCCCTGCACCTTCTCCCCGCACACACTGCTCTCCTACACTACCCCTCACCCCTGCACCCCCTCCCCGCACACACTGCTCTCATACACTACCCCCTCACCCTGCACCTTCTCCCCGCACACACTGCTCTACTACACTACCCCCTCACACTGCACCCCCTCCCCGCACACACTGATCTCCTGCACTACCACCTCACCCTGCACCCCCTCCCTGCACAAACTTCTCTTCTACACTACCCCCTTACCCTGCACCCCCTCCACACACAAACTTCTCTCCTACATTACCACCTCACCCTTCACCTCACCCTTCCCCCCCTCCCCGCACACACTGCTTTCCGACACTACCCCCTCATCCTGCACCTCCTCCCCACACACTGCTCTCCTACACTACCCCCTCCTCACACACACACTGCTCTCCTACACTACCCCCTCACCCTGCTCCCTCTCCCTGCACACACTGCTCTCTTACACTACATCCTCACCCTGCACCCCTCCCTACACACACTGCTCTCCTACAATACCCCCTCACCCTGCACCTCTTCCCTGCACACACTGCTCTCATACACTACCCCCTCATTCTGCACCTCCTTCCCGCACACACTGCTCTCCTACACTACCCTCTCACCCTGAACCCCATCCCCTCATACACTGCTTTCCTACACTACCCCCTCACTCTGCACCTTCTCCCCACACACACTGCTCTCATACACTACCCCCTCCCCCTGCACCTTCTCCCCGCACACACTGCTCTCCTACACTACCCCCTCCCCCTGCACCCCCTCCCCGCACACACTAATCTTCTACACTACCCCCTCACCCTGCTCTCTCTACCCACACACACTGCTCTTCTACACTACACCCTCACCCTGCTCCTTCTCCCCACACACTGCTCTCCTACACTACCCCCTCACCCTGCACCCCCTCCCCTGCACACACTGCTCTCCTACACTACCCGCTCACCCTGCACTTCTTCCATGCACACACTGCTCTCCTACACTACCCTCTCACTCTGCACTTCTTCCCTGCACACACTGCTCTCATACACTACCCCCTCACCCAGCACCTCCTTCCCGCATACACTGCTCTCCTACACTACCCTCTCACCCTGCACCCCCTCCCCACACACACTACTTTCCTACACTACACCCTCACCCAGCACCCCATCCCTGCACACACTGCTCTTCTACACTACCCTCTCACCCTGCACCTCCTCCCTGACACACTGCTTTCCTATGCTACTCCATCACCCTGCTCACCCTCCCTGCACACACTGCTCTTCTGTACTACCCCCATCCTGCACCTCTTCTCCGCACATACCACTCTCCTACACTACCACTCATCCTGTACTCCATCCCCACACACACTGCTCTCCTACATTACCTCTCATCCTGCACCCCATCCTCGCACACACTGCTGTCCTACACTACCCCCTCACCCTGCACCTCCCCCTGCACACACTGCTCTCCTACACTACCCCTCACTCTGTACCCCATCCCCGAACACACTGCTGTCCTACACGACTCCCTCACCCTGCACCTCCCCCTGCACACACTGCTCTCCTACACTACCCCTCACCCTGCACCCCCTCCCCGCACACACTGCTTTCCTACACTACCCCCTCCCCCGCATCTTCTCCCTGCACACACTGCTGTCCTACACTACACCCTCACCCTGCACCCCATCCCCACACACTGCTCTTCTACACTACCCCCTCACCCTGCACCCCCTCCCTGCACACACTGCTCTCCTACACTACCCCTCACCCTGCACCCCATCACCGCACACACTGCTCTTCTACACTACCCCCTACCCTACACCTTCTGGATGCACACACTGCTCTCCTACACTACCACTCATCCTGTACTCCATCCCACACACAGTGCTCTCCTACACTACCTCACAGCCTGCACCTCATCCGCACACACACTGCTCTCCCACACTACCCCACACTGCACAGTAGTGTCCATTAGTCACATAACAATGCACAGTAGTGTAATTGGCTTGTACTTTATCTCTCTCCAATTCATAGCTCTCTAAGACTAAGTACATCTGCCCTAATTTCACATTGTAGGGCTGCCAGTACACATTATGCAGTAAATTCATCATCCTGAAAATGTCACAATTTCTACACTCCCCAGGGAATCTAGAAACTGTGACATTCTTCAAACTGTGAAAAAGCACACATGTAAGTTGCGGGGGGGGGGAGCGGCCGTGAAACACATAATAAACAGCGCCAGTGGGGGAGCAGCTGTGGCCCTGGAGACACAGGTGTCGTCAGTGGGTGGAGTGGCCGCGACATGTATGTAAGTTGCCGGCGGGGGGTGGGAGAGGTTGCAGCCGGGAGACACAGGTGTTGGCGTGGGGGGAGCGGCATGGCACATATATATGTTACTAGTGTGGGGTGGGGGTGACCACCCCCAGGAGACACAAGTAAGGTGGTGGTGGCGGCGTGGGGTTGTGGGTGCTGCAGCTTCATAAATGCAAAGTTATCAAAGTTAAACTGACTTCTCAAAAAGACTAGTTTTTCAGAACTGATAATTTTCTCATAGTGGCATAATGAATAGTGAAAAAATTGTGAGAGAGTACAATGAGAACTGAAAACTAAAAATTCCCATTGCACAATTTTTTCATGATGAATATGCCACTATGACAGGTGGGGCAGTGCCTCCCCTGCCTATCTTTTCTGCACATCTCTGATCAAAACTCACCAAATTTCCAGGAGTTTATAATGCTGCAACTATGTATAATGTCCAGATGTATCCTTTGGCTCATATATTGTGTGTAGCCAGTGCCTCCTGAGCCATTTACCTCACCGCACGTCCCTGATAATACTGTAGGAACAAAAAAAAAAAGGCCTAAATTATGTGATTTTAGCTTTTGTTGGTCAATTTTTTTAAAACAAAATGCAAAACCAAGACCAAAACCAGTCACGGCATTTTTGCAAAACCAATACAGGACGACAAATTAGAGCCAAAACCAGCAAAAATGGTCAGGCACACATACTGTATCTAGTAAGAACCTATAAACAAACAATTGGTATGGGGTGACAAGTTATTGTTTTTCCATCATATATAAAATGCTTAAAAAATCAGGAACATCCCTCACAGCTGATTCAGAAGAATCTGTTTTGCTTGTAAAGCAAATAATCAGCATATTTTTTGTGTATAATTGGCAGGGTGATGATGTAATTACAGGTGTTCCGTTACAGCAGGAGGGTGTGCTGTAAGGCTGCCCTACTGAGTGTGTATAAATCTCTAGCTCTAGTGAACACTCCTGGATTGCTTGGTCTTTAGCTGTGACCCAAGCAAGAGCCTATGGGGGTCATTCCAACCCGATCGCTCGCTGCAGTTTGTTGCAGCGCAGCGTTCGGGTCGGAACTGCGCATGCGCCGGTGCCGCAGTGCTCCGGCACATGCCAGCTTTCGTTATCTAGCGATCGCCTCTGAGACAGAGGCGGACACTGGGCGGGAGGGGGCTGAACGGCGGCGTTAAGCCGCCGATTACTGTTTGGGGGGGGCGGGCCGCGGCGGCTGCATGACGTCTCATGCAGCCGCTGCGGCCAGCGGGTGCATCAAACAACTCCCGGCCAGCTGCAGGAGCTGCGCTGGCCGGGAGTTGCTCCTCACATACAAAGGCATCGCCACTGTGCGATGCGTTTGTATTTGTGCGGGGGGGGGGGAGGGGGCGACTGACATGTGGGGCAAACCAGCCCTGTGCTGGGCATCCCCCCGCATGTCAGGGAACATGATCGTAGCTGTGCTAAATTTAACACAGCTACGATCAACTTGGAATGACCCCCTATGCACAGTTGCAGCTATTTGCTCTGTAAGGAATGAATTTATGGAGCAGTGAGGGCACCCTGCTGTCTTACTCATCATGCCGAAGCATACATTCACAGTGCTTACAATGACACATACCATGATCTGTGCATGTGGATATATAACAGTGACTAAAATATAACCTTAAATAGTTTTTCTTCTAATACACGAATAAGGCATAAAAAGACCAATAAAACAAAATCATCAACTGCATAATCTTGTACCTGCTAGTGCTATATGTATTGAACCAAACAGTTAAAGACTCTGATTGTATTTAATGCTAAGAGCTCCATTGTGTGTGCTCAGTATGATAACTCCTTCTGGGTGTGGTCTGAAAAGTAGAAAATCAGAATGTCGACACCAAGATGTCCCCTGGTGATAATGCCAACAAGTAACATGTCACCACCAGAATGCCAACCTATCATTTTTTGCAGATTTTAGCCTAACCCTAAATATAACACAAAGGGGTTTATTCATGAAGCAGTGAAAAGAAAGGAGAAGCAAGCCTGTGGAGAAGTTGCCCATGGCAACCAATCAGCACTGAAGTAACATTTATTATGTGCATTCTTGAAAATGATATGCAGTAGCTGATTGGATGCCATGGGCAACTTCTCCACTGGCTCACTTCTCTACTCTTTTCACTGCTTCATGAATAGATCCCTGAATGTAATGTAAGCATTCTGGTGTTTATGTTACGTGTCGACATTATGAACATGATGACATTTTGACCATATCAACTTTGGTGAATGTCGATATTTTACAAGCCAACCTAATGTCCATTCTGCCTGGCAACATTCTGACCGGATACCGCTCCATCATGACTACTACTGTTTGTGTATTCTCCATGTGCACAGCTGACCCACAATCTCTCTAATATAAGTGTTATGTTCCTGGTGCTCAGAACAAGGGAGATGTTGCGTAGTGAGTCCTGAGCACCAGAACGTGATGCTGAAATAAGGTGTGGTGTGGAAATAGCCCCTAGCACCCTACCTCCGTTGTTTTACCCGTGTGGTCAGTTCACGCCTGAGTGACTATGGTTTCTTGGGCCCACGGCAGCCGCGTTTGAAGGGCGGATTATGTCTGCCCAACTCCGATGCCCCCAGGTCTTAGCGTGAGACAAGGCGTGAACCGAGACAGGATAATAACAAGGGGACCTCTGACTAAAACAACAGAAGGCTAGGGGCTACTAACTACCCTAAAACTAAATATATGTGCGGCACGCCGCCAATTGAAAAGAACAACCAAGGAAATGCTGTCCACTCGCCGACACAATACTGTTGTGTACCGGCTGTGACAGCATAAGCAGAACCCTCTGCAAAACACCAATAACAAAATATAACCAAAGAATACTGCGGCCTAGGACGATGGACGCGGCAAAGCCGCTACACATGGAACCGGTACAAATACTGGCAAACGGACAGGAACCCCCAATGTAGCCGACACAGACTCTCAGAACCGGAGGACAGGCAGAATCCCAAACGACAGACCGGTGGACACCAAGAAGCCAGAAACTCGACTAGGCACAGACAAAGCCACAGGACTTCTGGACAGGAACACTTCACGGCAGGACACAGGAATCGACACAGGAACCAACACTGGAAGCAGCTAGACAGACACTGCTAGACAGGAGCTCAGGAACTGGCAGGGACTAGCTCAGAACGCAAGAACTCTGGAAGTCTAGAAACCTGGAAATATCACCAGCGTCTGTGAATTGCACTCAGCCAGCATATAACAGAGAGTCTTAATTAATTATGTCGTGCAGCTGCCCTGCTGCACAACTGAGAGGTGCAATCAACAGACAGGTGAGGCTGAACACATGGGAACAAGCTGCAATTACACAGACTCACCACTGGCAGCAAACAAGAATATTCTTAAACCAGAGCAACGGCGAAACCTGGCCTACAAGACAACTGTAAACATAAAATAGGAATGAACCACTACCTGTGGTTCATAACAATAAGTCATATGGAAATTGGAGACTTAAAAGCTGGTTCCATGAGTAATATTTCCTGATTGATTGCCCTGAGAATTTGCTGTTACGGGGATATGGGCACAATAGATTTTTCTTAAAAAATGACACTTTTAACTCTTCCATTTGTTAAGCACGTAAAGTACAGTCAGTCATGTGAGTGCAGTTTCTCTTATTAAAAGTTGTTTATGCAAAAAATATCATGCAGCTTCATCTTACCATTGGTTGCTGTTGGGAGGGATATATTGGCATTCCTTTCCTTATAAATGATACTACATGAGTCTTGTGGAGCCATGTAAAGTCACTGGATTGTGTTGGAGATAAAACCTTCTCCTATATCAAGTTCCTTCGATTGTCTGTTTAAATTACCTTGGACCAATCGATTGGGAGCTCACAAAGTAGACATGACACGAAGTATGTTCCACAAGGTGAGTCTGAAACAGTTTATTGTCTAGGGGTTCTTATAGGCATATACGGGAATTTGTTACACGTCACAAAACACAAGTATACAGTAAGCGTCATTTCTCACACATAAAAATTATGAGACATTACAATCCTTCAGAGTCAGTCTGTAGACACTGTTCCCAAAACCTTATTGTTCCTCAAAACATCACTATTCTCAAAACATGTTCCAGGAGATAAGCGATTAGCTTAACCTTGGTCCTCAGAGGAACCTCTTTCTAACTAATAAAATGTCAGCATTACTTATAACCTTAAAGCAAAAGCGTTTCTTTATGTATGTGCTGCTGGGAACATTCTATTGATCTGATGTTCATTCTATTGAACATACATGTATCTATGGCTGCACATGTGCAGCATCACAACCGAGACAGAACACAGAAGTGTAATCTTCAGGCATCCAGATGTCGGATACTGATTACTCGGGCCCAGGTCAGTTGGTGAAGGCGACATTGTCCTCATTTGAAGGGCATGGAACCTCACATAGTAATTATTCAAAACATTTTTTAGATGGTGTATGGGCACGCCTCCCATGTCTAGCCATGCCCCCAATAACCAGGCCCTTGTCAGCACTCGACGGCCCTGGCTAGAGGTTCCAGAGAAAGATGAGCCAGTGGTTATATGTTTCAGGTGAGCATCTTAGAGACATGTAAGTTCACTACTATGAGATATAGGGCCTTAGTGGTATATTTACTAAGCCTTGGATGGAGATAAAGTCGCTGGAGATAAAGTACCAGCCAATCGGCTCCTAACTGTTATTTTTCAAACACAGCCTGTGACATAGCAGTTAGGAGTTGATTGGCTGGTACTTTATCTCCAGCGACTTTATCTCCATCCAAGGCTTAGTAAATAGACCCCATCATGTTTGTATGGAATTGCACAGTCACAAGGAAGCGGATGTGCAATTCAGTGTCATTAAAATTCAAATGCAACAGGAGGCATCTGTAGGAGATAGACGCCTCCTGCTTGCATTTGCAAGATCCGAGTTCTGCAACTGATTATACCGCCCAGCATGCGTAAGCTGAAGCTTACACGGGTTGGCCGTAGGATGTGGACACCAACTACTTGGACACGTCACGCTTTCAAAACGGGAACAACATGTTCTGTTTTGAAGAACGGTGGTGGGTGCTGCCCCCGTTCTGCCCAGTAAATGCTGCAGCATGTTAATCATGCTGCAGCTGATATGCTGCAGCTGATTGACAGGCAGAGGTATTTGCGGGGTGGAGACGGGGATATGGGGATGACATACAGCCGCCCCAATAAAAAAAATTGTGATGGGACTCCTGCCGGGCTGCGCCGGCAGGAGGCATCCACAGTTTCTGTAACCACGGAATAATTGAGGTGCAATAGCAAATACAGCGTGATTGCAGTGGGTGGGCGGTAGGTCGCATGCTGGGGGGCCTTGCCCTGCAATGGGCTGCACCAGCATGTGATTGCAAGGATTGCAGATTCTGCTGTATCTCAATATCAGAGCAGTGAAAAGGAGGCTTCCATATCTCAGTATCAGAGCAGTGCATAGGAGGCTTCCATATCTAAATATCAGAGCAGTGAATAGGAGGCTTCCATATCTCAATATCAGAGCAGTGAATAGGAGGCTTCCATATCTCAATATCAGAGCAGTGAATAGGAGGCTTCCATATCTCAATATCAGAGCAGTAAATAGGAGGCTTCCCTATCTCAATATCAGAGCAGTGAATAGGAGGCTTCCATATCTCAATATCAGAGCAGTAAATAGAAGGCTTCCCTATCTCAATATCAGAGCAGTGAATAGGAGGCTTCCATATCTAAATATCAGAGCAGTGAATAGGAGGCTTCCATATCTCAATATCAGAGCAGTGAATAGGAGGCTTCCATATCTCAATATCAGAGCAGTGAATAGGAGGCTTCCATATCTCAATATCAGAGCAGTGAATAGGAGGCTTCCATATCTAAATATCAGAGCAGTGAATAGGAGGCTTCCATATCTCAATATCAGAGCAGTGAATAGGAGGCTTCCATATCTCAATATCAGAGCAGTGAATAGGAGGCTTCCATATCTCAATATCAGAGCAGTAAATAGGAGGCTTCCCTATCTCAATATCAGAGCAGTGAATAGGAGGCTTCCATATCTCAATATCAGAGCAGTAAATAGGAGGCTTCCCTATCTCAATATCAGAGCAGTGAATAGGAGGCTTCCATATCTAAATATCAGAGCAGTGAATAGGAGGCTTCCATATCTCAATATCAGAGCAGTGAATAGGAGGCTTCCATATCTCAGTATCAGAGCAGTGAATAGGAGGCTTCCATATCTCAATATCAGAGCAGTGAATAGGAGGCTTCCATATCTCAATATCAGAGCAGTGAATAGGAGGCTTCCATATCTCAATATCAGAGCAGTGAATAGGAGGCTTCCATATCTAAATATCAGAGCAGTGAATAGGAGGCTTCCATATCTCAATATCAGAGCAGTGAATAGGAGGCTTCCATATCTCAATATCAGAGCAGTGAATAGGAGGCTTCCATATCTCAATATCAGAGCAGTAAATAGGAGGCTTCCCTATCTCAATATCAGAGCAGTGAATAGGAGGCTTCCATATCTCAATATCAGAGCAGTAAATAGGAGGCTTCCCTATCTCAATATCAGAGCAGTGAATAGGCAGTGCACATCCGGTGTTGCTGGCAAAGCAGTTCTATACCATGTCAGTCCATTCGATATAAAGTACAATACAGAAAACTCCAGAGGTGAAGTATCTCACACCTTATTTCAACCCACATGGGAGACACCTAATGTGAGGCACATTCCTTCCAACACGGACTCTCTCTTGTTCCATCACACTGCATACACTTTCTTTAGGCAGACATTCTCGCATCCCCTAAAGGGCCTTATTGCTGTGGGGGTTGAGGAGAAATGGTCCCTACTTATGTAACTGAGGGTCTAATGGCTAAAGTCCTCTGCACTATTACAACACAGCACAGGGTGATTCCAGCATGCACCTTGAGCATCAATAAATTAAAAATTGGTATATTGTTTTAAAAAATAGGCACTGGGACTTTGATGTAAAGGAATGGGGACTGGCAAGACAGGGCTCAAACAGAAAACGATAAGGATCCTTATGGGCCCTACACACTAAGAGATAACACTGAAAGATATGAACGATCTCGTTCACTAATGAATGAGATATCGTTCATACCTTACAGTGTGTATGGACCAATGATGAACGATGTGCGGCCCTGCGCTCGTTCATCGTTGATGCCGGATCGCTTATACATGCATGCCAATATAGACAATCTCATCCATATTAGCATGCAGGGCTATAGGGCCAGGTGTAGAGGGGAGTGAAGCATCTTCACTCCACCCGTCACCCCCCCCCCCCACACACACACCCCGGCGCCGGATCATCCGTCGGCCATATCGACCGTTGGGCACCTCGGCGGCATATCCGCCAGTGTGTACGTGTAGGGCCCATTACTTTGCAAAGGATTTACATAATTTGCGGAAAACCTTCAAGATTTTCCACAAATGATCATTTGAGTTCTTTGGACTCCAGGATGACAAGCAACAGAGATAAATGAGAAAAGAGGAAAGTTTTAGAACAACATTGTTTGGCTACAAATAACTTTCCAGAGTTCTTCTTCTTTGTGAAGCTACAATACAAGAAGTATTATTTATTACTGGTTTATTCTAAAAACTTAATTATAGGATCTCAGAGCTTCTCTAAGATGAGAAGTTTGGATAGTTCTTTGTACTCACCATGGACTGATGGAATTTCTTATTTGCATACAATAATTAGGGACATTACTGCCATTAATATTCATTCATTTATAACAGAACTAGACAGACATTGATGTAGTGAGAACTGTCACTTCAGGAGATAAATTTGGAGTATAATGTAAATTAATGACAACAATTAAGAACTGTATTTTACTGAAGGAAATACATTTTGAGTTTTATATCACTGTACAACATATGTTGGAAGATGTAAGGGACAAGCTCTGTCTCAACTTAATATTTTACAAATTATTAATATTTACAAAATACAGGTTGAGTATCCCATATTCAAATATTCCGAAATACGGAATATTCCGAAATACGGACTTTTTTGAGTGAGAGTGAGATAGTGAAACCTTTGTTTTTTGATGGCTCAATGTACACAAACTTTGTTTAATACACAAAGTTATTAATAATATTGTATTAAATGACCTTCAGGCTGTGTATATAAGGTGTATATGAAACATAAATGAATTGTGTGAATGTAGACACACTTTGTTTAATGCACAAAGTTATAAAAAATATTGGCTAAAATTACTTTTAGGCTGTGCGTATAAGGTGTATATGTAACATAAATGCATTCTGTGCTTAGACTTAGGTCCCATCACCATGATATCTCACTATGGTATCTAATTATTCCAAAATAAGGAAAAATCCGATATCCAAAATACCTCTGGTCCCAAGCATTTTGGATAAGGGATACTCAACCTGTACTATATTGTGCAAGTACATTACGTGTAGTTTTATGTAAGCATGATTCACATTAGAAATGTGTCCTGATAAACAGAATATTTCAATTGTGTTGAAATACAAGGTGACTCATATAGATGAGGGAGGTTTAGGGGTATATTCAATTCCTGTCTGAAACTGCCGTCTTGTCGGAAAGACAAGCGGAGCACGGGTATTCAGCTAGTGTGTGTGTGTATATATATATATATATATATATGTTGTGGCAGTCCAGTTTGGATGCCACCCCGGGTGTTTGCTGGACAAGGCACAGCATATATATGTACACTAGCTGAATACCCGTGCTCCGCTACGGAATATAAAGTATAATCACATAGAGATGAAAAGCATTGGTATTTAAGCTAATTTACTATTGTTTTTAAAATAGGCTCAATTGTGGTAGGATGTTGTTGAAAACTGGTAACATAAAAGTGCCCCTCCATGAAACCGCCCGAGAACACACCAAAACAATGAACGGATTTTATTATACGAGAATCTGTAGTCTCTGTGTCTTATTTTCTGGACAACAGGATATACCTAAAGTTAACTGTAGCATTATCCCCCATCCCTATAGTAGTATACTGACGCTACAGTATATAAATAAATGCTGATAATAATATGTTCCAATTCATGCATATGCAAATTATGTATAAAATTGTGTATTGAGAATGAAAGTAGTGATGAGCGGGTTCGGATCCTTGGGATCCGACCCGCCCGAACTTCACCTTTTTTTTACACGGGTCCGAGCGACTCGGATCCTCCCGCCTTGCTCGGTTAACCCGAGCGCGCCCGAACGTCATCATCCCGCTGTCGGATTCTCGCGAGATTCGGATTCTATATAAGGAGCCGCGCGTCGCCGCCATTTTCACACGTGCATTGAGATTGATAGGGAGAGGACGTGGCTGGCGTCCTCTCCGTTATATTAGAAAAGAACAGAGTAAACTGAGTGACTTAGTTATGTGGGGAGGATTGGGGACGGGGAGCAGCTGTTAGGGAGTACAGTGCAGGGTTTACCACCAGTGAGTTAGTTTAATCCTTTGTTTCTCTGCCTTAAAAAAAACGCTCCACCATATCTGTGCTCAGTGAGCTGCACTGCTGCATGATATATCTGTGCTGAGTGCACTGCTCACACTGCCTAATTGTGGGGACTGGGGAGCAGTTATAGCAGGAGTACAGTGCACAGTTTTGCTGACAGTGACCACCAGTCCAGTATACGTTTGTCTGCCTGAAAAACACTCCTGTGGTGTTTTTTTTTTCTTCATACTAGTTTAGCAGTCTGCTGACAGTGTCCACCAGGTCCGTTATATACAGTATATTATATATATAAGCAGTACGGTAGGCCACGGCTGTACCTACCTCTGTGTCGTCAGTGCACTCGTCGTCCATAAGTAATATAATACTATACTTACTATCCATCCATCTACATTGTATTGTATACCTACCTGTGGTGGTTTTTTTTTTCTTCATACTAGTTTAGCAGTTTGCTGACAATGTCCACCAGGTCCGTTATATACAGTATATTATATATATAAGCAGTACGGTAGGCCACGGCTGTACCTACCTCTGTGTCGTCAGTGCACTCGTCGTCCATAAGTAATATAATACTATACTTACTATCCATCCATCTACATTGTATACCTACCTGTGGTGGTTTTTTTTTCTTCATACTAGTTTAGCAGTCTGCTGACAGTGTCCACCAGGTCCGTTATATACAGTATATTATATATATAAGCAGTACGGTAGGCCACGGCTGTACCTACCTCTGTGTCGTCAGTGCACTCGTCGTCCATAAGTAATATAATACTATACTATCCATCCATCTACATTGTATACCTACCTGTGGTGGGTTTTTTTTCCCTTCATACTAGTTTAGCAGTCTGCTGACAGTGTCCACCAGGTCCGTTATATACAGTATATTATATATATAAGCAGTACGGTAGGCCACGGCTGTACCTACCTCTGTGTCGTCAGTGCACTCGTCGTCCATAAGTAATATAATACTATACTTACTATCCATCCATCTACATTGTATTGTATACCTACCTGTGGTGGGTTTTTTTTTTCTTCATACTAGTTTAGCAGTCTGCTGACAGTGTCCACCAGGTCCGTTATATACAGTATATTATATATATAAGCAGTACGGTAGGCCACGGCTGTACCTACCTTTGTGTCGTCAGTTCACTCGTCGTCCATAAGTAATATAATACTATACTTACTATCCATCCATCTACATTGTATACCTACCTGTGGTGGGTTTTTTTTTCTTCATACTAGTTTAGCAGTCTGCTGACAATGTCCACCAGGTCCGTTATATACAGTATATTATATATATAAGCAGTACGGTAGGCCACGGCTGTACCTACCTCTGTGTTGTCAGTGCACTCGTCGTCCATAAGTAATATAATACTATACTTACTATCCATCCATCTACATTGTATTGTATACCTACCTGTGGTGGGTTTTTTTTTCTTCATACTAGTTTAGCAGTCTGCTGACAGTCTCCACCAGGTCCGTTATATACAGTATATTATATATATATAAGCAGTACGGTAGGCCACGGCTGTACCTACCTCTGTGTCGCCAGTGCACTCGTCGTCCGTAAGTAATATAATACTATACTTACTATCCATCCATCTACATTGTATACCTACCTGTGGTGGTTTTTTTTTTCTTCTTCATACTAGTTTAGCAGTCTGCTGACAGTGTCCACCAGGTCCGTTATATACAATATATTATATATATAAGCAGTACGGTAGGCCACGGCTGTACCTACCTCTGTGTCGTCAGTCACTCGTCCTCCATAAGTAATATAATACTATACTATCCATCCATCTACATTGTTTACCTGTGGTGGTTTTTAGTTGTGCGCATTAAAATATGGAGAACAAAAATGCGGAGGTTAAAAAAATAGGGAAAGATCAAGATCCACTTCCACCTCGTGTTGAAGCTGCTGCCACTAGTCATGGCCGAGACGATGAAATGCCATCAACGTCGTCTGCCAAGGCCGATGCCCAATGTCATAGTACAGAGCATGTAAAATCCAAAACACAAAAGATCAGTAAAAAAATGACCCAAAAATCAAAATTAAAAGCGTCTGAGGAGAAGCGTAAACTTGCCAATATGCCATTTACGACACGGAGTGGCAAGGAACGGCTGAGGCTCTGGCCTATGTTCATGGCTAGTGGTTCAGCTTCACATGAGGATGGAAGCACTCATCCTCTCGCTAGTAAAAAGAAAAGACTTGCGGCAAAAGCACAGCAAAGAACTGTGCGTTCTTCGAAATCACAAATCCCAAAGGAGAGTCCAATTGTGTCGGTTGCGATGCCTGACCTTCCCAACACTGGACGGGAAGAGCTTGCGCCTTCCACCATTTGCACGCCCCCTGCAAGTGCTGGAAGGAGCACCCGCAGTCCAGTTCCTGATAGCCAAATTGAAGATGTCACTGTTGAAGTACACCAGGATGAGGATATGTGGTGTTGCTGGCACTGGGGAGGAAATTGACAAGGAGGATTCTGATAGTGAGGTGGTTTGTTTAAGTCAGGCACCCGGGGAGACACCTGTTGTCCGTGGGAGGAATATGGCCATTGACATGCCTGGTCAAAATACAAAAAAAATCAGCTCTTCGGTGTGGAATTATTTCAACAGAAATGCGGACAACTGGTGTCAAGCCGTGTGTTGCCTTTGTCAAGCTGTAATAAGTAGGGGTAAGGACGTTAACCACCTCGGAACATCCTCCCTTATACGTCACCTGCAGCGCATTCATAATAAGTCAGTGACAAGTTCAAAAACTTTGGGCGACAGCGGAAGCAGTCCACTGACCAGTAAATCCCTTCCTCTTGTAACCAAGCTCGCGCAAACCACACCACCAACTCCCTCAGTGTCAATTTCCTCCTTACCCAGGAAAGACAATAGTCCTGCAGGCCATGTCACTGGCAAGTCTGACGAGTCCTCTCCTGCCTGGGATTCCTCCGATGCATCCTTGAGTGTAACGCCTACTGCTGCTGGCGCTGCTGTTGTTGCTGCTGGGAGTCAATCGTCATCCCAGAGGGGAAGTCGGAAGACCACTTGTACTACTTCCAGTAAGCAATTGACTGTCCAACAGTCCTTTGCGAGGAAGATGAAATATCACAGCAGTCATCCTGTTGCAAAGCAGATAACTGAGGCCTTGACAACTATGTTGGTATTAGACGTGCGTCCAGTATCCGCCGTTAGTTCACAGGGAACTAGACAATTGCTTAAGGTAGCGTGCCCCCATTACCAAATACCATCTAGGTTCCACTTCTCTAGGCAGGCGATACCGAGAATGTACACGGACGTCAGAAAAAGACTCACCAGTGTCCTAAAAAATGCAGTTGTACCCAATATCCACTTAACCACGGACATGTGGACAAGTGGAGCATGGCAGACTCAGGACTACATGACTGTGACAGCCCACTGGGTAGATGTATTGCCTCCCGCTGCAAGAACAGCAGCGGCGGCACCAGTAGCAGCATCTCGCAAACGCCAACTCGTTCCTAGGCAGGCTACGCTTTGTATCACCGCTTTCCAGAATACGCACACAGCTGAAAACTTCTTACGGCAACTGAGGAAGATCATCGCAGAATGGCTTACCCCAATTGGACTCTCCTGGGGATTTGTGGCATCGGACAACGCCAGCAATATTGTGCGTGCATTACATCTGGGCAAATTCCAGCACGTCCCATGTTTTGCACATACCTTGAATTTGGTGGTGCAGAATTATTTAAAAAACGACAGGGGCGTGCAAGAGATGCTGTCGGTGGCCAGAAGAATTGCGGGCCACTTTCGGCGTACAGGCACCACGTACAGAAGACTGGAGCACCACCAAAAACACCTGAACCTGCCCTGCCATCATCTGAAGCAAGAGGTGGTAATGAGGTGGAATTCAACCCTCTATATGCTTCAGAGGATGGAGGAGCAGCAAAAGGCCATTCAAGCCTATACATCTGGCCACGATATAGGCAAAGGAGGTGGAATGCACCTGTCTCAAGCGCAGTGGAGAATCATTTCAACGTTGTGCAAGGTTCTGCAATCTTTTGAACTTGCCACACGTGAAGTCAGTTCAGACACTGCCAGCCTGAGTCAGGTCATTCCCCTCATCAGGCTTTTGCAGAAGAAGCTGGAGGCATTGAAGGAGGAGCTAAAACAGAGTGATTCCGCTAGGCATGTGGGACTTGTGGATGGAGCCCTTCATTCGCTTAACCAGGATTCACGGGTGGTCAATCTGTTGAAATCAGAGCACTACATTTTGGCCACCGTGCTCGATCCTAGATTTAAAACCTACGTTGGATCTCTCTTTCCGGCAGACACAAGTCTGCAGAGGTTCAAAGAACTGCTGGTGAGAAAATTGTCAAGTCAAGCGGAACGCGACCCGTCAACATCTCCTCCTTCACATTCTCCCGCAACTGGGGGTGCGAGGAAAAGGCTACGAATTCTGAGCCCACCCGCTGGCGGTGATGCAGGGCAGTCTGGAGCGACTGCTGATGCTGACATCTGGTCCGGACTGAAGGACCTGCCAACGATTACTGACATGTCGTCTACTGTCACTGCATATGATTCTCTCACCATTGAAAGAATGGTGGAGGATTATATGAGTGACCGCATCCAAGTAGGCACGTCAGACAGTCCGTACGTATACTGGCAGGAAAAAGAGGCAATTTGGAGGCCCTTGCACAAACTTGCTTTATTCTACCTAAGTTGCCCTCCCTCCAGTGTGTACTCCGAAAGAGTGTTTAGTGCCGCCGCTCACCTTGTCAGCAATCGGCGTACGAGGTTACTTCCAGAAAATGTGGAGAAGATGATGTTCATTAAAATGAATTATAATCAATTCCTCCATGGAGACATTCACCAGCAGCAATTGCCTCCAGAAAGTACACGGGGACCTGAGATGGTGGATTCTAGTGGGGACGAATTAATAATCTGTGAGGAGGGGGATGTACACAGTGAAAGGGGTGATGAATCGGACGATGATGAGGAGGTGGACATTTGCCTCTGTAGAGCCAGTTTGTGCAAGGAGAGATTGATTGCTTCTTTTTTGGTGGGGGCCCAAACCAACCAGTCATTTCAGTCACAGTCGTGTGGCAGACCCTGTCGCTGAAATGATGGGTTCGTTAAAGTGTGCATGTCCTGTTTTTACAACATAAGGGTGGGTGAGAGGGCCCAAGGACAATTCCATCTTGCACCTCTTTTTTCTTTCATTTTTCTTTGCGTCATGTGCTGTTTGGGGAGTATTTTTTTAAGTGCCATCCTGTCTGACACTGCAGTGCCACTCCTAGATGGGCCAGGTGTTTGTGTCGGCCACTAGGGTCGCTTAGCTTAGTCGTCACACAGCTACCTCATTGCGCCTCTTTTTTTTCTTTGCGTCATGTGCTGTTTGGGGAGTATTTTTTTGAAGGGCCATCCTGCGTGACACTGCAGTGCCACTCCTAGATGGGCCAGGTGTTTGTGTCGGCCACTTGGGTCACTTAGCTTAGTCACACAACGACTTTGGTGCAGCTCTTTTTTTCTTTGCATCATGTGCTGTTTGGGGACTATTTTTTTAAGTGCCATCCTGTCTGACACTGCAGTGCCACTCCTAGATGGGCCAGGTGTTTGTGTCGGCCACTAGGGTCGCTTAGCTTAGTCGTCACACAGCTACCTCATTGCGCCTCTTTTTTTCTTTGCGTCATGTGCTATTTGGGGAGTATTTTTTGGAGGGCCATCCTGCGTGACACTGCAGTGCCACTCCTAGATGGGCCAGGTGTTTGTGTCGGCCACTAGGGTCGCTTAGCTTAGTCGTCACACAGCTACCTCATTGCGCCTCTTTTTTTCTTTGCGTCATGTGCTGTTTGGGGAGTATTTTTTGGAAGGGCCATTCTGCGTGACACTGCAGTGCCACTCCTAGATGGGCCAGGTGTTTGTGTCGGCCACTTGGGTCGCTTAGCTTAGTCACACAACGACTTTGGTGCAGCTCTTTTTTTCTTTGCATCATGTGCTGTTTGGGGACTATTTTTTTAAGTGCCATCCTGTCTGACACTGCAGTGCCACTCCTAGATGGGCCAGGTGTTTGTGTCGGCCACTAGGGTCGCTTAGCTTAGTCGTCACACAGCTACCTCATTGCGCCTCTTTTTTTCTTTGCTTCATGTGCTGTTTGGGGAGTATTTTTTTGAAGGGCCATCCTGCGTGACACTGCAGTGCCACTCCTAGATGGTCCAGGTGTTTGTGTCGGCCACTTGGGTCGCTTAGCTTAGTCACACAACGACTTTGGTGCAGCTCTTTTTTTCTTTGCATCATGTGCTGTTTGGGGACTATTTTTTTAAGTGCCATCCTGTCTATCACTGCAGTGCCACTCCTAGATGGGCCAGGTGTTTGTGTCGGCCACTTGTGTCGCTTAGCTTAGTCACACAGCGACCTTGGTGCGCCTCTTTTTTTCTTTGCATCATGTGCTGTTTGGGGACAATTTTTTTGAAGTGCCATCCTGTCTGACACTGCAGTGCCACTCCTAGATGAGCCAGGTGTTTGTGTCGGCCACTTGTGTCGCTTAGCTTAGCCATCCAGCGACCTCGGTGCAAATTTTAGGACTAAAAATAATATTGTGAGGTGTGAGGTGTTCAGAATAGACTGAAAATGAGTGGAAATTATGGTTATTGAGGTTAATAATACTATGGGATCAAAATGACCCCCAAATTCTATGATTTAAGCTGTTTTTTAGGGTTTTTTGAAAAAAACACCCGAATCCAAAACACACCCGAATCCGACAAAAAAAAATTCGGTGAGGTTTTGCCAAAACGCGTTCGAACCCAAAACACGGCCACGGAACCGAACCCAAAACCAAAACACAAAACCCGAAAAATTTCAGGTGCACATCACTAAATGAAAGGTATTATTTACCTAATGATAGCACAATACATGCAATACACTGGTTTTGGCAGCTAAAGGTTAGGGATGTGCTATAAATAATGGTTGGTTATAATACATGCTTGGCAGTACTCTGCAAGATATCTATCCTTATCAGGGCAGCCAGTAATAAAAAGGCTGGAAACAATTAGGAGATACATTTCATGTCAGTGCTACTATGATCTGCAGTTTATTTTCTTTTTTAAAGGACAACTAATGCAATGTTTTTTGTACTATACTCTTCTCACTCCTGCCAATGATACTGTATACATGGATATCAGACTGTGTTATGTAGAGTAAGCTGGGAGAGCACAGCTGAACCTCATCAGACAACAGGGTGGCCTGCTGGATCAGGAAGAACACATTTACTTTAATCACTTAACTGACGATTTATTTCGCCGAAAACCGCTACGAAATTGTCAGGGTTTTTTTTTTGAGTGAATTAGGTGAAGAACATGAATTTAACCCTATCCCAAATGATTTTAGTAAAAAAAAAAAAAATTAAATCGGGAACATCGCAACCATCGGAACATCGGGAACATTGCGACCATGGCGGCTTTCATTTTGAAAGCCGGGACAGCCTGCAGGTATACAGGGGGGGGGGGGGGGGGGGTCTGGGGGTGGCTTGGGAGGGTTCATTTACACTCCCGAACGGCTGTCAGTGTCTGCAGCCGCTGGAGGGTGGGCGGGGGGGATCCTGCTGTGCTGACCGATCAGCAGTGATTGGCAGCACGGCAGACACAGGGGGAGAGTGCGGGAAGGCAGAGGGACCTTTCCGGTCCCTCTGACAGCAGCAGCGGAGGGAAGTTTCTCTTCCCTGCTGCTGCTAACACTCTCTATCTGACTGGTCGCATCCTGTGCGACCAGGTCAGATAGGGCACTTGCAGGCATGGTTGCATCTGATGCGACCATGTCAGGCAAGTGGTTAAGCACCTGGTTATACTGTATGTAAACTCTGTAAAGCATGTTATAATAAGGTTTAGCTTTGATGGATATGACCTATCATTAAAATTACCCCCAAATTATGTGATTTCAGCTGTTTTTATGTTTAAAAAAAAAATCAACCAGATCCAAAACCAAAACCCGAAAGGGTGGTTTTGGTAAAACCAATCCAGATCCAAAACTCGAGCAAGGATCCAGATCCAAAACCAAAACACAAAATATGAAAAGTGCCTGCCGCACATCTCTAATATAAACGTCCTATACAACTATTGCCTAAGAGAATATTATGCACATATATATAATCATCCTATGCAGCTACTGGCCTAATGGAATAATATGCACATATTGTAGATATAATCGTCCTTTACAGCTATTGGCCTAAAAGAATAATATGCACATATATTAATTAGTGATGAGCGGGTTCGGTTCCTCGGAAACCGAACCCCCCCGAACTTCACCCATTTTACACGGGTCCGAGGCATACTCAGATTCTCCCGTATGGCTCGGTTAACCCGAGCGCGCCCGAACGTCATCATCCCGCTGTCGGATTCTCGCGAGATTCGGATTCTATATAAGCAGCCGCGCGTCGCCGCCATTTTCACTCGTGCATTGGAAATGTTAGGGAGAGGACATGGCTGGCGTCCTCTCCGTTTATTCATTGTTGATGCAAATATTTGTGCTTGCTTATATCTTAATTGTGGGGACTGGGGAGCAGCTTTATATTAATATAGGAGGAGTACAGTGCAGAGTTTTGCTGATCAGTGACCACCAGTTTTATCCGTTCTCTGCCTGAAAAAAACACTCCATATCTGTGCTCAGTGTGCTGCATATATCTGTGCTCACACTGCTTTATTGTGGGGACTGGGGAGCAGCTGTATTATATAGGAGGAGTACAGTGCAGAGTTTTGCTGACAGTGACCACCAGTATACATTGTCTGCCTGAAAAACACTCCATATCTGTGCTCAGTGTGCTGCATATATCTGTGCTCACACTGCTTTATTGTGGGGACTGGGGACCACCAGTATATTATATAGGAGGAGTGCAGTGCAGAGTTTTGCTGACAGTGACCACCAGTATACGTTGTCTGCCTGAAAAACACTCCATATCTGTGCTCAGTGTGCTGCATATATCTGTGCTCACACTGCTTTATTGTGGGGACTGGGGACCAGCAGTATTATATAGGAGGAGTACAGTGCAGAGTTTTGCTGACCAGTGACCAACAGTATACGTTGTCTGCCTGAAAAACACTCCATATCTGTGCTGCATTGTAGTATATAGTAGGAGGACAGTGCATAATTTTGCTGACCACCAGTATATAATATATAGCATTACGGTACAGTAGACCACTGCTGTACCTACCTCTGTGTCGTCAAGTATGCTATCCATCCATACCTGTGGTGCATTTCAGTTTTGCACAGTTTGCTGACCACCAGTATATAATATATAGCATTACGGTACAGTAGGCCACTGCTGTACCTACCTCTGTGTCGTCAAGTATACTATCCATCCATACCTGTGGTGCATTTCAGTTTTGCACAGTTTGCTGAGCACCAGTATATAATATATAGCATTACGGTACAGTAGGCCACTGCTGTACCTACCTCTGTGTCGTCAAGTATACTATCCATCCATACCTGTGGTGCATTTCAGTTGTGCGCAGTATATATAGTAGTAGGCCATTGCTATTGATACTGGCATATAATTCCACACATTAAAAAATGGAGAACAAAAATGTGGAGGTTAAAATAGGGAAAGATCAAGATCCACTTCCACCTCCTGCTGAAGCTGCTGCCACTAGTCATGGCCGAGACGATGAAATGCCATCAACGTCGTCTTCCAAGGCCGATGCCCAATGTCATAGTAGAGAGCATGTAAAATCCAAAAAACAAAAGTTCAGTAAAATGACCCAAAAATCAAAATTGAAAGCGTCTGATGAGTAGCGTAAACTTGCCAATATGCTATTTACGACACGGAGTGGCAAGGAACGGCTGAGGCCCTGGCCTATGTTCATGGCTAGTGGTTCAGATTCACTTGAGGATGGAAGCACTCATCCTCTCGTTAGAAAACTGCAGTGCCACTCCTAGATGGGCCAGGTGTTTGTGTCGGCCACTTGTGTCGCTTAGCTTAGTCACACAGCGACCTTGGTGCGCCTCTTTTTTTCTTTGCATCATGGGCTGTTTGGGGACAATTTTTTTGAAGTGCCATCCTGCCTGACACTGCAGTGCCACTCCTAGATGGGCCAGGTGTTTGTGTCGGCCACTTGTGTCGCTTAGCTTAGTCACACAGCGACCTTGGTGCGCCTCTTTTTTTCTTTGCATCATGTGCTGTTTGGGGACTATTTTTTTGAAGTGCCATCCTGCCTGACACTGCAGTGCCACTCCTAGATGGGCCAGGTGTTTGTGTCGGCCACTTGTGTCGCTTAGCTTAGTCACACAGCGACCTTGGTGCGCCTCTTTTTTTCTTTGCATCATGTGCTGTTTGGGGACTATTTGTTTGAAGGGCCATCCTGTCTGACACTGCAGTGCCACTCCTAGATGGGCCAGGTGTTTGTGTCGGCCACTTGTGTCGCTTAGCTTAGTCACACAGCGACCTTGGTGCGCTTCTTTTTTTCTTTGCATCATGTGCTGTTTGGGGACAATTTTTTTGAAGTGCCATCCTGCCTGACACTGCAGTGCCACTCCTAGATGGGCCAGGTGTTTGTGTCGGCCACTTGTGTCGCTTAGCTTAGTCACACAGCGACCTTGGAGCGCCTCTTTTTTCCTTTGCATCATGTGCTGTTTGGGGACTATTTTTTTGAAGTGCCATCCTGCCTGACACTGCAGTGCCACTCCTAGATGGGCCAGGTGTTTGTGTCGGCCACTTGTGTCGCTTAGCTTAGTCACGCAGCGACCTTGGTGCGCCTCTTTATTTCTTTGCATCATGTGCTGTTTGGGGACTATTTTTTTGAAGTTCCATCCTGCCTGACACTGCAGTGCCACTCCTAGATGGGCCAGGTGTTTGTGTCGGCCACTTGTGTCGCTTAGCTTAGTCACACAGCGACCTTGGTGCGCCTCTTTTTTTCTTTGCATCATGTGCTGTTTGGGGACTATTTTTTTGAAGTGCCATCCTGTCTGACACTGCAGTGCCACTCCTAGATGGGCCAGGTGTTTGTGTCGGCCACTTGGGTCGCTTAGCTTAGCCATCCAGCGACCTCGGGCAAATTTTAGGACTAAAAATAATATTGTGAGGTGTGAGGTGTTCAGAATAGACTGAAAATGAGTGGAAATTATGGTTATTGAGGTTAATAATACTATGGGATCAAAATGACCCCCAAATTCTATGATTTAAGCTGTTTTTGAGGGTTCTTTGTAAAAAAACACCCGAATCCAAAACACACCCGAAACCGTCAAAAAAATTTCAGGGAGGTTTTGCCAAAACGCGTCCGAATCCAAAACACGGCCGTGGAACCAAATCCAAAACCAAAACACAAAACCCGAAAAATGTCCGGTGCACATCACTAATATTAATCCTATACAGCTAATGACCTAAGGGAATAATATGCACATATATATAGGCTTCCTATGCAGCTATTGGCCTAAGAGAATAATATGCACATATATACTCTATAACAGTCCTATACAACTAGTGAACTAAGGAAATAATATGCACATATATATTACAGTCATATACAGCTAGTGGCCTACAGGAATAATATGCACATATATATTACCAGAGCTTAAAGTGATCCTAGAGAGGTGGTGGAACTCATCCCACCCCCCACCCCGGCACCTGTACAATAAAGGGATTGCAAGTACTGCAGGTGCGAGCCACAAAAAGCGTTGTGGTTGCTAAAAGAAGGGGTGTGGTTACCCAATAGTATCCCCAATTCAAATTACGCCGCACAGTAGCACAATCTTATTCACATTACACCACATAGTAGTGTCCCTTATTCATGTTTTGACACACATTAGTGCCCCTTATACACAAAGCCCACAGTAGTAGCACCACAAATTCACATAATGCCCACCGCAGTAGTGCCCCTTATACAATGCCCACAGTAGTAGTGTCCCTTATGCAGTGCCCACAGTGGTAGTGCCTCTTATGTAGAGTCCATAGTAGAAGTGCCCCCAGTAGTAGTACCCCTTATGTCCCCCTTATAATGCCCTCATTAGTAATGCCCCTGTGTAGTATTGCCCCCATGTAGTATTGCCCTCAGTAGATATGCCCCCTTTGTAGTTATGGCTCTTCAGTAGGTATGCCCTCTCAGTAGGTATGTCCCCTCAGTAGATATATTCCCTGGAATTATACGGCAGGATCACTGGAATTATACGGCAGTACCACTGGACATATACTGCAGTATCACTGGACTGGACTTATACGCCAGTACCACTGGAATTATACGGCAGGATCACTGGAGTTATACGCCAGTACTAATGGAATTATACCGCTGGATCACTGGATTTATACACCAGTACTACTGGAATTATACGGCAGGATCACTGGAATTATATGACAGGATCACTGGAATTATACGGCAGTACCGCTGGACATATACGGCAGGATCACTGGACATATACGTCAGTACCACTCGACATATATGGCAGTATCACTGGACTGGATTTATACGCCAGTACCACTGGAATTATACGGCAGGATCACTGGAGTTATACGCCAGTACCACTGGAATTATACAGCAGGATCACTGTAATTATACGGCAGGATCACTGGAATTATACGGCAGTACCACTGGACATATACGGCAGTATCACTGAACTGGACTTATACGCCAGTACCACTGGAATTATACTGCAGGATCACTGTATTTATTTTTCAGGATCACTGGAATTATACGGCAGTATCACTGGAATTATACGGCAGGATCACTGGATTTATGCGGCAGTACCGCTTGACATATAAGACAGTATCAATGGACATATACGGCAGTATCACTGGACATCTACGCCAGTACCACTGCAGTATTACTGGACATCTACGCCAGTACCACTGGAATTATACGGCAGGATCACTAGAATTATATGGCAGGATGAGGATCACTGGATTTATATGGCAGTATCGCTGGACATATATGGCAGTATCAATGGACATATACAGCAGTATCACTGGACATATATGGCAGTATCACTGGAATTATACAGCAGGATCACTGGATTTATACGCCAGTACCACTGGAATTATATGGCAGGATCACTAGACTTATTCTGCAGTAACGCTGGACATATACAGCAGTATCACTGGACATATACAGCAGCACAGGGACACCACCACTGGACTGATGCAGGACAACACAGCACCACTGCAATGGATTTATACAGCAGCACTGGACATATGGCAGCAGAGGACACCACCATTGTGACTGGACTGATGCAGCACAACACAGCACCACTGGACTGATGCAGCACAACACAGCACCACTGGACTGGACTTATACAGCAGCACTGGACATATGACAGCAGAGGACACCACCACTGTGAGTGGACTGATGCAGCACAAGACACCATACTGGACTGATGCAGCACAACACAGCACCACTGGACTGGACTTATACAGCAGCACTGGACATATGGCAGCAGAGAACACAACCACTGTGACTGGACAGATGCAGCACTAGACACTACCACTTAGGACACTGAGGACGGAGACACGTCTTCTCTCTACACTCTTCAATGCTGTAGTGAAAATGGCGGGGACGCGCGGCTCCTTATATGGAATTCAAACCCCGCGAGAATCTGACAGCAGGATGATGACGTTTTGCCTCGTTCTGGTTTCCGACTCAGGCGGGAAAACCCGAGCCTGACTCGGATCCGGGCTTGGGTAGTGAAGTTTGGGAAGGGGGGGAACCCCCTCATCTCTAATATATATATATATATATATAAATGAAAATAGTGAAGTGGCCAGTATACTTGTGTGAGCCTCCAGTCCAGCACAGACAACAGGTGCCGTGAAGTCCAATCGCACATATGTCCACAAATATAAGGACCGGTGCTCCCCTTTTTTCGGTTCCAAAAACCCAGGATCCTTGGGTGTAAATTCCTAGTAAAAACAAAGAGAAAGGGGGTGCTCCAAAGTGCATACAAGTTTATTTAGAAATCAAATAAAAAACTGCAACGCGGTCAGAAAGAACTCGTACCAGAGAAAAACACACTGTGGGCTCGTTACCACATGACATTATATGTTACCATCCAGGCAATACTCGTCCCGCAGACCAGCGTCTCTCAGGGGGCAGACCACGTGAATTGTAAGCCGCTGGATGATTGTCAGCTACACTCGGTCCCGCCGTGTGTGCAAGCGGCTGTAACCTGGGTCCCGTTGGTGTGGTTGGAGAAAGCCGGATGCAGAGACAGGAGCATGTCACTGAGCCAAGCCCTTACCGGTTTCATCACAGAGACTTTTTCATCTGACGAAATGTCGACAGAATACAGGATAAAATGATCTTTGTTCAACGATATCATCCTTCCAGCAATAGACGAATGCAAGCAGCTAAAAGATTGTGGATGATTGTATTGGTAGACCCAGACCTGAAATCTTTAAAAGACCAAGTTACAGGAGAAATAAGAATCTTAAAGATCTTCTGGTAAAGAATGACATTTCAAAGGTACAAGGATCCTTGACCAGTAAGACGTTTTTAACTAGAAAACCAGGTTGTTATAAATGGGGTGTAGTAGGGTATGCCAGCGGCCGGGCTCCTGGCGACCAGCATACCGGCGCCGGAATCCCGACCGCCGGCATACCAACAGCTGGGCAAGTGCAAATGAGCCCCTTGCGGGCACGGTGGTGCGATACGCATGCCACGCTATCTATTCTCCCTCCAGGGGGGTTGTGGACCCCCAAGAGGGAGAAAAGGTGTCGGTATGCTGGCTGTCGGGATTCCGGCACCGGTATACTGTGCGCCGGGATCCCGACAGCCGGTAAACTGAAGACCACCCTTATAAATGTACAGGTTGCACGACCTGTAGCTTTATGGAAACAGGTTCTGACTTTACACATCTGCATAATATTTTATTATTTTATTTATTTATTAACAGTTTCTTATATAGCGCAGCATATTCCGTTGCGCTTTACAATTGGAACAACAGTAATAGAACAAAACTGGGTAAAAACAGACAGAGAGGTAGGAAGGCCCTGCTCGCAAGCTTACAATCTATAATAGAACACGTATACCGATCAAACATGTCCTGGGCTGTACCAGTAAATTTGTGGTATACTTCATAAGGTGCCCGTGCGGTTTAATGTATGTAGGGAAGACCACAGTGACATTCAAAGAACGGATGGCGACACACCGTATGTCAATCAGTCAAGCATTGGAGGGTTGTACACAGGAACAACCAGTGGCCAGACACTTCAAATTATTTAAACACATTTTAGCGACTTTGTGCTACAAAATTATTGATTATGTCCCAAGCAGCATTAGAGGGGGAGTTAGAGGAAGAAAGATCCTCCAGTGTGAGGCACGCTGGATTCACAGATTAAACACTGTCTCCCCCAATGGACTAAATGAATACTCTGGTTTGAATAGCTTTTTGTGATTTGTCCTTAGCTTACAGTAGAGCTGTTTTTTTTTTTTTATAAATCTGTTTATTTTGATTTTCATAGAATATAAGGTCAAACAGGAACAGATCGTTAGCATTTGATGAAGTAAACAATTACATCATGTAGGTAGGTACATCAAACTATATCGAAAAGAAAACATTCAATCTTATCTGAGCATGGGAACAAAGGTATTACTCCAGTGATTATGTCATATTCTACAATCTTGTAGCCACTAATGATCTTAAATCCGTTAAATCTCTAACTCCAAGAACCAGTCCTTAAGCCCGAAGTATCATTAATAAGATTAATACTCAAAGTTACAGGGGTATAGAGATATAAAAAAGGCATATATTCCCATATTTCAGGTATTCAATATTTGTACCACAATAACCCACATGAAGATGCTCCCTAAAACTAACCATTAAAACATCATTCAAAAATCTATTTGTTTTCACATGAAGATGAGAAAAAAGTACAGAAAGAGAAGAAAGAAGATGGGGTAGGGAAGTACATTAGGGTAAATGGGGGGGGGGAGGGTAAAGATGCTCCTGACAATAGAGTCGAGGAAAAATAGCAGTGAATGTATCAATCTCCTGGGAGGGTCTGGAGGAGTTCAGCCCTAGGACTTAACAGCATAAATGGCATGGATGATCATGAGGTAGATTCTTCTAACAGTTTCCTATGTAGAAACCATTCAGTTTGTTCAAAGACCTTAAATATCTGGGCCTGTGTGGACTGATCCCGCGACTCTATATAAAGACCCCACTTCTTGTAAAAAGTTTAACCCCCACCTCTATATTGACTTGAACCGATTTCCTGTCATAGTATAGTATCTGTAAAAGTTTACCATGAACTTCCCCGAGTGTAGGGGGAGAGGATAATAACCAGTGCGATAAAATAATTTTCTTTGAGACCGTTACCAAAATAGTGAGAAATGGTATAATTCGCCGTTTCTCAGTTCCTAAATTCCATTTGGAGAAATTTGCACACAAACAAGATAGGGGTATTGCTGTTACGTGTATATTCAGAAGCTTATTAATATAGGCCAGAAGTTTGTTCCAAAAACGTTTAATCAGACCACACTCCCAAAACATGTGATAGAAGGAAGCCGTGCGTATATGACATTTGGGACATTCCCCAGTTTCCGTGGGGTGAAACTTAGCATGTTGACTCGGGGAAATATAGGCTCTCTGTAGAGTAAGGAGGTGGACCTCCTGTAAGTAAGGTGAAGTCAGGGCTTTAAGGGTAGAGACATAATGATCACTGAGTTGGTGATGACTAGTCAGGCTAGGTATATCCTTACTCCATTGGTTAAGTAGTCTATCCCATCTACAGTCTATTGTGCTAGATGTCAGAATGGAATATATTTGTCTAATGCGTGTCGGGCCTGTTCTATGTGTTTTAAGCGAAAGCTATAGTGGGTTAGAAGACAGAGGGGCTTCATGTGGGGTAATAAACATGTGAGTAGCTAAGCCTAAATAGTGTCGCATCTGGAGATACATGAAAAAATGAGAGTGGGGTAGGTCAAATTTCTCTTGGAGCGATGAGAAGGAATACATGGAGCCTCCCGGGTCAAATACTTTGGAAGAGTTTGAGAGTCCTTTCTCTTTCCAGAGTCGGTAATTTGAGTTAAGGAGGGACGAGGGGAAAGCTGGATTACCCCATAGCGGGATGCATGTAGATTTCTCAGGATTACATTTAAATTTCTTGTGTAAAGAGCGCCAGTTATAATAGATATCCCTAAAAAGGGGGTTAGCGAGGATGTGGGTCGGGATCAGTGAGGGTTTAGATAGGAGTAATGCCCCCGGGGAGTAAGGAGTGAATAGTGCCTCATCCAGAGCGGAGTCTGTATAGAGTTCCCTGTCAAACAGCCAGTCAGCAGCACATCTAAATAGAGACGCCATTGAGTAGGATGCGTAATCAGGAACACCAAATCCACCTGCGGACTTGGGTGCCATCAGTTTATCCAAAGCGATGAACGCCTTCTTGCCTTTCCATAAAAACCTCAACATAATTTTACGTAAATATTGAATGTCATGCTTAGTAAGGCAGACTGGGAGCATCTGCATGAGGTAAAATATCTTTGGGAAAACTATACTTTGTAACACAGCTATTCTCCCTATCAGGGATAGAGGTAACAATTTCCAGCCATCCAATAGTGCGGTGATACGTGCCAGAACAGGAGTAAAATTTTCTCCATATAGTCTGGAAAGGTTCGCTGGGATTTGAATCCCTAGGTATGTAATCTTAGTGTGGGCTATTTTAAATGAGAGATACGGAAGAAGTGTGGAAATGGTACGTGAGGAGGGACCTAAGGGTAAAAGTTCTGATTTGGCCACATTGATCCTATACCCCGCCCTAACTCCGAATGCCTGTATCATTCCAAGGATCTCTGGGATAGAGGTCGACGGGTCTGAAACAAATAATAGCATATCATCGGCAAAGAGGGCAAGGCGAAGGTCAACATTTCCTATTTGAATTCCCTTAATTACACTCAATTGGCGTAAGGCAATCGCCAGGGGTTCCAGTGCTATTGCAAATAGTAAGGGTGATAATGGGCACCCCTGTCTGGTACCCTTCTAGATCTCGAAGGGAGAAGAGAGAACTCCATTACAGGATATCTGGGTTTGTGGAGCCGTGTAGAGAAGTTTTAAAAGATTTACAAAATCTGCAGGGAAGCCAAATTGTAGGAGTGTGGAAAAAAGATGATCCCAGTCCACCATATCAAACGCTTTTTCCGCGTCGAGTGAGAGAATAACTGGAAGGGAGGAAGGGGTAGTTGAAGAGGAGGAGGAGGCATAAATGGCAGAAAGTACTCTCCTTACATTGATCTCCGAGTGTCTGCCCCAGATGAACCCAGTTTGATCTTTATGTATGATATGAGGGAGTAATAATTGAATCCGGTTAGCTAAGATTTTAGTAAGTAGCTTGTAATCAAGATTTAAGAGTGAAATTGGGCGATATGACCCCGGTTGGGATAAGTCTCTACCAGGTTTGGGGAGGACTTTGAGGATGGCAGTGTTAAAGTGTTTGGGAAGAGTGTCAGAAGACAGAATCGCATTAAGGACAGATACCAGTGTGTCCCGTATCCGGGGTAAAAGAATTTTATAAAAATCGTCACTAAAGCCATCAGGGCCCGGTGCCTTGTCCCTGCCAAACTGTCCAATGACACTCCGGATTTCCTCTAATGAGATGGGAGCTAACAATGGTGATACCATGGAAGTATGAAGCTGGGGAACAGAAAGATTATCCCAAAAGTTCTTGGGCCATGGTGACTGGGTGGGAGGAGTGGAAAGGGTGGCGCTTGAGGAAGAGGAATATAAATCCTTGTAAAATGATTTCATAACATCAGAAATCTCCTGATTATTAATAGTTAATGTGCCAGCAGGGGTACGCAAAGGATGAGTGACCATGGGTGGGCGGGAACCCGTGAGGAGTGTCGTCAACAACTTGCCCGTTTTATTGCCAAATTTGTAGAATCGATAGTTCACCGAGAATGAATATCTATTACCCATAGAGGACATGAATTCATCAAAGTGTGCTTTGGCTTCAATGTATATAAGGTGTCACGATCCAGGTAATTCCTTATCAGTATTTACCTTCCAAATGTCTCCTGAGACTGTCCCAGTGTTCCAAGCCTGGTTTCCATCTGCACTGTCTGTGTGCAGCACGCTGCATCTCATTGTCTCTAAACTCTTTACTGTGATTCTGGCAGCTTCATGGTTAAAGCTCACATGCAAGTTACAAACAGTCTTTCCCTCCAAGTTCAAACATGGGCGCAGCCATGTTTGTTTTCATCACATGTTACTTTTCAGACAATCAGCTGCACTCTGCTCTCAGCCTGATTACCCGGCAGCTGCACTCTGGTCTCTGGTTAATCAGCCAGCCAATCCCTGTTTCCCAGCTGGTATAAATATCTTGTTCCTGGGGTGGAAAGAAGTCAGTGCTTCAATTGTCTACAGTGATTCCAGTGTGCAGTTCTTCCATGGACTTTCTCTGCAGTACAGCCTGACTCTGCAGTGTCTACATTGCTACCTGTGACTGGCAGTTACCTGAGACCGGCTTCCAGCTTCTAGCTTCCAGCGGTGCTCTGCCCTGCCAGTAACCATCGGTGTTCCGCCATCGATCCCGAGTCTCCATCGGTACTCCGCCATCGATCCCCAGTCACCATCGGTGTTCCGCCATCGATCCCGAGTCTCCATCGGTGCTCCGCCATCGATCCCAGTCACCATCGGTGTTCTGCCATCGATCCCAAGTCTCCATCGGTGTTCCGCCATCGATCCCCAGTCGCCATCGGTGTTCCGCCATCGATCCCAAGTCTCCATCGGTGCTCCGCCATCGATCCCCAGTCACCATCGGTGTTCTGCCATCGATCCCAAGTCTACATCGGTGTTCCGCCATCGATCCCCAGTCACCATCGGTGTTCCGCCATCGATCCCAAGTCTCCATCGGTGCTCCGCCATCGATCCCAAGTCACCATCGGTGTTCCGTCATCGATCCCAAGTATTTCTCTGAACTGTGATTCCTGTTACCTGTACCAAGTCATCCGTATTCCTCTGAACTGTGTTTAATAAACCTTTGAACTTTCCTTCGTTGTCTTGGTCACGCCTTCGGGCATTTGTTCTAAAGGTTCCCTGCATGTCTAAGAACCCTGTACTGCCTCCCAGGTACACATATACCTCAGCCCCTACAACTGAGGCTTCCTCTGGTCAGCACCAGCCCTCAGTTGTGACAGTATGCACTGACTCCATGGATCCGTCCGGAGACCAGGTCCAAGCGACCAGGCCGATGCAAGAACTTGCAGCCTGCCTTGAACGTCAGGAGACTGCACAGGGCCATGTGATTCGCTGTCTCCAGGATCTCTCCTCTCGGCTGGATGGAATACAAGTAACCCTCCGTGGTTAAGGGGCGTCTGTGTCTACAGCCCAAGAAGGGGCGTCTGTGTCTACAGCCCAAGAAGGGACGTCTGTGTCTACAGCCCAAGAAGGGGCGTTCGTTTCTGCAACCCCAGGAGGGGTATCCAATGTTCAAGCTCTAGTAGGGGCATATGAGTCTTCTCAAAAAGGAGTTTCTGATCTGTCAACCCCAGGGGGGGTGCTGGAGAAAACAACCCTGAGAGAGGTGTCTGATTCATCAACCCCAGGAGGGGTCACCAAAGTTTCAGCCCCAAGGGAAGTATCCAGAGCCAAGTTCCCAGATGGAAATTTTTGTGCTACAGATGCAGTTATGAACTCCTGTTTGCCGTCTTCCGAGAGCACCACCCTGTTGGCATCCAGCATGGACCAGGTCCAGGATGGTGTAACTGAACACTCTGATACCACTCATTCCGGTTCTAACCGGATTCTGACTCCTTCAGTTCCAGCTGATTCAACTGTCTCCAGACTCAATCCGGTTCCATCCGTAGGTCCAAAGACTCCTTCAGTTCCAGCTGATTCGAATATCAATCCAAAGACTCCTCCGGTCCCAGCCGGTTCAAGCTTTTCTGGACCCAATCCGGTCCCATCTGTCTGTCCGGATCAGCCTCCTTCGGTGCCAGACGACTCCAGTACCTTTGGATCTAATCCTGCCCTATCCGTCGGCCCAAAGTCTCCGCCGGTCTCAGCCGGTTCAAGTTTGTCTGGACTCAATCTGGTCTCGTCCATAGGTCCAGTACAGTCTCATCTGGTTCCAGCCAGTTCAAGTTCATCTAGGATTCAATCTAGATCCTTCCGTTTGTTCAGGTAAAAAATTTATAAGAAGTGTCCTGGGGCCACTCCTAAAGGAGGGGGTGCTGTCACGATCCAGGTAATTCCTTATCAGTATTTACCTTCCAAATGTCTCCTGAGACTGTCCCAGTGTTCCAAGCCTGGTTTCCATCTGCACTGTCTGTGTGCAGCACGCTGCATCTCATTGTCTCTAAACTCTTTACTGTGATTCTGGCAGCTTCATGGTTAAAGCTCACATGCAAGTTACAAACAGTCTTTCCCTCCAAGTTCAAACATGGGCGCAGCCATGTTTGTTTTCATCACATGTTACTTTTCAGCCAATCAGCTGCACTCTGCTCTCAGCCTGATTACCCAGCAGCTGCACTCTGGTCTCTGGTTAATCAGCCAGCCAATCCCTGTTTCCCAGCTGGTATAAATATCTTGTTCCTGGGGTGGAAAGAAGTCAGTGCTTCAATTGTCTACAGTGATTCCAGTGTGCAGTTCTTCCATGGACTTTCTCTGCAGTACAGCCTGACTCTGCAGTGTCTACATTGCTACCTGTGACTGGCAGTTACCTGAGACCGGCTTCCAGCTTCTAGCTTCCAGCGGTGCTCTGCCCTGCCAGTAACCATCGGTGTTCCGCCATCGATCCCGAGTCTCCATCGGTGCTCCGCCATCGATCCCCAGTCGCCATCGGTGTTCCGCCATCGATCCCGAGTCTCCATCGGTGCTCCGCCATCGATCCCAGTCACCATCGGTGTTCTGCCATCGATCCCAAGTCTCCATCGGTGTTCCGCCATCGATCCCCAGTCGCCATCGGTGTTCCGCCATCGATCCCAAGTCTCCATCGGTGCTCCGCCATCGATCCCCAGTCACCATCGGTGTTCTGCCATCGATCCCAAGTCTCCATCGGTGTTCCGCCATCGATCCCCAGTCACCATATGTGTTCCGCCATCGATCCCAAGTCTCCATCGGTGCTCCGCCATCGATCCCAAGTCACCATCGGTGTTCCGTCATCGATCCCAAGTATTTCTCTGAACTGTGATTCCTGTTACCTGTACCAAGTCATCCGTATTCCTCTGAACTGTGTTTAATAAACCTTTGAACTTTCCTTCGTTGTCTTGGTCACGCCTTCGGGCATTTGTTCTAAAGGTTCCCTGCATGTCTAAGAACCCTGTACTGCCTCCCAGGTACACATATACCTCAGCCCCTACAACTGAGGCTTCCTCTGGTCAGCACCAGCCCTCAGTTGTGACAGTAAGCACTGACTCCATGGATCCGTCCGGAGACCAGGTCCAAGCGACCAGGCCGATGCAAGAACTTGCAGCCTGCCTTGAACGTCAGGAGACTGCACAGGGCCATGTGATTCGCTGTCTCCAGGATCTCTCCTCTCGGCTGGATGGAATACAAGTAACCCTCCGTGGTTAAGGGACGTCTGTGTCTACAGCCCAAGAAGGGGCGTCTGTGTCTACAGCCCAAGAAGGGACGTCTGTGTCTACAGCCCAAGAAGGGGCGTTCGTTTCTGCAACCCCAGGAGGGGTATCCAATGTTCAAGCTCTAGTAGGGGCATATGAGTCTTCTCAAAAAGGAGTTTCTGATCTGTCAACCCCAGGGGGGGTGCTGGAGAAAACAACCCTGAGAGAGGTGTCTGATTCGTCAACCCCAGGAGGGGTCACCAAAGTTTCAGCCCCAAGGGAAGTATCCAGAGCCAAGTTCCCAGATGGAAATTTTTGTGCTACAGATGCAGTTATGAACTCCTGTTTGCCGTCTTCCGAGAGCACCACCCTGTTGGCATCCAGCATGGACCAGGTCCAGGATGGTGTAACTGAACACTCTGATACCACTCATTCCGGTTCTAACCGGATTCTGACTCCTTCAGTTCCAGCTGATTCAACTGTCTCCAGACTCAATCCGGTTCCATCCGTAGGTCCAAAGACTCCTTCAGTTCCAGCTGATTCGAATATCAATCCAAAGACTCCTCCGGTCCCAGCCGGTTCAAGCTTTTCTGGACCCAATCCGGTCCCATCTGTCTGTCCGGATCAGCCTCCTTCGGTGCCAGACGACTCCAGTACCTTTGGATCTAATCCTGCCCTATCCGTCGGCCCAAAGTCTCCGCCGGTCTCAGCCGGTTCAAGTTTGTCTGGACTCAATCTGGTCTCGTCCATAGGTCCAGTACAGTCTCATCTGGTTCCAGCCAGTTCAAGTTCATCAGGATTCAATCTAGATCCTTCCGTTTGTTCAGGTAAAAAATTTATAAGAAGTGTCCTGGGGCCACTCCTAAAGGAGGGGGTGCTGTCACGATCCAGGTAATTCCTTATCAGTATTTACCTTCCAAATGTCTCCTGAGACTGTCCCAGTGTTCCAAGCCTGGTTTCCATCTGCACTGTCTGTGTGCAGCACGCTGCATCTCATTGTCTCTAAACTCTTTACTGTGATTCTGGCAGCTTCATGGTTAAAGCTCACATGCAAGTTACAAACAGTCTTTCCCTCCAAGTTCAAACATGGGCGCAGCCATGTTTGTTTTCATCACATGTTACTTTTCAGCCAATCAGCTGCACTCTGCTCTCAGCCTGATTACCCAGCAGCTGCACTCTGGTCTCTGGTTAATCAGCCAGCCAATCCCTGTTTCCCAGCTGGTATAAATATCTTGTTCCTGGGGTGGAAAGAAGTCAGTGCTTCAATTGTCTACAGTGATTCCAGTGTGCAGTTCTTCCATGGACTTTCTCTGCAGTACAGCCTGACTCTGCAGTGTCTACATTGCTACCTGTGACTGGCAGTTACCTGAGACCGGCTTCCAGCTTCTAGCTTCCAGCGGTGCTCTGCCCTGCCAGTAACCATCGGTGTTCCGCCATCGATCCCGAGTCTCCATCGGTGCTCCGCCATCGATCCCCAGTCGCCATCGGTGTTCCGCCATCGATCCCGAGTCTCCATCGGTGCTCCGCCATCGATCCCAGTCACCATCGGTGTTCTGCCATCGATCCCAAGTCTCCATCGGTGTTCTGCCATCGATCCCCAGTCGCCATCGGTGTTCCGCCATCGATCCCAAGTCTCCATCGGTGCTCCGCCATCGATCCCCAGTCACCATCGGTGTTCTGCCATCGATCCCAAGTCTCCATCGGTGTTCCGCCATCGATCCCCAGTCACCATCGGTGTTCCGCCATCGATCCCAAGTCTCCATCGGTGCTCCGCCATCGATCCCAAGTCACCATCGGTGTTCCGTCATCGATCCCAAGTATTTCTCTGAACTGTGATTCCTGTTACCTGTACCAAGTCATCCGTATTCCTCTGAACTGTGTTTAATAAACCTTTGAACTTTCCTTCGTTGTCTTGGTCACGCCTTCGGGCATTTGTTCTAAAGGTTCCCTGCATGTCTAAGAACCCTGTACTGCCTCCCAGGTACACATATACCTCAGCCCCTACAACTGAGGCTTCCTCTGGTCAGCACCAGCCCTCAGTTGTGACATAAGGCGATTTTGAGTGGTCGGAAAAGATTTGTATTGCTGATAGGCTGTCGACAGGGGTCTCTGAAACTCTAAATATTGAGAGGCATATTTTTTATTGGTGGCTGAGACATAGCCCCCCGGAGAACCGATTTTGCAGTCATCCAGAATAGAATTGGATCTTCATCCAAATGGGATGCGTTGTTAGTTTTAAAGGCCTCCCAAGAGGATTCCAATCTTTGCTGAAATTTCAGGGAGTGAGCGAGATGGGAGGGGAATCTCCATAATCTGGGAGATTGGGATATGTCTGGGAAATGAAGTGTTGCAGTAACTAGGGCATGGTCCGATAAGGAGATTGCCTCAATTTGTGAATCTGATACGTTCGGTAATAGGGAATGGGATAGTAAAATATAGTCTATCCTAGATAGCGTGTGGTGGGCCGCTGAGAGGCACGTGTATTCCCTCTCTGTGGGGTGTAAAGCTCTCCAGATATATATCGTCTGTAGGCTGTCAGCTAATAGAGGGACCCCAAGTTTGGGTAGTGAAAGAAGTTTTGTCGGTGTGTGGGATCGGTCTAAATAGGGGGAGGAGATAAGATTCAAATCTCCACAGAGTATTAAGGGGTCTGTGAGAAGAGGAGTTAGTTTGGCGAGTAAAGATTGAAATAAATTTTTTGAATAAATGTTGGGTGCATATACGTTACATAGTGTATAAACTCTACCATTAATCTTAACAGACATTATCACATAACGACCTTCAGGATCAGTAACAGTGGTCAGGATTTCAGTGGTCATAGAACGTTTCGCCAATATGACAACCCCTCTGGCCTTGGAATTGAAAGAGCTAAAACCTAATACCCGCCAGTTCAGAGCATTCAATTTTGCCGTTTCCTCTGGAGTTAGGTGCGTTTCTTGGAGGAATGCCAGGTCTATGTGCTGTTTACCTAAATATAGGAGTATTTTCCACCTCTTTGCTGGGGAGTTAAAGCCCCCGACATTCCAAGATCCCACCATCAGATTAGGCATAGTTCAGAGGAAAGGGCAAAACAGAGGAATTGTAAACTGTCTGCATAAGGGGCATGAGCATCATCACCTGCCTGAGGACGGGGGGTGGGAAAGAGGGGGGAGGGAAGAGACAAAACAGGAGGGGAAAAGAAGAGATGGAAATAGAAAGCAGTAGTAAATAACAGGCCATACAATTGAGAAGAGAATACTTCGGTAAATAGCCAATATTTCTGTGACCGGTGACCTCCGGTCAACGAGCATGGGCGAATGCCAGCGGTAGCGGTCCCGCACCCTGGCATTAAGTGGTGTGCACCAGCAGGAAAGGAGGAGCCCCTCCCCACCGCGATATACATAAACGAATCCCACCCAGAAACCCCTAGTAATTAAGCTATATAACCAAATGCTCCAAGAAGCGATATAATATTATAATATAAGCGATATGCAGTGAGCAGTATCTAGTAGAAAGCCTGTGGCTAATGTAGTGAATATGGCTGTATAACCATGAAAATGCAGCATAATGGGGTATATCCCAGCCATCATAGCGCTTTTTCAATTTGCATCTGCAAAGTAGGTGCGTAGGTAAGAACATTTCACAAGAAAGAAACAGAAAATCGGTCAAAACTAAATCCAAGAGCAGGCAAAGCAATTGTGGAGTAGTGACGGCTACCATAGTGCCCGTGTGTCATTGTTGCTCTAATCAAAATAAACCAAGGCAGTCCATGCGTAATGAACGACTAGGCTACAGGTGGTCATTCAGCAGGAAATGATCAATTTGTCGCTGAAGGGAGATCAGAAATGTCCGCGCTGTCTTCTCTGGATACATTACGGAGGTAGGCCGCTGCGTCAGCAGGTGATAGAAAATCTTTGTGGGAGGTACCTTCATAAATGCGCAAGCGAGCGGGGTATAACAGGCCAAACTTGCGACCAGGGCCGTCTTTTTGTATGGGCTCAATGGGCTCTTGACCAAGGGCCCCAGGAGTAAAAGGGCCCTAGGCTGATAGCTGAGGGTCCCCTCTTTCCAGGGGTACCAGATTTTTAAAAATCGGCCCAGGGGAACCGTAGATATCCGACTTCAAAGCAGTGGTGCCCATCCAAGCCTGTTAATTGTTCTTCCCAGCCAGATATCTCGGGTTCTGGCTGACTTAGAGTTTTTCTGAGGGTATACTCCAAAAGCTGGGACTCTCCCCTTTCAGTAGACACTGGCAGCTTGTCTCTACTATGTCCAGAACCAGAAATATCAGCCTTCAAGCTGCTGGTCCCTGCTCCAGCTCCAAACGCCTAATATGCAGTTTTATATATTTGTTGGTGGATTGCTCTGGCTCCTGAAGTCTGATCCCCAAGTCCCCAGTATCTCCTGAAAGGTGGGACTCTAGTTTTTTTTATCCCATTAAAGCTAAGAAAACTATTTTCAGGAACTGGAGATATCTGCAGTAAAGCAAGCTACCCTGACCCCCGGAAAATTATGAATATTAAGCCCACTCCACTATCCACCCCTCCCCTGTGTATTAAACACCCCATACCACCCTGGAAGTTATGTTCCAGGGCCCCTTCATTCAGCACAATGTCCCCTTCTACAGTTTAGTGTTCTCCTTCCCACCCCATTTGTGCAGTAAAGGAGTAATTAGCAGAAATGATTTCTCCAGGTCCTACATGCTGAGCGAAAGATAGAACCCCCCTACCCCCCCGCGGAACATCAAATATGCCGCTGATAGCACTAGAGATGAGCGCCGGAAATTTTTCGGGTTTTGTGTTTTGGTTTTGGGTTCGGTTCCGCGGCCGTGTTTTGGGTTCGACCGCGTTTTGGCAAAACCTCACCGAATTTTTTTTGTCGGATTCGGGTGTGTTTTGGATTCGGGTGTTTTTTTCAAAAAACACTAAAAAACAGCTTAAATCATAGAATTTGGGGGTCATTTTGATCCAAAGTATTATTAACCTCAAAAACCATAATTTACACTCATTTTCAGTCTATTTATTCTGAATACCTCACACCTCACAATATTATTTTTAGTCCTAAAATTTGCACCTAGGTCGCTGGATGACTAAGCTAAGCGACCCTAGTGGCCGACACAAACACCGGGCCCATCTAGGAGTGTCACTGCAGTGTCACGCAGGATGTCCCTTCCAAAAAACCCTCCCCAAACAGCACATGACGCAAAGAAAAAAAGAGGCGCAATGAGGTAGCTGTGTGAGTAAGATAAGCGACCCTAGTGGCCGACACAAACACCGGGCCCATCTAGGAGTGTCACTGCAGTGTCACGCAGGATGTCCCTTCCAAAAAACCCTCCCCAAACAGCACATGACGCAAAGAAAAAAAGAGGCGCAATGAGGTAGCTGTGTGAGTAAGATAAGCGACCCTAGTGGCCGACACAAACACCGGGCCCATCTAGGAGTGTCACTGCAGTGTCACGCAGGATGTCCCTTCCAAAAAACCCTCCCCAAACAGCACATGACGCAAAGAAAAAAAGAGGCGCAATGAGGTAGCTGTGTGAGTAAGATAAGCGACCCTAGTGGCCGACACAAACACCGGGCCCATCTAGGAGTGTCACTGCAGTGTCACGCAGGATGTCCCTTCCAAAAAACCCTCCCCAAACAGCACATGACGCAAAGAAAAAAAGAGGCGCAATGAGGTAGCTGTGTGAGTAAGATAAGCGACCCTAGTGGCCGACACAAACACCGGGCCCATCTAGGAGTGTCACTGCAGTGTCACGCAGGATGTCCCTTCCAAAAAACCCTCCCCAAACAGCACATGACGCAAAGAAAAAAAGAGGCGCAATGAGGTAGCTGTGTGAGTAAGATAAGCGACCCTAGTGGCCGACACAAACACCGGGCCCATCTAGGAGTGGCACTGCAGTGTCACGCAGGATGTCCATTCCAAAAAACCCTCCCCAAACAGCACATGACGCAAAGAAAAAAAGAGGCGCAATGAGGTAGCTGTGTGAGTAAGATAAGCGACCCTAGTGGCCGACACAAACACCGGGCCCATCTAGGAGTGTCACTGCAGTGTCACGCAGGATGTCCCTTCCAAAAAACCCTCCCCAAACAGCACATGACGCAAAGAAAAAAAGAGGCGCAATGAGGTAGCTGTGTGAGTAAGATAAGCGACCCTAGTGGCCGACACAAACACCGGGCCCATCTAGGAGTGGCACTGCAGTGTCACGCAGGATGTCCCTTCCAAAAAACCCTCCCCAAACAGCACATGACGCAAAGAAAAAAAGAGGCGCAATGAGGTAGCTGTGTGAGTAAGATAAGCGACCCTAGTGGCCGACACAAACACCGGGCCCATCTAGGAGTGGCACTGCAGTGTCACGCAGGATGTCCCTTCCAAAAAACCCTCCCCAAACAGCACATGACGCAAAGAAAAATTAAAGAAAAAAGAGGTGCAAGATGGAATTGTCCTTGGGCCCTCCCACCCACCCTTATGTTGTATAAACAGGACATGCACACTTTAACCAACCCATCATTTCAGTGACAGGGTCTGCCACACGACTGTGACTGAAATGACGGGTTGGTTTGGACCCCCACCAAAAAAGAAGCAATTAATCTCTCCTTGCACAAACTGGCTCTACAGAGGCAAGATGTCCACCTCATCATCATCCTCCGATATATCACCGTGTACATCCCCCTCCTCACAGATTATCAATTCGTCCCCACTGGAATCCACCATCTCAGCTCCCTGTGTACTCTGTGGAGGCAATTGCTGCTGGTCAATGTCTCCACGGAGGAATTGATTATAATTCATTTTAATGAACATCATCTTCTCCACATTTTCTGGATGTAACCTCGTACGCCGATTGCTGACAAGGTGAGCGGCGGCACTAAACACTCTTTCGGAGTACACACTTGTGGGAGGGCAACTTAGGTAGAATAAAGCCAGTTTGTGCAAGGGCCTCCAAATTGCCTCTTTTTCCTGCCAGTATAAGTACGGACTGTGTGACGTGCCTACTTGGATGCGGTCACTCATATAATCCTCCACCATTCTTTCAATGGTGAGAGAATCATATGCAGTGACAGTAGACGACATGTCCGTAATCGTTGTCAGGTCCTTCAGTCCGGACCAGATGTCAGCATCAGCAGTCGCTCCAGACTGCCCTGCATCACCGCCAGCGGGTGGGCTCGGAATTCTGAGCCTTTTCCTCGCACCCCCAGTTGCGGGAGAATGTGAAGGAGGAGATGTTGACAGGTCGCGTTCCGCTTGACTTGACAATTTTCTCACCAGCAGGTCTTTCAACCCCAGCAGACTTGTGTCTGCCGGAAAGAGAGATCCAAGGTAGGCTTTAAATCTAGGATCGAGCACGGTGGCCAAAATGTAGTGCTCTGATTTCAACAGATTGACCACCCGTGAATCCTTGTTAAGCGAATTAAGGGCTCCATCCAAAGTCCCACATGCCTAGCGGAATCGCTCCGTGTTAGCTCCTCCTTCAATGTCTCCAGCTTCTTCTGCAAAAGCCTGATGAGGGGAATGACCTGACTCAGGCTGGCAGTGTCTGAACTGACTTCACGTGTGGCAAGTTCAAAGGGCATCAGAACCTTGCACAACGTTGAAATCATTCTCCACTGCGCTTGAGACAGGTGCATTCCACCTCCTATATCGTGCTCAATTGTATAGGCTTGAATGGCCTTTTGCTGCTCCTCCAACCTCTGAAGCATATAGAGGGTTGAATTCCACCTCGTTACCACTTCTTGCTTCAGATGATGGCAGGGCAGGTTCAGTAGTTTTTGGTGGTGCTCCAGTCTTCTGTACGTGGTGCCTGTACGCCGAAAGTGTCCCGCAATTCTTCTGGCCACCGACAGCATCTCTTGCACGCCCCTGTCGTTTTTTAAAAAATTCTGCACCACCAAATTCAAGGTATGTGCAAAACATGGGACGTGCTGGAATTTGCCCATATTTAATGCACACACAATATTGCTGGCGTTGTCCGATGCCACAAATCCACAGGAGAGTCCAATTGGGGTAAGCCATTCCGCGATGATCTTCCTCAGTTGCCGTAAGAGGTTTTCAGCTGTGTGCGTATTCTGGAAAGCGGTGATACAAAGCGTAGCCTGCCTAGGAAAGAGTTGGCGTTTGCGAGATGCTGCTACTGGTGCCGCCGCTGCTGTTCTTGCGGCGGGAGTCCATACATCTACCCAGTGGGCTGTCACAGTCATATAGTCCTGACCCTGCCCTGCTCCACTTGTCCACATGTCCGTGGTTAAGTGGACATTGGGTACAGCTGCATTTTTTAGGACACTGGTGAGTCTTTTTCTGAGGTCTGTGTACATTTTCAGTATCGCCTGCCTAGAGAAGTGGAACCTAGATGGTATTTGGTAACGGGGGCACACTACCTCAAGAAATTGTGTAGTTCCCTGTGAACTAACGGCGGATACCGGACGCACGTCTAACACCAACATAGTTGTCAAGGCCTCAGTTATCCGCTTTGCAGCAGGATGACTGCTGTGATATTTCATCTTCCTCACAAAGGACTGTTGGACAGTCAATTGCTTACTGGAAGTAGTACAAGTGGTCTTCCGACTTCCCCTCTGGGATGACCATCGACTCCCAGCAGCAACAACAGCAGCGCCAGCAGCAGTAGGCGTTACACGCAAGGATGCATCGGAGGAATCCCAGGCAGGAGAGGAATCGTCAGAATTGCCAGTGACATGGCCTGCAGGACTATTGGCATTCCTGGGGAAGGAGGAAATTGACACTGAGGGAGTTGGTGGGGTGGTTTGCGTGAGCTTGGTTACAAGAGGAAGGGATTTACTGGTCAGTGGACTGCTTCCGCTGTCACCCAAAGTTTTTGAACTTGTCACTGACTTATTATGAATGCGCTGTAGGTGACGTATAAGGGAGGATGTTCCGAGGTGGTTAACATCCTTACCCCTACTTATTACAGCTTGACAAAGGCAACACACGGCTTGACACCTGTTGTCCACTTTTCTGTTGAAATACCTCCACACAGAAGAGCTGATTTTTAGGGTATTTTCACCAGGCATGTCAACGGCCATATTCCTCCCACGGACAACAGGTGTCTTCCCGGGTGCCTGACTTAAACAAACCACCTCACCATCAGAATCCTCCTGGTCAATTTCCTCCCCAGCGCCAGCAACACCCATATCCTCCTCATCCTGGTGTACTTCAACACTGACATCTTCAATCTGACTATCAGGAACTGGACTGCGGGTGCTCCTTCCAGCACTTGCAGGGGGCGTGCAAATGGTGGAAGGCGCATGCTCTTCACGTCCAGTGTTGGGAAGGTCAGGCATCGCAACCGACACAATTGGACTCTCCTTGTGGATTTGGGATTTCGAAGAACGCACAGTACTTTGCGGTGCTTTTGCCAGCTTGAGTCTTTTCAGTTTTCTAGCGAGAGGCTGAGTGCTTCCATCCTCATGTGAAGCTGAACCACTAGCCATGAACATAGGCCAGGGCCTCAGCCGTTCCTTGCCACTCCGTGTGGTAAATGGCATATTGGCAAGTTTACGCTTCTCCTCCGACAATTTTATTTTAGGTTTTGGAGTCCTTTTTTTGCTGATATTTGGTGTTTTGGATTTGACATGCTCTGTACTATGACATTGGGCATCGGCCTTGGCAGACGACGTTGCTGGCATTTCATCGTCTCGGCCATGACTAGTGGCAGCAGCTTCAGCACGAGGTGGAAGTGGATCTTGATCTTTCCCTAATTTTGGAACCTCAACATTTTTATTCTCCATATTTTAATAGGCACAACTAAAAGGCACCTCAGGTAAACAATGGAGATGGATGGATACTAGTATACTTATGGATGGACTGCCGAGTGCCGACACAGAGGTAGCTACAGCCGTGGACTACCGTACTGTGTCTGCTGCTAATATAGACTGGATGATAATGAGATGAAATCAATATATATATATGTATGTATATATAATATCACTAGTACTGCAGCCGGACAGGTAGATAATATATTTATTAGGTAATGATGACTGATGACGGACCTGCTGGTCACTGTCAGCTCAGCAGCACCGCAGACTGCTACAGTAAGCTACTATACTATAGTAGTATGTACAAAGAAGAAAGAAAAAAAAAACCACGGGTAGGTGGTATACAATTATGGATGGACTGCCGAGTGCCGACACAGAGGTAGCTACAGCCGTGGACTAACGTACTGTGTCTGCTGCTAATATAGACTGGATGATTGATAATGAGATGAAATCAATATATATATGTATGTATATATAATATCACTAGTACTGCAGCCGGACAGGTAGATAATATATTTATTAGGTAATGATGACTGATGATGGACCTGCTGGACACTGTCAGCTCAGCAGCACCGCAGACTGCTACAGTAAGCTACTATACTATAGTAGTATGTACAAAGAAGAAAGAAAAAAAAAAACCACGGGTAGGTGGTATACAATTATGGATGGACTGCTGAGTGCCGACACAGAGGTAGCTACAGCCGTGGACTAACGTACTGTGTCTGCTGCTAATATAGACTGGATGATTGATAATGAGATGAAATCAATATATATATGTATGTATATATAATATCACTAGTACTGCAGCCGGACAGGTAGATAATATATTTATTAGGTAATGATGACTGATGACGGACCTGCTGGACACTGTCAGCTCAGCAGCACCGCAGACTGCTACAGTAAGCTACTATACTCTATAGTAGTATGTACAAAGAAGAAAGAAAAAAAAAAAACCACGGGTAGGTGGTATACAATTATGGATGGACTGCCGAGTGCCGACACAGAGGTAGCTACAGCCGTGGACTAACGTACTGTGTCTGCTGCTAATATAGACTGGATGATTGATAATGAGATGAAATCAATATATATATGTATGTATATATAATATCACTAGTACTGCAGCCGGACAGGTAGATAATATATTTATTAGGTAATGATGACTGATGACGGACCTGCTGGACACTGTCAGCTCAGCAGCACCGCAGACTGCTACAGTAAGCTACTATACTATAGTAGTATGTACAAAGAAGAAAGAAAAAAAAAAAAACCACGGGTAGGTGGTATACAATTATGGATGGACTGCCGAGTGCCGACACAGAGGTAGCTACAGCCGTGGACTAACGTACTGTGTCTGCTGCTAATATAGACTGGATGATTGATAATGAGATGAAATCAATATATATATGTATGTATATATAATATCACTAGTACTGCAGCCGGACAGGTAGATAATATATTTATTAGGTAATGATGACTGATGACGGACCTGCTGGACACTGTCAGCTCAGCAGCACCGCAGACTGCTACAGTAAGCTACTATACTCTATAGTAGTATGTACAAAGAAGAAAGAAAAGAAAAAAACCACGGGTAGGTGGTATACAATTATGGATGGACTGCCGAGTGCCGACACAGAGGTAGCTACAGCCGTGGACTAACGTACTGTGTCTGCTGCTAATATAGACTGGATGATTGATAATGAGATGAAATCAATATATATATGTATGTATATATAATATCACTAGTACTGCAGCCGGACAGGTAGATAATATATTTATTAGGTAATGATGACTGATGACGGACCTGCTGGACACTGTCAGCTCAGCAGCACCGCAGACTGCTACAGTAAGCTACTATACTCTATAGTAGTATGTACAAAGAAGAAAGAAAAAAAAAAACCACGGGTAGGTGGTATACAATTATGGATGGACTGCCGAGTGCCGACACAGAGGTAGCTACAGCCGTGGACTAACGTACTGTGTCTGCTGCTAATATAGACTGGATGATTGATAATGAGATGAAATCAATATATATATGTATGTATATATAATATCACTAGTACTGCAGCCGGACAGGTAGATAATATATTTATTAGGTAATGATGACTGATGACGGACCTGCTGGACACTGTCAGCTCAGCAGCACCGCAGACTGCTACAGTAAGCTACTATACTCTATAGTAGTATGTACAAAGAAGAAAGAAAAAAAAAAACCACGGGTAGGTGGTATACAATTATGGATGGACTGCCGAGTGCCGACACAGAGGTAGCTACAGCCGTGGACTAACGTACTGTGTCTGCTGCTAATATAGAGTCTAGACTGGATGATAAATTATTGATAATGAGATGAAATCAATATAATATCACTAGTACTGCAGCCGGACAGGTACTATATATATTTATTATGTAATGACTGATGACGGACCTGCTTGACACTGTCAGCTCAGCAGCACCGCAGAGTGCTACAGTAAGCTACTATAGTAGTATGTATAAAGAAGAATGAAAAAAAAAAAAAACCACGGGTAGGTGGTATACAATATTATATATATATATATATATATATTATATACAATTATATATATATATATATATATATATATTAAACTGGTGGTGATTGATTATTAAACTGGTGGTCACTTCAGGTCACGTTGCAACTTGCAACTAGTTCTCCGAGGCCTAAGCAGACAATCACAAAATATATTATTATACTGGTGGCCAGTGTGGTCACAACAATGGCAGTGTGGCACTGACTCTGGCAGCAAAAGTGTGCACTGTACGTTATATGTACTCCTGAGTCCTGCTCTCAGACTCTAACTGCTCCCCACTGTCAGTGTCTCCCCCACAAGTCAGATAATACACTTACAGTCACACTATCTAATCTATAAATATCACTTCAGCAAGTAGTATAGTAGTATACAGTATAGTAGTACTCCTCCTAATAATGCTCCCCAAAATACTGTGTCTCTCTCTTCTCTAAACGGAGAGGACGCCAGCCACGTCCTCTCCCTATGACTCTCAATGCACGTGTGAAAATGGAGGCGACGCGCGGCTCCTTATATAGAATCCGAGTCTCGCGATAGAATCCGAGCCTCGCGAGAATCCGACAGCGTGATGATGACGTTCGGGCGCGCTCGGGTTAGCCGAGCAAGGCGGGAAGATCCGAGCCTGCTCGGACCCGTGTAAAAAACCTGAAGTTCGGGCGGGTTCGGATTCAGAGGAACCGAACCTGCTCATCTCTAGATAGCACCCCCCACCCCTACTGCTGGTGGGTGGGTAGGGGCCCCAGTGCATTGCTGTGCCCAGGGGCCTACACTGCTGTTAAGACGGCTCTGCTTGCGACCCTCTATAACAAGTTGAGTGCTAATAGGGGAAAAAGCTTTGCGGGCCCGGGTCAGTTCCACTGAATAATCCTGGAATATGAAAAGCTTGTTACCCTCCCATTGGATATCCCTCATTTTGCGAGACGTGGACCAGAATGCTAATTTATGAAGGTAGTTCAGACAGCGGAACAAAGTTACACGTGGGCGCGGTTTGTTGGGGGTGGGCATAGGACCCACACGGTGAATTCTTTCAATTACTAAATCACTACATTCACGTTCTATATTCAAAATTGCGGGAAGAGTAACACGGGCAAAATGAGCCAGCGCCGTGCCTTTAAGTGATTCCGGCAATCCCACAAGTCTGATATTATTTCTTCTTGCGCGATTTTCCATATCATCCAACTTATTCCATATCTGATAGTTCTCTGTAGTTAGAGATTTCACTGAGTGGTGTAACCCTTCTATGTCATGTGTTGCAGCCTGCAGTTGAGATTCAGTGTGTGTGACCCTCTGCTGTAAGTGTTGCAGCTGTGTTGTTATATCACTGACAGCCTGTGAAAGCAGGGGGCCATAGTGGCTTTTATAGCTGCCACAACGTCTCCATATGTTACTGGAGCCTCCGGATCCCGGCATACCTGTGAGCCAGCATACTCAGTCCCCTCCGCCGCGGCTTTCTTGGAGGCAGGAGTGGTGACTTCAGGTCCGGGGCCAGGCGCCATATTGCTTCCCGCGCGGCGCTTCTCCAGCCTCGTGGGTGCGCCAGCGGGGGCCTGTGTAGCCGCGGTTACGGGTGTCACGAAGCGATCCATCGTGATCGCGGGTCTCGCCAGGGGCAGTCTGGGCGGTGTGGAGGCTGTAGCAGCCTTGAAAAGGTTCTTTGTAGCGGGCGGCAGGACGGAGCTCCGGCGCTGAGAGGCTCACTCCATGGGTCCCGGAACCGGAAGTGTAGATCTGTTTTTTAATAAATCTTGAAAGACATTATTCCCTTGGAGGTAACAGTCAATATATAGCCCTCTTTTTATCTATTACAGCTCTTATCTGGCGCAACATTATTATTATTATGATGATGCACTTTAGGTATTATGTAATTCCTTTTACTAAGTACCGTTGTTACATATTACAGGTTGAGTATCCCATATCCAAATATTCAGAAATACGTAATATTCCGAAATACGGAATATTCCGAAATACGGACTTTTTTCAGTGAGATTGAGATAGTGAAACCTTTGTTTTTTGATGGCTCAATGTACACAAACTTTGTTTAATACACAAAGTTATTAAAAATATTGTATTAAATGACCTTAGGCTGTGTGTATAAGGTGTATATGAAACATAAATTAATTGTGTGAATGTATACACACTTTGTTTAATGCACAAAGTTATAAAAAATATTGTCTAAAATAACCTTCAGGCTGTGTATATAAGGTGTATATGTCACATAAATGCATTCTGTGCTTATATTTAGGTCCTATCACCATGATATCTCATTATGGTATGCAATTATTCCAAAATACGGAAAAATCCGATATCCAAAATACCTCTGGTCCCAAGCATTTTGGATAAGGGATACTCAACCTGTATATACTTGACTTCTATTATGATTGTTGGAGTCAATAGGGCTCCGTTTTGAGGGCTATTACATTGTTACCCCTGGGATAATACTGATAGGGCATGCTTTCATTTATACCAGAACAAGCTCTCCCTGCGCTTTATGTATGTGTTACGATCTTGGTGAAGGCACTTGTCAATTTGATTTACCATTGTTAGGCAACGGCTGGGACGAAGGAGCGCAGAGAGTCGCGCATCGCAGCCCTGTGACATCATCCCGCCACGGCGTGCAGCATGGTCAACTCTCACTGCAGCACTTGGTGAATGCATATATGGAAAGTAAGATTTTGGTTTGTTTTATGTCCTGATGAAGGTTTTTTTAATAAAATGAACCGTTGACTGCTGTTTAAGGGCTTATAGCCTTTTCTTTCTATGCTTATAAAGTCCGGAGAGTGCCGTCTCTAACCTTCACGTATACACACACACACACACACACACACACACACACACACACACACACACACACACACACACACACACACACACACACACACACACACACACATATATATCTTTCATATACAACTAGTGGCCTGAGAGAATATTATGCACATAAATATAATCATCCTATGCAGCTATTGGCCTAAAGGAATAATATGCACATATATATGTAACAGTCCTATACAGCTATTGGCCTGAGGGAACAATACACACATATATTAATACTCCTATACAGCTATTGGCCTTAGGAAATAATATGCACACATACTGTATATAAAAGTTCAATACAGCTATTGGCCTAAAGGAATAATATGCACATATATATAATACTCCTATACAGTTAGTGGCCTAACAGAATACTATGCACATATATAGGAAGTTTTAACAAATGTATGGTAGAGGAGACTATAGAATTAATATAACTTTATCCTGATGTCTATGAAGATGCTCTTGGTTTATCTGTATATCAGATTGGAGGTTGTTATTGTCTTGGAATAGTAATATTAACACGCTACAGTTATTATTAACCTTATACAGGTTGAGTATCCCATATCCAAATATTACGAAATACGGAATATTCTGAAATACGGACTTTTTTGAGTGAGAGTGAGATTGTGAAACCTTTGTTTTCTGATGGCTCAATGTACACAAACTTTGTTTATACACAAAGTTATTAAAAATATTGTATTAAATGACCTTCAGGCTGTGTGCATAAGGTGTATATGAAACATTAATGAATTGTGTGAATGTACACACACTTTGGTAATGCACAAAGTTACAAAAAATATTGGCTAAAATTAGGGATGAGCGGGTTCGGTTCCTCGGAATCCGAACCCGCCCGAACTTCATGTTTTTTTACACGGGTCCGAGCGACTCGGATCTTCCCGCCTTGCTCGGTTAACCCGAGCGCGCCCGAACGTCATCATCCCGCTGTCGGATTCTCGCGAGGCTCGGATTCTATCGCGAGACTCGGATTCTATATAAGGAGCCGCGCGTCGCCGCCATTTTCACACGTGCATTGAGATTCATAGGGAGAGGACGTGGCTGGCGTCCTCTCCGTTTATAGAGAAGAGAGTGAGACAGTAGAGAGAGACACAGTAGTAATTTTGGGGAGCATTAGGAGGAGTACTAGTTACTTGCTGAAGTGATAGATAGTGTGACTGTATATTATCTGACTTGTGGGGGAGACACTGACAGTGGGGAGCAGTTAGAGTCTGAGAGCAGGACTCAGGAGTACATATAACGTACAGTGCACACTTTTGCTGCCAGAGTGCCACACTGCCATTGTGACCACACTGACCACCAGTATAATATATATTGTGATTGTCTGCTTAGGAGTACTACTTGCAAGTTGCTGATAGTGTGACCAGTGACCTGACCACCAGTCACCACCAGTTTAATATATATATATATATATATATATATATATATATATATATAATTGTATATAATATATATATAATATTGTATACCACCTACCCGTGGTTTTTTTTCTTTTCTTACTTCTTTATACATACTACTATAGTAGCTTACTGTAGCAGTCTGCGGTGCTGCTGAGCTGACTGTGTCCAGCAGGTCCGTCATCAGTCATTACATAATAAATATATCTACCTGTCCGGCTGCAGTACTAGTGTGATATAATATATATTGATTTCATCTCATTATCATCCAGTCTATATTAGCAGCAGACACAGTACGGTAGTCCACGGCTGTAGCTACCTCTGTGTCGGCAGTCGCTCGTCCATCCATAATTGTATACCACCTACCCGTGTTTTTTTTTTTTCTTTCTTCTTTATACATACTACTATAGTAGCTTACTGTAGCAGTCTGCGGTGCTGCTGAGCTGACAGTGTCCAGCAGGTCCGTCATCAGTCATTACCTAATAAATATATCTACCTGTCCGGCTGCAGTACTAGTGTGATATAATATATATTGATTTCATCTCATTATCATCCAGTCTACATTAGCAGCAGACACAGTACGGTAGTCCACGGCTGTAGCTACCTCTGTGTCGGCAGTCGCTCGTCCATCCATAATTGTATACCACCTACCCGTGTTTTTTTTTTTTTTCTTCTTTATACATACTACTATAGTAGCTTACTGTAGCAGTCTGCGGTGCTGCTGAGCTGACAGTGTCCAGCAGGTCTGTCATCAGTCATTACATAATAAATATATCTACCTGTCCGGCTGCAGTACTAGTGTGATATAATATATATTGATTTCATCTCATTATCATCCAGTCTATATTAGCAGCAGACATAGTACGGTAGTCCACGGCTGTAGCTACCTCTGTGTCGGCAGTCGCTCGTCCATCCATAATTGTATACCACCTACCCGTGGTTTTTTTTTTTTCTTTCTTCTTTATACATACTACTATAGTAGCTTACTGTAGCAGTCTGCGGTGCTGCTGAGCTGACAGTGTCCAGCAGGTCCGTCATCAGTCATTACATAATAAATATATCTACCTGTCCGACTGCAGTACTAGTGTGATATAATATATATTGATTTCATCTCATTATCATCCAGTCTATATTAGCAGCAGACACAGTACGGTAGTCCACGGCTGTAGCTACCTCTGTGTCGGCAGTCGCTCGTCCATCCATAAGTATACTAGTATCCATCCATCTCCATTGTTTACCTGAGGTGCCTTTTAGTTGTGCCTATTAAAATATGGAGAACAAAAATGTTGAGGTTCCAAAATTAGGGAAAGATCAAGATCCACTTCCACCTCGTGCTGAAGCTGCTGCCACTAGTCATGGCCGAGACGATGAAATGCCAGCAACGTCGTCTGCCAAGGCCGATGCCCAATGTCATAGTACAGAGCATGTAAAATCCAAAACACCAAATATCAGTAAAAAAAGGACTCCAAAATCTAAAATAAAATTGTCGGAGGAGAAGCGTAAACTTGCCAATATGCCATTTACCACACGGAGTGGCAAGGAACGGCTGAGGCCCTGGCCTATGTTCATGGCTAGTGGTTCAGCTTCACATGAGGATGGAAGCACTCAGCCTCTCGCTAGAAAACTGAAAAGACTCAAGCTGGCAAAAGCACCGCAAAGAACTGTGCGTTCTTCGAAATCCCAAATCCACAAGGAGAGTCCAATTGTGTCGGTTGCGATGCCTGACCTTCCCAACACTGGACGTGAAGAGCATGCGCCTTCCACCATTTGCACGCCCCCTGCAAGTGCTGGAAGGAGCACCCGCAGTCCAGTTCCTGATAGTCAGATTGAAGATGTCAGTGTTGAAGTACACCAGGATGAGGAGGATATGGGTGTTGCTGGCGCTGGGGAGGAAATTGACAAGGAGGATTCTGATGGTGAGGTGGTTTGTTTAAGTCAGGCACCCGGGGAGACACCTGTTGTCCGTGGGAGGAATATGGCCGTTGACATGCCTGGTGAAAATACCAAAAAAATCAGCTCTTCGGTGTGGAAGTATTTCAACAGAAATGCGGACAACATTTGTCAAGCCGTGTGTTGCCTTTGTCAAGCTGTAATAAGTAGGGGTAAGGACGTTAACCACCTCGGAACATCCTCCCTTATACGTCACCTGCAGCGCATTCATAATAAGTCAGTGACAAGTTCAAAAACTTTGGGCGACAGCGGAAGCAGTCCACTGACCAGTAAATCCCTTCCTCTTGTAACCAAGCTCACGCAAACCACCCCACCAACTCCCTGGGATTCCTCCGATGCATCCTTGCGTGTAACGCCTACTGCTGCTGGCGCTGCTGTTGTTGCTGCTGGGAGTCGATGGTCATCCCAGAGGGGAAATCGTAAGACCACTTTTACTACTTCCACCAAGCAATTGACTGTCCAACAGTCCTTTGCGAGGAAGATGAAATATCACAGCAGTCATCCTGCTGCAAAGCGGATAACTGAGGCCTTGGCATCCTGGGTGGTGAGAAACGTGGTTCCGGTATCCATCATTACTGCAGAGCCAACTAGAGACTTGTTGGAGGTACTGTGTCCCCGGTACCAAATACCATCTAGGTTCCATTTCTCTAGGCAGGCGATACCGAAAATGTACACAGACCTCAGAAAAAGAGTCACCAGTGTCCTAAAAAATGCAGCTGTACCCAATGTCCACTTAACCACGGACATGTGGACAAGTGGAGCAGGGCAGGGTCAGGACTATATGACTGTGACAGCCCACTGGGTAGATGTATGGACTCCCGCCGCAAGAACAGCAGCGGCGGCACCAGTAGCAGCATCTCGCAAACGCCAACTCTTTCCTAGGCAGGCTACGCTTTGTATCACCGGTTTCCAGAATACGCACACAGCTGAAAACCTCTTACGGCAACTGAGGAAGATCATCGCGGAATGGCTTACCCCAATTGGACTCTCCTGTGGATTTGTGGCATCGGACAACGCCAGCAATATTGTGTGTGCATTAAATCTGGGCAAATTCCAGCACGTCCCATGTTTTGCACATACCTTGAATTTGGTGGTGCAGAATTTTTTAAAAAACGACAGGGGCGTGCAAGAGATGCTGTCGGTGGCCAGAAGAATTGCGGGACACTTTCGGCGTACAGGCACCACGTACAGAAGACTGGAGCAACACCAAAAACGCCTGAACCTGCCCTGCCATCATCTGAAGCAAGAAGTGGTAACGAGGTGGAATTCAACCCTATATATGCTTCAGAGGTTGGAGGAGCAGCAAAAGGCCATTCAAGCCTATACAATTCAGCACGATATAGGAGGTGGAATGCACCTGTCTCAAGCGCAGTGGAGAATGATTTCAACGTTGTGCAAGGTTCTGCTGCCCTTTGAACTTGCCACACGTGAAGTCAGTTCAGACACTGCCAGCCTGAGTCAGGTCATTCCCCTCATCAGGCTTTTGCAGAAGAAGCTGGAGACATTGAAGGAGGAGCTAACACGGAGCGATTCCGCTAGGCATGTGGGACTTGTGGATGGAGCCCTTAATTCGCTTAACAAGGATTCACGGGTGGTCAATCTGTTGAAATCAGAGCACTACATTTTGGCCACCGTGCTCGATCCTAGATTTAAAACCTACCTTGGATCTCTCTTTCCGGCAGACACAAGTCTGCTGGGGTTCAAAGACCTGCTGGTGAGAAAATTGTCAAGTCAAGCGGAACGCGACCTGTCAACATCTCCTCCTTCACATTCTCCCACAACTGGGGGTGCGAGGAAAAGGCTCAGAATTCCGAGCCCACCCGCTGGCGGTGATGCAGGGCAGTCTGGAGCGACTGCTGATGCTGACATCTGGTCCGGACTGAAGGACCTGTCAACGATTACGGACATGTCGTCTACTGTCACTGCATATGATTCTCTCCCCATTGAAAGAATGGTGGAGGATTATATGAGTGACCGCATCCAAGTAGGTACGTCACACAGTCCGTACTTATACTAGCAGGAAAAAGAGGCAATTTGGAGGCCCTTGCACAAACTGGCTTTATTCTACCTAAGTTGCCCTTTCACAAGTGTGTACTCCGAAAGAGTGTTTAGTGCCGCCGCTCACCTTGTCAGCAATCGGCGTACGAGGTTACTTCCAGAAAATGTGGAGAAGATGATGTTCATTAAAATGAATTATAATCAATTCCTCCGTGGAGACATTGACCAGCAGCAATTGCCTCCACAAAGTACACAGGGAGCTGAGATGGTGGATTCCAGTGGGGACGAATTGATAATCTGTGAGGAGGGGGATGTACACGGTGATATATCGGAGGATGATGATGAGGTGGACATCTTGCCTCTGTAGAGCCAGTTTGTGCAAGGAGAGATTAATTGCTTCTTTTTCGGTGGGGGTCCAAACCAACCCGTCATTTCAGTCACAGTCGTGTGGCAGACCCTGTCACTGAAATGATGGGTTGGTTAAAGTGTGCATGTCCTGTTTATACAACATAAGGGTGGGTGGGAGGGCCCAAGGACAATTCCATCTTGCACCTCTTTTTTCTTGAATTTTTCTTTGCGTCATGTGCTGTTTGGGGAGTGTTTTTTGGAAGGGCCATCCTGCGTGACACTGCAGTGCCACTCCTAGATGGGCCAGGTGTTTGTGTCGGCCACTAGGGTCGCTTATCTTACTCACACAGCTACCTCATTGCGCCTCTTTTTTTCTTTGCGTCATGTGCTGTTTGGGGAGTGTTTTTTGGAAGGGCCATCCTGCGTGACACTGCAGTGCCACTCCTAGATGGGCCCGGTGTTTGTGTCGGCCACTAGGGTCGCTTATCCTACTCACACAGCTACCTCATTGCGCCTCTTTTTTTCTTTGCGTCATGTGCTGTTTGGGGAGTGTTTTTTGGAAGGGCCATTCTGCGTGACACTGCAGTGCCACTCCTAGATGGGCCCGGTGTTTGTGTCGGCCACTAGGGTCGCTTATCTTACTCACACAGCTACCTCATTGCGCCTCTTTTTTTCTTTGCGTCATGTGCTGTTTGGGGAGTGTTTTTTGGAAGGGCCATCCTGCGTGACACTGCAGTGCCACTCCTAGATGGGCCCGGTGTTTGTGTCGGCCACTAGGGTCGCTTATCTTACTCACACAGCTACCTCATTGCGCCTCTTTTTTTCTTTGCGTCATGTGCTGTTTGGGGAGTGTTTTTTGGAAGGGCCATCCTGCGTGACACTGCAGTGCCACTCCTAGATGGGCCCGGTGTTTGTGTCGGCCACTAGGGTCGCTTATCTTACTCACACAGCTACCTCATTGCGCCTCTTTTTTTCTTTGCGTCATGTGCTGTTTGGGGAGTGTTTTTTGGAAGGGCCATCCTGCGTGACACTGCAGTGCCACTCCTAGATGGGCCCGGTGTTTGTGTCGGCCACTAGGGTCGCTTATCTTACTCACACAGCTACCTCATTGCGCCTCTTTTTTTCTTTGCGTCATGTGCTGTTTGGGGAGTGTTTTTTGGAAGGGCCATCCTGCGTGACACTGCAGTGCCACTCCTAGATGGGCCAGGTGTTTGTGTCGGCCACTAGGGTCGCTTATCTTACTCACACAGCTACCTCATTGCGCCTCTTTTTTTCTTTGCGTCATGTGCTGTTTGGGGAGTGTTTTTTGGAAGGGCCATCCTGCTTGACACTGCAGTGCCACTCCTAGATGGGCCCGGTGTTTGTGTCGGCCACTAGGGTCGCTTATCTTACTCACACAGCTACCTCGGTGCAAATTTTAGGACTAAAAATAATATTGTGAGGTGTGAGGTATTCAGAATAGACTGAAAATGAGTGGAAATTATGGTTTTTGAGGTTAATAATACTTTGGGATCAAAATGACCCCCAAATTCTATGATTTAAGCTGTTTTTTTGGGTTTTTTGAAAAAAACACCCGAATCCAAAACACACCCGAATCCGACAAAAAAAATTCGGTGAGGTTTTGCCAAAACGCGGTCGAACCCAAAACACGGCCGCGGAACCGAACCCAAAACCAAAACACAAAACCCGAAAAATTTCAAGTGCACATCTCTAGCTAAAATGACCTTCAGGCTGTGTGTATAAGGTGTAAATGAAACATAAATACATTCTGTGCTTAGACTTAGGTCCCATCACTATGATATCTCATTATGGTATGCAATTATTCCAAAATACGGAAAAATCCGATATCCAAAATACTTCTGGTCCCAAGCATTTTGGATAAGGGATACTCAACCTGTATAGCACTAATATATTACACAGAGCTTTACTCCATCACTCCCTGCCCCTGTGTAGCTTACAGTTTATATTCTCTATAAAAAAACAGTAACGTTAACCTACCAGAATATTATTAGATAGCTCCCTGCAGCAAACTATAGCACCCAGAGGTTACCCATGCAACATGGTGAGAACATATAAACTCCACAACAAGTTTGCGTGTCGGATTGGAATCCATGGATCTGGTGGAAACAATGCTAGCCACTGTGCCACAAGAATAAGTGCCACTATCAATTATATTTTGATTGAATGATTAGCAGGCCTGTTAGTAAATGCGGCAAGAAATTGACCACTTCCATACCGTGTGTCATCTTTCAGCTATAATAACACAGCATCTTCACTTGAAACCTGCACCTTGTATAATTTTATATACTGTAGAACTTGAATTTAGTGCTCAGTGTTTTTTAGAGATGAGCGGGTTCGGTTCCTCGGAATCCGAACCCGCCCGAACTTCAGGTTTTTTTACACGGGTCCGAGCGACTCGGATCTTCCCGCCTTGCTCGGTTAACCCGTGCGCGCCCGAACGTCATCATCCCGCTGTCGGATTCTCGCGAGGCTCGGATTCTATCGCGAGACTCGGATTCTCTATAAGGAGCCGCGCGTCGCCGCCATTTTCACACGTGCATTGAGATTCATAGGGAGAGGACGTGGCTGGCGTCCTCTCCGTTTAGAGAAGAGAGTGAGACAGTAGAGAGAGACACAGTAGTAGTAATTTTGGGGAGCATTATTAGGAGGAGTACTACTATACTACTACTACTTGCTGAAGTGATATAGATTAGATAGTGTGACTGTATTAATTATCTGACTTGTGGGGGAGACACTGACAGTGGGGAGCAGTTAGAGTCTGAGAGCAGGACTCAGGAGTACATATAACGTACAGTGCACACTTTTGCTGCCAGAGTCAGTGCCACACTGCCATTGTGACCACACTGACCACCAGACCAGTATAATATATTTTGTGATTGTCTGCTTAGGAGTACTACTTGCAAGTTGCTGATAGTGTGACCAGTGACCTGACCACCAGTTTAATAATCAATCACCACCACCAGTTTAATATATATATATATATATATATATATATATAATTGTATATAATATATATATATATATATATATAATATTGTATACCACCTACCCGTGTTTTTTTTTTTTTTCATTCTTCTTTATACATACTACTATAGTAGCTTACTGTAGCAGTCTGCGGTGCTGCTGAGCTGACAGTGTCCAGCAGGTCCGTCATCAGTCATTACATAATAAATATATATACCTGTCCGGCTGCAGTACTAGTGATATTATATATACATATATATTGATTTCATCTCATTATCATCCAGTCTATATTAGCAGCAGACACAGTACGTTAGTCCACGGCTGTAGCTACCTCTGTGTCGGCACTCGGCAGTCCATCCATAATTGTATACCACCTCCCCGTGGTTTTTTTTTTTTCTTTCTTCTTTGTACATACTACTATAGTATAGTAGCTTACTGTAGCAGTCTGCGGTGCTGCTGAGCTGACAGTGTCCAGTAGGTCCGTCATCAGTCATTACATAATAAATATACATACCTGTCCGGCTGCAGTACTAGTGATATTATATTGATTTCATCTCATTATCATCCAGTCTATATTAGCAGCAGACACAGTACGTTAGTCCACGGCTGTAGCTACCTCTGTGTCGGCACTCGGCAGTCCATCCATAATTGTATACCACCTCCCCGTGGTTTTTTTTTCTCTTTCTTCTTTGTACATACTACTATAGTATAGTAGCTTACTGTAGCAGTCTGCGGTGCTGCTGAGCTGACAGTGTCCAGCAGGTCCGTCATCAGTCATCATTACATAATAAATATACATACCTGTCCGGCTGCAGTACTAGTGATATTATATTGATTTCATCTCATTATCATCCAGTCTATATTAGCAGCAGACACAGTACGTTAGTCCACGGCTGTAGCTACCTCTGTGTCGGCACTCGGCAGTCCATCCATAATTGTATACCACCTCCCCGTGGTTTTTTTTTTCTTTCTTCTTTGTACATACTACTATAGTATAGTAGCTTACTGTAGCAGTCTGCGGTGCTGCTGAGCTGACAGTGTCCAGCAGGTCCGTCATCAGTCATTACATAATAAATATACATACCTGTCCGGCTGCAGTACTATTGATATTATATTGATTTCATCTCATTATCATCCAGTCTATATTAGCAGCAGACACAGTACGGTAGTCCACGGCTGTAGCTACCTCTGTGTCGGCACTCGGCAGTCCATCCATAATTGTATACCACCTCCCCGTGGTTTTTTTTTTCCTTTCTTCTTTGTACATACTACTATAGTATAGTAGCTTACTGTAGCAGTCTGCGGTGCTGCTGAGCTGACAGTGTCCAGCAGGTCCGTCATCAGTCATCATTACATAATAAATATACATACCTGTCCGGCTGCAGTACTAGTGATATTATATTGATTTCATCTCATTATCATCCAGTCTATATTAGCAGCAGACACAGTACGTTAGTCCACGGCTGTAGCTACCTCTGTGTCGGCACTCGGCAGTCCATCCATAATTGTATACCACCTCCCCGTGGTTTTTCTTTTTCTTTCTTCTTTGTACATACTACTATAGTATAGTAGCTTACTGTAGCAGTCTGCGGTGCTGCTGAGCTGACAGTGTCCAGCAGGTCCGTCATCAGTCATTACATAATAAATATACATACCTGTCCGGCTGCAGTACTAGTGATATTATATTGATTTCATCTCATTATCATCCAGTCTATATTAGCAGCAGACACAGTACGGTAGTCCACGGCTGTAGCTACCTCTGTGTCGGCACTCGGCAGTCCATCCATAATTGTATACCACCTCCCCGTGGTTTTTTTTTTCTTTCTTCTTTGTACATACTACTATAGTATAGTAGCTTACTGTAGCAGTCTGCGGTGCTGCTGAGCTGACAGTGTCCAGCAGGTCCGTCATCAGTCATTACATAATAAATATACATACCTGTCCGGCTGCAGTACTAGTGATATTATATTGATTTCATCTCATTATCATCCAGTCTATATTAGCAGCAGACACAGTACGGTAGTCCACGGCTGTAGCTACCTCTGTGTCGGCACTCGGCAGTCCATCCATAATTGTATACCACCTCCCCGTGGTTTTTTTTTTCTTTCTTCTTTGTACATACTACTATAGTATAGTAGCTTACTGTAGCAGTCTGCGGTGCTGCTGAGCTGACAGTGTCCAGCAGGTCCGTCATCAGTCATTACATAATAAATATACATACCTGTCCGGCTGCAGTACTAGTGATATTATATTGATTTCATCTCATTATTATCCAGTCTATATTAGCAGCAGACACAGTACGGTAGTCCACGGCTGTAGCTACCTCTGTGTCGGCACTCGGCAGTCCATCCATAAGTATACTAGTATCCATCCATCTCCATTGTTTACCTGAGGTGCCTTTTAGTTGTGCCTATTAAAATATGGAGAACAAAAATGTTGAGGTTCCAAAATTAGGGAAAGATCAAGATCCACTTCCACCTCGTGCTGAAGCTGCTGCCACTAGTCATGGCCGAGACGATGAAATGCCAGCAACGTCGTCTGCCAAGGCCGATGCCCAATGTCATAGTACAGAGCATGTAAAATCCAAAACACCAAATATCAGTAAAAAAAGGACTCCAAAACCTAAAATAAAATTGTCGGAGGAGAAGCGTAAACTTGCCAATATGCCATTTACCACACGGAGTGACAAGGAACGGCTGAGGCCCTGGCCTATGTTCATGGCTAGTGGTTCAGCTTCACATGAGGATGGAAGCACTCAGCCTCTCGTTAGAAAAATGAAAAGACTCAAGCTGGCAAAAGCAGTAGCACCGCAAAGAACTGTGCGTTCTTCGAAATCCCAAATCCACAAGGAGAGTCCGACTCCAATTGTGTCGGTTGCGATGCCTGACCTTCCCAACACTGGACGTGAAGAGCATGCGCCTTCCACCATTTGCACGCCCCCTGCAAGTGCTGGAAGGAGCACCCGCAGTCCAGTTCCTGATAGTCAGATTGAAGATGTCAGTGTTGAAGTACACCAGGATGAGGAGGATATGGGTGTTGCTGGCGCTGGGGAGGAAATTGACCAGGAGGATTCTTTTTGTATAATCTGATTTTTATTGAAAGAAGACAAAGTACATTGAAAACATCGTGCTCAAATACAATAGTCTCAGTAAACTAGACCGGAACGACACTGTACTAAATGTAGAGAAGTTGAATTGAGCTCAACCAGTTGAGTATCCAGAAAGTTCTAAACACTTGTCATTCAATACCTGAGCACATCCAAAATTACACAATAAACTTTAAACTTTCAACTTTATATAGAAAATAAAAAGAAGAGAAAGAGGAAAAAGGAAAGAAGAGGCAGGAAAGGAGCGAAAGGGAAAGAGAAAAAGGGAAAGCGGGGGAAGACACCCTGGGAAGGGTACCAATAGCAAGGCGTAAATAATGTCAGGAAACCTCCCTAGCCACAGTATTACGAGATGTGAAGTTTATACGTATCTGTCGTTTTAAAATCAAGCCAGGGAGCCCAGGTGGTCCTAAAAACTGATAGTCGGAAAGTGGAGGTAAGGAGTAAATCTTCCATGACCATATAGGTATCTACTCTGCGGAACCAATCCCTCCTAGTAGGTGGGGATGAGGATTTCCACAATACAGGTATAACTGCACGAGCTGCGTTACAGAGATGTTTCAGCAGAGATTTCTTGTAACTGGAGACAGGAATCGAAGAATGACCCAATAGCCAGAACGCAGAGTCTTCTGGCAGCTGAACACCTAAGATCTCGGTTGAGATCTTTATTACCTCGTTCCAAAAGGGTCTCAGGCGTGGGCAATCCCACCATATGTGAATCATCGTACCTATTGTTGAGGAGCAGCGCCAACATTTATTTGAGGCAGCAGGGAACATTGTGTGAAGAATGGAGTGGTATCTATACCATCGGGTGAGAATTTTGTACTGGGTCTCTCTAATCTGAATACATATGGAGCTAGCGTGCGCTTTGAGGAAGATAGATTCCCATTCCTCCTGTGAGAGTGTTAAACCAAGATCTTTTTCCCACGCGCTGGCAAAAGACGGTTTGGTGTCAGTTTGGGAGTTTTGTAGCATTTTATAAAGAGTAGAAACCGAGTGGGCTAGGGGTTGGGGGGATATACAAAGCTTTTCAAATGGAGTTAGTTCGCGGGAAAATGCCAATCGTGCAGAGTTAGTTAATATAAAATGTCTGACTTGCAGAAACTTCCAAAAATCCGTCTGAGGTATGTCCCAATTTTGCCTAATCTCGGAGAACTGTTTCACCTGAGACGCTGCGATCAGCTGACCGACCCTGAAGAGCCCCATCTCAGTCCAATGAAGAAAATGCTTGGGGTGAAGGCCGGAAGGGAACTCATTATTAGCTAAAAAAGAGGTCAGTGGGCAAGAAGGGGAGGAAATGGAGGGCAGACGGCGTAAATTTTTCCAGGCGGCTATTGTTGGAGAGATCGTCGGGTGGGGGGGGGAAAGCTTTGCAATATGGGGTAACCATGGGAAAATCTCAGGGTGTCGTAACATACAAGACCCTTCAAGTTTCACCCACTGTTTGATATCCCCATTCTTGGTCCAATCGAGCACTCTATTCAGTAACACCGCATGATAATAAGTTTTGATGTTAGGTAGTTGGACACCACCGGAACTAGTAAATCTAGAAAGAGTGGCATATCCAATTCTGGGTCTTTTACGGAACCAGATAAACTGTTGAATCAAGCGTTGAATAGACTGGAACCAAGAATTCGGGATAGAAATCGGTAAAGTTTGGAAGAGGTACAGCAGCTTTGGGAGAGTATTCATTTTAATAACATTAATTCTCCCTAGCCAAGACAGGTGTTTGGAATGCCATCTGCTAAAATCATTACGAATTAAGGATAATATTGGCGCATAGTTTAGGGTGAACAGTTGTGAAAGATTATTTGTTAATCTAACTCCTAGGTAGGTGATGCAATTAGAGTTCCAAGAGAAGGGGAATGCTTGTTGAAGGCCCCTAACCGCAGCGGGGGATGCGGAGACATTAAGGGCGGAGGATTTAGAGTAATTAATTTTAAAGTTAGAAAGTTTGCTGAAGGTGTCAAATTCTTGCATAAGATGAGGGAGCGAAACTGAGGGGTTGGATATGACCGCTAGGAGGTCGTCAGCGAAAAGCGCCAGTTTAAATTCCTCACCATCCACCTGGGGGCCAGAGATATTAATATTTTTCCTAATAGTTCTTGCTAACGCCTCAATACACAGTACAAAAATCAAAGGGGAAAGAGGGCAACCCTGTCTCGTGCCGTTGGTGACACTAAAGGAGTCCGAAAGAGTACCATTAATCCTGACCCTGGCAGTAGGAGTGGTGTATAAAGCCATGATTCTATGGAGCGCGATAGGTCCCAGGCCAATATGCTCCAGCACAGACCTCATGAAATCCAGCTGATCCTATCAAATGCTTTTTCAGCATCCGTCGAGAGCAATACTGTGGGTAGTTGCCTCAAGCAAGCCAAATGTATCAAATTCAAAATCTTTGTGGTGTTATCCTTAGCTTCCCTACCGGGGATGAATCCCACTTGATCCCCATGTATTAGGGAGGGAAGAAGGGTATTCAGTCTGACAGCCATGAGTTTAGCGTAGAGTTTTAAATCAACATTCAACAGTGAGATGGGTCTGTAGCTGGAGCACAACGTGGGATCCCTACCTTGTTTAGGAATCACTGCAATATGTGCCTCTAGGGATTGAGGGGAAAAATGTGAGGTAGCAGAAATAGCGTTATAGGCACGAAGCAGTAAAGGGGCCAAACTATCCTTAAATGTTTTATAATATGCTATAGTAAAACCATCCGGCCCAGGGCTTTTACCGGACGGAGTTAACGAGATAACATGGTCTAATTCTTGTAGGGTGAATGGACGCTCTAGCAGCTCTATATCTGTCGTTGAAATAGTGGGAAAATCTGTGGCTAACAAATAATTCCGAATTTGAGGTAACACTAACAAAGGGTTAGGGTTATTCGAGGATGTAGCTAAATTATAAAGGGTGGAGTAATATTGCTTAAAACAAGAGGCAATTTCTGGGGTCTTGGAGTGAAGAAGGTCATTAGCATCTTTCATTGCACTGATAAATGAGGCAGAATGCTGTGCACGTAAAGCACGTGCCAACAGTCTGCCAGGCTTATTACCCCATTGGTAAAATCGATTTTGACATTTACGCATGGAGTGTAGCGTGGTATCAGATAGTACTTTATTCAGTCGGGCTCTAACATCAGTTAATTTTGCATAAGTTTCTCCAGACAGAGAAGTTTTATGATCAGATTCTAGGGTATGTATCTGTTGCAAGAGGGTATCGATGAGGGCCTTTTTCTGTTTTTTCACATGTGTTCCCAATTGAATCAGTTTACCCCGGATAACACATTTGTGTGCTTCCCACACTACAATTTTGGACACATCGGGCGTATCGTTCAGGTCAATGTAATCAGACAAGGCCTTCTCGAGTTCCCCCTTACAATAAACATCTTGCAAAAGAGATTCATTCAGACGCCAAGACCATTGACCTAAAGTGGGAGTTTGGAGCGAAAGAGACATAGAAATAGGAGCGTGGTCTGACCACGTGATTGAACCTATATCAGCATCTAAGAGGAGGGGAAGATGTCTATGGCTTAAAAATAGGTAGTCTAAACGTGAGTAGACCTGGTGGGGATGAGAAAAAAAAGAGTAGTCTCGGGCAGTAGGGTGCAGGACTCTCCAGGAGTCGGCCAGCTGAAGCTCGTGGAAGACTTTCCGAACTTGGCAATGCTTGCGCTTCGAAAATCTAGGGGCTGCGTTAGAAGTATCTACTGTGGGATTTAGAGACCAATTACAATCACCTCCCAATACCACTATGCCCTGCAAGAGAGAATCAAACTGAGAGAGGAGTGATGTAAAGAACTGGGGTTGGGCTTGATTGGGAGCATACAACACAATAAACGTGAAAGTTTGTTGAAAAATTTGACAGTTTAGCAATAGTAGTCTACCTGGAACCAATCTGTGGGCCATCACGTCCGTCACACGGAGTTTTTTGGAAAATAAGATTGCTACCCCTTTTGTTTTACCTTCCGGATTGTTACTAAAGAATGAGAGAGGGAAGTGGCGGTCCGATAAGGAGGGGGGCCTCAGGTCTGTCTTAAAGTGTGTTTCCTGAATTAGGGCTACATCTACCTTATCCAACCATAATGATCTAAGTAGTTTGGATCTTTTTTCAGGTACATTAAGCCCTTTAACATTAAACGAGGAGATTTTAATTCGGTTAGGAGCACTCATGGTGTCCAAATAAGGGGATCAGCAGCATGGTTCCCAGGGAAACTACCACAGAAGAGAGACAGAGATATAGAAAGAGGAGAGAGGAGTTAGAACAAAAGAAAAGAGGAATAGAAAAATAAACCATTATGAAGCACCCGCCGTGGAGACCGCGTCCCAACGATAGGATCACAGCTCCAGGGGATAGTGTTATACTAAGCGGGTAGGGGGACAAGGGAGTCGTCGTCAGGAGACGCAAACATCGAAATGCAAGTACGAACATCTTAGAAGCATTCACAAAAAAGAACATATAGCTATCTAGCACCGGAATACTAGGAGTAACATCTAAAGACCATAACCACCACACATGTAGAAGATAACGTTGCAAAATCAATTAAAGTACCAGGAGGGCCACGTAGGAGGATCTCAGCCCCACTAAGAGGCGGAGGAATACACCAACTGAAAAATCCAAGAGGTAGAGAGCGTCCAGTCAGGTATCATCCGTGGCAGAGGACACTGCAACAGCGGTCGGAGCCTTTTTGGCATAGCGGACTGTCTGCCAGGGGGGGCCTCTTTGTTTATGTTGCGGCAGTTGTAGTTGCGGGATTTCCGCCTCCCAGGCTGGGATGGCCAGTTCCGGCAGTCCCAGTGCAGCACAAAAGGACGGTAAATCGGAAGAATTTTGCAGGAAGAATACTTTCCCAGAATAGGAAACTTGTAGGTTAAAGGGGAACCCCCAGCGATATTTTAATTGCCGCTTGCGTAGTTCGTCTGTCAAAGGTTTCAATGTCTTGCGTAATTGAAGTGTGTGCCAGGACAAGTCTTGATAAAGGAAGATCGGCATTCCATTAAAATCCACTTCATCTAGCTGGCGCACTTTGCGCATAATGTCTTCCTTTTGCGTGAAATAATGCAAGCGGCAAATCACGTCGCGGGGTCGGTCTGAAGAAAGTCCACGAGGCTTAAGAGCACGGTGAGCCCTATCAAAGACAATCTCGGTGTCAGGTTCATTTCCCAGCAGTTCATTAAAGATCTTCGTGAGAGCGTCAATGAGACCTGATTGTGGGACATCTTCCGGGAGGCCCCTTATACGGATATTGTTCCGACGTCCCCTGTTATCCATATCAGTCACCCTATTTTGTAGGGAGCGTATTTCCATGGTTTGGGCTGTAAGGATATCCTGCAGGGATCGAAAAAGTGTATCGGAAGTATCTTGGGTCTCCTCAACAGCTGTCAGCCTGTCCGATAATTGTGAGATATCCTTCTTAACAGTCGCCATTTCCTGTCTAATCGTATCCTGAAGATCCTGTTTAGTGGGGAGTGTTTTAAGGAATGAAAATATTTCCTTGAGTTCGTTTCTCTCCCAGGATGGAGGGGGTGCAGGGCCGCCTTTGGACAACGATACAGGCGAGGAAGAGGGCGAAGAAGTAGGACTGGCCGCCATTGATTCTTGATCCGTCTCGGTCGTTGTCGGCTGGAGATAAGGCCTAATGGTCGATTGTGATGAAGGGTTCTTTGGTCGAGGTGTGGGATTGGTTCGGGATGATTTCCTGGGTTTGGTTCTGACCATAATGTAGGAATATAGCAATAAAAGCGTAGTTTGGTCTGAACTGTAGAATGGTGGTGGTGCAGAGCTACATTAGAATGCGTCTATTGAGCAACGACCCCCATCAGCCTGGCATTAATATATCATTGAGGAGCCAGCATCACAGCAATGCGTAGGAATGCAGAGATCACATCTCCAAACAGGTCCTGCCTATTTTGCACATACAGAGAGGCAGGGAAGCTATGTATGGAAGTGGCACTGTAGCTTAAATCCCCTTCAGCTCGAGGACCAGGCACTTTAAGGCCCCAAGGCCAGCAATAAAAGAATACATGGTGAGAAAGTCTATAAGATGGGGCCCTGTGTGGGCCTCTGCCCTACAAGTCAGTCTCAGTGTTATAACAATACACTGGGGATTCCAGCCCCATATAGTGAGATCCGGACTCACCACATCCAGCAATGCCCGGCAGGATCTCTCTGCAGGTGGGCTGCAGACAGCAGCAGAGTGTGCAGGCAGCCAGGGGGATCTGTGTCCGCGACTTGCGGGGGGTAAACGGTCACTTCTGTGGAGCTCCGCGCCGGCCGCGGCCCGCCGCCGGGAGCGGTCCGGAACCCGAGGCCGCGGCTTCGGCGGGCGGGTAAGGCCGCAGTCGGCGGCTCGTATTGAGGTGGATCCTGGGCTCCGTGGAGGACGCGGACAGCGGTAAGAGAGGTCTCAGTGGGATGCGCAGGGTGGTCGCCGGGGAAGGCAGCTGCCTTTATGGATTCCCGCACTGGCCGTGTACAGCCTCTGGGGGCAGCCCGGAACTCGAGGCCCCGGCTTCCAGGGGTGATGAAGGCCTCAATCGGCGGCTTGCAGGGTAATGGTCCCCGGGCTCCGTGAGTGCTGCGGGGAGCGGTAGGGGGGATCCCAGCAGCTGGACAAGGGAGCTGGGTCCCCACAAAGGGGATAAAGTGTGTGGAAGCGGAGTTATAGCGGGAGCTGAGGAAAAGCTGGACTCCACTCGACCAGGAGGATTCTGATGGTGAGGTGGTTTGTTTAAGTCAGGCACCCGGGGAGACACCTGTTGTCCGTGGGAGGAATAGGGCCATTGACATGCCTGGTCAAAATACCAAAAAAATCAGCTCTTCGGTGTGGAAGTATTTCACCAGAAATGCGGACAACATTTGTCAAGCCGTGTGTTGCCTTTGTCAAGCTGTAATAAGTAGGGGTAAGGACGTTAACCACCTCGGAACATCCTCCCTTATACGTCACCTGCAGCGCATTCATAATAAGTCAGTGACAAGTTCAAAAACTTTGGGTGACAGCGGAAGCAGTCCACTGACCAGTAAATCCCTTCCTCTTGTAACCAAACTCACGCAAACCACCCCACCAACTCCCTCAGTGTCAATTTCCTCCTTCCCCAGGAATGCCAATAGTCCTGCAGGCCATGTCACTGGCAATTCTGACGATTCCTCTCCTGCCTGGGATTCCTCCGATGCATCATTGCGTGTAACGCCTACTGCTGCTGGCGCTGCTGTTGTTGCTGCTGGGAGTCGATGGTCATCCCAGAGGGGAAGTCGTAAGCCCACTTGTACTACTTCCAGTAAGCAATTGACTGTCCAACAGTCCTTTGCGAGGAAGATGAAATATCACAGCAGTCATCCTGCTGCAAAGCGGATAACTGAGGCCTTGACAACTATGTTGGTGTTAGACGTGCGTCCGGTATCCGCCGTTAGTTCACAGGGAACTAGACAATTTCTTGAGGTAGTGTGCCCCCGTTACCAAATACCATCTAGGTTCCACTTCTCTAGGCAGGCGATACCGATAATGTACACGGACGTCAGAAAAAGACTCACCAGTGTCCTAAAAAATGCAGTTGTACCCAATGTCCACTTAACTACGGACATGTGGACAAGTGGAGCAGGGCAGGGTCAGGACTATATGACTGTGACAGCCCACTGGGTAGATGTATGGACTCCCACCGCAAGAACAGCAGCGGCGGCACCAGTAGCAGCATCTCGCAAACGCCAACTCTTTCCTAGGCAGGCTACGCTTTGTATCACCGCTTTCCAGAATACGCACACAGCTGAAAACCTCTTACGGCAACTGAGGAAGATCATCGCGGAATGGCTTACCCCAATTGGACTCTCCTGTGGATTTGTGGCATCGGACAACGCCAGCAATATTGTGTGTGCATTAAATATGGGCAAATTCCAGCACGTCCCATGTTTTGCACATACCTTGAATTTGGTGGTGCAGAATTTTTTAAAAAACGACAGGGGCGTGCAAGAGATGCTGTCGGTGGCCAGAAGAATTGCGGGACACTTTCGGCGTACAGGCACCACGTACAGAAGACTGGAGCACCACCAAAAACAACTGAACCTGCCCTGCCATCATCTGAAGCAAGAAGTGGTAACGAGGTGGAATTCAACCCTCTATATGCTTCAGAGGTTGGAGGAGCAGCAAAAGGCCATTCAAGCCTATACAATTGAGCACGATATAGGAGGTGGAATGCACCTGTCTCAAGCGCAGTGGAGAATGATTTCAACATTGTGCAAGGTTCTGATGCCCTTTGAACTTGCCACACGTGAAGTCAGTTCAGACACTGCCAGCCTGAGTCAGGTCATTCCCCTCATCAGGCTTTTGCAGAAGAAGCTGGAGACATTGAAGGAGGAGCTAACACGGAGCGATTCCGCTAGGTATGTGGGACTTGTGGATGGAGCCCTTAATTCGCTTAACAAGGATTCACGGGTGGTCAATCTGTTGAAATCAGAGCACTACATTTTGGCCACCGTGCTCGATCCTAGATTTAAAGCCTACCTTGGATCTCTCTTTCTGGCAGACACAAGTCTGCTGGGGTTCAAAGACCTGCTGGTGACAAAATTGTCAAGTCAAGCGGAACGCGACCTGTCAACATCTCCTCCTTCACATTCTCCCGCAACTGGGGGTGCGAGGAAAAGGCTCAGAATTCCGAGCCCACCCGCTGGCGGTGATGCAGGGCAGTCTGGAGCGACTGCTGATGCTGACATCTGGTCCGGACTGAAGGACCTGACAACGATTACGGACATGTCGTCTACTGTCACTGCATATGATTCTCTCACCATTGAAAGAATGGTGGAGGATTATATGAGTGACCGTATCCAAGTAGGCACGTCACACAGTCCGTACTTATACTGGCAGGAAAAAGAGGCAATTTGGAGGCCCTTGCACAAACTGGCTTTATTCTACCTAAGTTGCCCTCCCACAAGTGTGTACTCCGAAAGAGTGTTTAGTGCCGCCGCTCACCTTGTCAGCAATCGGCGTACGAGGTTACATCCAGAAAATGTGGAGAAGATGATGTTCATTAAAATGAATTATAATCAATTCCTCCGTGGAGACATTGACCAGCAGCAATTGCCTCCACAAAGTACACAGGGAGCTGAGATGGTGGATTCCAGTGGGGACGAATTGATAATCTGTGAGGAGGGGGATGTACACGGTGATATATCGGAGGATGATGATGAGGTGGAGATCGTGCCTCTGTAGAGCCAGTTTGTGCAAGGAGCGATTAATTGCTTCTTTTTTGGTGGGGGTCCAAACCAACCCGTCATTTCAGTCACAGTCGTGTGGCAGACCCTGTCACTGAAATGATGGGTTGGTTAAAGTGTGCATGTCCTGTTTATACAACATAAGGGTGGGTGGGAGGGCCCAAGGACAATTCCATCTTGCACCTCTTTTTTCTTTAATTTTTCTTAATTTAATTAATTAATTAATTTTTCTTAATTTAATTTTTTGCGTCATGTGCTGTTTGGGGAGGGTTTTTTGGAAGGGCCATCCTGCGTGCCACTGCAGTGCCACTCCTAGATGGGCCCGGTGTTTGTGTCGGCCACTAGGGTCGCTTATCTTACTCACACAGCTACCTCATTGCGCCTCTTTTTTTCTTTGCGTCATGTGCTGTTTGGGGAGGGTTTTTTGGAAGGGACATCCTGCGTGACACTGCAGTGCCACTCCTAGATGGGCCCGGTGTTTGTGTCGGCCACTAGGGTCGCTTAGCTTACTCACACAGCTACCTCATTGCGCCTCTTTTTTTCTTTGCGTCATGTGCTGTTTGGGGAGGGTTTTTTGGAAGGGACATCCTGCGTGACACTGCAGTGCCACTCCTAGATGGGCCCGGTGTTTGTGTCGGCCACTAGGGTCGCTTATCTTACTCACACAGCTACCTCATTGCGCCTCTTTTTTTCTTTGCGTCATGTGCTGTTTGGGGAGGGTTTTTTGGAAGGGACATCCTGCGTGACACTGCAGTGCCACTCCTAGATGGGCCCGGTGTTTGTGTCGGCCACTAGGGTCGCTTATCTTACTCACACAGCTACCTCATTGCGCCTCTTTTTTTCTTTGCGTCATGTGCTGTTTGGGGAGGGTTTTTTGGAAGGGACATCCTGCGTGACACTGCAGTGCCACTCCTAGATGGGCCCGGTGTTTGTGTCGGCCACTAGGGTCGCTTAGCTTACTCACACAGCTACCTCATTGCGCCTCTTTTTTTCTTTGCGTCATGTGCTGTTTGGGGAGGGTTTTTTGGAAGGGACATCCTGCGTGACACTGCAGTGCCACTCCTAGATGGGCCCGGTGTTTGTGTCGGCCACTAGGGTCGCTTATCTTACTCACACAGCTACCTCATTGCGCCTCTTTTTTTCTTTGCGTCATGTGCTGTTTGGGGAGGGTTTTTTGGAAGGGCCATCCTGCGTGCCACTGCAGTGCCACTCCTAGATGGGCCCGGTGTTTGTGTCGGCCACTAGGGTCGCTTATCTTACTCACACAGCTACCTCATTGCGCCTCTTTTTTTCTTTGCGTCATGTGCTGTTTGGGGAGGGTTTTTTGGAAGGGACATCCTGCGTGACTCTGCAGTGCCACTCCTAGATGGGCCAGGTGTTTGTGTCGGCCACTAGGGTCGCTTAGCTTACTCACACAGCTACCTCATTGCGCCTCTTTTTTTCTTTGCGTCATGTGCTGTTTGGGGAGGGTTTTTTGGAAGGGACATCCTGCGTGACACTGCAGTGCCACTCCTAGATGGGCCAGGTGTTTGTGTCGGCCACTAGGGTCGCTTAGCTTACTCACACAGCTACCTCATTGCGCCTCTTTTTTTCTTTGCGTCATGTGCTGTTTGGGGAGGGTTTTTTGGAAGGGACATCCTGCGTGACACTGCAGTGCCACTCCTAGATGGGCCAGGTGTTTGTGTCGGCCACTAGGGTCGCTTAGCTTACTCACACAGCTACCTCATTGCGCCTCTTTTTTTCTTTGCGTCATGTGCTGTTTGGGGAGGGTTTTTTGGAAGGGACATCCTGCGTGACACTGCAGTGCCACTCCTAGATGGGCCAGGTGTTTGTGTCGGCCACTAGGGTCGCTTAGCTTAGTCATCCAGCGACCTCGGTGCAAATTTTAGGACTAAAAATAATATTGTGAGGTGTGAGGTATTCAGAATAGACTGAAAATGAGTGTAAATTATGGTTTTTGAGGTTAATAATACTTTGGGATCAAAATGACCCCCTAATTCTATGATTTAAGCTGTTTTTTAGTGTTTTTTGAAAAAAACACCCGAATCCAAAACACACCCGAATTCGACAAAAAAAAAATCGGTGAGGTTTTGCCAAAACGCGGTCGAACCCAAAACACTGCCGCGGAACCGAACCCAAAACCAAAACACAAAACCCGAAAAATTTCCGGTGCACATCTCTAGTGTTTTTGTCGTTTATTTGTGAGAGACCACTCACCTGTGTGGTTCGTTTTATAGTCAAAACATAAAAAACAAACATGCACAAACCACAGAAAGATAGATGCATGTGGTCACAAGAGTGTCACAGCTCCTACTGTATGTGTACTGGCTGATCTACTTCAAAATGAAGACAGATAAAATAAAAGAAGCACTGACACACTTGACAAAAGTTTCAACCACCTTACTATGACTATAATACATTTAATAAAAAATACATAAAGTATTAACTGGCAACACTGCAGCAGAGGGAACACAATATGAATAAATAATACCAATAAAGCTCATACATAGTTCCAGTATATCCCTTTTTTTTGTTTTGTTCCTATGCGACTTACTACAGTAACTGGCATGTGCGGCTACGATGCTGGCTGTCAGGATCCCGCCAGTCAGAACACTGACACCGGAGTCCCCGACACTCATTAGAATGTTGATGCCTGAATCCCAATAGCCGGCATCCCCATTCCCAACAGCCGGCATCCCAACAGCCAGCATCCCGACAGCCGGTATCCCAACTGCAATATAATGGGCATGTTAGGATTATGACCGGGGGGGGGGGGGGGGGGGTTAGGTTTAGGTGCCACCCAGGGGGGTTAGGGTTGGGCGCCACTGGGGCGAGGTTAGGTTTAGGCACTAAGGGAGGGGGTTAGGGTTAGGCTGCGGGAAGGGAGGGTTAGGGGGTAGGGGAGAGGGCAGATCATAGTTACCTCTCCCCTGTTGGGATTTCAAAGATCGGGATGCTGGCGTCGGTATTGTGCCCACTGGCATCCCGTCACTCATACTGAGCCCCAGTAAACAATGGATCTAGTCTCTGTTTCTAACTTATATTATCTCCTGGAGACCTCTGTGGAGACTATTACCATGGAAACAGAAAACTGTTTTAGAATTCAAGGCCAGATGAAATACTGGAACAAATAGAACCGGCAGCTTATATATTGATAGTAATGTACCCAGTGGAAGTGCATAGTCCCATGTGCAGATAAGGGCCGGGTTGTAATGAAGTCCGAGTTCGGCGCCATGTGGGATGAGGCCGAATCTGGACTTTTTTTAAAGGGGCAATCATGTACAAGGCTAACCCTTGTACATGATTGCCCCTTTAAAAAAAACATCCAAGTTCGGCTGGCAACCCGCACATCTCCAATGACAGTTAAACCCTTAATAATGCATGACCACCAATGGTCATGTGAGTTTGCTCAGTCTTCTAAGGTCTTTTCCTGGACATTGGTGTCGGTGTCAAATATTGATCACTAGGGTTACAGTATGCTGGTTATCTAACAGATCTGTTTGCTGAGGTGCACTTCCAGTCACACCGGGGTTAGTAGCATGACTGCCTACTAGCCACTGCTCCATCCCAGTACATCTGCTTATGATATTTTGCTAGTCACTTTTACATCCAAATGAGGGACATTCACCTCAAAACCATGGGTGTTTCTATAATAGGTACAGTGTGTACAGTGTACATGGGCCCCTAGGTCGGCGGGGTGCCACACCGCACACACTGCACCTATATAGTATACTTACCCCTCCAGAGTCCCGCGGTCCTGCAGTGCGGTCACAAACCACTTGGAAAATGGTCACCGCTGCAATTTCCAAGTAATTTGCGCATGCCATAGTCAACAAGATGCCATAGAGGAGGGGGCCACAAGGGAGACTGCATGTGGTTCCCCTCCTCTATCGAAATGTCCCATATGTTGGAATAGAGGATTAAGCACAATGCCTGCAGATATGAAGCTGAAGCAAAGGTATGCTGATAGCATAACACGTTTCTCCCTTCTCATGGAATGCTGGTTTCATATCCACCTTTGATAAAACCAGCATTCCAGAGAACACGCTGTGTTGATATTGGCTTACCTTTGCTTCAGCTCCACATCTAGAAATGAGTGATATAATGCTGCAGTACAATTGACACTTAGGAGGACCCTATTCAGTTAGTATGAGTTGCATATTCTGCTAAAAAGTAGACTCTGCAACTGCTTGTGTAGCGCGCTGAAGGCCGCCCAGCACAGGGCAAGGTAACCCAGCATGCTAATCGGCGGCCAGCTATATGATCGCAAAACAAATGCGTCGCTGAGGCAGGAATTAAGGATGACCCCCTGCAGACACAGTATAGCTGCTTATGCAGGCGGTCCGCTACCATCTTTTTAATCGGAGCGGCTGCGTGTGACATCACGCAGCCACCCCGAAAACGGTCCGGCAGCGCCTGCGTTGGCCGGACCACTTCCCTGCAACAGTATGTCGCCGCCCACCGCTGTCACTCAAAGTATGATTGCATCCCTCAGGCCCTGCAAAGTGTGATTGCATCCCTCCGGATTGCAGCCCTGCTTAAAGTAAAAATCGCACTGTGATTTAAAGTTCTATGTTAATATTACTATATTCCAAGACAATAATCATAAGGAATCACTTATCAACATCTCTAGTTACAGCTTTTGCCAACTCACTGTATCAGCTCCCTGCTGTGAATATGCTTCCCAGGGACAAGTGTAACAAAGACAGGAACAGTAATCCACTTTATGCAGCGTCACAGAAAACTGTCACGATCCGGGTATCTGGACGCCATTTCTTACCTATCAGATGCCTCCTAAGGCTGGCTCAGCGCTCCAGGACCGGATCCCATCTGTTATCCTGATGTGCACATTCCCGCATCCTCTCCTGTCTCTCTGGACGCAGTCACAGTAACGCCTTATACATCTGGCATGGCGTCTCCCGCGGCCTCCGCCGCCGTCCCTGAGCTTCTGCATTCAGAGTGGCGATTACGTCAGCCGCGGCCTCCGCTGTGTCCGCGTGGTCGGATGTGCATCTGTCAGCCTGGCGTCTCCTGTCTCCGGTGGCCGGCGCCGCCATTACTGTTTTCCAGACCACATGGATTACAATCCAAACTTCCCTCCAAGTGTCTGCATGGGCGCAGCCATCTTGGATTCTGTCAGCTGATCTTTCCTACCAATCCGTTGTCAGTATTATTAATTTGCACAATTGCCTAGCCAATGCCTTCCTTGCTGCAGGTATAAATAGGTTGTGCCTGAGCAAGGAAGGCGTCAGTGCTTTGGTTGTCAAACCTAGTTCCAGTTTGTCTCTCTTCTGTGAATGTCTTTCAGGTTCCAGCTCCTGTCTCCAGACTTCTGCTATAGAGACCCGCACCAGCATTCCATCTGCGGTGTAGCCTGACTCTCCGATCCATTCTGGACTCACCTGTTTCCAGCTACAACATCACCTGCTTCCAGCTCAGCTTCCAGCAGTGTACAGCTTCTCTTAAAGGGCCGGTGTCCTTTCTGCAGTTTACCACTCTCCACCGGTATTATTATTTCTCCGCTCTCAAATTCTACATTTCATCTACATTGCATCGCCCTCAAGCTTTATTTATTATTTAACTGGTTCCAGCCAGTATCCACTCCGTGCCAACACCTGTCTGGTTCTAACCAGTACCCACAGCAGCATTTTATCTACAGCAGTCCAGCTTTCCCTGGAACACCAGCTGGTACGACCCTGGGCTTTCCTCATTGCTACAGTTGAGCCTGGTAAGGACTTTCCAACTTGCAGATAATAAGAACTGTCTCATACCACCAGAGCTCTGTGGCCCCTGCCACCCTGTAGTACCCAGGAACTGTATTATTATTTCTCTGCTGATTTTTATGTTACTTTTTACTGCTACTGTGATGCATGGAGTTTGTCATAAATAAATATTATTGACTTTTACTCAAGTTGTCGTGGTCACGCCTTCGGGCGGTTTCTCTTCATGTTACTTACATGTCCAGGGGTCTGATACAACCTCCCAGGTTCCGGTACATCTCAGCCCCTACAACTGAGGCTGCCTTCCGTCAGCTCAGGCCCTCAGTTGTGACAAAAACGCTGTACATATCATTTAAAGTGGAATCAACGTCATACAGTATTATGACTTTTAAAAAGTAATCTGGATGTTTGAACTCACTTGCTTTCAGAATGACAGTGATATGGATTAGACTTCCTCTCTTCTTTTTGGTTATAAATATATTAAATAACCAGGTTCAATTTGTCCTGTAATCCTCTTCTTTTCAGCATCTGACAGTATAAAACCGCAGCCACAACTGTTTGATTTCAGTTGATATAGAAATAAAGTAGAGTTCTGACATAGGGGAAGATGTTGGAATAAAGGGAGAAAGGGGAACGGGGAAATCTGAGCACTGGTACAGTAGCCTGTACATGATATTAGGATATGGGTACCTTACTCCTACGGTGAGACAATAACTCCCTTGTGGGTACATTTATTCCATACACAAGAGAGGAGTGTGCTCAGTCACCGCGCACAACTGTTTGAAACATGAATACCCTTCACCTCAATGCAAGGTCACAAATAAAATGCAATATACTGAGCTTTTAATTGTCCAACTTCTTTTGTCAGATTGTTCACAATGGGTTTTCCTCAATTTCCAAAGGATAACGGTTCTGTAAAATTGTGCTCCAGACCAGTGCTTGATAACAGAGGAATGGGAAACACAAAAAATACAAACGGTGATAGTGCAGTGGTAAAAACAAGACTGATGTTTTATTTTAAAGGTTGCACTTACAAAAAGATAGAATTTAAATCGCATGTAGAAACCCAGTATCACATGGGGGCACAGCAAAACGGCTCACAGACGTCTACAGATGGTCTCCAAGAGGTGGCGACAGCCTCAAAGCACAAAAAATGAAAACAATAGTGCAGTAGTAAAAACAAAGATAATGTTTTAATTACAAGTTGCACTTACAGCAAAATGAAGTTAAAATCGCATATAAAAATCCAGTGGCACACAGGAACACAGCAAGACATCTACAGGTGGTCTTCAGGAGGTAACGACGGCCCCAAAGCCGGAATTTGAAGTCGTCAGTCCTCGAGATGGCAAGCAGCGTCCTCAGGTTTCCACAAAAGTAAAAGCACAAACACACAACGCGTTTCGGATCACATGGGATCCTTCATCAGAAGTGTGTTGAGAGTCCATATACAGTCCTTTTAAAGACCTACTAATTCTAAAATTCAAAAAACATGTGCAGATCAATTGAAAGCGCTTCCTTCCGGCGGATATTACACCAACCGGAAGTTGTATGTGCGTTCCAGCGTGGTTTTATATCGTGATTTGCCATATGAAACATTAGGATATACAGCACTTTTATCCTCCTTTCCACAAGCTGCATTAATCAGAAATAACCAAAAACAATGGTGGTACGCCGTAGACAGAACAGACGATAAAGAAAACATATAAGTTTAAAAAACGTCTGAGCGGATATGACGTAACCCGGAAGTCCGGTATGCGTTCCAGCGCCGGTTTGCGTTCCATCGTCCTTTTCTTTAGCAATCCCTCTAGTTTCTTCTAAATCAAGGATTTATTTTGCTTGGGCGATCATGCGCATTCCGGCGCTGGCTCACACTTCACAGATGTGTATCAAGTCCTTTCCTCAGAGGTTGGCAGAACACATATACAACATTAGGAAAGGACTTGATACACACACTGTTCCAGCACATTTTAAGAAACACCATGGAAAAAATGAATGCCATATAAAAACCTTTTATGGAATAGAATTGATACTTCCAAGATCTAGAACCAGGGATATGGAAAAAAGACTGGCCATGGCAGAAACTCGATGGATTTATCAATTAAAAACCCTAGTTCCAAAAGGTTTGAATAGTGATTTCGACTTAGGATGCTTTCTTGTGTGAGACCACGAGGTTATACTTTCTTTTTCTTGGTGTCAGCACTATATTCTTTTTGTTTTACTTATGTTAAAAATCGAATATAATGAAATATTTACATACATATTTTTTTTGTGTCCTAGATCATTATCTAATTGATTGACCAATCTGTGAAGTGTGAGCCAGCGCCGGAATGCGCATGATCGCCCAAGCAAAATAAATCCTTGATTTAGAAGAAACTAGAGGGATTGCTAAAGAAAAGGACGATGGAACGCAAACCGGCGCTGGAACGCATACCGGACTTCCGGGTTACGTCATATCCGCTCAGACGTTTTTTAAACTTATATGTTTTCTTTATCGTCTGTTCTGTCTACGGCGTACCACCATTGTTTTTGGTTATTTCTGATTAATGCAGCTTGTGGAAAGGAGGATAAAAGTGCTGTATATCCTAATGTTTCATATGGCAAATCACGATATAAAACCACGCTGGAACGCACATACAACTTCCGGTTGGTGTAATATCCGCCGGAAGGAAGCGCTTTCAATTGATCTGCACATGTTTTTTGAATTTTAGAATTAGTAGGTCTTTAAAAGGACTGTATATGGACTCTCAACACACTTCTGATGAAGGATCCCATGTGATCCGAAACGCGTTAAGTGTGTTTGTGCTTTTACTTTTGTGGAAACCTGAGGACGCTGCTTGCCATCTCGAGGACTGACGACTTCAAATTCTGGCTTTGGGGCCGTCGTCACCTCCTGAAGACCACCTGTAGATGTCTTGCTCTGTTCCTGTGTGCCACTGGATTTTTATATGCGATTTTAACTTCATTTTGCTGTAAGTGCAACTTGTAATTAAAACATTATCTTTGTTTTTACTACTGCACTATTGTTTTCATTTTTTGTGCTTTGAGGCTGTCGCCACCTCTTGGAGACCATCTGTAGACGTCTGTGAGCCGTTTTGCTGTGCCCCCATGTGATACTGGGTTTCTACATGCGATTTAAATTCTATCTTCTTGTAAGTGCAACCTTTAAAATAAAACATCAGTCTTGTTTTTACCACTGCACTATCACCGTTTGTATTTTTTGTGTTTCCCATTCCTCTGTTATCAAGCACTGGTCTGGAGCACAATTTTACAGAACCGTTATCCTTTGGAAATTGAGGAAAACCCATTGTGAACAATCTGACAAAAGAAGTTGGACAATTAAAAGCTCAGTATATTGCATTTTATTTGTGACCTTGCATTGAGGTGAAGGGTATTCATGTTTCAAACAGTTGTGCGCGGTGACTGAGCACACTCCTCTCTTGTGTCTGCTTTTGTGGAGTATTGGATGATTACTCTTTGTGTGTTTTCCCGCTGCAATACACTGTCTGTTAACAGCGCACTATTGTAACATCAATTTCATACATTTGTACATTTATTCCATGGAAGTGCTCCCATGAGAGTAATACAGAGCGGGATCGGTGCTGCGCTGCAGTGTGCCTTGTATACACTATACACAGCACAGCCACTTGTTTGTTATCAGTCTGGACACAGCAAAGCCAATTTAACCAGCAGAGTCACCGACGCAGGGTCCTTATATGGAATCCAAAACCCACGAGAATACGACGCCGGGAGGATGATGTTTTACCTTGATTTTGAATCTGAGTCTGGCGGGAAAACTTGAGCTGCTACTTGGATTGACTCGGATCCTGGAAATCGGGCTCATTCAGATTTAAGGTGACACAAACCGCTCATCTCTACTTTAAGTGTTTGTCCTTGGGATTTATTGTTCGACATGGAAAAACATAATCTTACTGGCAACTGCAAGAGTTTAACTTGAAATGGTATGTCAGATGTTATTAATGGTATTCTAGCAGAGGCGTCACTGGGTGTAGTGACACCCAGTGCACGCTCTGCCCTTTATGCCCATGCTGGAGTCGCGGCCGCCCAAAAAATGGGTGTGGTCTAATTAAAGGAGTGTTGCCACATGGGGATCATCACTCTGGGGGCATGTCCAGCATCCCTGAGATGCTGGCTGTCCCTGGAGACTGGAAAGCAGAGGCATAACTAAGGGGGGTTGAGCAGGGCATGTGCCCTGGGCGTCGTGGCAGGCACAGCAGAAGGTGGCACCGCCGCCCAGGGCATCATACCTGCTCTGCCCGCCCGCCTCCATCAATGTGCTGCTGATGCCAGGTGCCTGCTCTGTGACAATGAGCTGCAGCAGCAGCAGCAGAGAGTAACCTGCTGACAGTGGGGGTCAGAGGAGCATGTGCTGAGCCAAAATTGGTGGAGCCCAGCACATGCTCATCTGACCCGCGCAGGGGCGGGGCTCCATCGACATCTACAGCTCTTCTCCTGGGCCCTGGCTGGCAGCGTAGAAGAGGAGGGAGCAGCTGCTGAAGGCTACAAGTCACCAAGGTGAGGGCACCTCTGTCTGTGCTTGTGTGTGACCCTGACTGCATGTGTCTCGACTCCATGTCCCTCTCCCCCCACCAGTGTGTGTCTCCATGCCTCCCCTTCCATCAGCAGTGTGTGTCTTCATGTCCCCCTCCCACACCAGTGTGTCTCAATGCCCCCCTACCTCCCATCAGCAGTGTGTGTGTGTTTCCATGTCTCTCCCCCAACCAGTGTGTGTCTCCATGCCCCCCCATCAGCAGTGTGCATCTTCATGTCCACCTAACCACATCAATGTGTCTCCATGCCCCCCTACCCCCATCAGCAGTGTGTGTGTGTGTCTCCATGCCCCCCCATCAGCAGTGTGCATCTTCATGTCCACCTCCCCACACCAGTGTGTCTCCATGCCCCCCTACCCCCATCAGCAGTGTGTGTGTGTGTGTGTGTGTGTCTCCATGTCCCTCTCCCCCCACCAGTGTGTGTCTCCACGCCTCCCCATCAGCAGTGTGTGTCTCCATGTTTCCCTCCCCACACCAGTGTGTCTCCATGCCCTCCTACCCCAATCAGCAGTGTGTGTGTCTCCATGCCCCCCCATCAGCAGTGTGCATCTTCATGTCCACCTCCCCACATCAGTGTGTCTCCATGCCCCCCTACCCCCATCAGCAATGTGTGTGTGTGTCTCCATGTCCCTCTCCCCCCACCAGTGTGTGTCTCCACGCCTCCCCATCAGCAGTGTGTGTCTCCATGTTTCCCTCCCCACACCAGTGTGTCTCCATGCCCCCCTACCCCCATCAGTAGTGTGTGTGTGTGTCTCCATGTCCCTCTCCCCCACCAGTGTGTGTCTCCATGCCCCCCATCAGCAGTGTATATGTGTGTCTCCATGCCCCCCTAGCCCCCCATGAACAGTGTGTGTGTTTGTCTCCATGTTCCTCTCCCTCCACCAGTATGTCTCCATGCCCCACCAGCAGTGTGTGAATCCATGCCCCCCTCCCCCTCCAGTTTGTGTCTCTATGCCTCACTCCCCCCCCCCCCTCCCCACCAGTGTGTCTCCATGCCCTCTCCACCCCACCAGCAGTGTGAGTATCTCCATTCAACATCATAGGGGGGCTGGTCTACCGCATTGCGATGTTAATCGCACATGTTAGTACATATGCGATAAGCATCACTGCGGTGCGGTAGGCGGTGAGGGGCAGCATTGAATTTTAATATATTCCACCCTCTCTGTCAGAATGCCTGCACAGGGCACTCAGGTGCGGTGCAGTCTCCCTGACAGCAGCAGCATGGGCTCCCAGCGTATGAGACACACACAGAGACACAGAGTGCGATGGCGTGTGCTGAATGACGATGCAGGGGGGGGGGGATGATGGTGTGCTGAATGACGACGCAGGGGAGTTGATGGTGTGCTGAGAGATGTCGCAGGAGGAGGTGATGGTGTGGCTGAGAGATGATGCAGGGGATGGAGATGGTGTGACTGAGAGATGACACAGGAGGGAGATGATGGTGTGGATGAGAAACGCAGGGGGCAGCATGTGACACGGGACGGGATGTGAGTCTTGTTGAACCGCTGTTGCGTGATGCTGACCTTGTTAATATTCCTAAACAAACAGGCATCTTCTGGACGATGGGATCTCGTACATGAATAGTGATAACCGACTGGAGACGCCGTATGCCTCAGAGGATACAGTTCTTCAGAGGTTCCATATTGTGAGAAACCATCATACAGGTAAGGTGCATGTTGAATTGAAAAGAATGTTCCCAGTGGTACGTGAAACAGATGGCATGTCATGTTGCCATGCCCCATTTTCAGTGGTCACGCCCCTTCTGGTACATGACCATGCCCATTTTTTGGCGGCGTGCGCACACAATTTCTTTCTGCGACTTTTCTTTATTTTTTAGGGGGGGCGCCATTCCTAATCTTGCCTTGGGCTCCAAAAACCCTAGTTCCGCCTCTGCTGGGCAGTGTGTGTGCTGGCTCTTCATCTGTGACAGGAGCTGAGTGCTGTGGCAGAATATCACACTGCAGCACCTAGCTCCTGTCACTGCAGAAGAGCAAGATCTTTGGTGGCACCCCTTTTTATATGGGGGGCAGAGGCGTCGGAACTGGGGGGGCAGCTCGCCCCCCAAACATAGAGAGGCGCCGATCATGTACAGGAGGAGCAGAGGAGTGATGTGCGGTCAGTAGTGATGAGCGGGTTCGGTTCCTTGGAAACCGAACCCCCCCGAACTTCACCCATTTTACACGGGTCCGAGGCATACTCGGATTCTCCCGTATGGCTCGGTTAATCCGAGCGCGCCCGAACGGCATCATCCCGCTGTCGAATTCTTGCGAGATTCAGATTCTATATAAGCAGCCGCGCGTCGCCGCCATTTTCACTCGTGCATTGGAAATGTTAGGGAGAGGACGTGGCTGGCGTCCTCTCCGTTTATTAATGTTGATGCAAATATTTGTGCTTATTGCTTAATTGTGTGGACTGGGGAGCAGCTGTATTATATAGGAGGAGTACAGTGCAGAGTTTTGCTGACAGTGACCACCAGTATACGTTGTCTGCCTGAAAAACACTCCATATCTGTGCTCAGTGTGCTGCATATATCTGTGCTCACACTGCTTTATTGTGGGGACTGGGGACCACCAGTATATTATATAGGAGGAGTACAGTGCAGAGTTTTGCTGACCAGTGACCACCAGTATACGTTGTCTGCCTGAAAAACACTCCATATCTGTGCTCAGTGTGCTGCATATATCTGTGCTCACACTGCTTTATTGTGGGGACTGGGGACCACCAGTATATTATATAGGAGGAGTACAGTGCAGAGTTTTGCTGACCAGTGACCACCAGTATACGTTGTCTGCCTGAAAAACACTCCATATCTGTGCTCAGTGTGCTGCATATATCTGTGCTCACACTGCTTTATTGTGGGGACTGGGGACCAGCAGTATTATATAGGAGGAGTACAGTGCAGAGTTTTGCTGACAGTGACCACCAGTATATATAGCAGTACGGTACGGAAGGCCACTGCTCTCCCTACCTCTGTGTCGTCAAGTATACTATCCATCCATAAATTTGGTATAGTTTGCTGCGCTGTGAGTGAAAAAATTGCTGCTCAGGTTGTTTGTTGGTGCTTTCTGGAGTTTTTGTTAAACCGAGCGCTTGTGTGTGTTGCTACCTGGTGTTGTATGGAAAATGCTTGATGTAATATGATGTAAATAAAAAAAAAAAACAACTTTAAAATAAGAATAAAAATAAAAATACTAAATTAAAAATAAAAATAAAAATAAAATTAAAAATAAAAAACAAAAAATAAAAAACAATTGGGGAAGGGGAGGGAGGGGGGGTTAAGTGCAATGTTTACAGCTCCTTTCAGAGTAGTTGGTTAGGAGCTTGAGGACACTTTATCAAAGGGCAAAGTCTTTTAAGGTGTAACTGTCCCTGACTTACCCTAGTATTCAAGTGCGAGCGTGGCTGGAGGTTCCTGTGTGTGGTGGCAATAATCAGGCTGGTGGGCGGGCTGGCCTCTCTCCTGCTTGGTAAGCTGTAACTGCCCTCCTTCTTCCTCCTTCTGCTGGCCGCACTTTAACCGCTGCTCCGTCTTCTCCGCCGCAACCGGAAGTTCGGGTCCTTACTTCCGGTATTACGAACGCTGGCGGCGACGGAGTAAGTGTCCTTGCAGTTGCTTCTAATCTTCACCAACGCGTTTCGAATCCAAAATCGGATTCTTTCTCAAGGAGATGTTGAAGTCTTTCCAATTGTTTAGTCCTTTTATATGATAACTTTATTAAAAAAACAGGAAGTGCACATGACCGGAAGTGAGCTTCCCGGCGGCATCCACATGGTAAAAAAAAGGGAGATGGAATATGTATTAATTATTCCCAAGTTAAAAAATGTTTAAAATTCGTATGAACCATTGCACTTATGGGGAAAAAAAGGGGGACAGATATGGCGTGAAAATAATGAAAAAATAATAAATACAAATAATGAAGATAAAAATAAATAAAAATAAACATAAAATATATAAATAAATAAAATGATAAGGAGTTTTTTTAGAAGTTTGTTTGGTGTATAGATGATTACAAGAAGACATTGAGTTCTATATCAATGTTGAGACCATATGGTTCAAGGCTCTTCATTTTATATATCCATTCTGTTTCTTTTTTCTTCAATGTTTTGACAATGTCTTCTCCTCTCCAATGGGCTTTGATCTTTTGAATCCCGATGAATTTTAACCCAGTGGGATCTTGATTGTGTTTTGTGAGAAGTGAGCTGAAACACTATGTGTTTTCAGACCTCTTTTTATATTGTATACGTGTTCTGCTATCCTTACTTTCAGTTTGCGTTTCGTTTGCCCCACATATTGTTTTCCACATGTACATTCCAAGATGTAAATGACCCCCTCTGTGTGGCAGGTTACTTGATTTGTAATTTCAACTTCTTTTGTTATGTTGGATTTAAAGGTGGTTGTGGGTTTGGTAGAAGTTTTCTGATTCCTGCAACCCATGCAGGTCATGCAATGGTGGAATCCATTAGTGCTCATGCATTCTTTTGGTTCTTGTGAAATCGGTAAAAAACTGTGAGTCAACTGTTGTTTTAAATTGTTGGCTTTTTTGTAAATTATTTTAGGTTTGATGGGGATAGATTCTTTTAGGTCCTCGTCGAGAAAAAGAATATGCCAGTGTTTTGCAAAAATTTGTTTGATGTCTTTATGGTTGCTGTTGAACTGTGTTATGAATGTTACAGGTAGTTCTTTTTTGTCTTTCTGTTTGAAGGTGAATAAGTCGTTTCTTTCCAATTTTTTGACCTTTTCTAATTGTTGTTTCAGGTGGTTTTCTTTGTATCCTTTTTGAAGGAATTTGTTTTTCATTTCTTGGGCTTGTTGTTCGAATACTTTATGGTCAGTGCAGTTCCTCTTTAATCGGCGAAATTGTCCTCCTGGGATGTTTTCTATCCATTGTCTGTGATGATTACTGCTATGTGAAAGCATGTTGTTCCCGTTCACTTTTTTGAAATGGGTTCTTGTCTGGATTTTGTTTGCTTCAATGTAGATTTCCAAATCGAGAAAAATTACTGTGTTTTCGCTGTGTATGGTGGTGAATTCGAAATTCATATTGTTGTTGTTGATGTGTTCTTTGAATTGTGATAGAGCGTCTTGGGTTCCTTTCCAGATGAAAAACACGTTGTCTATGTAGCGGTGCCAACTTATGATGTTAGATAGGAATGGGTTATTGTTCCAGATGTTTAGATCTTCCCAATGCGAGACGAACAAGTTTGCGTAACTTGGGGCAAATGATGTCCCCATGGCGGTACCGCATTGTTGCAAGAAAAAATCTCCTTCGTACCAGAAATAGTTGTTGTGAAGAATGTAATCAATACTGTCCATGATGAAATTGATTTGTGTATTAGTGATGGTCGTCTGGGTACATAGGAAGTGGAGTGTTGCTTCGCATCCTGCTTGGTGGTTGATTGCAGTATACAGGGATTTAATGTCACTTGTGCATAGGGTATACCCTTCTTGCCATTCAGTGTTGTTGAGAACTTGCAATATATTTGTGGTATCTTTTAGGAAACTTTTTTGTTTTCCTACAATGTCCTGAAGATAGCAGTCAATGTATTTTGATAAATTTGAAGAGATTGAGTAGATGCCGGATACGATGGGTCTCCCTGGCGGTTTTTTCAGGTTTTTGTGGATCTTGGGGAGATAATAAAAAGTTGGTATTTTTGGATCCTTAACGCAGATGAAATCATATTCTTTCTTATTAATCACACCCAGTTCTAGTCCTTCTTGCATTTGCTCTATTAATTTCGCCATAAATTCTTGTGTTGGGTCTTTGGTTAGTTTCTTATATGTTGCTGTATCTGAAAGGAGTCTTTCTGCTTCTTGTTTATAGGTGTCCAGGTCTAGGATCACCACTCCTCCCCCTTTATCTGCCGGTTTTATTACCACAGTTTTATCTTCCTTCAGACTTTTTAATGCATTTCTTTCGTCTTTTGTAAAGTTGAATCCCTGCTTTGGTTTTGTTGTTAAATTTTCTATTTCCTTCTCCACTAGATGTTGAAATGTGGTAATGTGAGGACCTTTTATATGATTGGGAAAAAAGGTTGATGTCGGTTTCAAATCTGTATGTAAAAATTCAGTGTCCAGTATTGGTGTATTTTCTTTAGATCCTTCTTGGTTTTTTGCGAAGAATTTTTTGATACACAATTTGCTTATGAACTTTTGTTTATCAATAAAGAGGTTAAATTTGTTGGTACCGGAGTGTGGGGCAAACTTGAGGCCTTTTCGTAAAACGTTCTCCTCATTGATTGATAATTCTCTTTTGCTGAGGTTGAATATGGTCTCTGAGTTTGGTGTTGTATCTATTACTACTTTCTTTGTGGTCTTCTGTCTCTTTCCTCCTCTTGTCCCTCTTTTTCTAAAGTTGTGTTCCTCCTTCTTTTTGTTGCTGAAAGTACATAATCGGTTGGTTTCTCTGTGCCCCAGACTGTGTCTAAAAAATCTTGATCATCGTCTTCTTCATCTTCGCTTATTTGGTCATGTTCAAGGTGTCTTTTTTTTCTGTTGAGATCTTCCATTTTGATATTCTTTCCTCTCGATTTTCTTTATTAGTTCGTCTAGGTCGTTAGCTTCTTCTTTTCTTGCTTGTTCTACTCCACTACGATATGATTGTTTGATTAATGTATATGGATTAGTTGGACGATAATTTGTGGTTTGTTGTCTCTCCCAGGTTGAATTTGTCCGGGGTTTTTGATAAGGTTTTTTATAGGGTGCTCTTTTCGGGGTGTATGATATCTGTGGTTGTGATCTAGGTGCCTGTTGATCCATATGTAATTTTTTCTGTTCCCAATTCCTCATGGGCTGTTTGTAAACTTGTCTTCTAGTGTTTTGCTGGTATTGATAGTGTTTCTTTTCTTCTTGATCTCTCTTATACTTTTTTTGTTTTTGTAGTATGATGTTGTCTTCCAGTTTCTCCATTTTTCGGTTGGTTAGATTCATTAAAGTTGTGTAATCTTCCAATGTGTGAAGGGGTTCAAACTTTTTTTCGATTCCTGTGATTGAATCTGTAATATTTTTCAAGGATATTTTCCTGCTATCTTCAGGACATTGTAGGAAAACAAAAAAGTTTCCTAAAAGATACCACAAATATATTGCAAGTTCTCAACAACACTGAATGGCAAGAAGGGTATACCCTATGCACAAGTGACATTAAATCCCTGTATACTGCAATCAACCACCAAGCAGGATGCGAAGCAACACGCCACTTCCTATGTACCCAGACGACCATCACTAATACACAAATCAATTTCATCATGGACAGTATTGATTACATTCTTCACAACAACTATTTCTGGTACGAAGGAGATTTTTTCTTGCAACAATGCGGTACCGCCATGGGGACATCATTTGCCCCAAGTTACGCAAACTTGTTCGTCTCGCATTGGGAAGATCTAAACATCTGGAACAATAACCCATTCCTATCTAACATCATAAGTTGGCACCGCTACATAGACGACGTGTTTTTCATCTGGAAAGGAACCCAAGACGCTCTATCACAATTCAAAGAACACATCAACAACAACATTATGAATCTCGAATTCACCACCATACACAGCGAAAACACAGTAATTTTTCTCGATTTGGAAATCTACATTGAAGCAAACAAAATCCAGACAAGAACCCATTTCAAAAAAGTGAACGGGAACAACATGCTTTCACATAGCAGTAATCATCACAGACAATGGATAGAAAACATCCCAGGAGGACAATTTCGCCGATTAAAGAGGAACTGCACTGACCATAAAGTATTCGAACAACAAGCCCAAGAAATGAAAAACAAATTCCTTCAAAAAGGATACAAAGAAAACCACCTGAAACAACAATTAGAAAAGGTCAAAAAATTGGAAAGAAACGACTTACTCACCTTCAAACAGAAAGACAAAAAAGAACTACCTGTAACATTCATAACACAGTTCAACAGCAACCATAAAGACATCGAACAAATTTTTGCAAAACACTGGCATATTCTTTTTCTCGACGAGGACCTAAAAGAATCTATCCCCATCAAACCTAAAATAATTTACAAAAAAGCCAACAATTTAAAACAACAGTTGACTCACAGTTTTTTACCGATTTCACAAGAACCAAAAGAATGCATGAGCACTAATGGATTCCACCATTGCATGACCTGCTGTTAGGGTCTCCTGCCCTGTGCTGCCACGTCGTCATGGCAACCGTGAGACAAGTGCTAGTGGAGTAACCTGAGCGCAGCTGATACTCCGGTTCGGGTCTTTTGCTGTGCAGTGGTTATAGGCTCTGTGCACGGCAGGGGATCCGGTGCTGGTTTTTGTGCTCACAGTCTGTGAGGTCTGAGTGGGGCGTGGACAGCACCTGCTTTATAAGGCCTCTTTTCACAGTAAGCAGATGCTGCTGAATCTTTGTTGGTTAGTCAGTTCATGAAAGTTAGCCAGTACTGTGTAGCTTTGTATTTGTTTGTTGCTTACTGCAAATAGGCCTGGGGATTTGGTATTACACTCTGCCAATCCAGACCTAGCAGTAAGACTGGAGTCAGTCGTTTAGTTTGCTGGGGTTCTGTTACTACTCTGTGAACTTAGCAAGTTTGCGGCTGTATTCTAAGACTTGCCTGTCTTATCCTGTCTCACTGTGCTAGGTGTCAGGGGTCAGTTTAGTTGCAGTAAGCTAAAACCTGTGCACGGCAAGTGAGAATTAGGATTGTGGAGACTCTCCTTGTGTCTATCATTCCATCTCTGACCAAGGAGTTTACTGCCACACCCGTTGGTAACCCTTTAGGGTTTTGCTGTTGCCCTTAGCAACAGCATTTCGGGTTCTCTACGTATTAAAACACAACATTTTGCCTTTTCCATCTGAGCAGTTCTAATACAAGGGAGATACCCAGTTCCTTAGCCTCTGGGCTTCTCTGTTCACTTTGTGTGTATTTTGTTACCCTATCACCTTCTGTGTACGTTATGTCATATTCCCTAGTTTGTCTGTGAGTCCATTTGTTTTGCATAACAGTTCAAACACCAGTACATTCCTGCAGACACTGGAGTGCATAACAGTTCTGACACCAGTACTTTCCTGCAGGCACTGGTGTGCATAACACCTGCATGGGTTGCAGGAATCAGAAAACTTCTACCAAACCCACAACCACCTTTAAATCCAACATAACAAAAGAAGTTGAAATTACAAATCAAGTAACCTGCCACACAGAGGGGGTCATTTACATCTTGGAATGTACATGTGGAAAACAATATGTGGGGCAAACGAAACGCAAACTGAAAGTAAGGATAGCAGAACACGTATACAATATAAAAAGAGGTCTGAAAACACATAGCGTTTCAGCTCACTTCCTCACAAAACAAATCAAGATCCCACTGGGTTAAAATTCATCGGGATTCAAAAGATCAAAGCCCATTGGAGAGGAGAAGACATTGTCAAAACATTGAAGAAAAAAGAAACAGAATGGATATATAAAATTAAGAGCCTTGAACCATATGGTCTCAACATTGATAGAGAACTCAATGTCTTCTTGTAATCATCTATACACCAAACAAACTTCAAAAAAACTCCTTATCAATTTATTTATTTATATATTTTATGTTTATTTTTATTTATTTTTATCTTCATTATTTGTATTTATTATTTTTTCATTATTTTCACCCCATATCTGTCCCCCTTTTTTTCCCCATAAGTGCAATGGTTCATACGAATTTTAAAAATTTTTTAACTTGGGAATAATTCATACATATTCCATCTCCGTTTTTTTACCATGTGGATGCCGCCGGGAAGCTCACTTCCGGTCATGTGCACTTCCTGTTTTTTTAATAAAGTTATCATATAAAAGGACTAAACAATTGGAAAGACTTCAACATCTCGAGAAAGAATCCGATTTTGGAAGAAAAAAGAAACAGAATGCATATATAAAATGAAGAGCCTTGAACCATATGGTCTCAACATTGATATAGAACTCAATGTCTTCTTGTAATCATCTATACACCAAACAAACTTCTAAAAAAACTCCTTATAATTTTATTTATTTATATATTTTATGTTTATTTTTATTTATTTTATCTTCATTATTTGTATTTATTATTTTTTCATTATTTTCACGCCATATCTGTCCCCCTTTTTTCCCCCATAAGTGCAATGGTTCATACGAATTTTAAAATTTTTTTAACTTGGGAATAATTCATACATATTCCATCTCCCTTTTTTTACCATGTGGATGCCGCCGGGAAGCTCACTTCCGGTCATGTGCACTTCCTGTTTTTTTAATAAAGTTATCATATAAAAGGACTAAACAATTGGAAAGACTTCAACATCTCCTTGAGAAAGAATCCAATTTTGGATTCGAAACGCGTTGGTGAAGATTAGAAGCAACTGCAAGGACACTTACTCCGTCGCCGCCAGCGTTCGTAATACCGGAAGTAAGGACCCGAACTTCCGGTTGCGGCGGAGAAGACGGAGCAGCGGTTAAAGTGCGGCCAGCAGAAGGAGGAAGAAGGAGGGCAGTTACAGCTTACCAAGCAGGAGAGAGGCCAGCCCGCCCACCAGCCTGATTATTGCCACCACACACAGGAACCTCCAGCCACGCTCGCACTTGAATACTAGGGTAAGTCAGGGACAGTTACACCTTAAAAGACTTTGCCCTTTGATAAAGTGTCCTCAAGCTCCTAACCAACTACTCTGAAAGGAGCTGTAAACATTGCACTTAACCCCCCCTCCCTCCCCTTCCCCAATTGTTTTTTTTTATTTTTTGTTTTTTATTTTTATTTTTATTTTTAATTTAGTATTTTTATTTTTTATTCTTATTTTAAAGTTGTTTTTTATTTTTATTTACATCATATTACATCAAGCATTTTCCATACAACACCAGGTAGCAACACACACAAGCGCTCGGTTTAACAAAAACTCCAGAAAATACTATCCATCCATACCTGTGGTGCATTTCAGTTGTGCACAGTATATATAGTAGTAGGCCATTGCTATTGATACTGGCATATAATTCCACACATTAAAAAATGGAGAACAAAAATGTGGAGGTTAAAATAGGGAAAGATCAAGATCCACTTCCACCTCGTGCTGAAGCTGCTGCCACTAGTCATGGCCGAGACGATGAAATTCCATCAACGTCGTCTGCCAAGGCCGATGCCCAATGTTATAGTAGAGAGCATGTAAAATCCAAAAAACAAAAGTTCAGTAAAATGACCCAATAATCAAAATTGAAAGCGTCTGATGAGAAGCGTAAACTTGCCAATATGCCATTTACGACACGGAGTGTCTAGTGGTTCAGATTCACATGAGGATGGAAGCACTCATCCTTTTGCTAGAAAACTGCAGTGCCACTCCTAGATGGGCCAGGTGTTTGTGTCGGCCACTTGTGTCGCTTAGCTTAGTCACACAGGGACCTTGGTGCGCCTCTTTTTTTCTTTGCATCATGTGCTGTTTGGGGACTATTTTTTTGAAGTGCCATCCTGTCTGACACTGCAGTGCCACTCCTAGATGGGCCAGGTGTTTGTGTCGGCCACTTGTGTCGCTTAGCTTAGTCATCCAGCGACCTCGGTGCAAATTTTAGGACTAAAAATAATATTGTGAGGTGTTCAGAATAGACTGGAAATGAGTGGAAATTATGGTTATTGATGTTAATAATACTATGGGATCAAAATGACCCCCAAATTCTATGATTTAAGCTGTTTTTGAGGGTTTTTTGTAAAAAAAACACCCGAATCCAAAACACACCCGAATCCGTCAAAAAATTTTCATGGAGGTTTTGCCAAAACGCGCCCGAATCCAAAACACGGCCGCTGAACCGAATCCAAAACCAAAACACAAAACCCGAAAAATGTCCGGTGCACATCACTAGCGGTCAGGTGAAAGACCGCACATTACATCCTCCGCTCCGTGCAGTGAATGTCCGGAGCTACCCACTGAGCAAGGTCTGCAAAGCAGGGAGGCGCTCTCCCTGCTCTGCTACCTTGCTGATGCGCCGTGTTGCTGCTGGATGTCCCTGCACCTGTCACACTGGGACAGTCAGCGGCGCCAGCAGTATGAACAGATGCCCTTCTGTTCTGCCACAGTGATGTTGATCTCCTCCTGTCTGTGTGTCAAGCGACCCCCCTCTCCTCCTTGCTCCTCCCTGCTGCCCATGTCAGCTGGCAGACAGGCAGCAGCATTGCCTAACCCAAGTCCTCTCCCCCCCACCCCCCCCCACTCCGTCACTGAAGACTCAGCAGTCTTCAGCACCGCCCCCTCTCTCCTCCCGTCAGTGGTGGTTTCAGATGGAGGACTCAGGACACCGGAAGTCACATGACATACACGTGACTATGCACAGTTGAGGCTAGATCCAAGTGGCCTAAGGGACCTTTTCCGTCAGGGGGAGGAGCCACGACACAAGGGGGAGGAGCTAGGCTAGCGGGACAGTTAAGTGTGGCGAGCGTACTTTTCGGGTACCCTGTTCGGCCGTAGCTCCTCCCCCTGGTGACGTGTCTCCTCCCCTAGGTACGTCACAAGGTCCCTTCTCCCACTCAGATATAGAACCAACCGACTATGCACTGTCTGGAGGAGCGAGCTGTAGTGAGAAGAGGAACAGCCAGCCAGTGTAGCAGCCTGCAGCCGTAGCAACCAGCCACAGAGGAGCTGAGACAGGTAAATTCTGCTGCTGATAAACAGAGGGGGGTAGTATCCTATTCATGTGTCTGCGGGGGGGGGGGGGGGGTAGTATCCCATTCATGTGTCTGGGGAGGGGGCAGGTATCCTATTCATGTGTCTGCGGGAGGGGGTAGTATCCTGTTCATGTGTCTGGGGAGGGGGGGTAGTATCCCATTCGTGTGTCTGGGGAGGGGGTAGTATCCTATTCGTGTGTCTGCAGGGGGGGGGGGGGGGTAGTATCCTATTCACGTGTCTGGGGAGGGGGGTAGTATCCAGAGGCGTAACTAGGGTTTTTGGAGCCCAGGGCAAGATGTAAAATGGTGCCCCCCCCCCCAACAAATAAAAAACACACACAAAAAGAGGCATGTGCGTGCGCCGAAAAAATGGGCGTGGTCACACTCCAGAAGGGGTGTGGCCACTGAAAATGGCCCACAGTGCCAGTTACATTGCCCCACAGTGCCGGATACATGCCCCACAGTGCCAGTTACATTGCCCCACAGTGCCAGTTACATTGCCCCACAGTGCCAATTACATTGCCCCACAGTGCCAGTTACATTGCCCCACAGTGCCAGATACAATGCCCCACAGTGCCGGATACATGCCCCACAGTGCCAGTTACATTGCCCCACTGTGCCAGATACATGCCCCACAGTGCCCGATACATGCCCCACAGTGCCAGATACATGCCCCACAGTGCCAGGCCCCACTCAGTGCCAGTTACATGCCCCACTGTGCCGGACACATGCCCCACAGTGCCAGTTACATTGCCCCACTGTGTCAGATACATGCTCCACAGTGCCAGTTACATTGCCCCACTGTGCCAGATGCATGCCCCACAGTGCCAGTTACATGCCCCACAGTGCCAGATACATGCCCCACAGTGCCAGATACATGCCCCACAGTGCCAGGCCCCACTCAGTGCCAGTTATATGCCCCATTTGGTGCCAGTTACATGCCCCACAGTGCCAGTTACATTGCCCCACTGTGCCAGATACATGCCCCACAGTGCCAGTTACATTGCCCTACTGTGCCAGATACATGCCCCACAGTGCCGGATACATGCCCCACAGTGCCGGATACATTGCCCCACTGTGCCAGATACATGCCCCACAGTGCCAGTTACATTGCCCCACTGTGCCAGATACATGCCCCACAGTGCCAGTTACATTGCCCCACTGTGCCAGATACATGCCCCACAGTGCCGGATACATGCCCCACAGTGCCGGATACATTGCCCCACTGTGCCAGATACATGTCCCACAGTGCCAGTTACATTGCCCCACTGTGCCAGATACATGCCCCACAGTGCCAGTTACATTGCCCCACTGTGCCAGATACATGCCCCACAGTGCCAGTTACATTGCCCCACTGTGTCAGATACATGCCCCACAGTGCCAGTTACATTGCCCCACTGTGCCAGATACATGCCCCACAGTGCCTGTTACATGCCCCACAGTGCCAGTTACATGCCCCACAGTGCCAGATACATGCCCCACAGTGCCAGATACATGCCCCACAGTGCCAGGCCCCACTCAGTGCCAGTTACATGCCCCATTTGGTGCCAGATACAAGCCCCACTGTGCCTGTGCCCGTGCCCCCCCCCCCCCGTTCACTCACCGGCCGCTTATGTGAGGGGAGGAGAGTGCAGCGCAGCGCCTCTCCTTCCCCTCACCGCCTCTCCTTCCCCTCACCGCTCCGTCCAGGTCTCCCGTCCCGTCTCCGGCGGCTGTGTCTGGCGCCGGTTCACTAGCCAATCAGGAGCCGGTCCGCAAGCTCTGATTGGCTAACGCCAGAGACCGGACACAGCAGCGCTGCTAGTGCTGGCAGCGGCGGTGAGGGGAGGGAGAGACGCTGCGCTCTCCTCCCCTCACATTTAGGGTTGACGGGAGCGAGTGGGGCATGATGCCCTGGCCGCCGGCGGCGCCCCCCTCTCCTGGGCCTGCCAAGGCGCCCAGGGCACGTGCCCCACTCGCCCTACCCTAGATACGCCTCTGGTAGTATCCTATTCATGTGTCTGGGGGGAGGGGGGTAGTATCCTATTCGTGTGTCTGGGGAGGGGGTAGTATCCTATTCGTGTGTCTGCAGGGAAGGGGTAGTATCCTATTCGTGTGTCTGGGGAGGGGGGTACTATCCTATTCGTGTGTTTGGGGAGTGGGGGTAGTATCCTATTCGTGTGTATTGGGAGGGGGGTAGTATCCTATTCGTGTGTCTGTTGAGGGGAGGTAGTATCATATTAGTGTGTGCCGGGAAGGGGGTAGTATCGTATTCGTGTGTGCCTGGGAGGGGGGCGTAGTATCATATTCGTGTGTGCCGGGGAGGGGGCGTAGTATCATGTTCGTGGGTGTCGGGGAGGGGGCGTAGTATCATGTTCGTGTGTCGGGGAGGGGGCGTAGTATCATATTCGCGTGTGTCGGGGAGGGGGGGTAGTATCATAGTCACGTGTGTCGGGGAGGGGGGGTAGTATCATATTCGTGTGTGCCGGGGAGTGGGGGTAGTATCATATTCGTGTGTGCCGGGGAGGGGGCGTAGTATCATATTTGTGTGTGCCGGGGAGGGGGCGTAGTATCACATTTGTGTGTGCCGGGGAGGGGGCGTAGTATCATATTTGTGTGTGCCAGGGAGGGGGCGTAGTATATTTGTGTGTGCCGGGGAGGGGGCGTAGTATCATATTTGTGTGTGCCGGGGAGGGGGGGTAGTATCATATTTGTGTGTGCCGGGGAGGGGGCGTAGTATCATATTTGTGTAGTATCATATGCATGTGTGCCGAGGAGGGGGTGTAGTATCATATTTGTGTGTGCCGGGGAGGGGGCGTAGTATCATATTCGTGTAGTATCATATGCGTGTGTGCCGAGGAGGGGGCGTAGTATCATATTTGTGTGCCGGGGAGGGGGGGGGGGGGTATCATATTTGTGTGTGCCAGGAAGGGGGCGTAGTGTCATATTCGTGTGTGCCGGGGAGGGGGCGTAGTATAATATTCGTGTAGCATCATATTCGTGTGTGCCGGGGAGGGGGCGTAGTGTCATATTTGTGTGTGCCGGGGAGGGGGGGTAGTATCATATTTGTGTATGCCGGGGAGGGGGCGTAGTATCATATTCGTGTAGTATCATATGCGTGTGTGCCGAGGAGGGGGCGTAGTATCATATTTGTGTGCCGGGGAGGGGGGGGGGGGGGTGGTGGTATCATATTTGTGTGTGCCAGGAAGGGGGCGTAGTGTCATATTCGTGTGTGCTGGGGAGGGGGCGTAGTATAATATTCGTGTAGTATCATATTCGTGTGTGCCGGGAAGGGGGCGTAGTGTCATATTCGTGTGTGCCGGGGAGGGGGCGTAGTATAATATTCGTGTAGTATCATATTCGTGTGTGCCGGGAAGGGGGCGTAGTGTCATATTCGTGTGTGCCGGGGAGGGGGCGTAGTATAATATTCGTGTAGTATCATATTCGTGTGTGCCGGGAAGGGGGCGTAGTGTCATATTCGTGTGTGCCGGGGAGGGGGGCGTAGTATAATATTCGTGTAGTATCATATTCGTGTGTCCCGGGGAGGGGGCATAGTATCATATCCATGTGTGCCGGGGAGGGGGTAGTATCATATTCGGGTGTGCTGAGGAGGGGGGGTGTCATATTAATGTGTGCTGCGGGGGTTGGAGTGGGGTGGGAGGGGGGGAGGGGTTGGGGGCGGAAGTGGCATATTAACAGTGTGTGCTGCAGGCTGGGTTTTCTGCTTTGAAAACCCAGCGTTGGGAGGAAAGAAAAAGGGAAATGTTCACCTGCTTTGGCGCTCCGCTGTAATCTGTTCCGCGCTGCTGCTTACTTTGACCGCTGCGCCAGCTCCAGCTTCCAGCATGAAGAAAGAAGCCAGCCAGAGAGGGATGCAGGGTAACAGCAATAGTGTAGTGTGTGCGGACAAAGAGGGTGCAGGGTAGTGGCAGTGTCATGTGTGGGGTTCAGGGTAGCGGCGGTAGCTTGTTTGGGGAGAGGGGGTGCAGGGTAGCAGCGGTAGGGTAATGTAGTGTGTGTGGAGAGAGGGGGTGCAGGGTAGCAGCAGAAGTGTAATGTAGTGTGTGCGGGGAGAGGGATAGCCGGGGTAGCAGCGGTAGTGTAATGCAGTGTGTGAGGGGAGCCGGGGTAACAGCGGTAGTGTAATGCAGTGTGTGCGGGGAGAGGGGAGCCGGGGTAGCAGCGGTAGTGTAATGCAGTGTGTGCGGGGAGAGGGGAGCCGGGGTAGCAGCGGTAGTGTAATGCAGTGTGTGCGGGGAGAGGGGAGCTGGGGTAGCAACGGTAGTGTAATGCAGTGTGTACGGGGAGAGGGGAGCCGGGGTAGTAGCGGTAATGTAATGCAGTGTGTGCGGGGAGAGGGGAGCTGGGGTAGCAGCGGTAGTGTAATGCAGTGTGTGCGGGGAGAGGGGAGCTGGGGTAGCAGCGGTAGTGTAATGCAGTGTGTGCGGGGAGAGGGGAGCTGGGGTAGCAGCGGTAGTGTAATGCAGTGTGTGCAGGGAGAGGGGAGCTGGGGTAGCAGCGGTAGTGTAATGTAGGGTGTGTGGGGAGAAGGGGTGCATTGAAGCAGTGGTAGTGTGTGCGAGGAGAGGGGATCCGGGGTAGCAGCAGTAGTGTAATCTAGTGTGTGTGGGGAGAGAGGGTGCAAGGTAGCAGTGGTAGTGTAATGTAGTGTGTACAGGGAAAGGGGTTGTAGGGTAGCTATGGTAGTTTAATGTAGTGTGTATGGGGAGAGGGGAGTCGGGGTACCAGCGGTAGTGTAATGTAGGGTGTGTGGGGAGAGGTGTGCAGGGTAGCAGCAGTAGTGTAATGTGTGTGTGGGGGGGAAGGGGGTGCAGGGTAGTGGTGGTGATACAATGTAGTGTGTGTGGGGCAGGGCCGGCCATAGGCATAGGCAAACTAGGCAATTGCCTAGGGCATTTGATATGCCTAGGGGCACCAGCAGCTTCTGCTGATTAAAATGATATGCGGCATGCCTATATTCTCTGTGTAGCATTTCATATGCAGATACAGCCACAGTCTCACACAGTATATAGGCATGCAGAAGCTGCTTGTGCATCCTAGCCACACAGCAATGCAAAAAAAGATGCATTTTCATAACAAAAAATGTGCCCGGCGTTAGCATTGAGGCAAGATTTGAGGACACATCTGTATTCAAGCAAAGGCAGAGGTCACAGTGTTCGTGGCAGTCTGAGTGCTGTGTGCATGTGAGTGGGTTGGTTGTGCAGTAGTGTTCAGAATATATGTATGGAGCATTATGTCTGTCATGTAAAAAATGCATTAATAATGTGCAACATATGTGTAAGGGGCACTATGGGGGAAATTTACTAAGCTCCCGATTTTGACCGAGATGCCGTTTTTTCATCAAAGTGTCATCTCGGTAATTTACTAAGCACTAATCACGGCAGTGATGAGGGCATTCGTAATTTTTTGCAAGTTCAGGTAAAAAATTACGAATGAATACACCATCGGTCAAAACGCGGCTGTTTAAGTATGAATCTCGGTCATTTACTAAGAAGTGCAAAGCAAAAAACAAACAAACACTGCCGTGAAAAATTACAACTCGTAAAAAAGTGCTAAAAAAAAACCAGACCTTTTTTTTTTATTCGTGATTGGATAGGCATGCACGGATCCATGAGATCCGTGCATGTATATCAGTGGGAAGGGGTGGGAAAGTCCTTATTTTTAAAAAAAAAATTGCGTGGGGTCCCCCCTCCTAAGCATAACCAGCCTCGGGCTCTTTGAGCCGATCCTGGTTGCAGAAATATGGGGAAAAAAATGACAGGGGTTCCCCCATATTTAAGCAACCAGCATCGGGCTCTGCGCCTGGTCCTGGTCCCAAAAATACGGGGGACAAAAAGAGTAGGGGTCCCCCGTATTTTTAAAACCAGCACCGGGCTCCACTAGCTGGACAGATAATGCCACAGCCGGGGGTCACTTTTATATAGTGCCCTGCGGCCGTGGCATCAAAAATCCAACTAGTCACCCCTGGCCGGGGTACCCTGGGGGAGTGGGGACCCCTTCAATCAAGGGGTCCCCCCCCCCCAGCCACCCAAGGGCCAGGGGTGAAGCCCGAGGCTGTCCCCCCCCCATCCAATGGGCTGCGGATGGGGAGGCTGATAGCCTTTGTTGTAAAAGAAAAGATATTGTTTTTAGTAGCAGTACTACAAGGCCCAGCAAGCCTCCCCCGCATGCTGGTACTTGGAGAACCACAAGTACCAGCATGCGACGGAAAAACGGGCCCGCTGGTACCTGTAGTACTACTACTAAAAAAATACCCAAAACAAGACAAGACACACACACCGTGAAAGTATAATTTTATTACATACATACACACATACATACATACTTACCTTAAGTTCCCACGCAGGTCGGTCCTCTTCTCCAGTAGAATCCAAGGGGTACCTGTTGAAGAAATTATACTCACGAGATCCAGGGGTCCAGGCTCCTCGGCAAATCCAGGGTTAATCCACGTACTTGAAAAAAAAAATAAAACGGTGTCCCGACCACGAACTGAAAGGGGACCCATGTTTGCACATGGGTCACCTTTCCACGAATGCCAGAAACCCACTTTGACTTCTGTCTAAGTGGGTTTCTGCAGCCAATCAGGGAGCGCCACGTTGTAGCACTCTCCTGATCAGCTGTGTGCTCTTGTCCTCACTGACAGGCAGCACACGGCAGTGTTACAATGTAGCGCCTATGCGCTACATTGTAACCAATGATGGGAACTTTCAGCTCAGCGGTGACGTCACTTTAGGTCAACCGCAGGGCAGAAAGTTCCCATCATTGGTTACAATGTAGCGCATAGGCGCTACATTGTAACACTGCCGTGTGCTGCCTGTCAGTGAGGACAAGAGCACACAGCCGATCAGGAGAGTGCTACAACGTGGCACTCCCTGATTGGCTGAAGAAACCCACTTAGACATCAGTCAGAGTGGGTTTCTGGCATTCGTGGAAAGGAGTCCCATGTGAAAACATGGGGCCCCTTTCAGTTCGTGGCTCGGCTTTCCGTTTTCTTATTTTATGCAAGTACGTGGATTACCCCTGGATTTCCCGAGGAGCCTGGACCCCTGTATCTCGTGAGTATAATTTCTTCAACAGGTACCCCTTGGATTCTACTGGAGAAGAGGACCGACCTGCGTGGGAACATAAGGTAAGTATGTATGTATGTATGTGTGTATGTATGTAATAAAATTATACTTTCACGGTGTGTGTGTCTTGTCTTTTTTTGGGTATTTTTTTAGTAGTAGTACTACAGGTACCAGCGGGCCCGTTTTTCCGTCGCATGCTGGTACTTGTGGTTCTCCAAGTACCAGCATGCGGGGGAGGCTTGCTGGGCCTTGTAGTACTGCTACTAAAAACAATATCTTTTCTTTTACAACAAAGGCTATCAGCCTCCCCATCCGCTGCCCATTGGATGGGGGGGGACAGCCTCGGGCTTCACCCCTGGCCCTTGGGTGGCTGGGGGGGGGACCCCTTGATTGAAGGGGTCCCCACTCCCCCAGGGTACCCCGGCCAGGGGTGACTAGTTGGATTTTTGATGCCACGGCCGCAGGGCACTATATAAAAGTGACCCCCGGCTGTGGCATTATCTGTCCAGCTAGTGGAGCCCGGTGCTGGTTTTAAAAATACGGGGGACCCCTACTCTTTTTGTCCCCCGTATTTTTGGGACCAGGACCAGGCGCAGAGCCCGATGCTGGTTGCTTAAATATGGGGGAACCCCTGTCATTTTCCCCCCCATATTTTTGCAACCAGGATCGGCTCAAAGAGCCCGAGGCTGGTTATGCTTAGGAGGGGGGACCCCACGCATTTTTTTTTATTATTTTACAGTGTTTAATTTAAAAAAAAAAACCCCAGCACGGATCACACAGATCCGGCCGAGATTGATTGTAAAAAAAGTCGGCAGTGTTTTGCTAATCACTGCCGTAAAAATAGGTAAAAAACCACGAATGACATCGACATCGGAAGAAAAGAAAAACCCGAATACGACAGCTTAGTAAATCCATCGTAATCAATTCAAAAAGTTGCAATTTTACACTGTCGATGTCATTCGTGATTGAACTTGGACATGATTCTGGAAAATACGAATCTTAGTAAATGTACCCCTATGTGTGTCATTATGTGTATAAGGGCATTAATAATGTGCGGCATATGTGTAAGGGACATTACGTGTAAAAGGGTATTAATAAAGGTTGTCATAATGTGTAAGGTGCATTATGTTTATAAGGACATTAATAATGTGTCTCATATGTGTAAGGGGCATTACTGTGTGGCATTATGTGTATAAGGTGCTCTACTATGTGGCGTTGCGTATAGAAAGAACACTACTGTGTCGTCTAATGTGAATAAAGAGCAATAGGGTGTGGTGTAATGTGAATAAGGAGCAATTCAGTGTGATATAATGTGAATAAGGGGCTCTACTGTGAGTAGTAACGTTTATAAGGTAAAGTGATACTACTGTGGGATGTAATATTAATTATGGACACTATCGCATGATCATATGTGAATAAAGTTGCAGTACTGTGTGGCGTAATTGGAATTGGGGTTACTATTGTGTGGCCATGCCCCTTGCCAGCAAAAACACACCCCTTTTTGGGCTATGCGCCAAATGTGCGAACTGTTCCTATTTAAAATATAGGGGTTACAAACCCCAAAATGAGGACTGCTATGGTTGAGGGGTGATGGTGTGGTGGGAAAGAGGTGCAAGGTCAGAGGCAGAACCAGCGGTGGTGCTAGGGGGCACCAGCCAAAATCTTGCCTAGGGCATCATACTGGCTAGGGCCGGCTCTGGTGTGGGGAGAAGGAGTGCAGGGTAGCAGTGGTAATGTAATGTAGTGTGTGTAGGGAGAGGGGGTGCACTGTAGCATCGGAAGTGTAATGTGTGTGTGGAGAGGGGATGCATTGTAGCAGCGGTAGTGTAATGTGTGTGTGGGGAAAGTGGGTGCAGGATAGTGGCAGTAGTGTGTGTTGGGAGAGGGTTGCAGGGTAGCAGTGATAGTGTAGTGTGTGGGGAGGGAGGTTCAGTGTAGTGTGCATTGAGGGGGTGCAGTAGTAGTACGTACCTGTCCCGTGCCCGGCAGGTCCCTGGAAGATCGCTCTGTGAGAAGAAGAAGAGATCTGGAGGAGAGGCGGTGCTGCGGAATTAAAGACTAATTAAGCTAATTAGAAAATTCCAATTGCTTAATTAGTCATTAGGAGGGGTTGCCACAGTAGTTCAGCATCCCTGCCCTCGCCCTCCCTGTAACTCCCCTTCAGCATCCCTGCCCTCGCCCTCCCTGTAACTCTCCCTCAGCATCCCTGCCCTCGCCCTCCCTGTAACTCTCCCTCAGCATCCCTGCCCTCGCCCTCCCTGTAACTCCCACGGCCACTACAGTCAGTCACCTCGGCGCCAGCACTGCACTGCTCACTGCTAGTGCTTGATCTACTCTCCCTGCTACATGAGGCACATGGTGGGAAACTAGAGGGACATGGGAGAGCTGAAGTGACATCATACAATCAGACATTCTGGTCACTAATTACGGTTATAGCCATGCTCATCGTTGCCGCGATGTATATGCATGGACATATGCATCGCGGCAAGCTGCAGTATACGCCGTGCTGCAACTAGTCACAGCTGGCAATTGCACCATTAAAGTCTATGGAGTGCATGCCATAGATGCGGGCACACTAGGCACGCCATCCATGTCGTGATGATGAGTGTGGCTACACCTGTACATGAGGCAGCCAAAGCAATATTAAGCTTTTCTGGGTGTGGGAATTTAGTGTTGATCTGGCCTTCTCAATTGTGGATCCGGCCTTTAGTGATTCAGCAATATAGGGGCGCCAAATTGAGATTATATTTTGCCCCCCCCAACCTAAAAACGTTCTGACACCCCTGATGGGGGGGTAAAGGCGGAGGTCGAGGTGGTGGTGGTGGTGGTGGTGGTGGTGGGGGGGGGGGGGGGGGGCAGAGATATCTGTATACCGGGCCCCAAGAGTTTGTTATGAGCCACGGCTGTGGCTCATTCCTGTTTTGCATTTTGGTTCTGTATTTTATGTTATACTTCTGTTTATGTTCCCCGTGGGTATCATGGGGTGCTCGGAGCTCACCCTTAAGGAGGGGATACTGTTATGAACCACAGGTAGTGGTTCATTTCTATTTTATGTTTATTAAGTTGTCTTGCATGCCAGGATTTCCTGTTGCTCTGTTTTAGTATGCTCTTGTCTGCTGCCGCTGGTTAGTCTGTGTAATTGCAGCTTGTTCCATGTGTTCAGCCTCACCTGGCTGCTAATTGCATCTTGTCAGCTGGAATCATGCAATAGGCCAGCTGCTCTGGATTATTAATTAGGCCTCTCTGTTATATGCTGGCTGATTGCAGTTCACAGACGCTGGTGATATTTCTGGGTTTTCAGTCTGCTTGAGTTCTGAGCTTGGTTCCTGCTAGTTCCTGAGCTTCCTGTTTGCTGTATCTGTTGCAGAGAGTGTTTCCAGTCCTGCTCTATCCGGTCGTTCCTGTCCTCAGTGGTCCAGTACTCGGGAGTTGTCATCTGTTCCTGGAGTCCTGACCGAGCACCTTTAACATCCTGTGGTGTTCGTGAGTCGCGGCGTAGCCGTGTGTTGCGGCTTGACCGCTTACTATTTATTATTTGTTATATTGAGTCTCGGAGCTTTTGCGGAGGATTCCGCTCCCACAAATCCACTCTGGTATCCAGCGGTGCTGGGTAGGAGTAACGGATTAGTGGATTTTGGTTGTCCTTTTCCCTGGCGGTTTGTCCGCACATACTTCTGGTTTGAGTTTAGTTAGCTTGTAGCCCCTGGCCTGGTTGTTTAGTCAGAGGGCCCCTTGTTATCACCCTGTCTCGGATTTCCCTTTGTCTCCCATTAAGACCTGAGGGGGCATCGGAGTTGGGCAGACATAATCCGCCCTTCAAACGCGGCTGCCATGGGCTCAAGCAACCATAGTCTCGCAGGGGATTTCTGATAACACGGGCGAGACAACGGAGTTAGGGCGCCAGGGGTTACTAGGCTTTCCTGCTCCCATAACCAGCATTCCCCTCCAGTACTCTGGCCTTTGTCATAAGATCTCCTCTGGTCAGAAGTACTGGAATCATAACAGAGTTCTATTGCCGGCCCTGTGCATGCGTGAACTGAATTCATCCATGAGCACATAGCGGGCCAGAGGAGGCGAGGCATCTGAGTGGAGACTTCTTCTCTCTCTAGAACTCCTAATAGGAAGTAGCGGCCTCTGGGAACTAAACCTTCTGCAGTGGTTAATGACTATCCAGCGTCCATATCGGGCCACATGGGTTACTTATAACATGCGGAAACAAGTGTTTTCGCATGTTGAACAGTCTCGTTCAGCTTAATAAATAGGCCCCAAAGTGAGCACATACAGCTGCATTACTGCTCAATATCTACATTGCGGCCCCGCTGCTAACGTTCCACTACCTACTTCACCCTTTGCATGTGCCCCATCTTTCCCCCTCTACCAATCCCCCTCCCTGCTCTACCACCCCTTCCCCTTCTTCACCCCTTGCTCTTTTACATACTAATTTTCATGCATTTCATTGGCTATGTACTGTAAGCCACACCCACATTAGACTAATCACGGCATGCACGTTTTATGTCACACTCATTTTTCCCTGTGCCGCACTGGTAGAAGAGCCTGTGCCATTTGATCTTATATAACCCAGGCTAACATTTGTCATTCAGTCCCTAGTAGCAAATCTGAAGATTTCTGAGGACATTAGTAAAGTAACCCCTGTGTAACACATACAGCATCTATAAGATATTTGGCATATGTCTCAGTGGGACCTTATCTGTGCAGCCAGGTTTTTTAAGAGTTTTTGCGGATTTCAAATTTTCTATGACTTTCTCAGCCTATCAATAGGAAGGCAGAGCCAGAGACCTTCTGAACTAGCCATTGCTGTAACATACAGTAAGTAGCACAGGTTAGTCTAATGTTTCAGCACAATAATTATTTCCTTATTTATAAATAATGTAACAAAGTGTCATATATAATAATAATAATAATAATAATAATTATTATTATTATTATTATTATTATTATTCTTTTATTTATATATCACTTTACTCCAGCAAGATTCTAATGCTGGGTACACACTGGTAGATATATCTGCAGATCAATTGATCTGCAGATATATTTACAGACGGACCGGGCAGTGTGTTGTGCATACACACTGCCCGAACCGTCGGGACTGACGTCACAAACTGGGCGGGCGTTTACATGTGCCTGCCCAGTTGTACTGTCAATCACCGCCGGTGTCTGCAGCATGATGCGACAATATATCATTAGATATATTGGCCGTCGGCTGTGCTGCAGGGACGACGCGATATGTCTGTGAACGCGATGTTCACAGTAGTGATGAGCGGGTTCGGTTCCTCGGAAACCATACCCCCCCGAACTTCACCCATTTTACACGGGTCCGAGGCATACTCGGATTCTCCCGTATGGCTCGGTAAACCCGAGCGCGCCCCGAACGTCATCATCCCGCTGTCGGATTCTCGCGAGATTCGGATTCTATATAAGGAGCCGCGCGTCGCCGCCATTTTCACTCGTGCATTGGAAATGTTAGGGAGAGGACGTGGCTGGCATCCTCTCCGTTTATTAATGTTGCTGCAAATATTTGTGCTTATTGCTTAATTGTGGGGACTGGGGAGCAGCTATATTATATAGGAGGAGTACAGTGCAGAGTTTTGCTAATCAGTGACCACCAGTTTTATCCGTTCTCTGCCTGAAAAACGCTCCATATCTGTGCTCAGTGTGCTGCATATATCTGTGCTCACACTTCTTTATTGTGGGGACTGGGGACCAGCAGTATTATATAGGAGGAGTACAGTGCAGAGTTTTGCTGACCAGTGACCACCAGTATTATACGTTGTCTGCCTGAAAAACGCTCCATATCTGTGCTCAGTGTGCTGCATATATCTGTGCTCACACTGCTTTATTGTGGGGACTGGGGACCAGCAGTATTATATAGGAGGAGTACAGTGCAGAGTTTTGCTGACAGTGACCACCAGTATATATAGCAGTACGGTACGGAAGGCCACTGCTCTACCTACCTCTGTGTCGTCAAGTATACTATACATCTAGATTCTATACCTGTGGTGCATTTTAGTTTTGCAGTTTGCTGACAGTGACCACCAGTATATATAGCAGTACGGTACGGAAGGCCACTGCTCTACCTACCTCTGTGTCGTCAAGTATACTATACACCACCAGTATATATAGCAGTACGGTACGGAAGGCCACTGCTCTACCTACCTCTGTGTCGTCAAGTATACTATCCATCTAGATTCTATACCTGTGGTGCATTTTAGTTTTGCAGTTTGCTGACAGTGACCACCAGTATATATATAGCAGTACGGTACGGAAGGCCACTGCTCTACCTACCTCTGTGTCGTCAAGTATACTATCCATCTAGATTCTATACCTGTGGTGCATTTTAGTTTTGCAGTTTGCTGACAGTGACCACCAGTATATATAGCAGTACGGTACGGAAGGCCACTGCTCTACCTACCTCTGTGTCGTCAAGTATACTATCCATCCATACCTGGGGGTATATTTACAAAGATTCGTGTTTGAACTTGAATGGTATCGGGTGCATTTTACTGCAACTTTTTGAATCCTGATACGGTCATTCACTAAGCTGACGAGTTTTCACAATTCGTTTTTTCCGATGTCGATGCGATTCGTAATATCAGGCAGTGTTTTACGGGAGTGATGAGTAAAACACTGCCTGACAAAACACAAGGAATCTTGGCCGGATCTGTGAGATCCGTGCAGGGCTTCATTGTGTACATTAAAAAGTTGATTAAAGTCTTAAAAAATCAGAAAAAATTTGCGTGGGGTCCCCCCTCCTAAGCACAACCAGCCTCGGGCTCTTTGAGCCGGTCCTAGTTGAAAAAATATGGGGGGGAATGACAGGGGTTCCCCCATATTTAATCAACCAGCACCGGGCTCTGCGCCTGGTCCTGGTTCCAAAAATACGGGGGACAAAAAGCGTAGGGGTCCCCCGTATTTTTGAAACCAGCACCAGGCTCCACTAGCCAGGTACATAATGCAACAGCCGGGGGACACTTTTATACTGGCCCCTGCGGCCCTGGCATTACGTACTTGGCAAAACAAAAAAACGGAAACCCGACCACGCACTGAAAGGGGTCCCATGTTTACACATGGGACCCCTTTCCCCGACTGCCAGGACCCCCCCTGACTCCTGTCAAAGAGGGTCCCTTCTGCCAATCAGGGAGCGCCATGTCGTGGCACCCTCCTGATTGGCTGTGTGCTCCTGTAGTGTCTGTCAGGCAGCACACGGCAGTGATACAATGTAGCGCCTATGCGCTCCATTGTAGCCAATGGTGGGAAATTTGCGGTCAGCGGTTAACCGAAAGTAACCTCACCGCTGACCGCAAAGTTCCGTGCGTGGTCAGGTTTCCGTTTTTTTTGTTTTGCCAAGTACGTGGATTATTACAAAAGGACACGACACACAGGATTTAGGTGAGTTTAATTTTATTTTCAGGTACCCTGGAATCGCCGTCGAGACGTGGGCTGAGTCGGCATGTGAACATAGGTAAGTATGTGTGTGTCGGAATGTATGTAATAAAGTTGTACTTTCACGGTGTGTGTCCTGTTTTTTTGGGGATATTTTTTTAGTAGTAGTACTACAGGTACCAGCGGGCCCGGTTTGCCACCGCATGCTGGTTCTTGTGGTTCTCCAAGTACCAGCTTGCGGGGGAGGCTTGCTGGGACTTGTAGTACTGCTACTAAAAACAATATTCAAATTTTTTACAAAGGCTATCAGCCCCCCATCCGCCGCCCTTGGATGGGGGGGACAGCCTCGGGCTTCACCCCTGGGTGGCTGGAGGGGGGGGATCCCTTGATTTAAGGGGTTCCCACTCCTCCAGGGTACCCCGGCCAGGGGTGACTAGTTGGGTATGTAATGCCAGGGCCGCAGGGACCAGTATAAAAGTGTTCCCCGGCTGTGGCATTATGTACCTGGCTAGTGGAGCCCGGTGCTGGTTTCAAAAATACGGGGGACCCCTACGCTTTTTGACCCCCGTATTTTTGGAACCAGGACCAGGCGCAGAGCCCGGTGCTGGTTGATTAAATATGGGGGAACCCCTGTCATTTTTTTCCCCATATTTTTTCAACCAGGACCGGCTCAAAGAGCCCGAGGCTGGTTATGCTTAGGAGGGGGGATCCCACGCAATTTTATTTACACTTTTTACACTAAACAGACCCTTTCCCATAGATAACCATGCACAGATCTCACTGATCCGTGCATGGTTATCCAAACTCGACTGGAAAAAGCATGTCTATTTTTTTGCTGCTTTTTTTAACGATTTGACAAAAAACAGACCCGCACTTGAGCACTCAGAAACCAACACCCAAATACGAATGAATAGTGAATGCCCGTATTGTATGAAATAACAGCCGTGTTTGACCGATGGTCTATTCATTCGTATTTCGGAACTTTGCAAATCAAACCATTACGAATAGTCCAAACACTGCCGAGATTGGTGCTTAGTGAATTCCCGGATTGGGACTTAGAAAAAAAAACACAAATCGGACAAACTCAAATTCTTAGTAAATATTGGCCCTGTGGTGCATTTCAGTTGTGCGCAGTATATATAGTAGTAGGCCATTGCTATTGATACTGGCATATAATTCCACACATTAAAAAATGGAGAACAAAAATGTGGAGGTTAAAATAGGGAAAGATCAAAATCCAATTCCACCTCGTGCTGAAGCTGCTGCCACTAGTCATGGCCGAGACGATGAAATGCCATCAACGTCGTCTGCTAAGGCCGATGCCCAATGTCATAGTAGAGAGCATGTAAAATCCAAAAAACAAAAGTTCAGTAAAATGACCCAAAAATCAAAATTTAAAGCGTCTGATGAGAAGCGTAAACTTGCCAATATGCCATTTACAACTCGGAGTGGCAAGGAACGGCTGAGGCCCTGGCCTATGTTCATGGCTAGTGGTTCAGATTCACATGAGGATGGAAGCACTCATCCTCTCGCTAGAAAAATGAAAAGACTTAAGCTGGCAAAAGCACAGCAAAGAACTGTGCGTTCTTCTAAATCACAAATCCCCAAGGAGAGTCCAATTGTGTCGGTTGCGATGCCTGACCTTCCCAACACTGGACGGGAAGAGCTTGCGCCTTCCACCATTTGCACGTCCCCTGCAAGTGCTGGAAGGAGCACCCGCAGTCCATTTCCTGATAGTCAAATTGAAGATGTCACTGTTGAAGTACACCAGGATGAGGATATGGGTGTTGCTGGCGCTGGGGAGGAAATTGACAAGGAGGATTCTGATGGTGAGGTGGTTTGTTTAAGTCAGGCACACGGGGAGACACCTGTTGTCCGTGGGACGAATATGGCCATTGACATGCCTGGTCAAAATACAAAAAAAAATCACCTCTTCGGTGTGGAATTATTTCAACACAAATGCGGACAACAGGTGTCAAGCCGTGTGTTGCCTTTGTCAAGCTGTAATAAGTAGGGGTAAGGACGTTAACCACCTAGGAACATCCTCCCTTATACGGCACCTGCACCGCATTCATCAGAAGTCAGTGACAAGTTCAAAAACTTTGGATGACAGCGGAAGCAGTCCACTGACCACTAAATCCCTTCCTCTTGTAACCAAGCTCCTGCAAACCACACCACCAACTCCCTCAGTGTCAATTTCCACCTTACACAGGAAAGCCAATAGTCCTGCAGGCCATGTCACTGGCAAGTCTGACGAGTCCTCTCCTGCCTGGGATTCCTCCGATGCATCCTCCTTCACATTCTCCCGCAACTGGGGGTGCGAGGAAAAGGCTAAGAATTTCGAGCCCACCCGCCGACGGTGATGCAGAGCAGTCTGGAGCGAGTGCTGACATCTGGTCCGGATTGAAGGACCTACCAACGATTACTGACATGTCGTCTACTGTCACTGCATATGATTCTGTCACCATTGAAAGAATGGTGGAGGATTATATGAGTGACCGCATCCAAGTAGGCACGTCAGACAGTCCGTACGTATACTGGCAGGAAAAAGAGGCAATTTGGAGGCCCTTGCACAAACTGGCTTTATTCTACCTAAGTTGCCCTCCCTCCAGTGTGTACTCCGAAAGAGTGTTTAGTGCAGCCGCTCACCTTGTCAGCAATCGGCGTACGAGGTTACTTCCAGAAAATGTGGAGTAGATGATGTTCATCAAAATGAATTATAATCAATTCCTCCGTGGAGACATTTACTAGCATTGCCTCCAGAAAGTACACAGGGATCTGAGATGGTGGATTCCAGTGGGGACGAATTAATAATCTGTGAGGAGGGGGATGTACACAGTGAAAGGGGTGAGGAATCGGAGGATGATGATGAGGTGGACATCTTGCCTCTGTAAAGCCAGTTTGTGCAAGGAGAGCTTGATTGCTTCTTTTTTGGTGGGGGCCCAAACCAACCAGTCATTTCAGTCAGTCGTGTGGCAGACCCTGTCGCTGAAATGATGGGTTCGTTAAAGTGTGCATGTCCTGTTTATACAACATAAGGGTGGGTGGGAGGGCCCAAGGACAATTCCATCTTGCACCTCTTTTTTTCTTTCATTTGTCTTTGCATCATGTGCTGTTTGGGGACAATTTTTTTGAAGTGCCATCCTGTCTGACACTGCAGTGCCACTCCTAGATGGGCCAGGTGTTTGTGTCGGCCACTTGTGTCGCTTAGCTTAGTCACACAGCGACCTTGGTGCGCCTCTTTTTTTCTTTGCATCATGTGCTTTTTGGGAACTATTTTTTTGAAGTGCCATCCTGTCTGACACTGCAGTGCCACTCCTAGATGGGCCAGGTGTTTGTGTCGGCCACTTGTGTTGCTTAGCTTAGTCACACAGCGACCTTGGTGCGCCTCTTTTTTTCTTTGCATCATGTGCTGTTTGGGGACTATTTTTTTGAAGTGCCATCCTGCCTGACACTGCAGTGCCACTCCTAGATGGGCCAGGTGTTTGTGTCGGCCACTTGTGTTGCTTAGCTTAGTCACACAGCGACCTTGGTGCGCCTCTTTTTTTTCTTTGCATCATGTGCTGTTTGGGGACTATTTTTTTGAAGTGCCATCCTGCCTGACACTGCAGTGCCACTCCTAGATGGGCCAGGTGTTTGTGTCGGCCACTTGTGTCGCTTAGCTTAGCCATCCAGCGACCTCGGTGCAAATTTTAGGACTAAAAATAATATTGTGAGGTGTTCAGAATAGACTGAAAATGAGTTGAAATTATGGTTATTGAGGTTAATAATACTATGGGATCAAAATGACCCCCAAATTCTATGATTTAAGCTGTTTTTGAGGGTTTTTGTAAAAAAAACACCCGAATCCAAAACACACCCGAATCCGACAAAAAATTTTCAGGGAGGTTTTGGTAAAACGCGTCCGAATCCAAAACACGGCCGTGGAACCGAATCCAAAACCAAAACACAAAACCCGAAAAATTTCCGGTGCACATCTCTAGTCCACAGACATATCGCTCATGCACATTGGCCGACGGACCTGCTATTTATCGGCCATTCAATAGAACGGCTGATATATCGGCCAGTGTGTACACACCTTTAGTTACTTTACAAGTATCGAAATCATAGCAGAGGTTTTAGTATTATATCATGAAGAAAACAAATGGAAAAACGATGAACATACAGTATGCCTGATTCGGATTTGCACACAAACCCGATGGTTTACGTACAATTCCGATGGTGCGCATGTGCATGTGTGTAATATATGCACTGAATGAATAGATCCACATGTTGTTCATCCTGCCTAAGAAAGAGCCCTCTGAGGTAACCATCTGAGGTGCACTGCGTAGGTTACATCTGGCAGGGTGTGTAAAATTAGTGGAAGTATAACATAAGGTGGGTACACACGGGGGGTAATTCCAAGTTGATCGCAGCAGGAAAGTTTTTAGCAGTTGGGCGAAACCATGTGCAGTGCAGGGTAGGCAGATATAACATGTGCAGAGAGAGTTAGATTTGGGTGTGGTGAGTTCAATCTGCAATCTAAATTGCAGTGTAAAAATAAAGCAGCCAGTATTTACCCTGCAAAGAAACAAAATAACCCACCCAAATCTAACTCTTTCTGCACATGTTATATCTGCCGCCCCCCCTGCAGTGCACATGGTTTTGCCCAATTGCTAACAAACTTGCTGCTGCGATCAACTCAGAATTACCCCCACTGTGCAATACGCTCCATGAGCGAAATGGCACAGTGTGCTCCCTTCCATCCCGGGCTGATATATATATATATATATATATATATATATAAATAAAAAGAAATTGGAGGTGTGAGCGCAAACCGGGTTTAAATGGAGAATGTCTGTGGAACTACAAGTCCAAGTCCAGATTGTTAGATCCAAATTGAAACAGGAGAAGTCTCCAAATAATCTGGCTGCACACTGCCGTTTAGATCAGCTGTCGTCCACCCCGTTCTCCCGTCTCCCAATGGGGAAAGATTTGTTTTTGGTCTAGAGAGGATAGAATAATGGGGGGCGCCAATAGTGCATTAAAAGATGACTATTTCTTGACACATAAAACACAGGTCTAGAAATGTAAGCGTACAAAAGATGGTGGTATAATCACCGCTGATACATTAGTTTTAAAATCAAAGATACAAGATGGATTCACCAATGCATGTTGCCTTGTTCAGCGTCCATCCATAAGCCCGTGGCTTATGGATGGACGCTGAACAAGGCAACATTGCCTTACAATGGTATGCTTACATTTTTAGACCTGTGTTTTATGTGTCAATAAATTGTCATCTTTTGATGCACTATTGGCGCCCCCCATTGTTCCATCTTCTCTAGACAAAAACCATATATATATCTATATATATATTGTGACAAGAACACTGGGATAGTGTTTGAGGGCAGGTATATTTGTCCCAGGTTCTTGTCTTACATGTTTTAGAAAATGTTAACTTCTAGGAAAAATGCTTTTTGTTTTGTCTGAACCTTTTCAGTTTGCTGTAAAAGCTGGGTAAAGGCTCTGAGAGAGAGATAAGGCGAGTTCTAGACATTGGGCCCAGTTTGGGTCTTTGGCCTCACAGAGGGCTAATCAGGGTTTCAGCTGTGTAAGTGTGTTATAGTGCTGCTAACCTGATTAGTATGGGCAGACTGCCTGGGAAGGCTGAGGGATCTGTGTGTGAGAGACACGCTTTCTGATGCAAGTGAGCTATACAGTATGTACTGAAGAACTCTGTGTTTTGTTTAGTGACAGTTAGGAATATCTTATGTTTAGTTAGTGCCGGACAGGCAAGGTATTTTTATTTTGGGGTTTGTTTTATTTTCTGTTTCAATAAAACTGGCCGGGGTCAGTTGTACCAGAAACTGGACTTGTGTTGTTCCTCAGCTGCTGCGTGCTACCATATTCCCCAGGAAAAGGCGCCTTGCACCCCTACAGTGTTACAACTTGGTGGAGAATGCGAGCAACCCCGTTCTGCGCATAAGTGAAAGCAGCAGCTTTGTGAGGCCTGCAGAAAACGGTGGTTTATGCAGATACAGCCCAGTGTGAAGTTACTGAGACTCACCCCTGAGGGTTTGATATATGTCTTGGGTGAAAGCAGCTACAAAGCCGCCTGAAAAATCTGTCGACATGGAGGATCTGCTTAAAGCCTTGCTGCAAGCTACAGCGGCTCAGCAGGAGGCCAACCGACAGCAGCAGGTGGCAATGGAGGAAAATAGGAGACAGCAGCAGGTGGCTATTGACGAACTTTACCGGCAACAGCGTCAGGATAGAGAGGCCTTAACAGAAGTGGTGCAGAGCCTTGCAGCCCGGATTGGAGATGTGGCCGTCAGTGCTCCGACCAGCTCTAGTTCTATACGGGCCAGTCACTTCTTGCAGAAAATGACAGAGGCTGACGATGTGGAGGCCTACTTGACCACGTTTGAAAGGACTGCAGAGCGTGAGAACTGGCCAAAAGCACAGTGGGCCAGTCTGCTGGCACCTTTTCTGTCAGGTGAGCCCCAAAAAGCGTACTTTGATTTAAGCCCTGCTGAGGCTCGGGACTATGATAAACTAAAGACTGAGATCCTGACCCGCCTGGGAGTCACGCTGTCAGTACGAGCACAACGGGTGCACCGTTGGGTGTACGCCATGGAGAAGCCTCCGCGCTCTCAGATGCACGACCTTATTCAGCTAACAAAAAAATGGCTACAGCCAGAGACATTAACTGGTCCCCAGATGGTTGAAAGAGTCGTCATGGACCGCTACTTGAGATCTTTGCCCATGGTCCTGCGCAAGTGGGTGAGCCATGGAAACCCGGGTACTGCTGACCAATTAGTAGACATGGTAGAGCGGTATTTGGCAGCAGAGGAACTACTGATGACCACCCAGCAACCCATAGATCCTCGACAGCGCCCTTCAGTAAAGACTGGTAAGACTGTTCCGTGGGAAAACGTTGCTGGGCGGTTAAGAGAACGCAAGGCTGGAGAGACTGTAAACACTGGCCCTGGAGACAGGCCAATGGGGCTAGAACGGTCTATGTTGCCCAAACGGGTTGATAATCGTGTGGTTAAATGTTTTAGATGTGGTATGCCAGGTCATGTTGTTGCCAATTGCCCAGTCATGCAAGAACCCATGCAATGTGATGCTGCCTTTGAATGTCGCAGAATGTCTTTCTTTGCTAGGTTAGCCTGTACTGTGGTACCTTCACCTGAGCTGGAAAAACAAATGTGTGATGTGTTCTTAGAGGGTAACCGGGTAGAGGCCTTGCTAGATTCAGGAAGTTTAGTTACCCTCGTGAAAGCTGGGTTAGTGAACCCCTTAAAGGTCCAGCAAATACCTATTGGGGTAACTTGCATACATGGGGATACCCAACATTATGCCACTGCTGAGGTGAATATAGAAACTTGTTGTGGGTCAGCAATGGTTAAAGTGGGACTGGTCCCTACCTTGGTGCATGAGGCCATAATAGGGAGGGATTTTCCTCATTTTTGGAAACTGTGGGAATCACGGTTATCAACAGATGTGAGAAGTAAAAAGCCAGTTGATAATACCGGTGATTTTATGGATGTACGTGGGTCTTCGGAACTTTCTGGCCCTTTGCCTTTTGCTAGTTTGGCTGGGGAAGTGACAGATGGGGAGTCCAGTGAGGACCCTCTTGCCGGGAACAGAGACATAGTAGTTAGAACTGAAAGCGTGCCTGACCTGGAGGTAAAGAAGGATCTGTTTGCGTCTGAACAGTTAAAGGATCCTACCTTAATAAAGGCTAGAGAGAATGTTAAGATTGTTAATGGGGAACCTGTGGTACCAGGTGACAGGGTTACGTATCCCCACATGGCCATCTGTAATGAGCTCTTGTACCACATTGTCAAAAGGGGTGAGGATGTGGTAGAACAGCTGGTAGTTCCCCAGCCTTATCGGAGAACGGTACTAGATTTAGCTCATAGTCACGTTACCGCAGGACATTTAGGGGCAGAAAAAACCACTGAAAGAGTTTTACAAAGGTTCTTTTGGCCAGGGGTTTATAAAGAAGTGTCTGAATATTGTTCTTCCTGTCCTGAATGCCAGTATCATGCCCCTAGACCCCATTTCAGGAGCCCACTAGTTCCCATGCCTATTATAGAGGTCCCGTTTGACAGAATAGCCATGGATCTCGTGGGGCCCTTGTTAAAGTCTGCTCGGGGCCATCAGTATATCCTGGTAATTATGGACTATGCCACTCGATATCCTGAGGCTGTCCCTTTACGCACTATCACAACCAAGGCGATAGCTAAGGAGCTGGTGCAGGTATTTAGTAGAGTGGGAATACCAAAAGAAATTTTGACTGACCAAGGTACTCCATTTATGCCAAGGATCATGAAAGAATTGTGCAAGTTATTTAAGGTCACTCACCTCAGGACGTCCATCTACCATCCCCAAACTGACGGGTTGGTGGAAAGGTTTAATAAAACATTAAAAAGTATGTTAAAAAAGGTTGTTGAGAGAGATGGGAAAAACTGGGATTGTTTGTTGCCCTACTTGTTAATGGCCATCAGAGAAGTTCCTCAGTCCTCTACGGGGTTTTCTCCATTTGATTTGTTGTATGGTAGACACCCCAGAGGGCTGTTGGATATTGCCAAAGAGACGTGGGAAGGACAGCCCACTCCTTATAGAAGCGTTATTGAGCATGTAACACAAATGCAGGATAGGATTGCAGCCGTGGTACCTGTTGTCAGAGAGCACATGGAACAGGCCCAAAGTGCTCAACAGAGGGTCTATAACCGGAGTGCCAAGATACGGGAATTCGCTCCTGGAGATAGAGTTCTTGTTTTGGTACCCACTGTGGAAAGCAAATTCCTAGCTAAATGGCAGGGTCCATTTGAGATTAGGGAAAAAGTGAATGAGGTTAATTACAAAGTATACCAGCCGGGAAAGAGAAAACCCGAACAGATTTACCATGTTAACTTAATCAAACCCTGGAAAGATAGGTTGTCTCTGTCAGCGGAGCCTTGCCCTTCGGTGTCTTCACCCCGGTTGCTTCCCGCAGTGAAGGTGTCAGAGACATTATCAGCTGATCAGAACAATCAGGTTAAAGAATTTCTCATCCAAAATAGGGAGGTATTTTCAGAGCTGCCTGGCCGAACGACCATAATAAAACATGACATTGTCACAGAACCAGGGGTCAGGGTTCATTTAAAGCCATATAGGATTCCTGAAGCTCAGCGAGAAGCTATTTCTAAGGAAGTTAAAACCATGTTAGAACTTGGAGTCATAGAGGAGTCTAACAGTGAGTGGTCCAGTCCCATAGTGCTCATCCCGAAGCCCGACGGTAGCATACGCTTCTGTAATGACTTTCGTAAGTTAAATGAGGTGTCCAAGTTTGACGCATACCCCATGCCCCGTGTGGATGAGCTTGTAGAAAGGCTGGGAACAGCCAGGTTTCTCACCACATTGGACCTGACCAAAGGTTACTGGCAAATACCTTTATCTGATAGCGCCAAAGAAAAAACAGCCTTTTCGGTTCCGGAGGGGCTGTACCAGTATAAGATGTTACCCTTTGGGTTGCATGGGGCTCCAGCAACCTTTCAACGGGCGATGGATAAAATTTTGAGGCCCCATAGAAAATATGCAGCTGCCTATTTGGATGATGTGGTAATTCACAGTACAGACTGGGGGTCCCATTTGGTTAAAGTACAAGCAGTACTGGACTCAATCAGAGAGGCAGGGTTAACTGCTAACCCAAAGAAGTGCTGCCTCGCAATGGAGGAGGTCAAATACTTGGGCTTCACCATAGGCAGAGGTCTGATTAGGCCCCAATTGAATAAAGTTGATGCTATTCAAAACTGGCCTCGTCCAGTGAATAAAAAACAGGTAAGGGCTTTTTTGGGAATTACTGGGTACTATAGACGGTTTATTCCTAATTTTGCGACCACAGCGGTGCCGTTGTCAGACCTTACCAAAGGGAAGCAGTCAAATGTGGTGAAATGGAACCCTGATGCAGAAAAGGCGTTCCAAGCGTTAAAAGTGGCTTTGTGTTCACAACCGGTGTTGATAACACCAGATTTTTCAAAAGAATTTGTGGTACAGACAGATGCCTCAGAGGTAGGGATAGGTGCTGTGCTGTCCCAAACCAGAGATGGGGACGAACACCCTATCATTTATTTGAGTAGGAAACTCAATGAGCATGAAAAAAGGTATGCCATTGTGGAAAAGGAGGCTTTGGCCATTAAGTGGGCACTAGATACCTTGAGATATTACCTCTTGGGTAGACAATTCAGACTAGTGACAGACCATGCCCCTTTAAAATGGATGTATGTAAATAGAGGCAAGAATGCTCGTGTAACTAGATGGTTTCTAGCGTTGCAGGACTTTAAGTTTACTGTCGAACATAGACCGGGAACACAATTGGCCAACGCAGATGCATTGTCTCGCATCTTCTGTTTGGGGGCTACAAGTGTTCCGGCCCCTAGGTCGAAACAGGGGAGGGGGATATGTGACAAGAACACTGGGATAGTGTTTGAGGGCAGGTATATTTGTCCCAGGTTCTTGTCTTACATGTTTTAGAAAATGTTAACTTCTAGGAAAAATGCTTTTTGTTTTGTCTGAACCTTTTCAGTTTGCTGTAAAAGCTGGGTAAAGGCTCTGAGAGAGAGATAAGGCGAGTTCTAGACATTGGGCCCAGTTCGGGTCTTTGGCCTCACAGAGGGCTAATCAGGGTTTCAGCTGTGTAAGTGTGTTATAGTGCTGCTAACCTGATTAGTATGGGCAGACTGCCTGGGAAGGCTGAGGGATCTGTGTGTGAGAGACACGCTTTCTGATGCAAGTGAGCTATACAGTATGTACTGAAGAACTCTGTGTTTTGTTTAGTGACAGTTAGGAATATCTTATGTTTAGTTAGTGCCGGACAGGCAAGGTATTTTTATTTTGGGGTTTGTTTTATTTTCTGTTTCAATAAAACTGGCCGGGGTCAGTTGTACCAGAAACTGGACTTGTGTTGTTCCTCAGCTGCTGCGTGCTACCATATTCCCCAGGAAAAGGCGCCTTGCACCCCTACAGTGTTACAATATCTATATATATATATCTATATATCTATATATATATATATATATATATATATATATATATATATACATACATATATTTATTCTGATTAAATAGTTCTTTAAAAACATGTATAATGGATACTTGCTTGGCATTCCAATTTCAGGAAAATTGATTGCTAAGGTGTACATTTTCTGTAAACTTTTATTAACACTTTTATTATTGAAATAAAAATTTTTACTTGTATTTAAAATGAAAATAAATACAATAGAATTGAGGTATTCATCTTTAAAAGGGTCACATGTAGACTGTGCCAGTACAGAAACCTGAGACGCATCCTTGTCATTGGCAAAAGTCACCACAGTGAAAGATGATTGTTTATACAGAAAGGTAATCCATTCAACCACATTTTTTAAAATCTTAAACACATTCATCTTCCTGTGTACACAGTATGTCAGGCATTTGTCACAGAAGAAAAATGATCTCAGAATATGAAGACATGTTGACCAAGTGTTGAATTCTTTCAGTACTGTATATTGGATGCAAGTTGCACATAATGGGGGTAATTTTGACCTGAACGCTCGCTGCATTTCTTTGCAGCGCAGCGTTCATGTCAGAACAGCGCATGCGCCGGCGCATGGCTGACAGCCGACGGCTGTCGTTGCCTAGCGATTTCCTCTGCCTGATTGACCAGGCAGAGGCGGTCGCTGGGCGGGAGGGGGCAGCACGGCGGCATTTGGCCGCCGTTTTGTGGGCGCGGTCTTGCCAACGCAGGTGTGGCCGGACCATGCGGGGGCGGGCCACAGCAGCTGCGTGATGTCACATGCAGCCGCTGCGAGCCGGAGCAGAGACGAGTAGCTCCTGCGGCTGGCCGGGAGTTACTCTACAACAGGCCTGGCCAACCTGTGGCTCTCCAGCTGTTGTGAAACTACATATCCCAGCATGCCTTGCCACAGATTTAGCATTCCCTAATAGCAAAGACTGTGGCTAAGCATGCTGGGACTTGTAGTTTCACAACAGCTGGAGAGCCACAGGTTGGCCAGGCCTGCTCTACAAGTACAAAAGCATAGCCGCTGTGCAATGCTTTTGTACTTGTGCGGAGGGGGGGGGGGCGGACTGACATGTGGGGCGGACTAGCCCTGTGCTGGGCGTGCATCCCCCGCATGTCAGGGAAGATGATCGTAGCTGTGCTAAATTTTGCGTTTTGGCAGAACCTCACCGAAATTTTTTTGTCGGATTCGGGTGTGTTTTGGATTCGGGTGTTTTTTTCAAAAAACCCTAAAAAAACAGCTTAAATCATAGAATTTGGGGGTCATTTTGATCCCATAGTATTTTTAACCTCAATTACCATAATTTCCACTCATTTCTAGTCTATTCTGAACACCTCACACCTCACAATATTATTTTTAGTCCTACAATTTGCACCGAGGTCGCTGGATGGCTAAGCTAAGCGACACAAGTGGCCGACACAAACACCTGGCCCATCTAGGAGTGGCACTGCAGTGTCAATCAAGACAGGATGGCACTTCCAAAAAATTGTCCCCAAACAGCACATGATGCAAAGAAAAAAAGAGGCGCACCAAGGTCGCTGTGTGACTAAGCTAAGCGACACAAGTGGCCGACACAAACACCTGGCCCATCAAGGAGTGGCACTGCAGTGTCAATCAAGACAGGATGGCACTTCCAAAAAATTGTCCCCAAACAGCACATGATGCAAAGAAAAAAAGAGGCGCACCAAGGTCGCTGTGTGACTAAGCTAAGCGACACAAGTGGCCGACACAAACACCTGGCCCATCTAGGAATGGCACTGCAGTGTCAATCAAGACAGGATGGCACTTCAAAAAAATTGTCCCCAAACAGCACATGATGCAAAGAAAAAAAGAGGCGCACCAAGGTCGCTGTGTGACTAAGCTAAGCGACACAAGTGGCCGACACAAACACCTGGCCCATCTAGGAGTGGCACTGCAGTGTCAATCAAGACAGGATGGCACTTCAAAAAAATTGTCCCCAAACAGCACATGATGCAAAGAAAAAAAGAGACGCACCACAGGTATAGAATGTAGATAAATAGTATACTTAATGAATGACGACACAGAGGTAGGTACAGCAGTGGCCTACCGTACTGCTATATATAGTATACTGGTGGTCACTGTCAGCAAACTGCAAAACTAAAATGCACCACAGGTATAGAATGTAGATGGATAGTATACTTAATGAATGACGACACAGAGGTAGGTACAGCAGTGGCCTACCGTACTGCTATATATAGTATACTGGTGGTCACTGTGTCAGCAAACTGCAAAACTAAAATGCACCACAGGTATAGAATGTAGATGGATAGTATACTTAATGAATGACGACACAGAGGTAGGTACAGCAGTGGCCTACCGTACTGCTATATATAGTATACTGGTGGTCACTGTCAGCAAACTGCAAAACTAAAATGCACCACAGGTATAGAATGTAGATGGATAGTATACTTAATGAATGACGACACAGAGGTAGGTACAGCAGTGGCCTACCGTACTGCTATATATAGTATACTGGTGGTCACTGTGTCAGCAAACTGCAAAACTAAAATGCACCACAGGTATAGAATGTAGATGGATAGTATACTTAATGAATGACGACACAGAGGTAGGTACAGCAGTGGCCTACCGTACTGCTATATATAGTATACTGGTGGTCACTGTGTCAGCAAACTGCAAAACTAAAATGCACCACAGGTATAGAATGTAGATGGATAGTATACTTAATGAATGACGACACAGAGGTAGGTACAGCAGTGGCCTACCGTACTGCTATATATAGTATACTGGTGGTTACTGTGTCAGCAAACTGCAAAACTAAAATGCACCACAGGTATAGAATGTAGATGGATAGTATACTTAATGAATGACGACACAGAGGTAGGTACAGCAGTGGCCTACCGTACTGCTATATATAGTATACTGGTGGTCACTGTGTCAGCAAACTGCAAAACTAAAATGCACCACAGGTATAGAATGTAGATGGATAGTATACTTAATGAATGACGACACAGAGGTAGGTACAGCAGTGGCCTACCGTACTGCTATATATAGTATACTGGTGGTCACTGTGTCAGCAAACTGCAAAACTAAAATGCACCACAGGTATAGAATGTAGATGGATAGTATACTTAATGACAACACAGAGGTAGGTACAGCAGTGGCCTACCGTACTGCTATATATAGTATACTGGTGGTCACTGTGTCAGCAAACTGCAAAACTAAAATGCACCACAGGTATAGAATGTAGATGGATAGTATACTTAATGAATGACGACACAGAGGTAGGTACAGCAGTGGCCTACCGTACTGCTATATATAGTGTACTGGTGGTCACTGTGTCAGCAAACTGCAAAACTAAAATGCACCACAGGTATAGAATGTAGATGGATAGTATACTTAATGAATGACGACACAGAGGTAGGTACAGCAGTGGCCTACCGTACTGCTATATATAGTATACTGGTGGTTACTGTGTCAGCAAACTGCAAAACTAAAATGCACCACAGGTATAGAATGTAGATGGATAGTATACTTAATGAATGACGACACAGAGGTAGGTACAGCAGTGGCCTACCGTACTGCTATATATAGTATACTGGTGGTCACTGTGTCAGCAAACTGCAAAACTAAAATGCACCACAGGTATAGAATGTAGATGGATAGTATACTTAATGAATGACGACACAGAGGTAGGTACAGCAGTGGCCTACCGTACTGCTATATATAGTATACTGGTGGTTACTGTGTCAGCAAACTGCAAAACTAAAATGCACCACAGGTATAGAATGTAGATGGATAGTATACTTAATGAATGACGACACAGAGGTAGGTACAGCAGTGGCCTACCGTACTGCTATATATAGTATACTGGTGGTCACTGTGTCAGCAAACTGCAAAACTAAAATGCACCACAGGTATAGAATGTAGATGGATAGTATACTTAATGAATGACGACACAGAGGTAGGTACAGCAGTGGCCTACCGTACTGCTATATATAGTATACTGGTGGTCACTGTGTCAGCAAACTGCAAAACTAAAATGCACCACAGGTATAGAATGTAGATGGATAGTATACTTAATGAATGACGACACAGAGGTAGGTACAGCAGTGGCCTACCGTACTGCTATATATAGTATACTGGTGGTCACTGTGTCAGCAAACTGCAAAACTAAAATGCACCACAGATATAGAATGTAGATGGATAGTATACTTAATGACGACACAGAGGTAGGCACAGCAGTGGCCTTCCGTATCGTACTGCTATATATAGTATACTGGTGGTCACTGTGTCAGCAAAACTCTGCACTGTACTCCTCCTATATAATATTAATTATACTGGTGGTCCCCAGTCCCCACAATAAAGCAGCACACTGAGCACAGATATGGAGTGTTTTTCAGCAGACAACGTATACTGGTGGTCACTGTCAGCAAAACTCTGCACTGTACTCCTGCTATATAATACTGCTGCTCCCCAGTCCCCACAATTAAGCAGTGTGAGCACAGATATATGCAGCACACTGAGCACAGATATGGAGCGTTTTTTTCAGGCAGAGAATGGATAAAAACTGGTGGTCACTGATCAGCAAAACTCTGCACTGTACTCCTCCTAACAGCTGCTCCGCAGTCCTCCCCACAATTAAGCAATAAAGCAATCAAGTTCAACAATAAACGGAGAGGACGTCAGCCACGTCCTCTCCCTATCATCTCCAATGCACGAGTGAAAATGGCGGCGACGCGCGGCTGCTTATATAGAATCCGAATCTCGCGAGAATCCGACAGCGGGATGATGACGTTCGGGCGCGCTCGGGTTAGCCGAGCAAGGCGGGAAGGTTCGAACCTGCCTCGGACCCGTGTAAAATGGGTGAAGTTCGGGGGGGTTCGGTTTCCGAGAAACCGAACCTGCTCATCTCTAGTAAATATGGTCATAAATAGGTTTTCATTATTTTGCAATTCTTTAAATTATGTAAAGAGAGCAGTCATTAAAATATATGCATATTTAAAGTTGTTAAATAAGTAACCATTGCAATTAATTTCCTAACTTGACAAGTTAATTGTAATTACTGTATTGCTGCCAGCCAGAATCCCAGTGCACCAGGGTTATTCCCACTCGTGGGTGTTCACAACACCCACAGAGTGGGAATAAATGCTGTGGCAAGCGCAGCGAGCCCACAAGGGAACTCTTAGCGGGATGCCGCTGTCGGGATATGGACTTCCGGCATCCTGTCCGCCAGTAATAAATCCGAACCCGGCCAGAATTATGGCACTCACAATGACGTCTGTATACTGAGAGTCCAGTGAAGAGGCATAAACGAAGGTGAGCCTACAATGAGACACTGAGGCAGTAGACTCCGGTATTGTGCTAGAGTCTACTGTGCATGCTCAGGTCATGTTTTGTATACAAAATCCCCACTGTGCATGAGCGGTGGCCATTTTGCAATTAATTTTTTATCGCGGCTGCAGCTCTGATGCGGGATTCCAGAAAGTAATAAAAAATGGGTGTAGTGTGGGCCCCCCTAGACCCAGGGGCCTGTGTGCATTGCACCCATTATAGAAACGCCAATGGTCATGTGGCTGCCTTAAGCATTTTTAAAAACTTTTATATATTATTATTATTATTTTATCCATTGTAGATTGGTTCAGGGATCTGTAGCCCTGTTGTTGCCTACAGGGTGCTGGCTCTGGCCTATAGTGTAGGTGGACAGTATGGGTTTGGTTTCTCTGTCTCTGACACAGGGCCTAATCCAGATGTGGCTGGAAGGTGCATCACTGCTGCTGCCTTGGCTTCAGCAATCCCCCAAAATGGAGATGACGCTCCTAAGTTTAGGGAAACAGCTGCCGCCCCCAAATGGCTGCAAACTGTCAATCAACTGACGTCAGCGGCCGTACTGCTTCCATTGACGCAGTATTCGTACTGCGCCTGCACAAACAATGGGTGTGGTATGAGTTGCCGGCGGCCGGGTCCCCGGTGGCCAGCATACCGGCGCCGGGATCCCGACCGCCGGCTTGCCAACAGCGGGGCGAGCGCAAATGAGCCCCTTGCGGGCTCGCTACAATCGCCACGCTGCGGGCATGGGACGCTATCTATTCTCCCTCCAGGGGGGTCGTGGACCCCCAAGAGGGAGAAAAGGTGTCGGTATGCCGGATGTGGGGATTCCAGCGCCGGTATACTGTGCGCCGGGATCCCAACAACCGTTATACTGAATACTAGAGATGAGCAGGTTCGGTTCTCAGAGAACTGAACCCTACCGGACTTCACGCTCCGAGCCCGGATCCGAGTCAGGCTCGGGTTTTCCCGCCTGACTCAGAAACCAGAACGAGGCAAAACGTCATCATCCCGCTGTCAGATCCTCGCAGGATTTGGATTCCATATAAGGAGCCGCGCGTCCCCGCCATTTTCACTCCGGCATTGGAGAGTGTAGAGAGAGAATGTGTCTCCGTTCTCTCAGTGTCCTCAGTGTCCGTGTCTTGAATCTGTCCAGTCACAGTGCTTGTGTTCTCTGCTCCCATATGTCCAGTGCTGCTGTATAGGGTGCTGTGTTGTGCAGTTCAGGGTAGTGTCATTTGTGCTGCATCCGGCCAGTGCTAGTGTCCTGTACATCAGTAAGTCCAGTGACCATTCACAGTGGTCGTGTCATCTGCCACCATATGCCCAGTGCTGCTGTATAATTAGCTGTGTTGTCCTGCATCGGACCAGTGATAGTGTCCTGTGCATCAGTCAGTCCAGTGACCATTCACAAAGGTGGTGTCTTCTGCTGCCATATGCCCAGTGCTGCTGTATAATTAGCTGTGTTGTCCTGCATCAGACCAGTGGTAGTGTCCTGTGCATCAGTCAGTCCAGTGACCAGTCACAGTGGTATACTCTGCTCTCATATGTTCAGTGCTCCTGTGCCGCATATTGTGTTATATAACTCCAGAAAAATAATGGAGAACAAATATTTGGAGGATAAAATAGGAAAAGATCAAGAACCACTTCCTCCTAGTGCTGAAGCTGCTGCCACTAGCCATGACATAGATGATAAAATGCCATCAACGTCCTCTGCCAAGGCCAATGCCCAATGTGATAGTAGAGGGCATGTAAAATCCAAAAAGCCGAAGTTCAGTAAAAAGACCCAAAAAAAGAAATTTAAATGGTTTGAGTTTAAAATAGGGATGAGCGGGTTCGGTTCCTCGGAATCCGAACCCGCCCGAACTTCATGTTTTTTTACACGGGTCCGAGCGACTCGGATCTTCCAGCCTTGCTCGGTTAACCCGAGCGCGCCCGAACGTCATCATCCCGCTGTCGGATTCTCGCGAGGCTCGGATTCTATCGCGAGACTCGGATTCTATATAAGGAGCCGCGCGTCGCCGCCATTTTCACACGTGCATTGAGATTCATAGGGAGAGGACGTGGCTGGCGTCCTCTCCGTTTATAGAGAAGAGAGTGAGACAGTAGAGAGAGACACAGTAGTAATTTTGGGGAGCATTAGGAGGAGTACTAGTTACTTGCTGAAGTGATAGATAGTGTGACTGTATATTATCTGACTTGTGGGGGAGACACTGACAGTGGGGAGCAGTTAGAGTCTGAGAGCAGGACTCAGGAGTACATATAACGTACAGTGCACACTTTTGCTGCCAGAGTGCCACACTGCCATTGTGACCACACTGACCACCAGTATAATATATATTGTGATTGTCTGCTTAGGAGTACTACTTGCAAGTTGCTGATAGTGTGACCAGTGACCTGACCACCAGTCACCACCAGTTTAATATATATATATATATATATATATATATATATATATATATATATATATATATATATATATATATATATATATATATATATAAAATTGTATATAATATATATAATATTGTATACCACCTACCCGTGTTTTTTTTTTTTCTTTCTTCTTTATACATACTACTATAGTAGCTTACTGTAGCAGTCTGCGGTGCTGCTGAGCTGACTGTGTCCAGCAGGTCCGTCATCAGTCATTACATAATAAATATATATACCTGTCCGGCTGCAGTACTAGTGATATTATATATATATATATTGATTTCATCTCATTATCATCCAGTCTATATTAGCAGCAGACACAGTACGGTAGTCCACGGCTGTAGCTACCTCTGTGTCGGCAGTCGCTCGTCCATCCATAATTGTATACCACCTACCCGTGGTTTTTTTTTTTTCTTTCTTTATACATACTACTATAGTAGCTTACTGTAGCAGTCTGCGGTGCTGCTGAGCTGACAGTGTCCAGCAGGTCCGTCATCAGTCATTACATAATAAATATATATACCTGTCCGGCTGCAGTACTAGTGATATTATATATATATATATTGATTTCATCTCATTATCATCCAGTCTATATTAGCAGCAGACACAGTACGGTAGTCCACGGCTGTAGCTACCTCTGTGTCGGCAGTCGCTCGTCCATCCATAATTGTATACCACCTACCCGTGTTTTTTTTTTTTTTTTCTTTCTTCTTTATACATACTACTATAGTAGCTTACTGTAGCAGTCTGCGGTGCTGCTGAGCTGACCAGAAGGGCCATCCTGCGTGACACTGCAGTGCCACTCCTAGATGGGCCAGGTGTTTGTGTCGGCCACTAGGGTCGCTTATCTTACTCACACAGCTACCTCATTGCGCCTCTTTTTTTCTTTGTGTCATGTGCTGTTTGGGGAGTGTTTTTTGGAAGGGCCATCCTGCGTGACACTGCAGTGCCACTCCTAGATGGGCCCGGTGTTTGTGTCGGCCACTAGGGTCGCTTATCTTACTCACACAGCTACCTCGGTGCAAATTTTAGGACTAAAAATAATATTGTGAGGTGTGAGGTATTCAGAATAGACTGAAAATGAGTGGAAATTATGGTTTTTGAGGTTAATAATACTTTGGGATCAAAATGACCCCCAAATTCTATGATTTAAGCTGTTTTTTAGGGTTTTTTGAAAAAAACACCCGAATCCAAAACACACCCGAATCCGACAAAAAAAATTCGGTGAGGTTTTGCCAAAACGCGGTCGAACCCAAAACACGGCCGCGGAACCAAACCCAAAACCAAAACACAAAACCCGAAAAATTTCAAGTGCACATCTCTAGTTTAAATGTAAACTTGGCAATATGCCATTTACGACACGGAGTGGCAAGGAAAGGCTGAGGCCCTGGCCTATGTTCATGACTAGTGGTTCAGCTTAACATGACGATGGAAGCCCTCATCCTCCCGCTAGAAAAATGAAAAGAGTTAAGCTGGAAAAAGCACAGAAAAGAAATGTGCGCTTTGAGATGGTATCACAAATCCCCAAGGAGAGTCCAAGTGTGTCGGCGGTTGCGATGCCTGACCTTCCCAACACTAGATGGAAAGAGGTGGCTCTTTCAACCATTTGCATGCCCCCTGCAAGTGCTGGAAGGAGCACCCACAGTCCAGTTTTTGATATTCAAATTGAAGATGTCACTGTTGAAGTACACCAAGATGAGGATATGGGTGTTGCTGGCGCAGAGGAGGAAGTTGACGATGAGGATTCTGATGGTGATGTGGTTTGTTTAACTGAGGCACCGGGGGAGACACCTGTTGTCCGTGGGATGATGAAGCCCATTGTGATGCCTGGGCAAAATACCAAAAAAGTCACCTCTTCTGTGTGGAATTATTTCTCCACAAATCCGGACAACAGGTGTCAAGCCGTGTGTTGCCTCTGTCAATCTGTAATAAGTAGGGGTAAGGATGTTAACCATCTAGGAACATCCTCCCCTATACGTCACCTGCAGCGCATTCATCAGAAGTCAGTATCAAGTTGTGAAACTTTGGGTAAGAGCGTAAGCAGTCCACTGACACCTAAATCCCTTCTTTCTCTTGTACCCAAGCTCCTGCAAGCCACACCACCAACTCCCTCAACGTCAACTTCCTCCTAAGCCATGAACGTCCGTAGTCCTGCAGGCCATGTCCCTGGCAAGACTGAGGAGTACTCTCCTAACCGGGATTCCTCCGGAGGATCCTTGAGTGGTACGCCTGCTGTTGCTGCCACCGCTGTTGCTGCTGGGAGTCAATCGTCATCCCAGAGCGGAAGTCGGAAGACCACTTGTACTACTTCCAGTAAGCAATTGACTGTCCAACAGTCCTTTGTGAGGAAGATGAAATATAGTAACATAGTAACATAGTAACATAGTATTTGAGGTAGTGATGAGCGGGTTCGGTTTCTCGGAATCCGAACCCCCCCCCCGAACTTCACCCATTTTACACGGTTCCGAGGCAGACTCGGATCCTCCCGCCTTGCTCGGTTAACCCGAGCGCGCCCGAACGTCATCATCCCACTGTCGGATTCTCGCGAGATTCGGATTCTATATAAGGAGCCGCACGTCGCCGCCATTTTCACTCGTGCATTGGAGATGATAGGGAGAGGATGTGCAGCGTTCTCTCAGTTTCTGTATTCAGTGTGCTGCAAATATCTGTGCTCAGTGTGCTGCAAATATCTGTGCTCAGTGTGCTTGCAAATATCTGTGCTCAGTGTGCTGAAAATATCTATGTTCTCTGACTGAAAAACGCTCCATATCTGTGCTGCATTGTAGTATAGGAGGACAGTGCAGAATTTTGCTGACCAGTGACCACCAGTATTAAATAGCGCTACGGTACAGTAGTCCACTGCTCTACCTACCTCTGTGTAGTCAAGTATACTATCCATCCATACCTGTGGTGCATTTTAGTTGAGCGCAGTATTATATAGTAGGAGGACAGTGCAGAATTTTGCTGACCACCAGTATATAATATATAGCAGTGCGGTACAGTAGGCCACTGCTCTACCTACCTCTGTGTCGTCAAGTATACTATCCATCCATACCTGTGGTGCATTTTAGTTGTGCGCAGTATTATATAGTAGGAGGACAGTGCAGAATTTTGCTGACCACCAGTATATATATAGCAGTACGGTACAGTTGTCCATTGCTCTACCTCTGTGTCGTCAAGTATACTACAAAAGTTCAGTAAAATGACCCAAAAATCAAAATTAAAAGCATCTGATGAGAAGCGTAAACTTGCCAATATGCCATTTACAACACGGAGTGGCAAGGAACGGCTGAGGCCCTGGCCTATGCTCATGGCTAGTTGTTCAGATTCACATGAGGATGGAAGCACTCATCCTCTCGCTAGAAAACTGCTGTGCCACTCCTAGGTGGGCCAGGTGTTTGTGTCGGCAACTTGGGTCGCTTAGCTTAGCCATCCAGCGACCTTGGTGCACCTCTTTTTTTCTTTGCATCATGTGCTGTTTGGGGACTATTTTTTAAATCGGCCATCCTGTCTGACACTGCAGTGCCACTCCTAGATGGGCCAGGTGTTTGTGTCGGCCACTTGTGTCGCTTAGCTTAGTCACACAGCGACCTTGGTGCGCCTCTTTTTTTCTTTGCATCATGTGCTGTGTAAATTATGGTTATTGAGGTTAATAATACTATGGGATCAAAATGACCCCCAAATTCTATGATTTAAGCTGTTTTTGAGGGTTTTTTGTAAAAAAAAAAACCCGAATCCAAAACACACTCGAATCCGACAAAAAATTTTCAGGGAGGTTTTGCCAAAACGCGTCCGAATCCAAAACACGGCCGCGGAACCGAATCCAAAACCAAAACACAAAACCCGAAAAATTTCCGGTGCACATCACTAATTTGAGGTTGAATAGAGGCAAATTGCCCATCGTGTTCAACCTGTTTTAAGTTGTGATGATTCTACATACTTGCTAAATAATGTTTTATGACTAGTTAGCTACTATAGCTCATGTTACCCCTGGATTAACCACGTTGATATTTTAAGTATTATAACCTTGTATAGCTTTTTCATTCAGAAATGTATCCATTCCTTTTTTAACTCCAATTACAGAGTCCACCATTACCACCTTCCCTGGCAGGGAATTCCACATCCTGATTGCCCTAACAGTGAAGAACCCTTTCCTCCGTTGCGTTCAAAACTTTCTCTCCTCCAGTCGCAGCGAGTGCCCACGTATCCTAAACTGTGTTCTTTTAATAAATAATTCCTCTGATAACTCATTGTGATGTCACTTTACATATTTGAAGATATTAATAATGTCTCCTCTTAGGCGCCTCTTTTCTAGTGTATACATATTCAGCCTAGTTAGTCTTTCCTTATAGTCCAGTCCTTCTAGGCCTTTAATCAATTTAGTAGCTCGCCTTTGAACACTTTCGAGTTCACTGATGTCTTTTTTATACAATGGTGCCCAAAACTGAACACAATATTCCATGTGCGGATGTACCAATGCCTTATACAGCGGCATGATTACATCCCAGTCCCTTGTCTCAATTCCCCTTTTTATGCACGCTAGCACCTTACTTGCCTTCTTTACTGCGTTTTGACATTGTGTACGGTTATTAAGCCTATTATCAATGAATACCCCCAAATCTTTTTCCAACTCTGTTTCCCCTAGGCGTTCCCCATTTAATATGTAGGATGCAAGTTTGTTTTTAGTCCCAAAATGCATAACCTTGCATTTGTCTGTATTGAACCTCATTTTCCATTTAGACGCCCAGAGTTCAAGTTTAGATAGATCATTCTGCAAGGACTCCACATCCAATTCTGAACTAATTACCTTACACAGTTTAGTATCATCTGCAAAGATTGACACTGTGCTTTCCAGGCCTATTTCTAGGTCATTGATAAATATGTTGAACAGTAGTGGTCCGAGTACGGACCCTTGTGGTATTCCGCTGATTACTGGGGACCAGGTTGAGGACTTCCCGTTGACCACTACTCGCTGTACCCTGCTATCCAACCAGCTGCTTATCCATGTGCAAATAGTTTTTCCTAGGCCAATCTCCTTTAATTTGATCATCAGTCTCCTGTGAGGAACTGTATCGAAGGCCTTTGCAAAATCTAGGAAGACCACATCCACAGCTTTTTCTTGATCAAGATTATTGCTCACTTCCTCGTAGAAGCTAATTAAGTTAGTTTGACATGACCTGTCCCTCACAAACCCATGCTGGTTCTTGCTAATAATCCTAGCGGACTTTAGATACTCCTGTATGACGTCCCTTAGAATTCCTTCCAATATTTTCCCCACTATAGATGTTAAACTAACTGGTCTGTAGTTTCCCGGAGGATTTTTGGCTCCCTTATTAAATAATGGCACTACCTCAGCTATACGCCAATCCTTCGGTACCATGCCTGATCTAATTGAACTGTTGAAAATCAAGTATAGGGGTCGTGCTAGTTGTGAACTAAGCTCCATAAGAACCCTCGGGTGAAGTCCATCAGGACCAGGTCATCCTGTTGCAAAGTGGTTAACTGAGGCCTTGACACTTATGTTGGTGTTAGATGTGCGTCCGGTATCCGCCATTAGTGCAGTGGAATTTAGACAATTGATGGAGGTATTGTGTCCCCGGTAACAAATCCCATCTAGGTTCCACTTCACTAGGCAGGCGATACCGAGAATGTACAGAGACGTCAGAAAAAGTGTCACCAGTGTCCTAAAAAATGCGGTTGTATCCAGTGTCCACTTAACCACGGACATGTGGACAAGTGGAACAGGGCAGACTAAGGACTATATGACTGTGACAGCCCACTGGGTAGATGTATTGCCTCCCGCAGCAACAACAGCAGCAGCAGCAGTGACACTAGTAGCAACATCTCGCAAATCCAAACTCATTACTAGGCAGGCTACGCTGTGTATCACCGCGTTCCGTAAGAGGCACAACGCTGACAACCTCTTACGGAAACTAGGTTTAAAGCCTACGTTATATCTCTCTTTCTGGCAGACACAAGTGTGCAGAGGTGCAAAGACCTGCTGGTGAGTAAATTGTCAACTTACGCGGAACGTGACCCGTCAACAGCTCCACCTTAATTTTCTCCCGCACCTGGGGCTGCGAGGAAAAGGATAAGAATTCCTAGCCCACCTGCTGGCGGTGATGCAGGGCAGTCAGGAGCGAGTGCTGACATCTGGTCCAGACTGAAGGACCTGCCAACGATTACTGACATGTCTACTGTCACTGCATATGATTCTGTCACCATTGAAAGAATGGTGGAGGATTATATGAGTGACAGCATTTAAGTAGGCATGTCAGACAGTCCGTACGTATACTGGCAGGAAAAAGAGACAATTTGGAGGCCCTTGCACAAACTGGCTTTATTTTACCTAAGTTGATCCCCCTCCAGTGTGTACTCCGAAAGAGTGTTTCGTGCAGCCGGTAACCTTGTCAGAGATCGGTGTAGGAGGTTACTTACACAAAATGTGGAGAAGATGATGTTCATCAAAATGAATGATAAATTCCTCTGGGAAGACCTTTACCAGCAATTGTCTCCGGAAAGTACACAGGGACCTGTGATGGTGGATTCCAGTGGGGACGAATTAATACTCTGTGAGGAGGGAGACGTACACAGTGAATGGGGTGAGGAATCGGAGGATGAGGATGAGGTCGACATCTTGCCTCTGTAGAGCCAGTTTGTGCAAGGAGAGATTGATTGCTTCTGTTTTGGTGGGGGCCCAAACAAACCACTCATTTCAGCCGCAGTCGTGTGGCAGACCCTGTAGCGGAAATGATTGGTTTGTTAAAGTGTGCATGTCCTGTTTATACAACATGTGGGTGGGAGGGCCCATGGACAATTTCATCTTGCACCTCTTTTTCTTCTTTGCATCATCTGCTGTTTCGGGACTATTTGTTTAAAGTGCCATCCAGTCTGACACTTCTGTATATGTCCAGTGGTACTGCCATTTAATTCCTGTGATTTTGCCGTATAATTCCAGTGATATTGCCGTTTAATTCCAGTTATTTTGCAGTATAATTCCAGTGATTTTGCAGTATAATTCCAGTGATTTGGACGTATAATTCCAGTGATTTTGCCGTTTAATTCCAGTGATTTTGCCGTTTAATTCCAGTGATTTTGCCGTATAATTCCAGTGATTTGGATGTATTATTCCAGTGATTTTGATGTATTATTCCAGTGATTTTGCAGTATAAGTCCAGTGATTTTGCAGTATAATTCCAGTGATTTTGCAGTATAATTCCAGTGATTTTGCCATTTAATTCCAGTGATTTGGACGTATAATTCCAGTGATTTGGACGTATAATTCCAGTGGGAATTGTTTGTGTCGCTTGGCTTAGTCATACAGCTACCTCATTGCACCTCTTCGACATCTTTGCATGAGGTGCTGTTTGGGGCCTAGTTTTCGAAAAGTGCCATCCTGTCTGACACTGCCGTATGAGTCCAGGGGTACTGCTCTATTAGTCCTGGGGTACTGCCGTATAAGTCCACCAATTGCAGAATTTTGTAAAAATGACAGAGGCGTACTGGAGATGCTGTCAGTGGACCGAACAATTGCGGCCCACTTTCGACATTCAGACACTGCGTGATACTGCTAGATGGGCCAGGTGGTTGTGTCCCTTGGCTTAGTAATACAGCTACCTCATTTGTTTGGGGCTTTTTTGGGTGATATCTGCCCTCCTGTCTGCTACTGCAGTGCCACTCATAGATGGGCCAATTCTTTGTGTCACTTGGCTTAGTCATACAGCTACCTCATTGCAGCTCTTCTACATCTTTGCATGAGGTGCTGTTTGGGGCCTTGTTTTTGAAAAGTGCCATCCTGTCTGACACTGCAATGCCATTTCTAGATGGGCCAGGTGTTTGTGCCACACACTTGTGTCGCTTGGCATAGTCATACAGCAGCCTCGGTGCACCTCATTTTCTTCTTTGCATCATGTGCTGTTTGGGGCCTTTTTTTATATCTGCCCTCCTGTCTGACACTGCAGTGCCACTCCTAGATGGACCAGGTATTTGTGCCGCACACTTGTGTCGTTTAGCTTAGTCATACAGCCACCTTGGTGCAACCTTTTGGCCTAAAAACAATATTGTGAGGTGTTCAGAATAGACTGGAAATGAGTGGAAATGAATGTTATTGAGGGTAATAATTCCATAGGATCAAAATTACCCACAAATTCTGTGATTTTTAGCAATTTTTATGTTTTTTTCAAAAATCATCCAGATCCGAAACCAAGACCAAAACCAAAACCCGAAAGCGTGGTTTTGGCAAAACCAAGCCAAAACCATAACACTAAAGTGGAATTAGAACCAAAACCAAAACACAAAATACGAAAGGTGCCAGCCGCACATCTCTACTGAATACCACCCCAAATAACGATACTTTGTGATATGGACAGTGGATCCTTCGGGATCTGAATCAGGCCCACAGTAAACTGATGAAGGTGCTGCCTAACAAGACCAAATACGTCATGAGATCAAGTGTATCCACCCAGCTAGTGCCAACAATAAGTGTTATGCACTCCATACACTTGTGCGATTGCATTCGACTCAATATCGGACCCGATTTCCCTTGAAGCTCACCTTGAGATAAATCTCATCGAAAGTGCTTTTTTTGTGCATTCAATGCGTATACAATCTAGCGATTTATCACATGCCAGTGACATCGTATTATCGAATGCGAGCGCATCGCATGCTGACCAAAGCACACCAGATTTATCTGCATCTTTAAAAATTTAAATAGAGGGCAGGGTTATCTGGGGGATATATAAACAGGCAGCCATTTTAACTCTGTGCACTTCTGTTTGCTTTGTGACTAGAGAAGTTTGGTTTATACCTGCTGCTCGTTCCACATTGCTAGCTACTGTGCACTGCATTGTTCTGCTTGCATTACAAAGTGTTTCTATACTGCTGTGTGTGTGTAGAGATGGATTCTGCTCGCTATCAGGCTCTCATGTATTACACTATGCTCAAGATGAGGGAAGACAGGGAGAGGGCCCAGCAAAGGCGGAGAGAGAGATCTTGCTGGACGAAGGAGTGTTTACATAAAAGGCCTACTTGGTCCTACATGCCCCTCCTGGATGAGATCAGGGACAGCAACCCGGACGACTACAGCAACTTCCTGTGCATGGATGATGACACCTTCCAGTAGTTGCTGCGTCTGGTGACCCCCACATACAGAAGCGGGATACCAAATGGCGGGTGCCTATCCCTGCTCAGGAGAGGCTCATGGCTACCCTGCGGTTCCTTACTACTGGACAGTCATTTGAGGACCTGAAGTTTGGGACCCGTATCTCTGCGCAGGCTTTAGGACACATCATACCTGGAACCTGCAAGGCCATTATCAAGGTGCTTCAGTACAAGTACTGTAAGGTAAGAAAATGACACCACACATTGCTTGTCGTTTAACAAAATGTTTTATTTTTCAAACTGTATTTGGTAGAAAAAAAAACTGCTTTTTATTTCAATACATAACTTTTTTATTAAATATGTGCCCACCATGGCTGACCTTTAGCAAACAGTTTTCATGATGCAGCACATCTGCATCATTACATTTATGAGCTGAAAAAAACTCAACAAATGTGGTGCATTCTGATACTACGGCATTGAGTGGCACCGCAGCCAGAGGCACAATGCACACATGCAGCTTAGGGTAGGAAGATGGGTCCCCGGTTCCATCAACCTGCACCAAGTTGCATGTGTGCATCGTGAATCAGAATGCACCACACCTGTTGCTATATATAGCAAGGGCAACATTACATTTGTGAACCGTAGAAAAAATGGTGTATATTTATATATATATATATATATATATATATATATATATATATATATATATATATATATATAGAAAAATTCCAAGAATAACCACCAGAGGGATTAGACCCAGAGAAACCAGCACACCACTTGAATGCAAAAAGTGTTTTACTGTTCAGAAAAGGAACACAAAGTTTTAAAAGAGTAACAAGCATTTGGCACACATGATGATAGCAGCATATAAATAAATCAATGAATACTCAACATTCCGACAGCTGTTTCGACTATCTTCTTCATGGGAATGAGTAAAGTGTCATAGTGCTGAACACTGCCCACCGCAGTGTCAATTTTCAAAGTGACATGTGCCTAATGTGCTTAGCTACCAGATGCATTTTATAGTGTGTGTACTTACCTGTGAGCCAACGCACCTGCACCCGGTCACACGTGGGCGTAGACAACGTCATACCCACGCGCCACAGCCGTGGCGCTGACCGGATGTGACGTACGGGGAAGGGTTAGTCCGCTGCACATCATGTGTGTACACATGATGGAGCTGGACACCAGTCCCCCCGTACGGAGAAAAACATCTCCGAGGCCGCGTCCATGTGTTTCAGGTCACCCCCGTGCCCCGCGTCACGTTCAACGCGTCACACGTGGCGACCCGCAGGGGGCGCCCGATAAGTCCGGACAGAAAAGTTCATCCGGAACTGAGTGGGCACCAAACCTGTTTCCGGGGACAGGATAGTGGCGCACAGGTACCGATCCTAAACATATAATGTAACTGTGAACATAAAGATAAAACAAACAATGAACAATACATCACATAATAGATACTGGGCAAGTGAAGCATATAAATGGCCAGTCATAGACAAATAAATTGATTAATGAACTAATATTAGTTTGTATTTTTGGACTTATTGCTGGCCATGAATGTAACCACTATGTTTTCATAATGTAGTAGATACACTGCTCCAAAAGAGTGGCCAAAAAAAATGCCTTAATAGCCAATATCTATATGTGAACCATAGTATACAACACAAATATAAGTAAATATATAATAATGAAACACATAAAAAAATGTAAATTTTTTTTATCAAAACAGGACAATGGATCCAGATGCATATATAGTAGGCCCACATGTGTCCATGTGTGAAAAAAGAAAAATGAAAAAATTACAAAAAAGGTACAAAAGAAAATTCTTCATTAAGCCCCGCTGGCGAAAGGGAATCCAAGCGTCGAATCCAACGACATTCTTGCTGTAATAGCAGCTTGTGACGGTCGCCACCCCTCTTTAATGGAGGTATGTGATCGATGGGCATGAATGATAAATCTTTAATATGATGTCCATGGTGAACAAAGTGCTTTGCGACTGGTGGAGTTGAATTCTCGATTTTGATGAATGCTTTTTTGATTGACGACCTATGTAGGGCCATGCGTTCTTTGAGCATTCTGATAGTCTTTCCAACATATAATTTATTGCAGGGGCATTGGATCACATAAACGACATATTTTGTTTCGCATGTCATTCGATGTTTCAAGCAAAAAACATCGCCCCTGGTTGGATGTGCAAAAGTGCTGCCTGTGTGCATATGCTTGCAATTTACACAGGAGCCACATTTGTGTGCTCCTGGTTTTAGTTGTAGCCAACCGCTACCTTGTTGCGACATTGGCACTATGTCGGAATAGGTAATCTGGTCCTTGAGGTTTGAACTGCGTTTATAGCTGAATAGTGGTAAGCTGTCACAGAATTTCCCCATAGTCGGATCTGCCTGTAGAATGTGCCAATGTTTGGAGATCGCACGTCTCATGACACTAGAGGCAACAGAATATGTGCTGGAAAAGACTAATCGTCCAATCTCAGTACCTTTAATGTTGGATTTTAGCACGTCTGTCCGTTCCATCTGTAGACATCTCGTGATAGCTCCTTGTATCTCTGTCGGGTCATAACCTCTCTCCATAAATTTCTTGCCCATCTCTGCCAGAGCACCTGGTATTAGTGTGGCATCTGAAGTTATTCGCATCACACGTAAGAGTTGCGAAAAAGGTAAACCCTTCTTTAATGGTTGCGGATGAAAACTTGTTGCCAACAGAAGAGAATTTTTATCTGTCGGTTTTCTAAACACCTCAGTGGTGATAGATCCATTAATCAACTTAATAGTAACGTCCAAAAAATTAATAGAAACAAAATCATGAACACATGTGAGCCTAATAGAAACAAAAAAAAAAATTTCAGATATTTTTTTTGTGTTGTGTATCTTTTTTGGATAATGGATCTAGATGCTAAAGATATTACTGGTACAAAACGCTTTTTAGATAAAGAGGTTTCCAAGATATTGTTTTCTTCTACTGAACAATTAGCTTTTAATGTTGACACTCCCACTGAAATATATTCTGATTTGTTGCGACTACGTAAGAGACTTGTAGAACTGGAATTACATGGTTTAACTATATCTCAATACCATAAGGAAGGTTTAATGCCTCGTGGATTCAGAATTAAGAACCAGCCTACACTTGGTCGCAACAATAAGGATTTTTGTCGTCAGTGGTGTCAAATTCTCAATCAATGCAGTTTTGACTTGATGGTATTGGTAGTACAACAGGTCAACACTGACATTGATAGTGTCAAGAAGGAGATATTGGGGTATGAACGTACGGGCCTAGAAACTTTAAAAACTGATTCTACTAGTGATTGGTTAACTAAACTAGATGACTCTGTTCAAACATTCTAGAACGAGTTATTGGTTTTCAAAAAATCAAAATACCGTAAGGTAAAAGACGATTACAGGGATTTAAGAGTATATCCGTGGCTATTTACACAAACTACTAGACGCCCATGGAGAAAGGGTCAATATTCACGCAACAAATCTGAAGTTCACTTTACAGATATAGAATCACATACCTCCCAAAGTGATTCAGATCATTCAGGCAACCAGAGGGGTCCTTTTTTAGGGGAAAAAACGTTCACCAGGAGCAAAACAAAAGAGGTCATAGATTTAAGAGACCGTGCAGGAGAGGGGGGCTCAAACACAAAAAGTACCGGAGGCAGGAACTACAAGGGGGGTCGGAAATAACCATTTTTAATTTATCTGAATACGTTCCCACTGAGGCAGAAATGTCGGTATTATCAAAGGGACTTACTTTTGTTCAAACTCATAGACAGAATGAGTTTGACTGTGAGGTTGAATTATATAAATTTTATCGACAACTCAAACTTTAAAGATTATTTTTCAAAAAAGGACAATAGTTCTGCTACAAGAGGTCAATTTAAAGCACCCAGCAATTTTGATCCACCACCTATGAATCCGGCCATAGAGGTATTTATGAATTTAGTCAAAAAAGAAACCTTACCCCGCATTAAAAACATCAAAATTAAGAACTACAACATGACCAAATTAGAAAGGTTGGCAGTCAAATCTTTGAGAGATCACCCCAATATCATTATACGCCCCGCTGATAAGGGCGGTGGCGTGGTACTATTAAATCGTACTGATTACATTTATGAAATAAATCGACAATTAGCTGATAAACAATGTTATAAGCAGTTGCGTTTTGACCCCACCAGTAATTTCAAACGTGAGGTAGACTCCATTATAAACATGGGTGTGTCTAATCATTGGATTGATGAACAAACGGCCAAATTTCTTACTCAAGATTTTCCCCGAATTCCTTTGATTTACGTTTTGCCCAAAGTACATAAATGTCTGGACAAACCCCCTGGAAGACCGATCATATCTTCCAGGGGCTCTCTGTGTCAGACATTGTCCCAATTTGTAGATTTTTTTCTACAGCCGGTAGTACAGTCAACACCATACTTTATCAAAGATACCTCTGATTTCTTATTGAAACTAAATGCGGTTGGGCCTCTTCCTAATGATTGTATACTGGTGACATTGGATGTCACCAGTTTATACACTTGCATTAATCATCTTGAAGGTATTGAGACAACCAGGAAAGCGATTGCCTCCAGTCCGCAGTATGAGGGTCCACCTAGTGAATTTTTGTTACTTTTGCTTGATTTCATTTTACATAAAAATTATTTTTTGTTTGAAAATTCATTTTATTTACAGCTACAGGGCACGGCGATGGGGTCTAATATGGCCCCCTCGTATGCCAATTTATTTATGTTTCAGTATGAAAAACACATTATGGCAGATTCAGAATTTTCAACATTTATTAGATTTTATGTTCGATACATAGATGACCTGTTCATGCTGTGGACTGGGGGTGAGACTAAGCTACAACTATTTATTGCTAGGTTGAATCAAATACCAGGCTCTATTAGGCTCACATGTGTTCATGATTTTGTTTCTATTAATTTTTTGGACGTTACTATTAAGTTGATTAATGGATCTATCACCACTGAGGTGTTTAGAAAACCGACAGATAAAAATTCTCTTCTGTTGGCAACAAGTTTTCATCCGCAACCATTAAAGAAGGGTTTACCTTTTTCGCAACTCTTACGTGTGATGCGAATAACTTCAGATGCCACACTAATACCAGGTGCTCTGGCAGAGATGGGCAAGAAATTTATGGAGAGAGGTTATGACCCGACAGAGATACAAGGAGCTATCACGAGATGTCTACAGATGGAACGGACAGACGTGCTAAAATCCAACATTAAAGGTACTGAGATTGGACGATTAGTCTTTTCCAGCACATATTCTGTTGCCTCTAGTGTCATGAGACGTGCGATCTCCAAACATTGGCACATTCTACAGGCAGATCCGACTATGGGGAAATTCTGTGACAGCTTACCACTATTCAGCTATAAACGCAGTTCAAACCTCAAGGACCAGATTACCTATTCCGACATAGTGCCAATGTCGCAACAAGGTAGCGGTTGGCTACAACTAAAACCAGGAGCACACAAATGTGGCTCCTGTGTAAATTGCAAGCATATGCACACAGGCAGCACTTTTGCACATCCAACCAGGGGCGATGTTTTTTGCTTGAAACATCGAATGACATGCGAAACAAAATATGTCGTTTATGTGATCCAATGCCCCTGCAATAAATTATATGTTGGAAAGACTATCAGAATGCTCAAAGAACGCATGGCCTCTACATAGGTCGTCAATCAAAAAAGCATTCATCAAAATCGAGAATTCAACTCCACCAGTCGCAAAGCACTTTGTTCACCATGGACATCATATTAAAGATTTATCATTCATGCCCATCGATCACATACCTCCATTAAAGAGGGGTGGCGACCGTCACAAGCTGCTATTACAGCAAGAATGTCGTTGGATTCGACGCTTGGATTCCCTTTCGCCAGCGGGGCTTAATGAAGAATTTTCTTTTGTACCTTTTTTGTAATTTTTTCTTTTTTCTTTTTTCACACATGGACACATGTGGGCCTACTATATATGCATCTGGATCCATTGTCCTGTTTTGATAAAAAAAAATTACATTTTTTTATGTGTTTCATTATTATATATTTACTTATATTTGTGTTGTATACTATGGTTCACATATAGATATTGGCTATTAAGGCATTTTTTTTGGCCACTCTTTTGGAGCAGTGTATCTACTACATTATGAAAACATAGTGGTTACATTCATGGCCAGCAATAAGTCCAAAAATACAAACTAATATTAGTTCATTAATCAATTTATTTGTCTATGACTGGCCATTTATATGCTTCACTTGCCCAGTATCTATTATGTGATGTATTGTTCATTGTTTGTTTTATCTTTATGTTCACAGTTACATTATATGTTTAGGATCGGTACCTGTGCGCCACTATCCTGTCCCCGGAAACAGGTTTGGTGCCCACTCAGTTCCGGATGAACTTTTCTGTCCGGACTTATCGGGCGCCCCCTGCGGGTCGCCACGTGTGACGCGTTGAACGTGACGCGGGGCACGGGGGTGACCTGAAACACATGGACGCGGCCTCGGAGATGTTTTTCTCCGTACGGGGGGACTGGTGTCCAGCTCCATGTGTACACACATGATGTGCAGCGGACTAACCCTTCCCCGTACGTCACATCCGGTCAGCGCCACGGCTGTGGCGCGTGGGTATGACGTTGTCTACGCCCACGTGTGACCGGGTGCAGGTGCGTTGGCTCACAGGTAAGTACACACACTATAAAATGCATCTGGTAGCTAAGCACATTAGGCACATGTCACTTTGAAAATTGACACTGCGGTGGGCAGTGTTCAGCACTATGACACTTTACTCATTCCCATGAAGAAGATAGTCGAAACAGCTGTCGGAATGTTGAGTATTCATTGATTTATTTATATGCTGCTATCATCATGTGTGCCAAATGCTTGCTACTCTTTTAAAACTTTGTGTTCCTTTTCTGAACAGTAAAACACTTTTTGCATTCAAGTGGTGTGCTGGTTTCTCTGGGTCTAATCCCTCTGGTGGTTATTCTTGGAATTTTTCAATATTACTATACTGACCGAGCACCTGCATTCAATTCAAATGAAAGTGAGAAGCGGCTTCTTATGTGGATATATATATATATATATATATATATATATATATATATATATATATATAATATGAACAAGTGGAAGGACTGCGGCACTCAAATTTAAAGATGAAAAAAAAGGCTGATTTATTGGAACAAAGCCATCATTAAAATGCCGTGTGAAGCCAACGTTTCGGTGCCATATATATATATATATAACTGTTTTTATAAATATGCGGCCAACATGACTGAACTTTTTCAAATACTATGGGCCAAATGTAATAGAGTAAGAGTTTCAGAAAGTGAGAGATTTGGTAAGGTTTTTCAGGGTTTTTTTAAAGTGGCAATCATTTACACTGCAAAACCAGGTTGATCTTGCTGTGTGAATGATTGCCACTTTAAAAAAAAACTGCAAAACCTTAACAAGTCTCTCACTTTCTTACATATGGCCCCATATCTTTAGTAATGTATCTTCAAATTTAAATTTTCCATCCGGTGCAGTATGAGATATGGTGGTAGTGGCACATGATTTCAGACTCTACCGTGAGGAAGAGTGCCCGTGGATGGCTGACCAAACAGAAGAGAGAGAGTCAAAGCCCACCTTCTTAGCGGACATTGGCCCTCATTCCGAGTTGATCGCTAGCTGCCGTTGTTCGCTGCGTAGCGATCAGTGAAAAAAATGGCTAATCTGCGCATGTGTATGCACGCAATGCGCACACGCATCGTATGGGTACGAAGTCCTTTATGGTTTTGCACTGGTTCTAGCGATGATTCCAATCGCACAGCCGAACGCAAGGAGATTGACAGGAAGTGGGAGTTTCTGGGTGGCAACTGACCGTTTTCTGGGAGTGTTTGGAAAAACGCAGGCGTGGCTGGGTGTTTGCTGGGCGGGTATCTGACATCATTACCGTGTCACTCATCGCAGCAATCATCGCACAGAATAAGTAACTACAGGCCTGGTCTTGTTCTGCACAAAATGTGTTTGCAGCCGCTCGGCTGCACAGGCGTTCGCACTTCTGCAAAGTGAAAATACACTCCCACGTGGGTGGCGACTATACGTTTGCACGGATGCTAAAAGTAGCTAGCGAGCGATCAACTCGGAATGAGGGCCACTGTGGCCTGGGTCTGGAAAAAATAAGGTTCCCCGGAACCAACCAGCTGCACACTAGCCTGTGTAACTTTTAATTATGTTATGTTTTATTATTATGTTTTGTGTGTCTATATTTTGCCTTTTAATATGTGTCTGGAGTTCAATATACTCCTATTTTTATCCTTTGAATACCAATAAAAGTTAAGTCTTATTATTATTTGTGTGTCCATAGTGTTCACATTGCAATTTTTTGCAGCAAAGTGTGCCCCATTAGGAGAGTCTGGTGCCGTGGATTCACGGTAATTGTTTGTAAGTATACTCTTTACTCTCAGGGAGCACCACCAATTTTCTTTAGCAGTCTGTTTGAACTATTTATTTTTGGACTTTCAGAATATTTGGTTATATTTACACAGTGGTATTTCATGTTTGTTTAAAATCTGTGCGGTCAGTTTACTCTTTTCTCTTTCCCCGGCACCATCAACCTGACCCAAGCTGCATGTGTACATTGTCCACCTGAAAGCGGTGCCACTAAAACACCGTATATCATATTGCACCAGATCTATCGCAATATATACCAGGGCAACAGGAATTTTATATATACCAACAGATGTGGTGCATTCTGATACTACGGTGTTGAGTGTCACCGGTGCCAGGGGTGCAATGCACACATGCAGCTAGGGGCAGGAAGATGGGTCCCCGATACCATCAACCTGTCCCTAGCAGCATGTGTGCATTGTCCGCCTGAAAGCGTTGACACTCACCGCAGTATCAGAATGCACCACATCTGTTGGTATGTATTACAAGGGCAGCAATAAATGAGAATCACCCTACATTTGAAAGAGACTTGTCTCCTCCACCTCCTCCTGATCTCCCTGTGACATTAAGGAGGTCAAAATTGCGGAAGGGACGGTGGATGTGTGGCTGGCTGGGGAAGGGTAGCTGGGTTGAGGAGGAGATTGGATAGTGGGGGAAGGGTGGGTGGATGTGGGTTGACGATAACGGGAAGGGTGGTTGGTTTAAGGAGGAGGGGTTTGAGGAGGTGGATGGAAAGTAGAGGAAGGGTAGGTGGGTGGGGCCTGCGTTTGCGGATAACCGGAATGGCAGCTGGGATGCGGACGAGGATGGGTACTGGAGGAAGGGTAGGTGGGTGGTGAACTGAAGGTAAAAGGGAGATGAGGAGCAGGTGCTTAAGGTTCTGGCCCATGAACGTTCCACTCTGGTGTCAGTGGTCCTGTGAGTGTTTTGTACAAAACCTGTGACAACAGGTGCTGGCACTCTACTTGCTGCTGCTCGGAAACCTTACGCATGGTTTTGCTAACATATGACACAGTCATCAAATTCGTCAGGTTTTCGTAGCAGCTGTGAACGGGCCTCCATTAGTAGCAGGTCTTCAACAAATTTGATTTTACGTGGCTTCCACCTGGCACCCTGTCGCTGTGGAGATTTTGTTTTTTCTGGTGATGTGTTGTGGAGGTCAGAGGTATGGCTGAGGTCTTCAGGTGTCTGTAGGTCTTATGTCTGTAGGGTAAAAAAACATTTAATAAATATTCAAACATTGTTTTTTTTCTTTTACAGTTCCCTACAAGCGTGGAAGAATGGCAAGCTATTGCCGAGGACTTTGACAAATGCTGGAATTTCCCAAATTGTGGTGGTGCAATAGACGGGAAACATGTGCGCATCACCAAACCCACCATGTCAGGAATCAGCATTCAGTGATGTCTCACTTACCAGCGCGCTGGTGTGCAGGCCTCCGGAGGTCATGGCCCCAGTTTGCGGCTGTATGAGCATCCTGTCTGCGGAGCGCAGTACCCACTATTGTGGTGAACCCCTGAAGTCCATTCTGCGGGTGCCCTCCTGTGTACCGGCCATCTGCACAGCATGGGCGCTGCCATGACACTTGCGGTCAGCTGACCAGAGAGCACCCAATCCTGCGCTGTGATTGCTCACATGATCCAAGTATCCAATGACTGCCGACCAGGGGGTATAAGTCCAGAGCATTGGCTCAGTCTCATGACCTTGGACAATGCGTCGCATTGCTGCATAGCGTCTCCTGGTTCCAGTTTCCAATCTCCAGTTTCCAGCTTCCAGTTTCCAATCTCCAGTTTCCAGTTCTAATCTCCAGTCTCCAGTCTTCGATCTCCTGTTTCCAGCGATCTCCTATTTCTGGCATCTCCAAGTGATCTCCCGGTTCCAGTATTCCTGTGGAACTACAGGTCCCAGCATTTACTTCAGCTCCAACTTCTGCTACAGTCAGCCTCCACCTTTTGCAGTAAGAGACTTTCTTCAGGTGCTATTCATTATCTTCACCTGTGTATGGTTAACTTGCATTCAGCGTTGTGCTATGGCATCTGGCACTTAATACAACCACTTCATATGTGTTTCAAGTTTTCTCCTGCTTAACCTTGCTTGGTTGTGGCCTTTGCATTACAAACTGACTGTGAGGAGTATCGTTGCTGGTCCCAAAACCAACTGTGGGAGTGATCACAATCTGATTGCTATACTAGTTTCCAGACTAGTTCATTGCCTGTATTTCATTGACTAATTACTGCACTGGTTTCCAAATACCTGTGACTGTTTATTCATCATTGTCAGCATTCCATGTACCATCCATCCCAAGTTATCAACTGCTTCAATTACTGTGTATATTTGTGAGCATATAATAAACATCATTGCGCACATGCGCAGGAATCTCTTACAGACTTCTCGGTTTCTCCATCGCACCACCACTGACCCACTAGTGCCCCCTCCGGGGACAGACATAACCACAGATCTGACACACCAATAGCGGGTCGGACTACTTCAATTATAAAGACTACTTTAGCATTGTTCTTATGGCGGTGGTCAATGCAAACTATGAATTTATTTTCCTGGATGTTGGGAAAAATGGTCGTTGCTCAGATGGTGGATCCTTGAAAAATATACGTTTCTATGATAGGCTCACCACCAACTCCATTCATCTGCCGCCTGTTGAGCAAACAAAGAATGGGCTGGGATTTATGTTTGTGACAGATAAGGCCTTCGCACTGCACGAACACATAATGAAGCCCTACCCGCAAAGAGTCCTGAACCACGATAGGCGCATTTTCAACTACCACCTTTCTAGGGCCCGTCGGGTTGTTGAGAATGCATTTGGCATTCTCAGCAACTGGTTCAGGATCTTGCACCGACCCATCAATTTGAAGCTGGACAAAATTGACTGTGTAGTAACCGCATGCTGTATACTGCACATCATGCTCCGACGCGAGGACACAAGACAAATGCCTTTGCTCCCAGCAGGACCGGAAGACCCCAACCAGCCATTGGTGACAATGCCGATTTCCTTGGTGGGACCACCTGCAGTAACCTTACGAAGCTCTGCAAGGGCAAAACAGGTCCGTGAAAGTTATAATGCCTTTTTTAATGGGGAAGGAGCTGTGACATGGCAGGAGGAATATATCAGCTAAGAAAATTTTTAAAGAAACTTACCCCTTCGGCCACCTCCACATCCAGACTTCCCTCCTCGGACTCTGCCTCACCACTAGGGACTCCTTAGCTGACCGTTTTTCCAGGATGAAGTTTAGTCCTTGTCTGCACCGGCCCCTGACCTCTTCGACTCCTCCACCTTGCGGTTCTCTTTTACGAACACTGTCCGTATATTCACAATTTTCTTCTGTTCCCAGGCCACCGAGGACCCAAAGAAGGTGGGCTTGGAGTACTCCACCAGGCAGAGTTTGTTGCTGTAATCCGGTGAGGACGTCAGACAGAGACACTCCTCCTCACGGTACAGGCTGATAAAGCCTGATAGAAAATCTCGGCTCTCATAGGACATATGCAGAAAGCAAAAAAAGGAAAATGAATAAACATGAAAAAAGTTCCATTATTCTGGTTAAATAAAGTTTGTTTTCTAGTTACTGCTGTGAGTTATCTGAAATATGTTGTGATAATACATTGGTGTGCAGGGTGCATCAGCTTAATGGTGGGCAGTGGCTTGCAGTGGGGCAGCATTTTGGGCAGTGGGCCAATATAATGGTGGGTTCGAGTAGCATAATGGTGGACAGTGGCTTGCAGTGGGGCAGCATAATGGTGAACAGGGCATGGGCAGTTGCTTGCAGTGGCGCAGCATTTTGGGCAGTGGGCCAGTATAATGGTAGGTAGAGCAGCATAATGGCGGGCAGTGGCTTGCAGTGGGGCAGCATAATGGTGAACAGGGCATGGGCAGTTGCTTGCAGTGGCGCAGCATTTTGGGCAGTGGGCCAGTATAATGGTAGGTAGAGCAGCATAATGGCGGGCAGTGGCTTGCAGTGGGGCAGCATAATGGCGGACCAGGCGTGGCCAGTAGCTAGCAGTGGTGCAGCATTTTGGGCAGTGGGCCAGTATAATGGTGGGTAGAACAGCATAATGGTGGCCAGTGGTGTAGCCTGCCTACCTTGTCCGCTGTTTGGGAGCTCAGCAGCGTGCTTCTAGCCTCCTCTCCAGTCATGTGCGCGGTGGGGGGGAAGAGGAGTGGCCAGGAAGTTGGCTCCTATCTTCACAGTTCGTACATCGCAGTGTGATAAATCAAATGTGGTAAAAAACAGCATGCGATCGCACTGCGATTCAATAAATATTAAGTGCAGCACACAATATCTTGAGATGCGACATTCGACCGGCGTGCCTGCGCATCGCGTCACATGGTACCTAAAATGTGCATACAATCGTGATTTATCTCACAGATGCGGTCGAAATCGAAGGTTTGGACCTGATATCTCACAAGTGTATGGGCACCATTAAGTTCAGAAAGAGAGATAGTAAGTTTCATTTATTTTCTCAACTATATATTTGTTTTTGCTAGATTTTCTGCCTGCTGTGTTTATCTGTGTAAGCTGTGGGGATCGGGGCTTCTATTTATTAGCAGATTATATAATAGATATGCCACTCTTGGGTGTGTGTGGTCGCGCACTGATATATGCACGCCTTGGTGTGCAAACACACACAAGAGTGGCATATTTATATTCTACAATGGCCCCTGTTGTGACAAAATATGGTGAAACAGATACAGATCAGGAGGAAAAATTAATAAACATAAATAAACATGCAACTGTATAACAGTGAGGCGGGGATGTGCCGCTGTCAGTGAGGAAGGAATGTGCTGCTTCCAGTGAGGCAGGGATGTGCTGCTTCCAGTGAGGCATGGATGTGCTGCTGTCAGTGAGGCAGGGATGTGCTGCTGTCAGTGAGGCAGGGATGTGCTGCTGTCAGTGAGGCAGGGATGTGCCACTGTGAGGAAGGAATGTGCTGCTGTCAGTGAGGCATGGATGTGCTGCTGTCAGTGAGGCAGGTATGTGCTGCTGTCAGTGAGGCATGGATGTGCTGCTGTCAGTGAGGCAGCGATGTGCTGCAGTCAGCGAGGCAGGGATGTGCTGCTGTCAGTGAGGCAGGGATGTGCTGCTGTCAGTGAGGCAGGGATGTGCCACTGTGAGGAAGGAATGTGCTGCTGTCAGTGAGGCATGGATGTGCTGCTGTCAGTGAGGCAGGTATGTGCTGCTGTCAGTGAGGCAGCGATGTGCTGCAGTCAGCGAGGCAGGGATGTGCTGCTGTCAGCGGGGCAGGGATGTGCTGCTGTCAGTGAGGCAGGGATGTGCTGCTGTCAGTGAGGCAGGGATGTGCCGCTGTGAGGAAGGAATGTGCTGCTGTCAGTGAGGCAGGGATGTGCTGCTGTCAGTGAGGCAGGGATGTGCTCCTGTCAGTGAGGCAGGGATGTGCTGCTGTCAGTGAGGCAGGTAAGTGCTGCTTTCAGCAAGGCAGGGATGTGCTGCTGTCAGTGAGACAGGGATGTGCCGCTGTCAGTAAGACAGGGATGTGCCGCTGTCAGTGAGACAGGAATGTGCTGCTGTCAGTGAAGCAGGGATGTGCTGCTGTCAGTGAGGCAGGTATGTGCTGCTGTCAGTGAGGCAGGTATGTACTGCTATCAGTGAGGCAGGGATGTGCTGCTGTCAGTCTAGCAGGGATGTACTGCTCTCAGTGAGGCAGGGATGTGCTGCTGTCAGTGAGGCGGGGATGTGCTGCTATCAGTTACTTAAATGCTGATTGGTTGCCATGGAAAACTTCACCCCTGGCACACTGCTTCACTCATACCACTGCTTAGTACATCTCCCCCATAGTTATTTAAAACTCATTGCGTATGATAAATGGTGCTCCAGCCAATCAGCTCCTAGCTGTTATGTATTTGAAAAATGACGATTGGGAGCTGATTGCCTGGAGCATCATTTATCATATGCATTGTGTTTTAAATAGCTAAAACTCATTGGTAAATGGGGCCCACCAGGGGCGTTTTAAGACAGGAGGGGGCCCATATGCAAACTCCGGCCGGGTTCATGGTATTTACATACCACTAACCTCCCATGATAATTTCAGGTGAAATAATGGACACCATTTGTAAGGAGGATCATTAAAGAAAGCTCTCTAGGAATTCACATACATGCACCACTTTAAGTCATGGTATGCTTCCCTTTTCCAGTTGTACACACTTTTGAAGTGAATACAGGAATAAGGTCATATAATCGAGTGAAGAGTCATCACAAAAGAAACCTTAATAAGTGGAATACACACCCTCACTGTGTGAGTACGCTATGCCACCTAACATTAACCCATAAGGTTGAGGGGATTGACATCACCTAGCCTTCTGGACCCGAAATCTTATAGACTATTAGGGGTGTTTCAAAAATCCCTTTTCAAGACATATTACACTATTCTGTTTTTTCTGGTTTTATTTTTCATGTATTTGGTATACCATTATTGAGAAAACTTGCAGCTCCTAGTGTACGCAGAACCACCCTTTTTTGTCTAAATTGTACTTTTGCTGATTACTGGATGGCTGGAGATATCCACCAATCAGAGAGCTTTTCACTGCATGGTACCATGTGGAGAAAAGGCGTGGGACTGCAGGAGCGGTAACATGACATTTTAAAAAAGTGTATTCCCGTGAATGGGTGGGTAGTGGCCCCAGTACATTGCAGTACATTCTCCTGTTAACATGTTCCTTTCATTATTATTATTTCCCTCCTCCTCATCATCATCATACCGCTCAAATCATTTCCTCTCACACTGTTCAACGTGACTGAGGCAGGGATTTGCCGAACCTTGGACGCAAATGTCAGTAGTTTGTGCCTAGAGTAGTAGAGTTTATTGCAAACATGCCAGTAGCATTTCTGTGTGGTACCCATAGGACACATTGGTTTCCATGGTTCTCTAATAAATAATTCATATGGAAAGTTCTCTCTCTGACCATCCTTGAAGTAGGGTATGAAGGATGATTTATGGTTATGCTAAGAGAAAAGAATTTGGTTCTTATTCTTTGTAGATCTGTTCAGATTGCATCTTAATGAGGCAATTATAAAATCATAGTAAGAAGGGAGTGTAAGTTTTACAACTTTGCAGGGAACATAAGACTCAGGCATTTTAGTATGGTAAGAGATATTTAGCATTGAAGTTATTTACACATTTTATTTTAAAAAGTTAATTAAGACAGAAAATATGCTGATTATACACAAAGCTGGGGATAGTTTGGGCCGACTGATTATACAGTAGAGAGAGTTGGCACAGACTTTGCGAAGCTTTGCATATACAGCTGATGTATTGTTAGTGGTAGGACCACATCAGACAAGGCAGTAATGCTATTATAATGATGTGGCTCAGATGGCAGAATTTGTAAATAAAATAGCTGTATTACTGTATATGTAACATTAACAGTATAAATTGCATTAGTTATGTAGGTAAATGATTATAAGTTAAGATGCATTCCAGTTAATTTAATTATTTAAGTAATTAAAATTACTTCAAAATAGTATATAATGTGAACTCCTCCCTGCCAAGTTTCTTCAAAACTGTGAGCAAGTGTACCTAGAAGGGATCGGTATGAAATACCTACAATCAAAATCCTGACGGTCGAAATCCCGACAGCAATTGACCGTCAGTCAAAATCCCGACATGGACAAAATACCGACATTTAAAATACCGACAAGGTCAAAATACCGATATGTAAAATGTTGACAGGTCAAAATGCCGACATGAGTTTTCATTGTTTTTTTGTGTGTATGTCGACATAGGTCGACATGGACACCATATAAGTGTACCACGTCCCCTCGCATGGCTCGCTGCGCTTGCCATGCTTCGGGCATGGTGCCTCGCTACGCTTGGTACACTATTATATTCCCCCTCCAGGTCCACTGGGCTTGTAAAGTATGAACAAGTCGGTTTCAATGAAAAAAATCATGAAAAACTCATATCGGCATTTTGACCTTTCGACATTTTACACGTCGGTATTTTGACCTTGTCGGTATTTTAAATATTGGTATTTTGTCCATGTCGGGATTTTGACCTTGTCGGGATTTTGACCGTCGGTCAATTGCTGTCGGGATTTCGACCGTCGGGATTTTGATTGTCGGTAAATTGACTGCATCCCTACCTAGAAGAAAGGGTGGTCACACTAAAAATGTATGTGATTTAGATTTCTCTTGTGTTAATTCACTTTTCATTTTGTTCATTGATAAAAATAAACTATTAACACTTCTATTTTTGAAGGCATTCTTACTTTGCAGCATCTTTACGCACACCTGCCTAAAACATTCACAGTACTGTATATACCAATAGTAATTGGTAAAGCAGAACAAAAGTGTCAAGACATGCTAGTAATGATATATGTAATAATGTAATAACAAATATGAAACATAACCACTAGATAATCATTAGATATGATATCACAAATAAATACATCATTACAAAATGAATTGCCCTTAAAAATTGCTTATTATGCTGATACAAATGCACAAATATCAATAAGCCGCTTGGAATTGTAATCCTTGCAATTCCTACCAAATTGATATAGTACTATGCTGAACCACAAGTCCCAGAATAAACAAGTAAAGTCTAGGGCCAAATGAATGTGGGAAAGTAACTTTAATTACCAAATTCTCCAGCTGCTGTTGATATTCCCAGCTATGGCATATACAAAGTGGCCATCCAGTGAACAGATGCATTCAACAATTAGAATAGCTGGGATGCATCTCTTGGTACAAAGATGCAGCATCTGTGCTAAGTGCGTCCATCTCTGTATCAGGCCCTGTGTCTGATGTCCTGGAAGGAAAATCTTCTAGATAATGGGGGTCATTCCGAGTTGATTGCTCGCTGCCGATTTTCACAGAGCAGCGAACAGGTGAAAAAATGGCATTTCTCCGCATGCGTATGCCCCGCAATGCGCACGCGCGATGTACGGGTACAAAGCTCTTTGTGGTTGTGCTCAGGTTCTAGCAAAGTTTTCCTTCGCACTGGCGGCCGCAAGAAGATTGACAGGAAGGGGGCATTACTGGGTGTCAACTGACCGTTCTCAGGGAGTGTTTGCAAAAACGCAGGTGTGTCTGAAAAAATGCAGGCATGGCTGGGCGTTTGCTGGGCGGGTGTATGACGTCAAATCCGGACACGAATAGGCTCAAGTGATCGCAATTGCTGAGTCGGTTCAGAGCTACTCAGAAACTGCACAAACTGTTTTAGCAGAGCTCGGCTGCACATGCGTTCACACTTTTGCTAAGATAAAATACACTCCCCAGTGGGCGGCGGCATAGCGTTTGCACGGCTGCTAAAACTAGCTAGCGAGCGATCAACACGGAATGACTCCCAATGTCTCTACAGCACCTCTGTTGTACATACCTATTATATCATACTAGAATCTAAACTCCCTCCTGCAAATAAAACAATTATCAGAACTGTGACTGCCTATGATACAGCAGGGACAGGCATAGGTGCTGGGACAATTCTGGGACTAATGGTCACGTCCCCTCCAAAAAATTTTTTTTTTTTAAATACTATGCTAAGGTGGGCACAGCACAATGCAAAGGGGATATTTGTCCACATCAGCGGAGCTGCAAATTGGGACAATGTCCCCCATAGCAACTGACCCCCCAGGATAGAATGAGAGAAACCCCAGGACAGTGACAGAGACCCCCAGGACAGAATCAGTGAAACCACCATGGGCAATGACAGAGACAGACATCAGCAGTGACAAAGTTAAAATTGACTCTGGGACCCCAACAGGTGACTCACCCTGGAGTACCTGTCCAGGTTGCCTATACTGGCCACTGTTAGCCAGGAGATGTTGAGCCCCACCAGGGAGGGCAGCGTCTGCAACATCCAGATGGTGATCATTAGCATGGTGCTCAGCACAACCCCAATCTTCAGCAAGGCATCATCATGTCTGCTCTAGGCTACTAAAGCGACACCTCATGCTGTGCCAGTGGATGCATTATGGGATCTGTAGGGAGTGGGCAGTGTGCATTAGGAGTGCCCGGGAAACCAGTGCAGTGCTTTCTACACATCCTAATGCTGGATTCTGAGAAGCATGGGCTCTCTCTCTTAATGTCCGGTGCTCTGCTTCTTGGTGCCCTGCTCTTCCTATGCAGTTCCTTCCGGCTGCTGCCTCCTGGTGCCTGCTCTTCTGCCTGCCTACTGCCAGGTGTCCTCTTCCTCGGGAACAAAGACTTGCTGTTCCTGCCGCTGCTCGGACTGATCCATCACAAGCTGTGTGGCTGCTGCGTAACTGACTGATCAGAGGATGCTCAGGCTGGGTGAAAGGCTGTCCCCCTTAGCTTCTGACCCAGGTCCCTCCAACAAGCCTGGGCTGGGGTAAACAGTAACCACCAACCCCCATTTGTTGCCACTGGCCTTGAACTAGACTAATGTGGAGCTTCTATAAAGGCATATACCTCTGAAGAACAAGATTTTAGTATGGATTTCTACTCAGCTGATTAAATCCATCTAGGTTTACTGTAAAGAACCGTGTATTATCTCACTTCAGCCTAACAATGCAACATAATCAGTCCAAATGCTCCGTTGCTAAAACCAATAACAGTAAACTGCTTCTATTATATATTATAAATTAATCAGTCCCACTCCACTGGTTTATACTAAAGTGCACCAACGATATCATGGCCATATAAATCTGCCACCTAAAAACATAGACTCTTTCTGTAGTGGGATATTGGCCCTCATTCCGAGTTGATCGGTCGCAAGGCGAATTTAGCAGAGTTACACACGCTAAGCCGCCACCTACTGGGAGTGTATCTTAGCATCTTAAAATTGCGACCGATGTATTCGCAATATTGCGCTCACAAACTACTTAGCAGTTTCTGAGTAGCTCCAGACTTACTCTGCCTGTGCGATCAGTTCAGTGCTTGTCGTTCCTGGTTTGACGTCACAAACACACCCAGCGTTCGCCCAACCACTCCCCCGTTTCTCCGGCCACTCCTGCGTTTTTTCCGGAAACGGTAGCGTTTTCAGCCACACTCCCATAAAACGGCCTGTTTCCGCCCAGTAACACCCATTTCCTGTCAATCACATTACGATCGCCGGAGCGATGAAAAAGCCGTGAGTAAAAATACTATCTTCATAGCAAAGATACTTGGCGCAGTCGCAGTGCGAATATTGCGCATGCGCACTAAGCGGAATTTCACTGCGATGCGATGAAAAATACCGAGCGAACGACTCGGAATGAGGGCCATTATACGTAGCGGTACTCACACATTATTGTGAATTTATTGTTTATTACACTATTCAACAAATTTTAAAACATTCTCTTCATCTGGAATATGAATATGTGTTTTCGCCTAATTTAGGGATGCTGAATTTAGTGGAAAAATCAGATTTTCTCTATCATGTCATGTTTATTAGATACACACAAATAACAAAAGCTGTAAAAGCTATGGCCCTCATTCCGAGTCGTTCGCTCGGTATTTTTCATCGCATCGCAGTGAAATTCCGCATAGTGCGCATGCGCAATATTCGCACTGCGACTGCGCCAAGTATCTTTGCTATGAAGATAGTATTTTTACTCACGGCTTTTTCCTCGCTCCGGCGATCGTAATGTGATTGACAGGAAATGGGTGTTACTGGGCGGAAACACGGCGTTTTATGGGCGTGTGGCTGAAAACGCTACCGTTTCCGGAAAAAACGCAGGAGTGGCCGGAGAAACGGGGGAGTGGTTGGGCGAACGCTGGGTGTGTTTGTGACGTCAAACCAGGAACGACAAGCACTGAACTGATCGCACTGGCAGAGTAAGTGTGGAGCTACTCTAAAACTGCTAAGTAGTTTGTGATCGCAATATTGCAAATACATCGGTCGCAATTTTAAGATGCTAAGATACACTCCCAGTAGGCGTAGGCTTAGCGTGTGTAACTCTGCTAAATTCGCCTTGCGACCGATCAACTCGGAATGAGGGCCTATATCTGAAAAAAGTAAGAAAAATTAAACTCAATAGAACTGAAATATTATATTCATTTATAAAATACTAATAAAACTACAGAAACACTTAAAACTGCAGAAACCAAACTTGAGAGACTCTTAACAATTGAAATTTGCCATAATGTAATTGTTAATAAAAGATAAAATGTAAAGTCACTTTGCTTTAGAGAAATAGGATGCTTTCCATTTGTATAGTGTCTCATTGGTTTCTTTAACAAGGAACTAGCAGTAGTCCCCCATCATTGCAGGGTCACAGTGTCCTTGGTAGTGATGCTCCATTGTCAGAATGTCTTGGTGAAAACGTTCCCCCAGTTCATCACTTACACTACCCAGGTTGTCAGAAAAAAAGTGTACATGAGAATGTAACAAGTGATTTTTAGGTGACATTCTAGAACCCATATTCTTGTAACTGTCCAACAGTTCATTCATGATGGACACATAGTTGGCCTCTTTTCTATTCCCTAAGAATCTACGCACAGTAGCCCCAAGCAGCAGACTCAATTTCTGTCAATTTAGCGATAACTATTTCATCCGGAAGCAGTTTCCTTATTTGGGGTACAACAAATATGCCTTCTATTAGCTTTACTTCGCTTAACTTCAGATACCTTTCCTTCAGATACCTGAAAGCCTGGCCTTCTTTATGAGCTTTCACAAAATTCTTCATTAGGCCCAATTTATATTTACTAAAGGTCGATTTTGATCGATTTAAAATCGATCAAAGTGTTGTACTCCAGGGATAAGACACACATATATTAATATTTAAAAACTAATATAAAAAATCAGCTGTTAGCAAATGTATGTTTCAGTCCCTGGAATCCATCATTGATCAAGATTCATCTGCATCGATTTTAAATTGATCAAAATCAGCCTTTAGTAAATATACCCATAATGTGACGCGGAGGTAAAATGATTTTATGTGGCTAAACCATTGCAGTGTACTGTATATGACGTTTTTCTCTCCAGCAACACAGGGTTTACTTTTCTCTCTGGCCACTTCGTTGTGATATAGTGATTTATAGTGTCTCTGCTGTCCCATAAGCACAGAAACCAGCAGTACTTTGTGAATCCACCTTGCAAACTTGACAGCAGTGCAAACACCTTTAAGTCACAACACAGATTCCATCCATAGGCCTTATACTTGATTCTCTTCAACAACACAGCCATACTTTAATGTTTCTTTCATGCCCACTGCGTAGGCCAGAGGCACTAAAGGGAGTTTGTTCCCATTATGGAGTAATACTGCTTTTAGACTTTAATAAAGAGTCGCCAAATGCACTTGTATAAACTCAATCATGAAACTGTTTATTTTCAAAAAATGTGGCCAAAGAAAAGTTTCTTGTTCTAAAACTTTAAATTATCGCACCTTGAGCCAGAAGGTTTCACTGTTGCAGCCTAAAACCCAAAAGTTTGGCTTGTTGTTTTGACAGTTTCAAGTCACAAACCAAATAATATAATTGTTCCTGTTCTAGGACGTGAGGTGATTTGTCTTGAGTTTTGGGGTGATACTATGCTGTAATTTCTGTATCTTCTGACTTGCTTTCCTCTGATATCCCTGATTCACTGGTACCCACACGACGTACTGTACAGGAACAGACAGCCCTTCTTCATGAGGCGCAGGTTTTAGTGCTGAAGACACTTTCAGGATATTTTATAGTGTGCTTAGTTCTACTGGAATGCCCAGCAATACTAGTTAGACAAAAATAACAGTCAGTACAGTGGTCCTTAGGCAGAGTCGGCCCTAATCAATATGATGCCCTAGGCAAGATTTTGGCTGGTGCCCCCTAGCACCACCACTAGTTCCGGCTCTGACAGTGCACCCCTTTCCCAGCACCATCACCCCCCACCCTCAGTCCTTATTTTGAGTTTCCTACCCCCTATATTTTAAATAAGAACAGTCGACGCACAGCCCAAAAAGGGGTGTGTTTTTGCTGGCAAGGGGCATGGCCACACAATAGTATCCTCAATTCAAATTACGCCACACAGTACTACAACTTTATTCACATTTTATCATGCGATAGTGTCCCTAATTCACGTTACATCACACAGTAGTACCACTATACCTTATATACATTACTCCTCACAGTAGTGCCCCTTATTCACATTACACCACACTGAATTGCTCTTTATTCACATTAGACCACACCGTAGTGACCTTTTTATACATTACGCCACACAGTAGAGCACCTTATATACATAATACCACACATTAGTAATGCATTTATACACATAATACCACACAGTTATGCCCCTTACACATATGACACACATTATTAATGCCCTTATACACATAATGACACACTAAATTCCCCTTACACATATGCTGCACATTATTAATGCATTTTTACACATGACACACATAACACCCCTTACACATATGCTGAACACTACTGCACAACCAACTCACACACAGCACTCATACAGCCGCTAACACTGTGACCTCTGCTTCTGCTTGGATACAGATGCGTCCTCATAAATCTTGTCTCGATGCTAACGTCGGGCAACTTTTCTTGATGAAAATACATCTTATTTGCATGTGGCTAGGATGCACAAGCAGCTTCTGTTGATTAAAATAATATGCAGCATGCCTATATACTGTGTGAGACTGTGGCTGTATCTGCATATGAAATTCTACACACAGAATATAGGCATGCTGCATATCATTTTAATCAGCAGAAGCTGCTGATGCCCCTAGGCATACCAAATGCCCTAGGTATTTGCCTAGTTTGCCTATGCCTAGGGCCGGCTCTGTCCTTAGGTGCACACCATACAATTAGGACAGCAAGTGGCATCAAATGGCAATTTCCTTCCAACCATTCTATCAGATTATGCAAAGAGATTAGTTGTGTAAGTTATGCAAGAAATATGGGTTGCCCAGATGTTATCCTGGTCACCAAGGGCACAGTCAGAGTGCATTTTATATCCTTCTTTATCAAGGCGCTAATAGACTTTGAGTTTTTGGTGTAAACTTACCTCATGCATAACAAAAGTTATCAGGATGGTTTACAGACCCATGAATTTTAGCGGCTGTCATTTCTTTGTACGTACTTACAAACAGTGCAATAAAATGACTCACGTTTATGCGAAATCATGAAAACAAGAGAAGAATACCACTGATTAAAAATGTAGTAATGAAAACAAAGGTTACATTTCCACTTGCACTGTTCACTGCTAGTGGTGTGAGGGCCACATATCTCCTTATGGTGATCAGCTATGAGTCAGAGTGCTGGGACACAGAGACAGAGGGTCCATCACGAAGCAACTACAGTGACTCCACCTGGATACTGTTCATCATGGTACAGTCCAGGGAGCTTCCTGCTTAATTCCCTCTCTGCACACTGGCGGGGAGCTGGGATAGGAGACAGCAAACAACACGACATCCAGCCCTAAGAGGCAGGTTCTGCTTCAGATCCATTACATGGAGGAGAAAGGGGAAGATGAGGTAGTGGAGTCTGATGACATAGAAGATGACAAGTCTGGGCAGGATGCTTACCCCAGAGCATAGGTAAAAGGGAGTCATGTCAGATGCAAAATGGCTGTTGAGTAGTAACTGTTGTAGAGTGATAGTGTGAGAATATTATAATAATAATAATAATAATAATAATAATAATCATAATAGAATAAGTTTATAATTTAAGGAGTTGGAAGCATTACATTATATGTAATGCTCACAGACCTATCGATAGGGGACTACATACTTATTAGGCCCAGATTTATCAAGCCTTGGAGAGTGATAAATTGCACGGTGATAACGTACCAATCAGCTCCTATTTATTGATGTTGTGAAGATAAGTGAGCTTGCTATGGTGAGTGCTGAATTTTCTGTTTGTATATACAGGTTGAGTATCCCTTATCCAAAATGCTTGGGACCAGAGGTATTTTGGATATGGGATTTTTCCGTATTTTGGAATAATTGCATACCATAATGAGATATCATGGTGATGGGACCTAAATCTAAGCACAGAATGCATTTATGTTACATATACACCTTATACACACAGCCTGAAGGTCATTTTAACCAATATTTTTTATAACTTTGTGCATTAAACAAAGTGTATCTACATTCACAAATTCATTTATGTTTCATATAGAGATGAGCGGGTTCGGTTCCTCTGAATCCGAACCCGCCCGGACTTCAGGTTTTTTACACGGGTCCGAGCAGGCTCGGATCTTCCCGCCTTGCTCGGCTAACCCGAGCGCGCCCGAACGTCATCATCACGCTGTCGGATTCTCGCGAGGCTCGGATTCTATCGCGAGACTCGGATTCTATATAAGGAGCCGCGCGTCGCCACCATTTTCACACGTGCATTGAGAGTCATAGGGAGAGGACGTGGCTGGCGTCCTCTCCGTTTAGAGAAGAGAGAGACACAGTATTTTGGGGAGCATTATTAGGAGGAGTACTACTATACTGTATACTACTATACTACTTGCTGCTGAAGTGATATTTTATACTAGATTAGATAATAGATAGTGTGACTAAGTGTATTATCTGACTTGTGGGGGAGACACTGACAGTGGGGAGCAGTTAGAGTCTGAGAGCAGGACTCAGGAGTACATATAACGTACAGTGCACACTTTTGCTGCCAGAGTCAGTGCCACACTGCCATTGTTGTGACCACACTGACCACCAGTATAATAATATATTTTGTGATTGTCTGCTTAGGCCTCGGAGTACTAGTTGCAAGTTGCAACGTGACCTGAAGTGACCACCAGTTTAATAATCAATCACCACCAGTTTAATATATATATATATATATATATAATTGTATATAAAATATATATATATATATATATATATAATATTGTATACCACCTACCCGTGGTTTTTTTTTTTCATTCTTCTTTATACATACTACTATAGTAGCTTACTGTAGCAGTCTGCGGTGCTGTGCTGACCTGACAGTGTCCAGCAGGTCCGTCATCAGTCATTACATAATAAATATATATAGTACCTGTCCGGCTGCAGTACTAGTGATATTATATTGATTTCATCTCATTATCAATAATTTATCATCCAGTCTAGACTCTATATTAGCAGCAGACACAGTACGTTAGTCCACGGCTGTAGCTACCTCTGTGTCGGCACTCGGCAGTCCATCCATAATTGTATACCACCTACCCGTGTTTTTTTTTTTTCTTTCTTCTTTGTACATACTACTATAGAGTATAGTAGCTTACTGTAGCAGTCTGCGGTGCTGCTGAGCTGACAGTGTCCAGCAGGTCCGTCATCAGTCATCATTACCTAATAAATATATTATCTACCTGTCCGGCTGCAGTACTAGTGATATTATATATACATACATATATATATATATATTGATTTCATCTCATTATCAATCATCCAGTCTATATTAGCAGCAGACACAGTACGTTAGTCCACGGCTGTAGCTACCTCTGTGTCGGCACTCGGCAGTCCATCCATAATTGTATACCACCTACCCGTGGTTTTTTTTTTTCTTTCTTCTTTGTACATACTACTATAGTATAGTAGCTTACTGTAGCAGTCTGCGGTGCTGCTGAGCTGACAGTGTCCAGCAGGTCCGTCATCAGTCATCATTACCTAATAAATATATTATCTACCTGTCCGGCTGCAGTACTAGTTATATTATATATACATACATATATATATATTGATTTCATCTCATTATCAATCATCCAGTCTATATTAGCAGCAGACACAGTACGTTAGTCCACGGCTGTAGCTACCTCTGTGTCGGCACTCGGCAGTCCATCCATAAATGTATACCACCTACCCGTGGTTTTTTTTTTTCTTTCTTCTTTGTACATACTACTATAGAGTATAGTAGCTTACTGTAGCAGTCTGCGGTGCTGCTGAGCTGACAGTGTCCAGCAGGTCCGTCATCAGTCATCATTACCTAATAAATATATTATCTACCTGTCCGGCTGCAGTACTAGTGATATTATATATACATACATATATATATATATATTGATTTCATCTCATTATCAATCATCCAGTCTATATTAGCAGCAGACACAGTACGTTAGTCCACGGCTGTAGCTACCTCTGTGTCGGCACTCGGCAGTCCATCCATAATTGTATACCACCTACCCGTGGTTTTTTTTTTCTTTCTTCTTTGTACATACTACTAGTATAGTATAGTAGCTTACTGTAGCAGTCTGCGGTGCTGCTGAGCTGATAGTGTCCAGCAGGTCCGTCATCAGTCATCATTACCTAATAAATATATTATCTACCTGTCCGGCTGCAGTACTAGTGATATTATATATACATACATATATATATATTGATTTCATCTCATTATCAATCATCCAGTCTATATTAGCAGCAGACACAGTACGTTAGTCCACGGCTGTAGCTACCTCTGTGTCGGCACTCGGCAGTCCATCCATAATTGTATACCACCTACCCGTGGTTTTTTTTTTCTTTCTTCTTTGTACATACTACTAGTATAGTATAGTAGCTTACTGTAGCAGTCTGCGGTGCTGCTGAGCTGACAGTGTCCAGCAGGTTTGTCATCAGTCATCATTACCTAATAAATATATTATCTACCTGTCCGGCTGCAGTACTAGTGATATTATATATACATACATATATATATATTGATTTCATCTCATTATCAATCATCCAGTCTATATTAGCAGCAGACACAGTACGTTAGTCCACGGCTGTAGCTACCTCTGTGTCGGCACTCGGCAGTCCATCCATAATTGTATACCACCTACCCGTGGTTTTTTTTTTCTTTCTTCTTTGTACATACTACTAGTATAGTATAGTAGCTTACTGTAGCAGTCTGCGGTGCTGCTGAGCTGACAGTGTCCAGCAGGTCCGTCATCAGTCATCATTACCTAATAAATATATTATCTACCTGTCCGGCTGCAGTACTAGTGATATTATATATACATACATATATATATATTGATTTCATTTCATTATCAATCATCCAGTCTATATTAGCAGCAGACACAGTACGTTAGTCCACGGCTGTAGCTACCTCTGTGTCGGCACTCGGCAGTCCATCCATAATTGTATACCACCTACCCGTGGTTTTTTTTTTTTCTTTCTTCTTTGTACATACTACTATAGTATAGTAGCTTACTGTAGCAGTCTGCGGTGCTGCTGAGCTGACAGTGTCCAGCAGGTCCGTCATCAGTCATCATTACCTAATAAATATATTATCTACCTGTCCGGCTGCAGTACTAGTGATATTATATATACATACATATATATATATTGATTTCATCTCATTATCATCCAGTCTATATTAGCAGCAGACACAGTACGGTAGTCCACGGCTGTAGCTACCTCTGTGTCGGCACTCGGCAGTCCATCCATAAGTATACTAGTATCCATCCATCTCCATTGTTTACCTGAGGTGCCTTTTTAGTTGTGCCTATTAAAATATGGAGAACAAAAATGTTGAGGTTCCAAAATTAGGGAAAGATCAAGATCCACTTCCACCTCGTGCTGAAGCTGCTGCCACTAGTCATGGCCGAGACGATGAAATGCCAGCAACGTCGTCTGCCAAGGCCGATGCCCAATGTCATAGTACAGAGCATGTCAAATCCAAAACACCAAATATCAGTAAAAAAAGGACTCCAAAACCTAAAATAAAATTGTCGGAGGAGAAGCGTAAACTTGCCAATATGCCATTTACCACACGGAGTGGCAAGGAACGGCTGAGGCCCTGGCCTATGTTCATGGCTAGTGGTTCAGCTTCACATGAGGATGGAAGCACTCAGCCTCTCGCTAGAAAACTGAAAAGACTCAAGCTGGCAAAAGCACCGCAAAGAACTGTGCGTTCTTCGAAATCCCAAATCCACAAGGAGAGTCCAATTGTGTCGGTTGCGATGCCTGACCTTCCCAACACTGGACGTGAAGAGCATGCGCCTTCCACCATTTGCACGCCCCCTGCAAGTGCTGGAAGGAGCACCCGCAGTCCAGTTCCTGATAATCAGATTGAAGATGTCAGTGTTGAAGTACACCAGGATGAGGAGGATATGGGTGTTGCTGGCGCTGGGGAGGAAATTGACCAGGAGGATTCTGATGGTGAGGTGGTTTGTTTAAGTCAGGCACCCGGGGAGACACCTGTTGTCCGTGGGAGGAATATGGCCGTTGACATGCCTGGTGAAAATACCAAAAAAATCAGCTCTTCAGTGTGGAGGTATTTCAACAGAAAAGCGGACAACAGGTGTCAAGCCGTGTGTTGCCTTTGTCAAGCTGTAATAAGTAGGGGTAAGGACGTTAACCACCTCGGAACATCCTCCCTTATACGTCACCTGCAGCGCATTCATAATAAGTCAGTGACAAGTTCAAAAACTTTGGGCGACAGCGGAAGCAGTCCACTGACCAGTAAATCCCTTCCTCTTGTAACCAAGCTCACGCAAACCACCCCACCAACTCCCTCAGTGTCAATTTCCTCCTTCCCCAGGAATGCCAATAGTCCTGCAGGCCATGTCACTGGCAATTCTGACGAGTCCTCTCCTGCCTGGGATTCCTCCGATGCATCCTTGCGTGTAACGCCTACTGCTGCTGGCGCTGCTGTTGTTGCTGCTGGGAGTCGATGGTCATCCCAGAGGGGAAGTCGTAAGCCCACTTGTACTACTTCCAGTAAGCAATTGACTGTCCAACAGTCCTTTGCGAGGAAGATGAAATATCACAGCAGTCATCCTGCTGCAAAGCGGATAACTGAGGCCTTGACAACTATGTTGGTGTTAGACGTGCGTCCGGTATCCGCCGTTAGTTCACAGGGAACTAGACAATTTATTGAGGCAGTGTGCCCCCGTTACCAAATACCATCTAGGTTCCACTTCTCTAGGCAGGCGATACCGAGAATGTACACGGACGTCAGAAAAAGACTCACCAGTGTCCTAAAAAATGCAGTTGTACCCAATGTCCACTTAACCACGGACATGTGGACAAGTGGAGCAGGGCAGGGTCAGGACTATATGACTGTGACAGCCCACTGGGTAGATGTATGGACTCCCGCCGCAAGAACAGCAGCGGCGGCACCAGTAGCAGCATCTCGCAAACGCCAACTCTTTCCTAGGCAGGCTACGCTTTGTATCACCGCTTTCCAGAATACGCACACAGCTGAAAACCTCTTACGGCAACTGAGGAAGATCATCGCGGAATGGCTTACCCCAATTGGACTCTCCTGTGGATTTGTGGCATCGGACAACGCCAGCAATATTGTGTGTGCATTAAATATGGGCAAATTCCAGCACGTCCCATGTTTTGCACATACCTTGAATTTGGTGGTGCAGAATTTTTTAAAAAACGACAGGGGCGTGCAAGAGATGCTGTCGGTGGCCAGAAGAATTGCGGGACACTTTCGGCGTACAGGCAGCACGTACAGAAGACTGGAGCACCACCAAAAACTACTGAACCTGCCCTGCCATCATCTGAAGCAAGAAGTGGTAACGAGGTGGAATTCAACCCTCTATATGCTTCAGAGGTTGGAGGAGCAGCAAAAGGCCATTCAAGCCTATACAATTGAGCACGATATAGGAGGTGGAATGCACCTGTCTCAAGCGCAGTGGAGAATGATTTCAACGTTGTGCAAGGTTCTGATGCCCTTTGAACTTGCCACACGTGAAGTCAGTTCAGACACTGCCAGCCTGAGTCAGGTCATTCCCCTCATCAGGCTTTTGCAGAAGAAGCTGGAGACATTGAAGGAGGAGCTAACACGGAGCGATTCCGCTAGGCATGTGGGACTTGTGGATGGAGCCCTTAATTCGCTTAACAAGGATTCACGGGTGGTCAATCTGTTGAAATCAGAGCACTACATTTTGGCCACCGTGCTCGATCCTAGATTTAAAGCCTACCTTGGATCTCTCTTTCCGGCAGACACAAGTCTGCTGGGGTTGAAAGACCTGCTGGTGAGAAAATTGTCAAGTCAAGCGGAACGCGACCTGTCAACATCTCCTCCTTCACATTCTCCCGCAACTGGGGGTGCGAGGAAAAGGCTCAGAATTCCGAGCCCACCCGCTGGCGGTGATGCAGGGCAGTCTGGAGCGACTGCTGATGCTGACATCTGGTCCGGACTGAAGGACCTGACAACGATTACGGACATGTCGTCTACTGTCACTGCATATGATTCTCTCACCATTGAAAGAATGGTGGAGGATTATATGAGTGACCGCATCCAAGTAGGCACGTCACACAGTCCGTACTTATACTGGCAGGAAAAAGAGGCAATTTGGAGGCCCTTGCACAAACTGGCTTTATTCTACCTAAGTTGCCCTCCCACAAGTGTGTACTCCGAAAGAGTGTTTAGTGCCGCCGCTCACCTTGTCAGCAATCGGCGTACGAGGTTACATCCAGAAAATGTGGAGAAGATGATGTTCATTAAAATGAATTATAATCAATTCCTCCGTGGAGACATTGACCAGCAGCAATTGCCTCCACAAAGTACACAGGGAGCTGAGATGGTGGATTCCAGTGGGGACGAATTGATAATCTGTGAGGAGGGGGATGTACACGGTGATATATCGGAGGATGATGATGAGGTGGACATCTTGCCTCTGTAGAGCCAGTTTGTGCAAGGAGAGATTAATTGCTTCTTTTTTGGTGGGGGTCCAAACCAACCCGTCATTTCAGTCACAGTCGTGTGGCAGACCCTGTCACTGAAATGATGGGTTGGTTAAAGTGTGCATGTCCTGTTTATACAACATAAGGGTGGGTGGGAGGGCCCAAGGACAATTCCATCTTGCACCTCTTTTTTCTTTAATTTTTCTTTGCGTCATGTGCTGTTTGTGGAATGTTTTTTGGAAGGGCCATCCTGCGTGACACTGCAGTGCCACTCCTAGATGGGCACGGTGTTTGTGTCGGCCACTAGGGTCGCTTATCTTACTCACACAGCTACCTCATTGCGCCTCTTTTTTTCTTTGCGTCATGTGCTGTTTGGGGAGGGTTTTTTGGAAGGGCCATCCTGCGTGACACTGCAGTGCCACTCCTAGATGGGCACGGTGTTTGTGTCGGCCACTAGGGTCGCTTATCTTACTCACACAGCTACCTCATTGCGCCTCTTTTTTTCTTTGCGTCATGTGCTGTTTGGGGAGTGTTTTTTGGAAGGGCCATCCTGCGTGACACTGCAGTGCCACTCCTAGATGGGCACGGTGTTTGTGTCGGCCACTAGGGTCGCTTATCTTACTCACACAGCTACCTCATTGCGCCTCTTTTTTTCTTTGCGTCATGTGCTGTTTGGGGAGGGTTTTTTGGAAGGGCCATCCTGCGTGACACTGCAGTGCCACTCCTAGATGGGCACGGTGTTTGTGTCGGCCACCAGGGTCGCTTATCTTACTCACACAGCTACCTCATTGCGCCTCTTTTTTTCTTTGCGTCATGTGCTGTTTGGGGAGGGTTTTTTGGAAGGGCCATCCTGCGTGACACTGCAGTGCCACTCCTAGATGGGCCCGGTGTTTGTGTCGGCCACTAGGGTCGCTTATCTTACTCACACAGCTACCTCATTGCGCCTCTTTTTTTCTTTGCGTCATGTGCTGTTTGGGGAGGGTTTTTTGGAAGGGCCATCCTGCGTGACACTGCAGTGCCACTCCTAGATGGGCACGGTGTTTGTGTCGGCCACTAGGGTCGCTTATCTTACTCACACAGCTACCTCATTGCGCCTCTTTTTTTCTTTGCGTCATGTGCTGTTTGGGGAGGGTTTTTTGGAAGGGCCATCCTGCGTGACACTGCAGTGCCACTCCTAGATGGGCACGGTGTTTGTGTCGGCCACTAGGGTCGCTTATCTTACTCACACAGCTACCTCATTGCGCCTCTTTTTTTCTTTGCGTCATGTGCTGTTTGGGGAGTGTTTTTTGGAAGGGCCATCCTGCGTGACACTGCAGTGCCACTCCTAGATGGGCCCGGTGTTTGTGTCGGCCACTAGGGTCGCTTATCTTACTCACACAGCTACCTCATTGCGCCTCTTTTTTTCTTTGCGTCATGTGCTGTTTGGGGAGGGTTTTTTGGAAGGGCCATCCTGCGTGACACTGCAGTGCCACTCCTAGATGGGCCCGGTGTTTGTGTCGGCCACTAGGGTCGCTTATCTTACTCACACAGCTACCTCATTGCGCCTCTTTTTTTCTTTGCGTCATGTGCTGTTTGGGGAGTGTTTTTTGGAAGGGCCATCCTGCGTGACACTGCAGTGCCACTCCTAGATGGGCCAGGTGTTTGTGTCGGCCACTAGGGTCGCTTAGCTTAGTCATCCAGCGACCTAGGTGCAAATTTTAGGACTAAAAATAATATTGTGAGGTGTGAGGTATTCAGAATAGACTGAAAATTAGTGGAAATTATGGTTTTTGAGGTTAATAATACTTTGGGATCAAAATGACCCCCAAATTCTATGATTTAAGCTGTTTTTTAGTGTTTTTTAAAAAAAAACCCCGAATCCAAAACACACCCGAATCCGACAAAAAAAATTCGGTGAGGTTTTGCCAAAACGCGGTCGAACCCAAAACACGGCCGCGGAACCGAACCCAAAACCAAAACACAAAACCCGAAAAATTTCAAGTGCACATCTCTAGTTTCATATACACCTTATACACACAGCCTGAAGGTCATTTAATACAATATTTTTAATAACTGTGTGTATTAAACAAAGTTTGTGTACACTGAGCCATCAAAAAAACTAAAGTTTCTATCTCACTCAAAAAGTCCGTATTTCGGAACATTCCGTATTTCGGATATTTGGATATGGGATACTCAACCTGTGTATATATATATATATATATATATATATATATATATATATATAAAAATATATATATATAGATAGATAGATAGATATATTTCTGCTTGATCACTAAAATTAATCTTTTTGATAGTGGCGGCTGCATGTGATGTCACGCAGCCGCCCCGATCACGCCCCCGCGTTTGTGCCAGCACACCCCTGTTTTGTAGCCATGCCCCCACATTGCTTCCCTCTCCGCCTAGGAAACAGAGCGTTGCCATCCCCCCACCCCGCAAACACCTTTGCTTGATTGACAGGTAGAGGCATTCTCATTTTCAGCAGGCGTCCACAGAAAATGCGTGCGCATGTGCAGGGTGGATGCTGCGCAAGTGCCCACATCATTTTAGTAATTTTTGTGGTTGGATCACAATTAACACACACACACACACACACACACACACACACACACACACACACACACACACACACACACACACACACACACACATATACAATAAACTGTATATATATAATATGATAACATATGCAATATTGACAAAGTTGACATTAAAAAGGGGAAGGGCAATGTAAATATAATAAAAATCATATATGCGCCATGTGACTAAACAAAGGGGATGAGAAGACTGGGTGGAGAATCTTATAATAATTGGGGGTCTTGTATGAACACATGGGTTTCATAACAGAATGTGGAGTAGTAGCAATTCTGAATATGTTCCTTGATAGAGGTAGACTAGGAGTCAGTAAAGCTTGCCATAACCCGAAAAAATGTTCTGTGTGTTTCTGATTCTGGAAAGAAGCCTCTAATTAATGCATAAGAAAAAATTGTTTCTCCTTAAACAAATCTAAAGAAGGGAGGGACTGTTTGGATCCATACATGGAGGATTCATTTTCTTGCCACTGCCAATATGACCAGGAGTAATTTTAATGGTCTGATCTTTGTATACATCTTTGCTCTGTGTGGATTAGTAATCACTAATATTGCCAGCCCTGCCCAATTTTGTGCCCTAGGCATGATTTTAATGGTGAACCCCCCTCCCCTCCCCCCAATTCCAACTGCCTAGCGCCTGACACCCTGGTTGTCTAGGGTGATAATGAGTATAGAAAGGGTGTCCCTTTGGGGACCTACCCACAGCTTCTTGACTCTTGCTAGACCTCACCTGAACAGCAAGGGGGCCAGCATAAACTCTTTAGCCTTTGCTGCTAGAACATAAGTATCCTGGAATCTTCTGGCCTTGCCCTGTGTCTTCTGTCTTCCATCTGCTGCCTCTTCTGGTATCTGTGGCACTGAGAGCCGATATCCAGTCCTAGCGCCAGCCCCAGACACATTTCTATACCCATTCAGAATATGGACAGTCTGGAGAATTTCCAGATGTTCTGGAGTAATCCTGGATTGGTAGTAGTGTGGCACTCCTCCCTGGGAGCTAGGCTGCCCTAGGCAAGCGTCTATGCCCAGGGCGTGCCCTTATCACTAGCATGATTCCTGTATGGTAAAGTGGACATCAGAAATCTCTAGTAATAGCAAATAAGTCACTATTATGGGCTCTGCATTGTATGCTGGTGAGGTGGACCTGTGTTGTGTCTGATTATAACTCTTTGAAATAAAATGTTTCCATCTATTTAATTGTCTGTCAACTAATGTGCAGAGCAGATGAACACCAAGCCTACAGGGTTTTGGCAGTGACTATTTATCAGTTTTGGCACACTGCTCGAAGATCCTACAGGCCAAAAGTTGCCTACCCTACCCCTGTTTCATGTAATCACAGAGCAATCAATGCATTGTGTACTGCCCATAGGATCATTGATTCTTTACTTTGCCACAGGTTTGTTGAGATTTTTTCTACTCTGAATAACTCATTTTTCAAGACAGGCTTTCTAGCTGTCTGACCAGAGGATGAGAAAAGATTTCGTAAAAGCTTGTTTTGAAAAATGAGCCATTAGTGCTGCAAATAACAAAGTAATAACAAATACTATAGTACCAAACTTTGTACATTAGTACAATTGAAGTAATGCAGCTATAACTACTTATTCAGCCAGGGGTAAAGATGCAGTCACTGTTCACCTACTTATAAGAGTGGAAGATTTTCTTGTTCCATAGGCAAGAGAGCACAAACCCCAGGTTTCTTGGTTTTCATACTTCTGTTAGTGATACCCAGGACCATACTTGCCTACCTGACCCTCTCCATGAGGGAGAAAATGCTCTGTTCCTGGACTTTCCTGGTAATGTATGATTGCCATCACCTGTGGTGAGCTAGTTAATTGATAAGAAAGGTGTTTCACCACAGGTGATGGCAATCATACATTACCAGGAAAGTCCAGGAACAGAGCATTTTCTCCCTCATGGAGCGGGTCAGGTAGGCAAGTATGACCCAGGACAGCTTGGTTGTTGATCTATAGCTGCACAGTGAAGTTATTTAACCTTTATAATTTCAATTCAAGTGTGAACGAGTCCATGGTACATACACCTGAGAAACAGAGATTCCTCCTGGATGATGAGGCAGTGTGGTGTTGAGGTCTCCTGTCCAAACAAATCACAGTAAAGGCTATTGCTGTACTGCAGCTGTTATTTTAGTAGCAGGGGTTTATAGTTGTCGTTTTTTTTAGAAATGTTATATATTGTATTTGTATGGAAACTAACTATTCTTCATGCACTCAAAGTGCTGCACCTATGTTCTGTTTAGGCACTTGTGAGAGACAGAAGGATGATAGATTGATGTAAAGACAAGTGCCAGAATATGCCATTGGTGATGCTATGCGATTGCTTTGGAAGTGACACATATCATTTTAGCGTAGTGGTGATAATGCTCAACTCTTTGCCATACACTATCTATTTATATGCAGTTTTTTTCACTTTTATTTAAACTCTTCATTTTAGTAGACACAAATGTGGGATGGGTGTGGTTCATTAGGGCGACATGAGTTAGGTCGACATACATTGGGTCGACCACATTTGGTCAACATGCATTAGGTCGACATGATCACTAGGTCGACATGGTCGCCAGGTCGACATGTGCTAAGTCGACATGGAAAAAGGTCGACATACTTTTTTTAACAGTTTTTTATGTCATTTTCTTCGAAAAGTGACGGGGAACCCCAATTAGTGCACCAGGACCCCTCGCAAGGCTCGCTTCGCTCGCCATGCTTCAGGCAAGTTGCCTCGCTCCGCTACCGCTGCGCTCGGCACAGATTACTGTAGTAGTCTACGTGGATCGTTAAGTATGAAAAAGGTAAAAAAAATGAAAACAAATTGTGAAAAACTCATGTCGACCTTTTTCCATGTCGACCTAGTACATGTCAACCCAATGACCATGTCGACCTAGTGATCATGTCGACCTAATGCATGTCAACCAATATATGTCGACCTAACTCATGTTGACCTAATGACCGCCATCCATGTGGGATACACACAATACAAGCTGAATAACTAGTTGATACACCAGTCCTGTTTTTGATGTGTACAGGAAGCATATGAAAGATCCATGGGTCCTTATGAATTAAAGCCTCCATCATAGAGTTGAAAAGCCTCTGGATCCCATTCCAAAACAAAATTATCTTGGGATATGTCCACTACACATGACCAGGAATGGACTGGGGCTGTTTTAGAGCCCTGGCATATCAGCAATAAGGGTACATGTCCACGGCTCATGGGGACGTGCCACGTTTCATAGGAACCTGGTCTCTCTGTATGCCGGATGGCTGAGCAGAGGGCTGGGAGGCATAGGTACTCAGCAAGCCGCTGTGTACTGTATGTGATCCATGCAGCCAGACAGGCCTGTTAGGCCATCGGCCCTTCTGGCATTTGCCAGAAGTGCTGCATGGGCAGACTGGCCCTGCACATGATGGAAGATTCACATGTGGCCATGACTACTCCAGCTTTATGGATCAGAGGTGGGAAACTTTTGCTCAGTTTGTCAAGAGTTTAGGTGGACAGGGGCCAAGGTCAACCTCCCATTCATGTTCCGCCTCTAGGCACAATATTATTGGCTTCTCCACCCTGAACGAATCCCTCTCCCCTGAACCGAATCCCTCTCCCCTGAACCGAATCCCTCTCCCCTGTTGGGATGTATGCAGGGGCATCAGAACTGGGGGGCAAAGGGGCAGCTCGCCCCCCTCAAACATAGAGAGGCGCTGATCATGCACAGGAGGAGCGGAGGAATGATGTGCGGTCAGGTGAAAGCTCCGTGCAGTGAATGTAGCCGCAACAGCATTGTGCATGTTTAACTCCTCCTACTTCCTCGTGGTCCCGAACCTCTAACAAGATGCACTGCTGCTGTATGTTGGGCCCAGGCTCCTCCTCCCGCCACCGCAGCGCCTCCATCCCTGGAACTCTCAGGCTCTTCTCCATTGTGTTGCCGTCTTCTATCCTGGTACCGCCTCCAATTCCTTGGTGGCTCAGCACCCAGGTCTGTTTGATGACTCCTCACAAGGCACTGAAGGCAGGCATCACTGTTCTGTATAGGATTGCTGATTTCCCGCAGTGCTGTCATTGGCTGTAGCAGGAGCACCAAAGCAACAACACAGAAAGAAAATATTCTGTCCCAACAACAGGTATGTTGAAAGGGCGGGTTAAAGGATATATAAGAAATATTAATAAATATAAGGTTAATAAATATAAGGGGGTTATTAGTATTATTATTATGAGGGGTAGTAATTATGGGGGTGAAAGGGTTAAGATGAAGAGCTATTGGTTTTATTGGAGTTAAAGAAGATGAAATACTTATTTTGATTATAGTTAGGGAGGTAATGATGGGGTTAATATATTAATTAAATTAATTGATTACTGAGGGCTAATGTTGGTAATGAGTTGGGATGTAGTTTATATCCTGGCTGTCGGGATCCTGGCGTTCAGGATCCCTACGTCGAAATCCTGTCAGCTGGTAATGCCGACAGCGCTTGCCACGGGTGTTCCCACTTGTGGGTGTCCACAACACCCATAAAGTGGGAATTAAAAAAGGGGACTCTTTGCACTCGCCCCTCTGCCGGGATGCCGCTGTCGGTATATTGATGTCCGGCATCTTGTCCGCCAGGATATCATTACCATCCCATTGAGATAACTAGTTAAGAAGTTTAGAAAAATCACTCTGTTATATAGTGGTTCCACTACTGCTCTTTAAGGGGGTGACAAGAATATACAGATGTAGCCATGCTCATCGTTGCCACAATGCGTACGCACTGCATACTCATCGCGGCAATGCGCGTACTAGTCACGCCACCCTTCTATCTCTCCTCTGCAATGTAATATGGTGGCGCTACATAAATGTTAATAAATAAATGAATATATAGGGGAATATTCAATTGTTTGAAAAGTCAGTTTTTTCCTATCTAATAGACAGGAAAAAACAGACACCCAACCGACTTTTCAAACATTTGAATTCCCCCCATTGATGTTACAGCTAAGAATTATAAAACCTCTAAGGGGTATAAGCAATTGATGTCGAAAGTTGCCGTCTGTCGAAAAGACGTCAGTTTTCAACTTTTTTTAGGTCGGAAGGGGTTCCAACCTATTCAATATTTTTGACAAGTTGAGGTATTCGACTTGTCGAAAAGCACGTGGATTGGCGGAATAGCTGCCAATCCACGTGCTTGTGTCGAAAATGGGGCCAAAACCGACAGGTTTTGGCCCCCTTTTCGACTATCTCAGTGCGACATAAAAAAATGTCGGACTGAGATGTGGGACCCAGAGGAGGAGAGGGGGGGAGCCGCAGGGAGACGGGGGACATCTGCGGGCATATAGGGGCGATCAGCGCTACAGTAGCGCTGCAGCAGGATGTCACAGCCACGCCGCTCACGGCAGCTTCCACCTGGCTCCAGCAAGTGAGGTCACGCTTGCTGGAGCCGGGTGGACACTGCCGTGAGGTTGGGCAGCTGTGTGACATCCTCCTGCAGCGTTACTGTAGCGCTGATCTCCTCCGTCTGCCGGCGGCTGTCGCCGCTGGTCTCCCCGCGCCCCCCCTTCTCCTCTGGGTTCCTCATCTCAATTGAGATGAGATTGAATAGGGGTTGTCGGATCCATTCCGACAAATACATGTCGGAATGGATCCGACGCTAATTGAATATACCCCTTAGAGTCACTGGGCTTTTCAAACAGTAGTGGAAATTTGAAACAAACTGTAATACCAAAAGCTATATTAAACATTTTATTTTTTTCCCTATGGGGGACAAATGGTTTCATTGTTGTCTGTGGGGGCCAATGTGTATGTTTTCACCTGTTGGGGCCAATGTGTTATTTTATTCTTGTGCAATGTTTTTCATCTGCGTTTACGTCTGAATTGCACCATGCAAGTCAGACACACGCAACAAGAAAGGTATTAGAAATGTGTTGGGCATTCGTGGGTGGTTACAAGGGGTTGGCTAGTCAGATGTAGATGTAGATGTGAAGTAGTGTGGGTGTGTTGCTGAAAGTGAATGCGTATTTTGGGTGTAATTCTGAGTTGATCGCAGCAGGAACTTTGGGGGTCATTCCGAGTTGTTCGCTAGCAAGCTGCTTTTAGCAGCTTTGCACACGCTAAGCCGCCGCCTACTGGAAGTGAATCTTAGCTTATCAAAATTGCGAACGAAAGATTAGCAGAATTGCGAATAGACACTACTTAGCAGTTTCTGAGTAGCTCCACACTTACTCGGCATCTGCGATCAGTTCAGTCAGTTTCGTTCCTGGTTTGACGTCACAAACACACCCAGCGTTCGCCCAGACAGTCCTCCGTTTCTCCAGCCACTCCCGCGTTTTTCCCAGAAACGGTAGCGTTTTTTCACACACACCCATAAAACGGCCAGTTTCCGCCCAGAAACACCCACTTCCTGTCAATTACATTACAATCACCAGAACGAAGAAAAAACCTCGTAATGCCGTGAGTAAAATACCTAACTGCATAGCAAATTTACTTGGCGCAGTCGCACTGCGGACATTGCGCATGCGCATTAGCGACTAATCGCTCCGTTGCGAGAAAAAAATAATGAGCGAACAACTCGGAATGACCCCCTTTGTTAGCAGTTGGGCAAAACCATGGGGGTAATTCCAAGTTGATCGCAGCAGGAATTTTTTTAGCAGTTAGGCGAAACCATGTGCACTGCAGGGGAGGCAGATTTAACATGTGCAGAGAGAGTTAGATTTGGGTGTGGTGTGTTCAATCTGCAATCTAAATTGCAGTGTAAAAATAAAGCAGCCAGTATTTACCCTGCACAGAAACAAAATAACCCACCCAAATCTAACTCTCTCTGCACATGTTATATCTGTCCCCCCTGCAGTGCACATGGTTTTGCCCAACTGCTAAAAAAAATTCCTGCTGCGATCAACTTGGAATTACCCCCCATGTGCACTGCAGGGGGGGCAGATATAACATGTGCAGAGAGAGATAGATTTGGGTGTGGTGAGTTCAATCTGCAATCTAAATTGCAGTGTAAAAATAAAGCAGCCAGTATTTACCCTGCACAGAAACAAAATTACCCACCCAAATCTAATTCTCTCTGCAAATGTTATATCTGCCCCCCCCCCCCTGCACTGCACATGGTTTTGCCCAACTGCTAAAAAATGTCTTGCTGCGATCAACTTGGAATTACCCCCATAGAGACATTGAATTACTCACATTGGAGGCCATATGCAGATGGATGATCTGCACCTAGCATAGGGCTGGAGAACATTTCAATGGTGCGACCGATAGTGGATGATTTTCTAGGTATGCACAGAGAGAATTTATGTATTTTATCCTATGCAAACAAACATAGGTCTCACTCTGCATGAGCTTATAAATTAGTGATGTGCACCGGACATTTTTCGGGTTTTGTGTTTTGGTTTTGGATTCGGTTCCGCGGCCGTGTTTTGGATTCGGGCGCGTTTTGGCAAAACCTCACCGAAAATTTTTTGTCGGATTCGGGTGTGTTTTGGATTCGGGTGTTTTTTTGCAGTGTCAGACAGGATGGCACTTCAAAAAAATAGTCCCCAAACAGCACATGATGCAAAGAAAAAAAGAGGTGCACCGAACCCGCTCATCACTACCTCAAATACTATGTTACTATGTTACTATGTTACTATATTTCATCTTCCTCACAAAGGACTGTTGGACAGTCAATTGCTTACTGGAAGTAGTACAAGTGGTCTTCCGACTTCCGCTCTGGGATGACGATTGACTCCCAGCAGCAACAACAGCGGTGGCAGCAACAGCAGGCGTACCACTCAAGGATCCTCCGGAGGAATCCCGGTTAGGAGAGTACTCCTCAGTCTTGCCAGGGACATGGCCTGCAGGACTACTGACGTTCATGGCTTAGGAGGAAGTTGACGTTGAGGGAGTTGGTGGTGTGGCTTGCAGGAGCTTGGGTACAAGAGAAAGAAGGGATTTAGGTGTCAGTGGACTGCTTACGCTCTTACCCAAAGTTTCACAACTTGATACTGACTTCTGATGAATGCGCTGCAGGTGACGTATAGGGGAGGATGTTCCTAGATGGTTAACATCCTTACCCCTACTTATTACAGATTGACAGAGGCAACACACGGCTTGACACCTGTTGTCCGGATTTGTGGAGAAATAATTCCACACAGAAGAGGTGACTTTTTTGGTATTTTGCCCAGGCATCACAATGGGCTTCATCATCCCACGGACAACAGGTGTCTCCCCCGGTGCCTCAGTTAAACAAACCACATCACCATCAGAATCCTCATCGTCAACTTCCTCCTCTGCGCCAGCAACACCCATATCCTCATCTTGGTGTACTTCAACAGTGACATCTTCAATTTGAATATCAAAAACTGGACTGTGGGTGCTCCTTCCAGCACTTGCAGGGGGCATGCAAATGGTTGAAAGAGCCACCTCTTTCCATCTAGTGTTGGGAAGGTCAGGCATCGCAACCGCCGACACACTTGGACTCTCCTTGGGGATTTGTGATACCATCTCAAAGCGCACATTTCTTTTCTGTGCTTTTTCCAGCTTAACTCTTTTCATTTTTCTAGCGGGAGGATGAGGGCTTCCATCGTCATGTTAAGCTGAACCACTAGTCATGAACATAGGCCAGGGCCTCAGCCTTTCCTTGCCACTCCGTGTCGTAAATGGCATATTGCCAAGTTTACATTTAAACTAGAGATGTGCACTTGAAATTTTTCGGGTTTTGTGTTTTGGTTTTGGGTTCGGTACCGCGGCCGTGTTTTGGGTTCGACCGCGTTTTGGCAAAACCTCACCGAATTTTTTTTGTCGGATTCGGGTGTGTTTTGGATTCGGGTGTTTTTTTCAAAAAACCCTAAAAAACAGCTTAAATCATAGAATTTGGGGGTCATTTTGATCCCAAAGTATTATTAACCTCAAAAACCATAATTTCCACTAATTTCCAGTCTATTCTGAACACCTCACACCTCACAATATTATTTTTAGTCCTAAAATTTGCACAGAGGTCGCTGGATGGCTAAGCTAAGCGACACAAGTGGCCGACGCAAACACCTGGCCCATCTAGGAGTGGCACTGCAGTGTCAGACAGGATGGCACTTCAAAAAAATAGTCCCCAAACAGCACATGATGCAAAGAAAAAAAGAGGTGCACCAAGGTCGCTGGATGGCTAATTAAGCGACCCAAGTGGCCGACACAAACACCTGGCCCATCTAGGAGTGGCACTGCAGTGTCAGACAGGATGGCACTTCAAAAAAATAGTCCCCAAACAGCACATGATGCAAAGAAAAAAAGAGGCGCACCAAGGTCGCTGTGAGACTAAGCTAAGCGACACAAGTGGCCGACACAAACACCTGGCCCATCTAGGAGTGGCACTGCAGTGTCAGGCAGGATGGCACTTCAAAAAAATTGTCCCCAAACAGCATATGATGCAAAGAAATAAAGAGGCGCACCAAGGTCGCTGTGAGACTAAGCTAAGCGAAACAAGTGGCCGACACAAACACCTGGCCCATCTAGGAGTGGCACTGCAGTGTCAGGCAGGATAGCACTTCAAAAAAATTGTCCCCAAACAGCACATGATGCAAAGAAAAAAAGAGGCGCACCAAGGTCGCTGTGAGACTAAGCTAAGCGACACAAGTGGCCGACACAAACACCTGGCCCATCTAGGAGTGGCACTGCAGTGTCAGGCAGGATGGCACTTCAAAAAAATTGTCCCCAAACAGCACATGATGCAAAGAAAAAAAGAGGCGCACCAAGGTCGCTGTGAGACTAAGCTAAGCGACACAAGTGGCCGACACAAACACCTGGCCCATCTAGGAGTGGCACTGCAGTGTCAGACAGGATGGCACTTCAAAAAAATAGTCCCCAAACAGCACATGATGCAAAGAAAAAAAGAGGCGCACCAAGGTCGCTGTGAGACTAAGCTAAGCGACACAAGTGGCCGACACAAACACCTGGCCCATCTAGGAGTGGTACTGCAGTGTCAGGCAGGATGGAACTTCAAAAAAATTGTCCCCAAACAGCACATGATGCAAAGAAAAAAAGAGGCGCACAAAGGTCGCTGTGAGACTAAGCTAAGCGACACAAGTGGCCGACACAAACACCTGGCCCATCTAGGAGTGGCACTGCAGTGTCAGGCAGGATGGCACTTCAAAAAAATTGTCCCCAAACAGCACATGATGCAAAGAAAAAAAGAGGCGCACCAAGGTCGCTGTGTGACTAAGCTAAGCGACACAAGTGGCCGACACAAACACCTGGCCCATCTAGGAGTGGCACTGCAGTGTCAGGCAGGATGGCACTTCAAAAAAATAGTCCCCAAACAGCACATGATGCAAAGAAAAAAAGAGGCGGATAAAAGAGATGGATAGTATACTTAATGAATGACGACACAGAGGTAGGTACAGCAGTGGCCTTCCGTACTGCTATATATAGTATACTGGTGGTCACTGTGTCAGCAAACTGCAAAACTAAAATGCACCACAGGTATAGAATGTAGATGGATAGTATACTTAATGACGACACAGAGGTAGGTACAGCAGTGGCCTTCCGTGCTGCTATATATAGTATACTGGTGGTCACTGTGTCAGCAAACTGCAAAACTAAAATGCACCACAGGTATAGAATGTAGATGGATAGTATACTTAATTAATGACGACACAGAGGTAGGTACAGCAGTGGCCTTCCGTACCGTACTGCTCTATATAGTATACTGGTGGTCACTGTGTCAGCAAACTGCAAAACTAAAATGCACCACAGGTATAGAATGTAGATGGATAGTATACTTAATGACGACACAGAGGTAGGTACAGCAGTGGCCTTCCGTACCGTACTGCTCTATATAGTATACTGGTGGTCACTGTGTCAGCAAACTGCAAAACTAAAATGCACCACAGGTATAGAATGTAGATGGATAGTATACTTAATGACGACACAGAGGTAGGTACAGCAGTGGCCTACTGTACCGTAATGCTATATATTATATACTGGTGGTCACTGGTCAGCAAAACTCTGCACTGTACTCCTCCTATATAATATTATACTGGTGGTCCCCAGTCCCCACAATAAAGCAGCACACTGAGCACAGATATGGAGTGTTTTTCAGGCAGACAACATATACTGGTGGTCACTGTCAGCAAAACTCTGCACTGTACTCCTGCTATATAATACAGCTGCTCCCCAGTCCCCACAATTAAGCAGTGTGAGCACAGATATATGCAGCACACTGTGAGCACAGATATGGAGCGTTTTTTTCAGGCAGAGAACGGATAACTGGTGGTCACTGATCAGCAAAACTCTGCACTGTACTCCTCCTATATACAGCTGCTCCCCAGCCCTCCCCACAATTAAGCAATAGTGCACAGCACAATCAAGTTCAACAATAACAGAGAGGACGCCAGCCACGTCCTCTCCCTAACATTTCCAATGCACGAGTGAAAATGTCGGCGACGCGCGGCTGCTTATATAGAATCCGAATCTCGCGAGAATCCGACAGCGGGATGATGACGTTCGGGCGCGCTCGGGTTACCCGAGCCATACGGGAAAATCCGAGTATGGCTCGGATCCGTGTAAAAAGGGTGAAGTTCGGGGGGTTCGGTTTCCGAGAAACCGAACCGGCTCATCACTATTATAAATGATTGTCTAACAATGTCTTAATGTGAATAAAGCTAATATAGTAGCAATGTGTGTGAAAATATAAAATTAGAAGCTTACTGTGAAAGAATGGAGTATCAGATCATGAACTAGCATACATGACCATTATAATGTTGGTAGGTATGGTAATTATACAGTGAGGAATTAGGATGTATGGACATTGAAAGACAGTTATACTTACTAATTGCAAAACACAGAACAGAATGTAAGTTGCTCATATAAATTAGAAAATTCAATTCAGGTGTGTAAAAAGGAGGGGGTAGTCTAAGCTAGAAATACATTGGGGATTAACCCCTTGTGTCCCCCAGCACACCAAGCTGTACTTGTACTAATACAAGAAGGACTATATATTGTTATGATCTGGAGGAGGTACATGGACTGAGTGATGCAGAAGTCTGGGTATGAGGTGGATATAGTGGATTGGCTTGTCACATGAAACAACTGTAATGACTGAGGGTGCGAGTGGTGGCTTGACACGTAGTACGAGGACTACTCTGTTACGAGGGCTACCAGGTGGCACCAGGTGGTGCTCATACGATTGCTCTCGCCCAGCAGTCCTTTAGCCTCCTGCAATGCCAGGCTTCACCTATAGCAGCCATACCCCGTACTCAGATGGCCCCAGGACTTACGGATGGACAAGTCAACTATTGGAGGCTGGGCAAGAGTAAGGTATAGTGCAGAGAGACGCTCACAGGATGCAACCTAGATAAACTGCCCAATTCACAAACTGAAATATGTAACAGAATGTATGTGAGTGCAACAATGCACAGGATGGTGTTGAAACTAAACACTAACTGTATGTAAGTGCAACAATGCACAGGGTGGAATAGAGAGAAAAAGATAACAATGTGTGTGGAAGGTCCACACAAAACCTAATTTCAAGGTGGACTGGATCTGATCAGGAACTTGAGCGAGACTAGGTAACCGATTTCAGGAATACAACGAACTAACAGGTTCTCACATGTGGCAGTTTGGGAGTGACCAGGAAAAGAATTTATATGTGGCTGCTCCAATCAGCCCCAGGAGTCCAAAGAGGGGATGATTAAAGGAAAGGACGTGCAGCTGCGCTGCTGCACATCCACAGAAAGACAGAACAGAATAGTTTCCTAGCAACTGGGAATGCTGCCTGCGTCTACCGTCCCGGTTGCTAGGTGCTCATCGGCTCTCAGTCCCCCCTGCGGTAGTGTTGCTAGGCGCCAGGCGGGACCCGGAAGCAACGGCTGACAGAGGAGGTGCAGCGTCCCGGTCGCCTGGCAATGGCCGGGACCTGCATCCTCCATGAGCCGCGCAGCGGCTGTTTACATATATATAATAGAAATCCAGAGGTCTTACGGGGTAATTCAGACCTGATCACTCGCTAGTGTTTTTTGCAGCGCTGCAATCAGGTCAGAACTGTGCATGTGTATGCACTGTAATGCGCAGGCGCATCGCACGGGTACAATGCGGATCATTACTGTGCGATGGGTTTTACAAAAAATCCATTCGCACAGCCGATCGCAAGAAGATTGACAGGAAGAAGGCGTTTGTGGGTGGCAACTGACCATTTTCAGGGAGTGGTTGGAAAAACGCAGGCGTGTCCAAGCGGGTGTCTGAAATCAATTCTGGGCCCGGACAGGCTGAAGTGATCGCAGTGGCTGAGTAAGTTCTGGGCAACTCAGAAACTGCACAAATATTTTTTGTACCGCCCGGCTGCACATGCGATCGCACACTTACACTGCTAAAATACACTCCCCTGTAGGAGGCAACTATCTGTTCGCAGCGCTGCAAAATATTGCTAGCGAGCAATCAGGTCTGAATTAGTTACATACATTTGCAAATTAATGATAAAGCCACCAGGCCCCGACAAGGCTCCGCTGATGCTGGTGGTCTCTAACTCTACGTCTGGGCCTGGGGTGCAGAACCCCACAATTCGGCAAAGGCCAGCTACCCCAGGGCAGCACAATGCGAGAAGGTAAAGTGTTAGTAAGTGTTAATAAAAGGAAAACAAAATCTATATACAAAAGTTAAAATACTACTGAAGGTGTAATTAAAAGACCTTTACACCAGATGTATCAGTCAGTATGTTAACGCCCAGCCTTTCATGTAGACTCCATGGTGAAGCAATACCATAAATTGCTGTATTGCCATTGTGGAAATACCATCAAGTTGGTACTAATCCTTTTGTTTGTAAGTGGATCTCTCGAATAAAATCCTAATTCTGTTTTGATAGTCTGCACTATTATATTTCTTTTGTTCTTTACATGTAACATTACGGAATTCTACGAATTGCGATCAGCCTGTTGACTCATATTACAACTCCCTGACGTTAAGTTCTCGCTATTCAATTGATTTCTGTTGGTGACAGGTGTTTGTGTGTAAATTTACACAAAACAGGGTTGAATGTGGTAATCCTCCTAGCGCTGGAGTGTGTGTATCTACTTTCTTTCTATACGCTATCTCTTGAGTAAATTGGATGCATTACTCTGGTACACATAACCAGGCCCGGCGACAGGGGGGGTCAAAGGGGACACCTGTACCGGGCCCCAAAGGTCAGAGGGGCCCCAAGCATCAGGGACACAAAAAAACGGAGCCGCAGCACCTGTTGATGATTTCTAAACGGACTGCTTCACTCGGCCGCTAATTAACTTTAATTAATCACCAAACCGCAAACACCCCTTCCCCCGTTACAGTCTCACTTGGTCCAGTCCCGGTGTGATGATGCTGACGTCATTACGCTGTGATGCACCGGCCGTTCCCCGTCACTTGCTGCTGCCGCACAGCACCATGCCCAGCGCTGCAGTGTTATCCCGAGCTCTAACTACTCATACTCCTTTCAACAGTGCTGCTCCTCGGCGGCAAGCAGTACTAGTACAGAGCAGGATGATGCGGTGCTGTGTAGAGTGTACATAATAACACTGTAATCGGAGGGGCATTATTTTTGCCAGGCAGGTTGCTGTGTGACTTATGGTGCTGCTACATGTGGCTATAACTCGGTGCACACTATGGCCTATGTAACACACAAACTGACTTGGACAGAACCGAGTATATCAGATTATTGTAATGGAAGGGGAATTATTATTATCAGGCAAGTTGCTGTGTGACTTGTGCTGCAGCTACATGTGAGTATAACTTGGTGCACACTATGCACCAAGTTATACCCACAGGTAGCAGCACTACAAGTCACACAACTACCTGCCTGGTAAAAATATTAATAATAATTATGCCCAGTCCATTACAGTGATCTGATATACTCTGATTACAGTGTTATTATGTATACTGTACACAGTACCATGCCCTTATCTGTGCTAGTACTGCTTGGTGCAACTGAGGAGCAGCACTGTTGAAAGAAGCTGCAGCAGTTACATCACTTCCACCTGTCTGGCAGCAGGACCCGGGCACAGCGGAGGGAGCCACTGTAGTGACGGCACCAACACCTGTATTGCAGCACAATCCCAACACAGCGGACACCCGCATAGCATGGAACCTGTGCATTCCATCTGGCACAGGTCATTACTGAGGGGAGCCTCTGGAATGAGCACATCTACCTGAGGGCAGTCAGACTGTCCCACAGAGAGCGTGCAAGTGAGATCTGCAGTGCTGAACCATCTCTTCGGGGTACGAGAAGACGTCTGTAGGGTAAGATAGACCAAATTTTCTTTTAAAGACCCTGCACATTCTTTGGTACACATTTTATGCCATTATACAATTTTATAAAACATTTTTTATATATTCTATACAAACACATTAATATACATCTTAAAAACAGATTTTATATATGATCTATAGCTCTACCTTATACTGTATGTACATGCAGAAGAGGGATGTTTGGAGGAGGGGATGAGGAGGGGGGCTCGAGGGTGGTTATGGGCGGGGCCCAATAGAAATCAGTGTACCGGGCCCCAAGATTTCTGTTGCCGGCCCTGCACAAAACTAGCTGCATTTTGTTTTGTTTTTTATTGTGCACCTCGACTGGAAGCACTCTTTTGTCTATTTTAGGTTCAGGTATTGTCACAGGTAATTTTTAGTGTGCTGGGGGGATACCAAGGGGGAGGGGGGAGGCTCCCCCCCTTTCTGTCTGCTGTTTGTTTGTGACACCTTCCCCTTTCTAGCACCTGATATATAATTATCTCCAGGAATGATTGAGCAACTGCCACTGTTTGTCTGCATGTGTGAGAAGGCATTGAATGGGAGCAGTATTTGGAAGGCATGCTGTTCCTTGTAGTGCTAATGGAAGATCCTGGGGGGTGGCTCCTGGGTAAGTTAGCCCTCTGTCTAGATGCGTTTTAGTATGAGCCTTTATCATGAGGCCTTACTGTAGACAAATCACATGGCCCTATGTGGGCACTGCCATTATGTAGTGTTAGGACTGCTGATATCAGAGAAGCCTTGACGTGGCCAGCAGCTAAACATGTCTTTGCAAACACATGTGACCAATTTCTCTGAAATTTTATTACCAGGTAGGTTCAGATATTGTCACAGGTAATTTTTAGTGTGCTGTGGGTTATATCAGGGCAGGGGGGTGGGTATGGGAAGCACCCCCCCCCCCCTTTCTGTCTGCTGTTAACCTGTTAAGTCAGCCGTGGCCAACCTGTGGCTCTTGAGCCGCATGCGGCTGTTTCTTTATTCAAATGTGGCTTCTTACGCTCAGGCACCTGACCACAACAGATCCTGGAAACTGGTGCACTCCAACCAGACACACAGAAGCACTACAGCAACTGAAAACTGAGGGAGCCAGATACTGGGCTGTAGTGACATATGAGCAGAGCCGGCCTTAGGCATAGGCAAACTAGGCAACTGCCTAGGGCATTTGGTATGCTTAGGGGCACCAGCAGCTTCTGATGATTAAAATGATATGCGGCATGCCTATATTCTGTGTGTGACTGCGGCTGTATCTGCATACGAAATGCTATGTTGCAGTGTATTCCTGGAAATCACTGTAATGTAGCATTTCGTATGCAGATACAGCCGCCGTCACACACAGAATATAGGCATGCTGCATATCATTTTAATCAGCAGAAGCTGCTTGTGCATCCTAGCCACATAGTAATGCAAATAAGATGCATTTTCATAAACAAAAGGCGCCCGACGGTAGCAGAGCTGCCAGCTGACTCATGCCAGGCATCTCCTGCAGAACTAGCGGCGGTGCTAGGGGGCACCAGCCAAAATCTTGCATATTGGTTAGGGCCGGCTCTGCATATGAGGGTGGGCTGGAGTGACACAAGGTGGAGCTGGCTGGAGTGACACACGAGGGTGCTGGCAAGGGTGACACAATGGGGAGCTGGCTGGAGTGACAAAGGAGAATCCTGGCAGCAGAGACACAATGGGGAGCTGACTGGAGTGACACAGGAGGGTGCTGGCTGGAGTGACACATTGACACATGTGGGAGTTGGCTGGAGTGAAACATGGAGGAGCTGAAGTGTATTATGTGAATATGGCTTTTTCAATATATTTTATGTGGGTCTGGATTTTTTTATTATTTTATGTGGAAGTGTCCTTTTCAATGTATTTTATGTTGATTCTGGCTTTAAAATGTATTTTATGTGGATCTGGCATTTTCATTGTCTTTTATACCAGGGGTGTGGCCTAGCAGGCTCTTTGATGTAACTAACAAGATTTTTTGGCTCTTTGTCTCTGACTGGTTGGCCACCCCTGTGTTAGGTGATAGGTTTCTGACCAAATGCAATATTTTCTTGCATCTATAAATATATCATAGATTCATATATTATTCTTATTGAATATAGTACAGACTTATAAACATGCAATGTTTGTGAGTAGGTTATTTCAGACTGGATTATGTTTCAGTTGACTTGTTTTATTGATTTGTCACAGAGAGATTAAATTCTGCAATATTTAGACATAATAAGGTAGCCTTAGTGCCTAAGCCTCTCTGTAAGAGGGGGGCTGTATTGCATGGCATAGCTTTCATTGTCATGCATTCCAGACTCTCATACACAGGAGGGATTAAAGAGACAAATCAGTATTAGTATTATTAGGTTTTGCAGGTGTAATTTTAAGGTATTTGTAGCTCGGTATGAATATCATCCTGGTATAGTCTAAAAATCCCGTATGTGGAGAAAATTTTCAGTAGGTTCTAAATGACATTTTAAACTTTCATGGTTGATATCACTTGAGCATATTATTCTCTACTCTGAAATTTGATAAAATGCATCTTGCAGGGAGAAATCCTGACAAAGTAACATATTATCTTTGGTAAGCTCATCCTGTAGATTGCTCATTACATTTATGTAGCCCATACACTTGTACAATATAGCATACAATCCTTCGATTTCGATCGCATCTGTGCTATCAATTTTATGATTGTATGCACATATTTAGCACCTGCGACGCGATGCGCTGGCATGCCACTCGAATATTGCGTCGCAAAATAGTAAGTGCTGCACTTAATATTTATCGAATCGCAGTGTGATCGCATGTGTTTTTAAAACAGATGCGATATATGCACGGTGGGCACTCGCCGGGCGCGGCCAGAGGCCGCTCCCACTCGGTGGTGACGTGCCCATCACGTGATTACTATGCGATCTATCGCATGATCACATGGTAGTCACTTTGGTAGTTCGGGGGCGATAAAATCGCACCTGAACTGCCGGTGCGATGCCCCACAATGTTACGTTGCGGGGCATCACACAAGTGTATGGGGACCATTAGTCTGGTGCTTGTAAAATGTTACATAAATTCTCTGCAAAATGCAGTTTTGTAAATGGATCGGATGAAATTGCTTAGAATTGTCCAGGTTGTTGTAGCTTTATGTTTATATATCAGAAGTCCTGAAAAGAAGAGGCAGGTAAGTCACGCAGTGACGTGTGGTGCGGTGGGGTGAGGCAGGTGAGGCAGAGCCTTTCCTGTCATACTAATGTTTGTGCCAGAGTTTTTACTGTATAAAGTATATAAAAAATACAAAGAATATGTTTGAAATATCTTTTTTTGCATTATTCTAATCATTTTTATAGCCAAAACTCTGGAGTAAAAAGTCTATGGCAGGTGAGGCAGTGCCTCACCTGTGTATCTTTTCTGCACATCTCTGATCAAAACTCACTGAATTTCCAGGAGTTTATACTGCTGCACCTGTGTATAATGCCCAGATGTACGCTTTGGATCATATATTGCTTTTAAATCTGGCTCAGGTGCTAGGCAGTGCCTCCTGAGCCATTTAGCTCAACGCACATCCCTGGGTAAGTGCAACTATGGCCCTCATTCCGAGTTGTTCGCTCGCTATCTGCTTTTAGCAGCACTGCACACGCTAGGCCTCAGCCCTCTGGGAGTGTATCTTAGCTTAGCAGAATAGCGAACGAAAGAGTAGCAGAACTGCTACTAAATAATTCCCTGCAGTTTCTGAGTAGCTCCAGACCTACTCCTAGATTGCGATCACCTCAGTCAGTTTAGTTCCTGGTTTGACGTCACAAACACGCCCAGCGTCCGGCCAGCCACTCCCCCATTTCTCCAGACACTCCCGCGTTTTTCCCTGACACGCCTGCGTTTTTTAGCACACTCCCGTAAAACGCTCAGTTACCACCCAGAAACGCCCCTTTCCTGTCAATCACTCACCGATCAACAGTGCGACTGAAAAGCGCCGCACGAACAACAGCAAAACTGCTAAGTTTTTAGTTAAATAACTAAGCGCATGCGTGCTGCGTACCATGCGCATGCGCATTTAGCAACAAATCGCAGCATAGCGAAAATCGGCAACGAGCGAACAACTCAGAATGACCACCTCTATTTGTTACCTGAGACTGTACTGTGTCTGTGATCTGGATGTAAATAGGGTGTGAGAATCAGAAAGTGAGAGATTTTAAGAGCGTTTTCTGTTTTATTTTTAGAGTGACAATCATTTACACAGCAAAATTAACTTGGTTTTGCTGTGTAAATGATTGCCGCTTTACAACCCCCAGCAAACTCTCACAAAATCTCTCACTTTCAGATTCTCACACCCTATTACATCCCTCCCTCGTCTTTTCTTAGAGGAAAATTCAAGCTAAAATATCAATATACTCATTCACTATCACTTTATTCACTCAGAAATACTACCACCCTTGGCCCGAAGGCCGATAATTATTCGTTTTTGCAACACGGATAAATTGCTCCCTTTACCCATGACAACGAGTGATATGTGTGCAGACGGCCTATCGCACACCTTATATACCCACCAAGCCAGCGGACGACACCTAATGTACTTCATGGGCTGTGCTCTGACGACGTCAGATAGAGGGGGTGGCCATAATAATATGACTCAACTGTGTATTTCTTCTGTGCAAGGTAAATACTGGCTGCTTTTGCATGTAGTCCACACATGTTAGACAGCTTTATTTTTACACTGCAATTTAGATTTCAGTTTGAACACACCTCACCCAAATCTAAATCTCTCTGCACATGTTGCATCTGGCCCACCTGCAGCGCAACATGATTTTGCCAAGTATCTTGCTTTTTTGCTTTACTTGCAAACATGAATCAGGCCGAATGTTGACCAGTGCATACTATATTTAGTATCTGGAATTCTGGCTAAGGAATTATAGAAATTCTGTGCATGGCAAGTCTAAAATATAGCAAATTACATTTACAATGACCTCTATATTTTCACACACTGTCTCTGGCATTTTACACCTAATTAAATTGTCCAGTAGTTCTCCTCACAGCGTTGACTGTATGAAGAGTCACCTGATTATGTTCTGTGTTTGACATTATCACCAAGTAGCTGCAGAGATTTCCTTCCCCCAGCTAACTTTAGATCTAGGGGCGCTGTGGGTAGCACTGTCCTTTATGTAACTTGTGTGGCACTAAGCTACAGTATGGTCAGCTTTCATTCTTATGTTTAAGTTGTTCTGCTATCATATTGCTACTAAAGTTACTGGTAAAAGCATTATGTGTCATGTGTTTCCACTGTTGCAGTAGTCAGTCATAGGAATATGTTTTGGATTCATTATTCCCATGGACAGTGGGAACACATCAATCCAATCCATTTTCACGTGTATACTGTAATCACTGTTGTAGAAGGAGAGTACTGTGGCTGCAAAATTATATACTAAGTACAAATAGTATTTACATTAGAAAAACAACAATTACAGCATTAAACACATTTTTTTGTAATCTATATTTAGGATAAACAGAAAAAGTAACTAACCAGTTTGAAAAAAATTAAATGACATAGAAACATAGAATTTGACGGCAGATAAGTACCACTCGGGCCATCTCGCCTGCCCGCCCCCCCCCCCCCCTTTTTTTTTTAACCTTATTGTTACCTCAAACCCTATTAGATACTTAAGGCCCGTACACACTGGGGGTAATTCCAAGTTGATCACAGCAGGAATTTTGATAGCAATTGGGCAAAACCATGTGCACTGCAGGGGAGGCAGATATAACGGCCCTCATTCCGAGTTGTTCGCTCGGTATTTTTCATCGCATCGCAATGAAAATCCGCTTAGTACGCATGCGCAATGTTCGCACTGCGACTGCGCCAAGTAACTTTGCTATGTAGAAAGTAATTTTACTCACGGCTTTTTCATCGCTCCGGCGATCGTAATGTGATTGACAGGAAATGGGTGTTACTGGGCGGAAACACGGCGTTTCAGGGGCGTGTGGCTGAAAACGCTACCGTTTCCGGAAAAAACGCAGGAGTGGCCGGAGAAACGGTGGGAGTGCCTGGGCGAACGCTGGGTGTGTTTGTGACGTCAACCAGGAACGACAAGCACTGAACTGATCGCACAGGCAGAGTAAGTCTGAAGCTACTCTGAAACCGCTAAGTAGTTAGTAATCGCAATATTGCGAATACATCGGTCGCAATTTTAAGAAGCTAAGATTCACTCCCAGTAGGCGGCGGCTTAGCGTGTGTAAATCTGCTAAATTCGCCTTGCGACCGATCAACTCGGAATGAGGGCCAACATGTGCAGAAAGAGTTAGATTTGGGTGGGTTATTTTATTTCTGTGCAGGGTAAATACTGGCTGCTTTATTTTTACACTGCAAATTAGATTGCAGATTGAACACACCCCACCCAAATGTAACTCTCTCTGCAAATGTTATATCTGCCTCCCCTGCAGTGCACATGGTTTTGCCCAATTGCTAACAAAAATCCTGCTGCGATCAACTTGGAATTACCCCCACTGGCCGATATAAATCGGCCGTTCTCTTGAACGGCCGATATATCGCGGGACCGTCGGCCAGTGTGTACAGTCGATACGTCTGTGAACTCTTCGTTCACAGACGTATTGCGTCGGCCTCGCAGCACAGCCGACGGCCAATATATCTACCGATATATTGGCGCGTCGCTGTGTGTGTACGGGGCGGTCGGCCGACCGCCTGTACACATGCTGCGGTGCCCGGCGGGGATTGACAGCTGAACTGGACGGGCGTGTGTACACACCCGCCCAGTTCATGACGTCAGTCCCCAAAGGATCGGCAGTGTGTATGCTCAACACACTGCCCGATCCGTCCATAGATATATCTGCAGATCAATTGATCTGCAGATATATCTATTAGTGTGTACCCACCTTTAGTTCTTTGTAAGGACATCCTTAAAATGATTTGGCTACTATACTAAATTCATTCTGTAACAGTCATTTTTATTTTTTTATATCATGAACCTTTATTTCTCTAACGTCCTAGTGGATGCTGGGGACTCCGAAAGGACCATGGGGAATAGCGGCTCCGCAGGAGACTGGGCACAAAAGTAAAAGCTTTAGGACTACCTGGTGTGCACTGGCTCCTCCCCCCATGACCCTCCTCCAAGCCTCAGTTAGATTTTTGTGCCCGAACGAGAAGGGTGCAGTCTAGGTGGCTCTCCTGAGCTGCTTAGAAAAAAGTTTAGTTTTAGGTTTTTTATTTTCAGTGAAACCTGCTGGCAACAGGCTCACTGCACCGAGGGACTAAGGGGAGAAGAAGCGAACTCACCTGCGTGCAGAGTGGATTGGGCTTCTTAGGCTACTGGACATTAGCTCCAGAGGGACGATCACAGGCCCAGCCATGGATGGGTCCCAGAGCCGCGCCGCCGGCCCCCTTACAGAGCCAGAAGACTGAAGAGGTCCGGAAAATCGGCGGCAGAAGACGTCCTGTCTTCAATAAGGTAGCGCACAGCACCGCAGCTGTGCCCCATTGCTCTCAGCACACTTCACACTCCGGTCACTGAGGGTGCAGGGCGCTGGGGGGGGCGCCCTGAGACGCAATAAAAATACCCTTTTTGGCAAAAAATACATCACATATAGCTCCTGGGCTATATGGATGCATTTAACCCCTGCCAATTTTTCCATAAAAAAGCGGGAGAAAGGCCGCCGAGAAGGGGGTGGAGCCTATCTCCTCAGCACACTGGCGCCATTTTTTCCTCACAGCTCCGTTGGAGGAAGGCTCCCTGACTCTCCCCTGCAGTCCTGCACTACAGAAACAGGGTAAAACAAGAGAGGGGGGGCACTAATTTGGCAGATAAATATATACAGCAGCTATATCAGGGAAAAACACTTATATAAGGTTATCCCTATATATATATAGCGCTCTGGTGTGTGCTGGCAAACTCTCCCTCTGTCTCCCCAAAGGGCTAGTGGGGTCCTGTCCTCTATCAGAGCATTCCCTGTGTGTGTGCTGTGTGTCGGTACGTTGTGTCGACATGTATGAGGAGGAAAATGGTGTGGAGGCAGAGCAATTGCCTGTGTTAGTGATGTCACCCCCTAGGGAGTCGACACCTGACTGGATGGTCTTATGGAAAGAATTACGTGATAGTGTCAGCACTTTACAAAAGACTGTTGACGACATGAGACAGCCGGCAAATCAGTTAATACCTGTACAGGCGTCTCAAACACCGTCAGGGGCTATAAAACGCCCGTTACCTCAGGTCGATACAGACACTGACACGGACACTGACTCCAGTGTCGACGGTGAGGAAACAAACGTATTTTCCAGTAGGGCCACACGTTACATGATCACGGCAATGAAGGAGGTTTTGAACATTTCTGATACTACAAGTACCACAAAAAAGGGTATTATGTGGGGTGTGAAAAAACTACCCGTAGTTTTTCCTGAATCAGATTAATTAAATGAGGTGTGTGATGAAGCGTGGGTTTCCCCCGATAAAAAACTGCTAATTTCTAAAAAATTATTGGCATTATACCCTTTTCCGCCAGAGGTTAGGGCACGTTGGGAAACACCCCCTAGGGTAGATAAGGCGCTCACACGCTTATCAAAACAAGTGGCGTTACCGTCTCCTGATACGGCCGCCCTCAAGGAACCAGCTGATAGGAAGCTGGAAAATATCCTAAAAAGTATATACACACATACTGGTATTACACTGCGACCAGCAATCGCCTCAGCCTGGATGTGCAGTGCTGGGGTGGCTTGGTCGGATTCCCTGACTGAAAATATTGATACCCTGGACAGGGACAATATATTATTGACTATAGAGCATTTAAAGGATGCATTTCTATATATGCGTGATGCACAGAGGGATATTTGCACTCTGGCATCAAGAGTAAGTGCGATGTCCATTTCTGCCAGAAGAGGGTTATGGACGCGACAGTGGTCAGGTGATGCGGATTCCAAACGGCATATGGAAGTATTGCCGTATAAAGGGGAGGAGTTATTTGGGGTCGGTCTATCGGACCTGGTGGCCACGGCAACGGCTGGGAAATCCACTTTTTTACCCCAGGTCACCTCTCAGCAGAAAAAGATACCGTCTTTTCAGGCTCAGTCCTTTCGTCCCCATAAGGGCAAGCGGGCAAAAGGCCACTCATATCTGCCCCGGGGCAGAGGAAGGGGAAAAAGACTGCAGCAGACAGCCTCTTCCCACGAACAGAAGCCCTCCCCCGCTTCTGCCAAGTCCTCAGCATGACGCTGGGGCCTTACAAGCGGACTCAGGCACGGTGGGGGCCCGTCTCAAGAATTTCAGCGCGCAGTGGGCTCACTCGCAAGTGGACCCCTGGATCCTGCAGGTAGTATCTCAGGGGTACAAATTGGAATTCGAGACGTCTCCCCCTCGCCAGTTCCTGAAGTCTGCTTTACCAACGTCTCCCCCCGACAGGGAGGCGGTATTGGAAGCCTTTCACAAGCTGTATTCCCAGCAGGTGATAATCAAGGTACCCCTCCTACAACAGGGAAAGGGGTATTATTCCACGCTGTTTGTGGTACCGAAGCCGGACGGCTCGGTGAGACCCATTTTAAATCTGAAATCCTTGAACACTTACATAAAAAGGTTCAAGTTCAAGATGGAGTCACTCAGAGCAGTGATAGCGAACCTGGAAGAAGGGGACTATATGGTGTCTCTGGACATCAAGGATGCTTACCTCCATGTCCCAATTTGCCCTTCTCACCAAGGGTACCTCAGGTTTGTGGTACAGAACTGTCACTATCAGTTTCAGACGCTGCCGTTTGGATTGTCCACGGCACCCCGGGTCTTTACCAAGGTAATGGCCGAAATGATGATTCTTCTTCGAAGAAAAGGCGTCTTAATTATCCCTTACTTGGACGATCTCCTGATAAGGGCAAGGTCCAGAGAACAGTTAGAGGTCGGAGTAGCACTATCTCAAGTAGTACTACGACAGCACGGATGGATTCTAAATATTCCAAAATCGCAGCTGATTCCGACGACACGTCTGCTGTTCCTAGGGATGATTCTGGACACAGTACAGAAAAAGGTGTTTCTCCCGGAGGAGAAAGCCAGGGAGTTATCCGACCTAGTCAGGAACCTCCTAAGACCAGGCCAAGTGTCAGTGCATCAATGCACAAGGGTCCTGGGAAAGATGCTGGTTTCTTACGAAGCGATTCCATTCGGCAGATTCCACGCAAGAACTTTTCAGTGGGATCTGCTGGACAAATGGTCCGGATCGCATCTTCAAATGCATCAGCGGATAACCCTGTCTCCAAGGACAAGGGTGTCTCTCCTGTGGTGGTTACAGAGTGCTCATCTCCTAGAGGGCCGCAGATTCGGCATTCAGGATTGGGTCCTGGTGACCACGGATGCCAGCCTGAGAGGCTGGGGAGCAGTCACACAGGGAAAAAATTTCCAGGGCTTGTGGTCAAGCATGGAAACGTCACTTCACATAAATATCCTGGAACTAAGGGCCATTTACAATGCCCTAAGTCAGGCAAGGCCTCTGCTTCAGGGTCAGCCGGTGTTGATCCAGTCGGACAACATCACGGCAGTCGCCCACGTAAACAGACAGGGCGGCACAAGAAGCAGGAGGGCAATGACGGAAGTTGCAAGGATTCTTCGCTGGGCGGAAAATCATGTGATAGCACTGTCAGCAGTGTTCATTCCGGGAGTGGACAACTGGGAAGCAGACTTCCTCAGCAGACACGATCTTCACCCGGGGGAGTGGGGACTTCACCCAGAAGTCTTCCACATGATTGTGAACCGTTGGGAAAAACCAAAGGTGGACATGATGGCGTCCCGCCTCAACAAAAAACTGGACAGATATTGCGCCAGGTCAAGGGACCCTCAGGCAATAGCTGTGGACGCTCTGGTAACACCGTGGGTGTACCAGTCAGTATATGTGTTCCCTCCTCTGCCTCTCATACCCAAGGTACTGAGAATCATAAGAAGGAGAGGTGTAAATACTATACTCGTGGCTCCGGATTGGCCAAGAAGGACTTGGTACCCGGAAATTCAAGAGATGCTCACGGAAGAACCGTGGCCTCTACCTCTAAGAAAGGACCTGCTCCAGCAGGGACCATGTCTGTTCCAAGACTTACCGCGGCTGCGTTTGACGGCATGGCGGTTGAACGCCGGATTCTGAAGGAAAAAGGCATTCCAGATGAAGTCATCCCTACCCTGATCAAAGCCAGGAAGGATGTAACTGTGCAACATTATCACCGTATTTGGCGTAAATGTTGCGTGGTGTGAGGCCAGGAAGGCCCCTACAGAGGAATTTCAACTGGGTCGATTCCTGCATTTCCTGCAAACAGGACTGTCTATGGGCCTAAAATTAGGGTCCATTAAGGTTCAAATTTCGGCCCTGTCAATATTCTTCCAAAAAGAACTAGCTTCAGTTCCTGAAGTTCAGACGTTTGTCAAGGGGGTACTGCATATACAGCCTCCTTTTGTGCCTCCAGTGGCACCTTGGGATCTCAATGTAGTTTTGGGATTCCTAAAATCACATTGGTTTGAACCACTCACCACTGTGGACCTAAAATATCTCACATGGAAAGTGGTAATGCTGTTAGCCTTGGCTTCAGCCAGGCGTGTATCAGAATTGGCGGCTTTATCCTATAAAAGCCCTTACCTAATTTTTCATACGGACAGGGCAGAATTGAGGACTCGTCCTCAATTTCTCCCGAAGGTGGTTTCAGCATTTCACTTAAACCAGCCTATTGTGGTGCCTGCGGCTACTAGGGACTTGGAGGATTCCAAGTTGCTGGACGTAGTCAGGGCCCTGAAAATATATGTTTCCAGGACGGCTGGAGTCAGAAAATCTGACTCGCTGTTTATCCTGTATGCACCCAACAAACTGGGTGCTCCTGCTTCTAAGCAGACGATTGCTCGTTGGATTTGTAGTACAATTCAGCTTGCACATTCTGTGGCAGGCCTGCCACAGCCAAAATCTGTAAAAGCCTATTCCACACGGAAAGTGGGCTCATCTTGGGCGGCTGCCCGAGGGGTCTCGGCTTTACAACTTTGCCGAGCAGCTACTTGGTCAGGGGCAAATACGTTTGCAAAATTCTACAAATTTGATACCCTGGCTGAGGAGGACCTGGAGTTCTCTCATTCGGTGCTGCAGAGTCATCCGCACTCTCCCGCCCGTTTGGGAGCTTTGGTATAATCCCCATGGTCCTTTCGGAGTCCCCAGCATCCACTAGGACGTTAGAGAAAATAAGAATTTACTTACCGATAATTCTATTTCTCATAGTCCGTAGTGGATGCTGGGCGCCCATCCCAAGTGCGGATTGTCTGCAATACTTGTACATAGTTATTGTTACAAAAATCGGGTTATTATTGTTGTGAGCCATCTTTTCAGAGGCTCCTCTGTTATCATGCTGTTAACTGGGTTCAAATCACAAGTTGTACGGTGTGATTGGTGTGGCTGGTATGAGTCTTACCCGGGATTCAAAACAGAGCTGCCGACATTCTGGCTGCTCTCTGCGGGAGAGAGCAGCCAGGTCGGCTGAGCAGGGCTGGCAGGGGAGGCTAGATGAAGAGGAGGGGGTGGTCCGGAGGCGGGACGGGGGCGGAGCAAGGGCAGACGGGGGCGGAGCAAGGGCGGAGTCACGACGACGACTCCTCTAAGCCACGCCCCCGCTCTGTAATGCCGCGATCGCCGGCATTACAATGAAGGGGGCGTGGCTATGATGACGCGATTCTGCAAGAATCGCGTCATCGACTGCCCGGTCCGCCCACTTTACACACTAAGTGGGCGGACGGGCAGGGGGGGACCCCGCAAACCGGGAGACTTGCCTGCTCTTCCGTGGGGCCGGGAGGGTCACACGATTTTCGGGAGCCTCCCGGCCATTCCGGGAGAGTAGGTAAGTATGATTCAAAATCCTTCCTTATTGTGTACGCTCGTCCGGGCACAGTATCCTAACTGAGGCTTGGAGGAGGGTCATGGGGGGAGGAGCCAGTGCACACCAGGTAGTCCTAAAGCTTTTACTTTTGTGCCCAGTCTCCTGCGGAGCCGCTATTCCCCATGGTCCTTTCGGAGTCCCCAGCATCCACTACGGACTATGAGGAATAGAATTATTGGTAAGTAAATTCTTATTTTGTGTTCTTACACCTATTTGTATCGGTATGTGCCTGGTTTAAAGGTCTATTTATAAAAAAAAAATTGTTCCTGGTGGTTTAACATTTGTTATTGCTGCCATTCACAACCAAAATTATACCACCGTTATTTATCAAAACTCCCTTATTCATGGACATACGGCATTGTCTCCCTCCTCAGTCATCTTCTCCTGGTTGCCAGTAGCCTAATGCTGCCGGGTAAAAGGTCAATGGCCCTCATTCCGAGTTGATCGGTCGCAAGGCGAATTTAGCAGAGTTACACACGCTAAGCCGCCGCCTACTGGGAGTGAATCTTAGCTTCTTAAAATTGCGACCGATGTATTCGCAATATTGCGATTACTAACTACTTAGCAGTTTCAGAGTAGCTCCAGACTTACTCTGCCTGTGCGATCAGTTCAGTGCTTGTCGTTCCTGGTTGACGTCACAAACACACCCAGCGTTCGCCCAGGCACTCCCACCGTTTCTCCGGCCACTCCTGCGTTTTTTCCGGAAACGGTAGCGTTTTCAGCCACACGCCCCTGAAACGCCGTGTTTCCGCCCAGTAACACCCATTTCCTGTCAATCACATTACGATCGCCGGAGCGAAGAAAAAGCCGTGAGTAAAAATACTTTCTTCATAGTAAAGTTACTTGGCGCAGTCGCAGTGCGAACTTTGCGCATGCGTACTAAGCGGATTTTCACTGCGATGCGATGAAAAAGAACGAGCGAACAACTCGGAATGAGGGCCAATGTGTAGTTTGCATGTGCGGCAGCCGTCTGCATATACGCATATTGGGGGTAATTCTGAGTTGATCGCAGCAGCAAGTTTGTTAGCAATTGGGCAAAACCATGTGCACTGTAGGGAGGGCAGATATAACATGCGCAGAAAGAGTTAGATTTGGGTGGGTTATTTTGTTTCTGTGCAGGGTAAATACTGGCTGCTTTATTTTTACACTGCAAATTAGATTGCAGATTGAACACACCACACCCAAATCTAACTCTCTCTGCACATGTTATATCTGCCTCCCCTGCAGTGCACATGGTTTTGCCCAACTGTTAAAAAAATTCCTGCTGCGATCAATTTGGAATTACCCCCATTAGTTTAACCCAGTGCTGATTTAGAATGGAAGCTGGAATGCTTTGCTGGGTCCCTATTGCTGCCAGTGGGGAACATAACAGTAACACCATATACAGATGGTCCTACCTAGTGGCAGAAAGCCAACATCCCCAAAATGCTTGTCAGGACAGCCATAATTAATGGTAAGTAGTTTAAGGCCAGGGAAATCTCTGATTTCTCTGGCATTAACCCTATGATATATGACCCAAATCTTATAGAGCCTTAGTAATTTTGACAGAAGTGCAACATTGTGCTCCTTTTCATGGGACGAACTGGGCAATGCGGCAGGAAAAGGCTTCCTATTGAATCTATGTTAAAAAAATGTGATTTAATTTTTAATTGAGCCCCAAGGCTTGAATACTGTGCATTTCAGAGACATAGATTCATTAAAAGAGGGCCTTTGAGCCACCGGTCCCCCCCCCCCCCCCCCAAAAAAAAAAAGGAGATAAATACATAGTTTTCTGCAGTGGAGGTGGTGTGGTTTGGATGCTGGCCGAGTTTTAACAGCCTTTTTTGCGCCAACCAGATGCAATTCATTTGTAAACTTAAATTCATGGGGGCTATTCATGTAATTCTATTATTCCTACCTCGCATCATATGGTCATGCAAAGTGTTATGTCATGGCCATTCCCAAAGTGGAAATAGGTATTTTACCTATTTATTCACATGGCGGCCACTTAGGTGGATTTTGCTGCTCATCTGCATATTTTGCAATTAATATATAAATGTTTATACAAAATGCATTTTTGGAGAAAATGTTTTGTGTAACATAAGGACATTTAAAAGTTACAATGAAATCAGTCTGAAGTGCTGCTCACAGACACTACTACAAAGGACGCTATGATCATAAATGGAGGCAGGATGTAGCGGCAGAGAGCAGGAAGCTGATACAACACGAATTGTCAGGAAGAACTCCGCTTTAATATACAGAATATGTACAGCAGTTTTGGGCACCCAGTCATAAGAAAAAGACATTATGTAACTAGAAAGAGTTCAGCCAGCAAGACTAATAGATGTAATGGAGGGTTTTAGTTAAAGCTAAGACTGGCCAAATTGAGCTTGCATGCATTATGAAAAGAGGCACTTGTTCAAGGTCAATGCAAAAATTTCTCGAGGGAACTTTCCATCCCATGGAATGTATAAATGACACAAATTTATCACTAGCAATTACAAGTCCTGTCAGTGAGATATTTTTTTTTCACAGTAAAATAAAATTTGCTCCTAAGCAACACATAGAAAAAATAAATAAAACCATTTTCAGGAAAATACTTTAATACACAAATGAAGGTAACCCAAACAGGGTCCCGGTGATATGCGCACATAGATTTGTAATGCTGGTCATATAGGGCCTAAAGAGTCTATTTCCTAAGCCTTGGAGAGAGATAAAGTGGACCAATCAGCTCCTACACTGCCATGTTACAGTGTTTAAAAAATGACAGTTAAGAACTGATTGGTTGGTATTTTATTTCCGCCCACTTTATCTGTCACCAAGGCTTAGTACATAGACCCCTAATTCTGATGGATCTGGGAACAAATTGCAAGCTTTACAGCACATGCGTAGATGAAAATTTACACATCTTTGCATATGTCCGTCCTATTCTTACTTGGACAGAACTTGACTGGATCTTTCTTTTCATAAAATTGGACATTCCAGGGCGTTGACTGGACGGTAACAATGCAAACGCACGGAACCATCCTGTCTTGAGGGAGTGTCATGTAAGAGTCATGGTCATATAACAAAAGCTCAGTGCGATTCTGGGTCATGTGTATGGGGAAGTGGAGCCTATTTCTGACAGAGCTCTTGCACCTAGCATAGCCCAGGTGCAAGTACTGACACCAATGAATGGTTGCGGTGCTGTGTAAAATCATTAGTGGCTTGTGTTTCCACTTGCAGGTTCACAAACTGCTGCATTAGTCTTATGGGTTCCCACATTAGCACATGATAATAAATCTGACTTCTGCATCTGTTAGCAACTGCAGCAACTCAGAATCAGCCCTATATGCTTTATCGGTAGTAATGGATGACAAATTGGTATCATTTCAGTATGCGTGGCACAAATGGTTAAAATTGATCAAATAAGTATCAGGTAAGTGGGAAATGTGGTGAGAATATGAATGCTCTTGGCTGTGTGTGCGGTCATCTACCAACGTTACTAACTGAAGACACTGTAGTTTGGAATTTGGTCCCTACATGAGTAGTAATAATGGACATTGAGCTTGCCGCTTGGCCATCAGTCCAACATATGCAGCCATTATTTTTTAAAGCACCAGACCACTTGTTTTTATGATAATGAATGTAACCCACCTGAATGGTCAGTACATACTGTCTACCTTGCTTAATTGGTTAGATACGGAATGCTAGAATACAGAGAGTACAATGCTTCTCTCATTAGAATATGTCCTCCTGACTGCTGTGTCGCCTGCCTTATGTCAGCAGTTTGGAGTTCTACCACTACTCAGCATACCAGGACAGTAGAGGGACTCAGAGATCATCTTCATGACTACACTTACCAGCATGCCTAATAAAAAGATGGTTTTATTATCCAAGAAATATTTCCCATTAGGATGGTTTTGGCAGGGTCAATGAAGCTGCAATATTAGGGAAATTAATTACACTAACAACATTACACCCACCAAACATTTCCAAAATCTGGCCACTTGCTACTCTATTAGGACAAGATTGGCTTCTATTCTCAATTCAAATTTCTTTCTTGGGAAAATGGTCAGCAGTTTTGGATTTCAAGTGCCACTTCTATGGCGATGACACCCAATGTCACATTTCCTACTGTGAGCTCCCTTGTCTCTCTTTTTAATTAACAGCACAAACTGTCAGCCATTGTTTTGCTAGTTGATGTTTTCCTATAATCAACCTCTCTAAGCTCTAAATACTGGTGTTCATATGGGATGTAGTTGTGTGAAACTCGTTCATATCTTATATTCCTTTGCCTGATATTTTATTAACCATGCTACATTCACTCTGACGATATAAGCTCATTGTCTAGGCCCTCACCGTCTGTACCACTTTGTCATTTGTTAACGTTTTTGTATCGCTTTTACATCAAAAACATTTTCTTACATTTCTGACACTGAAATAATAATTAAGTCAATCACGTCCTTCCTTGAAAATTACTTACTTACTTTCTTTTAATTCCTCCCATTATTTAGTTGGACCTGCTTTCTTCTATTTTATATGCAGCTGCTAGAGTCATTTTATTTACTAACCTTTTTATTAATGCGGTGACATTGTGCTGGCTGCCTGCTTCCACAGTTAAACATTAAATTATGGTATTGACACACACACACAGTCCTACACAATGCTGTACTTGTCCATCTCTCTTGTTGTAATTCTGGTACTACTGTACTTGTGCCCTATGCCAATGACTTATGCCTCGTCCACCACCTAACATTCCCTGCTCCATTATTTGCGAAAGGCCCTCTTACCTAGGCTTACCTAGTTGGCAACTGAAGGGCCGTTTTATACTCTGCTTTTATATAAAGCTGATAGAAAGACTTAATGGGAGCAGCTAACTTCTGTGCCATGTCACCTCCCCTACACAACACACCTAATTTATCAGAGAAATAGGGTGAGCAGTGTGCTCAGCACTGCATGCTTTCCTCCTTCCTCTTACGTCTTCAACTGGAAAAATTGGGGATGTGTGGAAGGCATGTGGGTGAGGTCTGATGAACCATGTGAGAGAAAAGATGAGAATGGTGTTATGGGGAGGTCTGATGAGCATGGGGGAGGAATGATGGCATGAGAGAGGCATATGAGGAGGTTATAGAGGCATGTGAGGAGATCGGGATGATATATTGGGGTCTTGTGGGGAGGTCTAAGCAGCATGAGGGGAGACCAAAGGGCTTGTGGGAATCGGGCTTTGTTTTGAGGCAATTTGGGCTCTGAGGGCATGTAAGTCCATTTTGTTGCCAGTTGGAATTCTAAGTGGCATGTGGTGACATTTTGTAGCAAATAAGGTCTTGAGAGGCCATTTTGCTCATATGCAGCCCTTTTTAAGTTTGGAGGGCATGACAAGCTGTCTTGAAGCAGAACCGAATTATGAACTTGTAGTGCTCTAGGCAATATAATCAAGATAATGGTTTAGTGCCATACACATTCAGCTGTAATCAGTGAGAAACCCCTGCCCAGCAGTGTATCAAACCCCCATCACAAATGTTATTGTTTTTTTGAGATTGATGATAGGAAACATAATGTATCAAACATTTGTTATTCAGTAGCTCAGTGAAAATGATAAAAATCCAAAGATTTTGCTGACCTGACATCCGTAGATTGATTCATGAGGCACAGGACACGGATGTGTTTTTGTACATATATATATCACTTCAGATCGTTGGCTCCAGGTCTTCACCAGAACAGGAAGAAGAAAGAGGTAGCGAGAGAAGGCGAACGGCAAGAGAAAGAGTGGCTTGTGAGAGCTACAAATGAGAAGTGGGTGGTTTGGCGGAAAGGTAGAAGAATGTGTGGGATAGATACGGTAAGAGAGGTAAAGACAGGCGGACACACAAAGGGGAGAGAGAAAGCACTCACCCACAATGCAGAGGGGTGGGGCAAAGAAAGGCAAAAGTATACATAAAAAAATTGTGTACAAAAAACACTAAGATGGAAAGCTAGGGACAAATACACGTAGAAAGGGACATAGAAGGCTGAGGTAGAGGTATAAATGGGAGTGCTGTACACATACACATTGGAGAGAGACAGGCAAAGAGAAAGCTTGAGATGGGGGAGCAATAGATGGATACATAAACATGGGTGGAGATCATAATGCAGTCAGCGGAACAATGGAGATGGAAGGGTGCTAAGGTTACATGTATGTGCACAGGAAGAAGCTATACCCTATATACAAAGAGAGGCCACATGCTGCCTCTATATGGCAATAGCCAGATGAATAGGGGTACTGGCAGAAGCTCTGCAGAGAGACTCTGTCAGGAGTTGTAGAAGAAACATGCAGAAGAGGTATAGAGGTGTGTACAGAGGAGAAAGACAGAAGCTGTGCAGAGATGTTGGGAGAAACATACAGGAGCAGTGTAGAGGGGAAAGAAACATGCAATGAGAGGGGGCAGGTATTGATAGGTACTGTGCAGAGGGGAAGGACACAAAGAAAATGTACTGAGGTCGGGGGAACAACTGCAATAGGAGCTACAGTATGCAGAGGAGAAAGACTTACAAGAGGTGTACTGAGAGGGAGAGATGAGTAGGATCAGTACAGAGGGCAAAGAGACATACAGGAGATTTACTGAGCAGTGCAGAGAGGGACATTTACAGAAGTAACTGTATAAAGGGGAAAGAAACATGCCTTGACGTATAGGTAAAAGGTTTGCTGATAGAGATGAGCGGGTTCGGTTCTCAGAGAACGGAACCTCCCCGAACTTCACCACTCGAGCCCGGATCCGGCCCGGCTTGGGTTTTCCCGCCTGACTCGGAAACCAGAACGAGGCAAAACGCCATCATCCCACTGTCGGATTCTCGCGGGGTTGGTATTCTGTATAAGTCGCCGCACGTCGCTGCCATTTTCACTCCAGCATTGGAGAGTGTAGAGAGAGGACATGTCTCTGCCCTCAGTGTCCTGCATCAGTCCAGTGGTGGTGTCTTGTGCTGCATCAGTCCAGTCACAGTGGTGGTGTCCTCTGCTGCCATATGTCCAGTGCTACTGTATAAGTCCAGTCCAGTGGTGCTGTGTTGTGCTGCATCAGTCCAGTGGTGGTGTCTTGTGCTGCATCAGTCCAGTCACAGTGGTGGTGTTGGTGGTGTCTTCTGCTGCCATATGTCCAGTGCTGCTGTATAAGTCCAGTCCATTGCAGTAGTGCTGTGTTGTCTTGCATCAGTCCAGTGGTGGTGTCCCTGAGCTGCTGTATGTAACCCTGATTTAGGGTTTAAACAACACTTATACTGAGGTAGTTATAATATGGTGACTAAAATGGAGTATAAGCATATATATTATTCATATAAAAGTTAATGGATGTTGTAATACTGTATGCATGTTTTGAGGTAAATAATACAGTTCACATATATGTAATTGTATGTACATTGATGTAAATGTAGTGGTGAATACAATTAAGGCTTATTTTATGGTTTCACAGTGTATCTAAAGGGTTAATGTCCTTGTGCTCCTAACTGTCAATCACCTAGTGGGGTGATTGCTAGTGGGCGGGGCATCACCTCAGAGTGGGTCATGTGACTACTAGAGAGGGGTGGAGAGGTGCTGTGAGTGTAGCTGAGGGAGAGACTGCATATCCCTTGGTGAGAAGACATAGTTTTTTGCTGCTCCGGCCGTCGCCCGCATTAGAGCTGAGCGGTATACATTGCGGCGGCCGGAGGGGCCTTAGTGTGTGTAGCCAGAACAGGGCTTCCTTACTGTAAAGGTGGTGACAGCAGCATTGAGACTCAGCACTGTTCATAGAACCCGGCATCAGCGCTAGTCAACTCACTCAGCAGTATTGGAAGGGCGCACCTATGACAGGGAGACAGAGAGGGTTCCTTCCTACCTATTACCGGCACAGACTCTGACAGCCACAACAAAGAAGCCAGGACCAGCAGCAGAGGCTCCATTCTGTGTGGCTGTAAGTGTAAGGGAGGAGTCGGGGGAGCATCCTGCAGCGGCACCACTAGATCGTAGAAGTGTGAGTGTATAATCCAGCCATTTATATTACCCCTACACTAAGCACAGCAAGCCATAGGTGACTATGGTACATAGTCAATTTCATATTGGGACTAAGGACTCCAGGGCTAGGCCGCAATAATGGCTATTAAGCAGGAGGATAGTAATGGGTCACAGTAGTCAGAGTGACCTATAATTACAGTTCCATGTATGGCTTAATCATAGTGCTAAGGAGAAGGTAGAAAGCACTGGGTATATATATGTAACAGGAGGAGTGGAGTGAAACTTGAACTGTTTAACGCTTCATAAATAGTTTTAAAGCTCCCAACATATATCAGCATCACATCAGTCAAAGAAGAGCCAGAGACATTGTTCCGCAGCGCTAAATAGAAAGTAACACCCTAAAGCTGCCACCTAATGTGTGTATTTATGCCCCTGAATTAGCAGAATTAGAGGCAAGGACATTAAAGGTAGCCATACTACAGTGACATTGGATGGATGTTAAAGCCTCTTAGCCACAAAGGATTAGAATATCATCCCGATTCAAGGACTAGCTTGTGGCACTTTAATACAACTGTGTTATATGTATATTCGTGAACCCGTAAGAAGGACTGACACGTAAGAGACTATTAGTTTTAAAGTTAAAGGATTTGAGCTCGCTGTGACTATGATAAGAGAAACCATCTCTTGCAGATATATTTAATATAGACTCATCCTAAGAGACACCAATAATTTGAGGCATACAGGAATCGAAAAGCTATATATGCTCTGAAATATAGAAAGCATCAGCTACTTCAAATGGACACAAGGACGCAGCATAACAAAGGTTTATCATACCAGCTTCTTAGGAGTTTAGTTTAATACTGGACAACTACGGTGACATTTTTACTGAGGAAAGGATACAGATTCCTTGGTAATCAACTGTTGATGTTACTATCTATGAGCTAAATAGATACTTTCTGTTATCTGCCAAGGAGAAACTATAAGTAACCTTATAGGAGAAAGTAATCGCTACCATAAGTAGACTGAGCCAAACATCTTTCTCTAACTGAAGAGAGAACTGATAGTTGATACTAAAACATAGTGTCAGACATTCTGTATTAACTGCTGTTATTTTTAGGAAGTTTATGGGCCCTTATAGTGCACTATCATATTAAGAGTACCCGGGTCACTCTAACACCTAAGGGTGTCTTGAAAAGAAAAAGGATTTGTTTTATTGCATGCAGGTACTGTGTATAGGCCTAATTGACAGGGGGTTAGCATGGATTAATGACTTAAAGGGGAATGTGTAATTGATGAAATGTTAATGTATACTTAATCCATTTGGTACTGGTCATTAAAGTGTTATACTTTCCATGTGTGTCTGGTCCGTCTGGAAGTTGATCTGAAGATCCTGGAAGAAAGAGACAGGTATATTAGATAATATATCTATGATATAAGGGAATCATCCCCTAAGGATAGAGATCAGGCTTACTCAAGCAAGCCTTAACGGTAGTTAAATACTACACATAGCTTGAGTGGAGGCACAGCTATTAGGTAAGCATCCCTTAATAGAATACATAGACAGCTCTCGTTCAAGGTATTGAGGGTAGGGTTACATGTATATGTCCATTGGTACTGCCGTATATGTCCAGTGATACTGCCATATATGTCCATTGATACTGCCATATATGTCCAGCGGTACTGCCGTATAAATCCAGTGATCCTGTTGTATAATTCCAGCGATCCTGCCGTATAATTCCAGTGGTACTGGCGTATAAATCCAGTGATCATGCCGTATAATTCCGGTGATCCTGACGTATAAATCCAGTGATCCTGTCGTATAATTGCAGTGACCCAGCCGTATAATTCCAGTGGTACTGGCATATAAATACAATCCCGTGATCCTGCCGTATAATTGCAGTGATCCTGCCGTATAAATCCAGTGATCCTGCCGTATACTTCCAGTGACCCTGCCGTATAAATCCAGTTGTACTGCCGTATATGTCCAGTCCAGTGATACTGCCATATATGTCTGGTGGTACTGCCGTATAACTCCAGTGATCCTGCCGTATAATTCCAGTGGCACTGGTGTATAAATCCAGTGATCCTGCTGTATAATTCCAGTGGTACTGGCGTATAAATCCAGTGATACTGCCGTATAATTCCAGTGGTACTGGCGTATAACTCCAGTCCAGTGATCCTGTCGTATATGTCCAGTGGTACTGCCATATAAGTACAATGGTACTGACGTATAATTGCAGTGGTATTGGCATATAAATCCAGAGATCCTGCCGTATAACTCCATATAAATCTATATAATTCTGTATAAGTCCAGTCCAGTGGTGCCTGCCATATTAGTTCAGTGGTGCTGTCCTGTGCTGTATATTATTTACTCCAAATAAAGGGGTTATTAATATTTAATCCAAATAATTTACACAGGGTTTACCCTGTGTGGTGTAGAGGTACGCTTTCCTGTACCGCATATTGTTATATAACTCCAGAAAAATAATAGAGAACAAAAATTTGGAGGATAAAATAGGGAAAGATCAAGAACCACTTCCTCCTAGTGCTGAAGCTGCTGCCACTAGTCATGACATAGACGATGAAATCCCATCAACGTCGTTTGCCAAGGGGTATACCCAATGTGATAGTAGAGGGAATGTAAAATCCAAAAAGCCAAAGTTCAGTAAAAAAGACCCCAAAAAATGAATTTAAATGGTCTGAGGAGAAACGTAAAACTTGCCAATATGCCATTTACGACACGTAGTAGCAAGGAATGGCTAAGGCCCTGGCCTATGTTCATGGCTAGTGGTTCAGCTTCACATGATGATGGAAGCCTTCATCCTCCCACTAGAAAAATGATAAGAGTTAAGCTGGAAAAAGCACAGCAAAGAACTGTGCATTCTAAGATGGTATCACAAATCCCCAAGGAGAGTCCAAGTGTGTCGTCGGTTACGATGCCTGACCTTCCCAACACTGGACGGGAAGAGGTGGCTCCTTCCACCATTTGCACGCCCTCTGCAAGTACTGGAAGTAGCACCCACAGTCCAGTTTTTGATATTCAAATTGAAGATGTCACTGTTGAAGTACACCTGGATGAGGATATGGGTGTTGCTGGCGCTGAGGAGAAAGTTAACGATGAGGATTCTGATGGTGATGTGGTTTGTTTAAATCAGGCACCGGGGGAGACACCTGTTGTCCATGGGATGAATAAGTCTATTGTGATGCCTGGGCAAAATACCAAAAAAGCCACCTCTTCGGTGTGGGATTATTTCTCCACAAATCCGGAAAACAGGTGTCAAGCCGTGTGTTGCCTCTGTCAATCTGTAATAAGTAGGGGTAAGGATGTTAACCACCTAGGAACATCCTCCCTTATACTGTACGTCAGCTGCTGCACATTTATGAGAAGTTAGAGAAAGTTGTGAATCCTTTGGTAAGAGCATAAGCAGTCCAATGACACCTAAATCCCTTCTTCCTCTTGTACCCAAGCTCTTGCAAGCCACACCACCAACTCCCTCAATGTCAACTTCCTCCTCAGTCAGGAACGTCAGTAGTCCTGCAGGTCATGTCACTGTCAAGACTGAGGAGTCCTCTCCTAACAGGTATTCCTTCGGAGGATCCTTGAGTGGTACCCCTGCTGTTGATGCCGCTGCTATTGTTGATGCTGGGAGTCGATCGTCATCCCAGAGGGGAAGTCGGAAGACCACTTGTACTACTTCCAGTAAGCAATTGACTGTCCAACAGTCCTTTGTGAGGAAGATGAAATATGACAGTAGTCATCTTTTTGCAAAGCGGATAACTGAGGCCTTGACAGCTATGTTGGTGTTAGACATGAGTCCAGTATCTGCCATTAGTTCAGTGGGACTTAGAGAATTGTTTGAGGTACTGTGTCCCCGGTATCAAATCCCATCTAGGTTCCACTTCACTAGGCAGGTGATACCGAGAATGTACAGAGACATCAGAAAAAGTGTCCTCAGTGTCCTAAAAAATGCAGTTGTACCCACTGCCCACTTAACCAAAACGCAAAAGGGTGGTTTTGGCAAAACAAATCCAAAACCAAAACACTAGCCGGGAATTAGAACCAAAACCAAAACACAAAACACGAAAAATGCCCGCCACATACCTCTACTATTGAAGCATATATAGTTTTTAATGCAACTCCAAATACGCTGATAAATGAACGGATTGATTTTCAGACACTGCTCATGAAATCTCTCTTTGCGACATGCAATGTATTTCTTACCACTCTCTATACTTAGTACTGTTACTGTGCAACAGTCATGAAAGCTTCCCAGTGACTCCAGGAAAGTAGTTCAGCACTTCTCGAATGTGCGTAAAGGGTCAGTAATTGCAATAATGAAGAAACAGACGTTCCTTACTGTGTAATTGATTTTTTAGCCTGAAGCCTTTAATTCATCAAACTGCGGTAACACAGTGGGACCACACGCTGCAAGCTTTAAGATCAGCTTTAATCAAGGCACAATTATAACAAGAACACTGATTCAGCAGTAGGCATGTCAAGGTTTCAGAATCTGTAGTAGTGGGTTCCTTAGGAGCTCTTTAGAATATGGCAGGCGCCTTACCTAGAAAATCTTTACCATAGTATTTCTCTCTTGACAGAAGCTCAGCATCCATGCTAAGGTGTTGTGTTAATATGAACCTTTCTTGTCAGATGGGTTCACTCTGTACAATAAATGATTGGCCAGAAAGTTTTTCTTCTTTATAGCTCCTAATGTTTTAGATTTGCTTCTTAAATTGATGAGAATGTTGGCAAAGCAAAAACATAACCGTTTCCTAAACTTTGTAAAGCACTAAAAATGAATACAGTCTGGAATATCTACAGAAAGCTGATTTTCTATGATGGCTATTGTGTAGTGTATGTTAACATTTTTCTTATAATCATCGTTATCATAAATTTGTAAGGTACTACAGCAGTGGTGTTTTACCAAATGAGGAGGCCAGAAGATAGCAATGATTCTCAGGGTCATAACTAAGGGTGGGTGAGCAGTTCTGCTGCCTAGGGTGCAGGGGGTAGGGGGTGGCACTGTTGCTGTTGAACATATATTTGCCATTTTGAAAATGCAGGATGCCTGGAAGAGCACCCTACAGCATAGAAAGGTACCTCCTAGAGCGCCTTTTGGTCCCCCTGGGTGCTCAGCTCCCATCTAGTCCCACCTGGAGCATCCATAGGATGTATCAGGTTAGGTATGAGATTCCGGCGGACGGTATGCCAGTGGTCAGAATACTGACGCTGGCATCCCAATGTTGAAGATCCTGACAGGGGTGAGTTAAGAGCTCTAACTCCCCTCCCTACCTCCCTTACCACAGTCTAACCCTAACCTTCCCCCTTAGTGCCTAATCCTAACCTCTCCAGTTAGTGCCTAAACGTAACTCCCCAGTTACTGCAGCCTAACCCTAACCTTCCCTCCTTATTGCCTAAACCTAACCCCCCTCCAGTGATGCCTAACCCTAACCAACCCTCCCTGTAGCCTAAACCTAACCTCCGACCCCATGCAGCTTAACTCTAAACATCCCCCCCCCCGAGTGGCAGCTAAAGCTATCTCTCCCTCCCTGCAGCCTAACCGTCCCTGCTATACTTACCGGCGTTGGGATCCTGATCTTTTCTGGATTCCGGCGTCTGTATTCTGTATTTGGTATTTTGGTTGCCGGGATCCTGACAGCCAGGATCTTGACTGTAACCCGTCCCCGCCAGCTATGGCAATGGAGACTCAAGTATACTGCTAGATTCCTTGCTACCTTCTGTGCATGAGCCATGTTACAGGTGTTTTTTATGTCCAAACTATTAAAACTGTGATTATATGCAGCTCTTTCTACATACTTACCTCGTGTATGAGGTGGGACTGTAGAAATTTAAGGCACCTGCTGATATCATTGTCCTGCCTAGCAGAGCAGCAGCGAACGGGTGCTGTTTGCATCTGCCAATAGAGGGAATGCATGTTTGCAGGGAAGTGGAGAAGGTAAGGAGTAGCCTAGTGCTGGACACCGACATAACGATGGGGCCACGCTCTCATTGTGATACGACCATGCCTTCTGTTCCCATTGCAGAAAAATGTGTAAAGTTGGAAGGTTTGCATATCTACAGTGAAAAAACATGTTTTTGTATTTAGTACAACATTACAGGCAGTTTTTAACTACTATTTTGTATTGCTGGCATGCTCTACATGCACTAACATTAGATGCACAGTATACGTTACTGAGCACTGTTCCTATTTACGCAAGTATAAACAATAATGTTAGCTCAGTTAGAACACACAGAAACCTGAGAACAAGCATAAACCAAACAAACCATGAATTGCCAGTGGGGTTCTGTCATCATGAAGCATCAACATAGGCACTCTGACAGTTTATCTTGGAAAGGGGTCCTAACAAAGTCACATGTGCTGATAAATACTAATGTTATAGAAAATGTATGATTCATAACTGAAATCTTTGGAGAAGTTTTCACAGCAGCTAGATAATTATAGTAATATAATCCAAACCAATCATTTTTATTTTAGCTTAGATAAAGATCCAAAAGCCACTATTTTAATATTTCTGATTATGCATATATACGAATACCTGATCTGTCTAAAAATGACAAAAATTTCCCAAATTAAAATATCACACCCACTGTTAAACTTAAAGTTCTGCCACATGTGAGATTTAGTTCAAGAGATGACACAATGACGTTTCTCTAACTGCATTCAAAAATTATTTATTTTATTTATATTTATCAGATACAGTATACTTTAAACCAAACATGTTCCTGTTTAAATGCAGCTTTAAAAGAAACACTAGTTTGCAGGAATCTATGACCTGCAAACTCTCTTTGTTCTAGGGAATAGGATTGCCACCTAGCAACAGCTGTTGGGTTAGGTGCAAGCCTCCCGACAGATCACTGGGAAGGTATAGAGAAAGAAAACTTTCACTTGCCTTCCCACAACCTGGGGTGAGCGGGGACAGAGCCGCTGGTTGCGGCCGCGCTGTTAGCTGTGCGCACGCACGGCACGCGTTACGGTAGTACGCACATGCGCGCACACCCTATAAGGCACTAGGTCACGCCCCCAGACAGTAGATTTTACGGAAGCTTACAGATGGCAATCCCAACTAGAACAAGAGGGAAATTTAGAGGGGTAAGATCACCTTAGTTTCTATAACCTAGTAACGAAGGACACGGGAGACCATAAAGAAGCAGAAACAAATGTGTTTACTAGAAACCTTTCAACAGTTGATAAGAAAAACAACTGGCAATGGCCAAAGTAAGAACTGTTATGCTGCTTTTGAAATTAGCACATAAACCAAACTCCTGCAAACTTGCAGAGCCCATTAAAGATATTTGTAAGGCTATTTCTGATCCTTAGGTTGCTGCGTCTGCGGCTGTTTCTTCTGACCTTTTGCAGCGCCTGAAATTCAAAGAGAAAACAGGCATAATTAATGACTGTTAGAGATTACAACCAACAGATTTAGCAAGGTATAGGGTGGGTAGGGTGGGAGCTGTTGCTAGGTGGCAATCCTATTCCCTAGAACAAAGAGAGTTTGCAGGTCATAGATTTCTGCAAACTAATGTTTGTTCATCGGGAGGCTTGCCACCTAGCAACAGCTGGTGGGTAGACTACCACATACCTGTTGGTTGCTCTAAGGAATTCTATCCTTTGAGTATCAGAAGGCCTCCAATAATGTTTCACGAAGGTACGAGTGGACGACCAACGTGCGGCCTGCCTGCATTATGGATTGTAATGTTAAGCCTCCAGCCGCTGACGAGGTGACGGCGGCACCACGGATGGAGTGTCCCTTGAAAATAGGATTTTAATTACCTACCGGTAAATCCTTTTCTACTAGTCTGTAGAGGATGCTGGGGTTCCATTTAGTACCATGGGGTATAGACAGGTCCCTTGGGAGCCACTGGCACTTTAAGAGTTTAACAGTGTGGGCTGGCTTCTCCCTCTATGCCCCTCCTACCAGTGTCAGTCTAGAAACTGTGCCCGAGGAGACGGACATTCTTTGAGAGAAGGAAATACAGATAGTGGTGAGATTCACACCAGCTCACACCGAATCGAAAAAAACATGACCAGCATGCAACATGGAGAAACCATGCTAACCAGCATGCACCATGAAGAAATCATGCAAACCCGCATGAAACATGAAGAAACCATGTCAACCAGCAGGTAACATAAATAAACCATGCTAACCAGCAGGCAACATGAAGAAATCATGCCAACCAGGATGAAACATGAAGAAATCATGCCAACCATCATGCAACACAAAGAAAACATGTTATCTAGCATGAAACAGGAAGCAACCATGCCAATCCGCATGTAACCTGAAGAAACCATGCTAACCATGCATGAAAGAGGAACAGCAACAGCTGAACCTATACTTAACCAAATAGCAACACAGGAAAACGAAGCACTGGGCAGGCGCCCAGCATCCTCTACGGACTACGAGAAAAGGATTTATCAGTAGGTAATTAAAATCCTATTTTCTCTTATGTCCTAGAGGATGCTGGGGTTCCATTTAGTACCATGGGCATGTACCAAAGCTCCCAGTATGAGAGGGAGAGTGCTGAGGATCCTGCAGAACGGAGTAACCAAACTTTAGGTCCTCAGATGCCAAAGTATCGAACTTGTAGAAGTTCAGCAAACGTGTTCGACCCCGAATAAGCAGCTGGTCAGCAAAGCTGTAAAGCCGAGGCACCCAGGGCAGCTGCCCAGGAACAACCTACTGTACGAGTAGAGTGGGCCTTAACAAATCTTGGACACGGCAGGCCTGCCGTAGAATAAGCATGCTGGATTATAAACCTGATCCAGCGAGCAAATGTTTGCTTAGAAGCAGGACACCCAAACATGTTGGGACCATAAAGGAAAAACAAAGCGTCCGACTACCTGTGATGAGAAGTCCTCATCACAGAAACTTTCAAAGCCCTCACAACATCCAAGGACTGTGAGGTAATTGAGGAGTCAGTAGCCACTGGCACCACAATAGGTTGGTGATATGAAAAACCGACACAACCCTTGGAAGAAATTGCTGACGCGTTCTGAGCTCTGCTCCATCTTCATGGAAAAACAAGTAGGTGCTCTTGCATGACAATTCCCCCAATTTCGACACCTGTCGAGCAGATGCCAAGGCCAACAGTGTGACCACCTTCCAAGTTAGAAGCTTGATGTCCACCTCCTGTAAAGCCTCGAACCAATCTGACTGCAGGAACTGCAGCACCACATTAAGATCCCAAGGTGCCGTAGGAGCAGGGCCGGCTCTACCATTAGGCAGCTTTAGGCAGCTGCCTAGGGGCGCCAGCCCCTGGAGAGCGCCACTGAATTCATCTAGCAAAAAACTGAAGGATGTCTCTGTATGTGGCCTCCTCTTTTTACACTGTGCTGCCTGCTGCTGCGGGTCTAATCAGGCGCAGCCACCACTATCAGGCCGTACCACATAGTACCTCAGCGCTTCCTCTGTGCTGACACATGTAACATCAAGTCATGTGAAGGCACATAGGAGGCGGATGTACCTTTGGCTTCTGAAGGGCGCCTCCACGGCCGCTTCTCATAGGCATGAGGTGGTTGCAGGTTAGGGGGCACCAGTTTGAAGCTTTGCCTAGGGTGCAGAGAGAACTTGCACTGGCCCTGCGTAGGAGGCACAAAAGGTGGCTGGATGTGCAGAATCCCTATCAAGAGAGTCTGAATCTCAGGGAGAGCAGCCAATTGTTTCTGGAAGAAAATGGACAAGGCCAAAATCTGGGCCTTTATGTAGCCCAAGCATAGGCCCACAACCACACCTGCTTGCAGAAAGAGGAGAAACCGTCCTAGTTGAAACTCTACTGTAGGAAACTTCTTGGATTCACACCAAGACATGTACATTTTCCAAATGTGATGGTAATGTTTTGACGTTAACCCCTTCCTAGGCTGTAGGAATTACTTTGTTCGGAATGCCCTTCCGAGCTAAGATCTGGCGTTCAACTTCCATGCCGTCAAACATAGCCATGGTAAGTCTTGATAAGAGAATGGCCCCTGTTGCAGAAGGTCCTCGCGAAGAAGATGCCTCGGATCTTCCAGCAGTAACTCCAGAAGATCCGCGTACCAAGTACTTCTTGGCCAGTCCGGAGCAAAGAGGATTGCCTGAACTCATGTTCTTTTTATTAGCTTGAGTATCCATGGGATGAGTGGAAGTGGAGGCACATACACTGACTGGAACACCCACGGAGTTACCAGGGCGTCCACCACCACTGCTTGTGGATCTCATGACCTGGAACAGTATCTCCGAAGCTTCTCGTTGAGGTGAGAGGCCATCATGGCTATATGAGGTACACCCCATCTGCTTTTTACCTCTGCGAATACCTCCGGGTGGAGGCCCCATTTTCCTGGATGGAGATCGTGTCTGCTCAGGAAGTCCGCTTCCCAGTTGTCCACTCCCGGAATGAAGGCCGCTGACAGCACCCGTGCATGCTTCTCTGCCCAGAGGAGGATTATTGTCACCTCTGACATTGCAGCCCTGCTCTATGTTTCGCCCTGCTCATTTATGTAGGACACCGCTGTGATGTTGTCCGACTGAACCTGAACGGGTTGATCTCGCAGAAGATGTGCCGCTTGTAGAAGGTCGTTGTACACGGCCTTCAGATCCAGAATGTTTATTGGAAGGAAAGATACCTGAACTGACCGCTTTCCTTGGAAGTTTTCCCCCTGAGCGACTGCTTCCCAACCCCTGAGACTTGCATCTGTGGTTAGATGAATCCAATTATGAATCCTGAACCTGCGGCCCTCGAGTAGGTGAGAAGTTTGCAGCCATCAGAGGAGTGAAATTATGGCTTTCAGAAACAGGCGTATCCGCTGGTGCATGTGAAGATGAGATCCTGACCATAAGACCAGGAGATCCAGTGGGAAAGACCGTGCAAGGAATCTTCCGTACTGTCGAGCCTCTCAGTAGGCAACCATCTTCCCCAGAAGGCGAATGCACCAATAAACCGATACCCAGGCTGGCATCAGGACATCCCGGACCATTGATTGGATCACCAACGCTTTCTTCACCGGTAGAATCACTCTCTGCACTTCCGTGTTGAGAATCATCCCCAGGAAGGAACACCTCCTTATCCACTTCAAATGCGAAATTGGAAGCTTCAGGATCCACCCGAGATCCCGGAACAGTTGTTTTGAGAGAGCAATACTCCGTAACAACATCTCCCTGGAGGATGTTAAGGTAGCCCAGATTTGGAATTATGTTCACTCCTGGTTTGTGGAGCGGGTATATAAAGGCTACCATGGCCCAGATGAACACCCCTGGTGTTGCGCAGAAGCCAAGCTCAGTGTTTGGAACTGGAAGGGACATAGTTGTAGTGCAACCATAGATAGGCCTCGAGAGGCGGCCAGATTGGAATGTGAAGCATGCACTCCTGATATCCCGGGATACCAGGAAATCCTCTACATCTCAAGCAGAGGTCACCACTCCCTGACTCCATCCTGAATTAAACACCCACCAGTAGGGAATCAATGACCCCAGGTTTGAATAGTAACCCCTGTTACATAAATGAGGTGGATATAGAATAATGACATTAGTCTGACAAATGATATGGGGTCTGGGACTGAGGGTCGACAGCACAAAGGTCGACACACCTTAGGTTGACGCCAATTGGTCGACACACCTTAGGTCGACATGGACAAAAGGTCGACAGGAACAAGGTCGACATGGAAAAAGGTCGACATGAGTTTTTTATGTTTTTTGGTGTTGTTTTCTTCGTAGAGTGACCGGGAACCCCAATTAGTGCACCACGTTCCCTCGCATGGCTCGCTTCGCTCGCCATGCTTCGGGCATGGTGCCTTCGCTTCGCTCGGCACACTTTACCGTTCCAATCGTAGTCCACGTGGATCGTTAAGTATGAAAAGGTTCAAAAAAAGAAAAAAATCGTGAAAAACTCATGTCGACCTTTTTCCATGTCGACCTTTTGTCCATGTCGACCTTTTTGTCCATGTCGACCTAAGGTGTGTCAACCAATTGGCGTCGACCTAAGGTGTGTCGACCTTTGTGCTGTCGACCTGGAGTCCGGATACCATGATATGATAGCTTCCAGCAGTAGTGCACTTTCTGCCTGAGAAGCTAGTAAGCCTGATTTGAATAATCTCTGAGGCGGGAATACTAGAAATTCTAGTCTGCACCCCTGGGTAACCTAACTGTTTCCAGGGGTCTAGGCAGGATATCGCCCAGATGTGTTACTGAATCTCTTTAGTCTCGCTCCCACCTGCTTGATCCCAAGGCAGTGAGGTGCACCGACAAAGACCAAATTTGAAATCCGTCCCTGGGAACCTGGCGGCGCAGGTTTTCTGGATTTCCCCAACGTCCTCTAAAGGAAGTGGAGGAATATGTGGAATCATGCAGTGTAGGTGTAGGATATAATTTCCTGGTCTGTGCAGCTGCGGAAGGAAGACATATCTACTTACCCGCAGTTGACATGGATAATCACGTATCCCGTGCATCCCAACAGGTGCTTACCTGTGAAGGGCGTACCTGTCATACCTTACTCGGACTCTGTATCCGCAGTCCATTGGTGTAGCCACTGTCCCCTGCGTGTCGAAACTGCCAGAGCAGTGGTCCCTGCTTTATTCAGGTCAATCTACTTCATGGCGTCTCGCCGTGAAGCCTGTAGAATCCTATATGTGACATCGAAACAAGTACAAGTCACTTCTACACATAGAATCTAAATCATCAAGTAAGGAGCCTGACCACGTTACAATAGCCCCAGAGATGTATGCAAAAGTGGGTCTCCGAGTCACACCTGCAGCAGTGTACAGTATTAGAGATTAGTCTCAATAGGTGATCAGCCTTTATGGAGGTTGTACCAGGGACAGGTAAGACAGGTATTTGACAATTTAGACACTCTATAGGGATGTGGATAATAACTCTGGGTGTACTCAGGTAAGTCAGGTATTTGACAATTTAGACACTCTATAGCAGTGATTTTCAACCTTTTTTTACTTGCGGCACACCGAACAATATTTTCAATTTGCCAAGGCACACCATCAGTTCCCCACAGAAAAAAACTAAAAACACACATTGCCATCACAGTAAACAAAGAATCCACACATACATTGGCCTACACAGGAAAAACAATCACATTATTCCCCACATAAATCATGTTACTCCCTACATAAATCGCATTGCTCCCCACATAAATCAATCACATTGCTCCCCACATAAATCATGTTGCTTACACATAAATCAATAACATTTCTCCCCACATAAATCCTATTGCTCCCCACATGAATTATTCACATTGTTCCCCTCATAAATCCTATTGCTCCCCACAGGAGAAATAACATAACAAATATTAGCCCCTACCGATTAGCTGTAATCCTCCCTGTCCCTCAGTGGCGGGGATTATTCATAGTGGAGTGCTGCGAATACTGAGCAGCGTGTGGTCGGGCAGGTGTGGATGTGGGTGGGCAAGAAAAGCTGTGGATGCAAGCGGGAACTGTAAGATGTGTATACAGGCGGGTGGGCTGGCTGGGTGGTGAGACGCTGCGGCCGTGACCTATGATATCACACAGCCGCGTCATCAAGGCACTGGTCACGGCCAGAGCATGACTGATCCTCTAAGAAGAGCCCGGGCCAACAGTTCACTCTGAAGGTGCAGGAAGCTGCTCTGGCTCTGCGGCACACCTTGCAACTGGTCGCGGCACACTAGTGTGCCACGGCACACTGGTTGAAAAAGCCTGCTCTATAGGGATGTGGATAATAACTCTGGGTGTGCTCAGGTTTTCCCAAATAAGGAGTTCAACACCCTACACAGTGGGAAGGCATTCATTATATACATATAATAATATTCCTCATCCCTAACAGCGTCAAACATATGTTTGACCCCTCATATATATGCATTATATGGGCAAGTGTACGCTTTCTAGGGTACGGAGATGGGGTGAGAGGCACAGCAGTGGGATTTGAAACCCCACTTTTCCCAAAACTGTGGCTTCTACCCAGTATGGGATATATTGGAAGCGATATATTCTTAAAGTACACCTTATGGAGGCCACCCCAGGGGAATCTGTCACCGAAGCCTGAGATGTGTACAGTTTTGAGCATGCTATAGACTCCCCAGGAGAAGATATACATTCTGCAGTACAGGACAAAGTCCCTTAAACATGGTAAAGTGGATTACACATACACAGGAAAATGTCAACACAGTTTCCCCCCCAGAATATCTTCAGAGAGTCACAGAGCGCAAGAAGCCAGCCACAGTGCGACCTTATAGGCTTTTATAAAGATAAAAACCCCGCTGACTAGTGTAACCTGAACAGGGTAGCTAGTACATAATATCACTCCCCCTTTTATAACACCTTTTACCTCAGTGTAATTATGTGGAGGACAGCGTTCTCTGTCAGTGTGTGTCTGCATAGAGAAAATGGCACTGGTTAGTGCTGGATTTGCTCTGAGGAGAAGCTCTGCCCCCTTTAATAGTGCGTCTTCCCGCACTTAGAGATTATACTGGCCTGAGGTAATTTTTGCAGCAAACAGTGGGTTAGACCTTGAAAGCTATGTTTGACCAGTGTAGGGTATCGCGCTGGCCCAGGACGCCCCTCACAGCGCCGTACACAGTTGCCGCTGAGCCTTCTGGAGCGCAGCCTGTCCGAGCTGCGCTCCCACCCTTGTGCAGCCATTCCCACCGGGGACCCGCTTACCGGGACTCTGGCGTCAGATTCACCACTCTTCTTTCTTCTGGCTCTTAGGGAGTGGCGGCATGCTGCGGGAGTGAGTGGTTGCCTTGGGTGGCTAACGATCATCACCCTCAGGAGCTCGGTGTCCTGTCAGCAGAGATAGTGGCGATTAACCTCTCAGGGTTGGACACTACTCCCCCCCTAATACCCACGAAGCATGGAGGCTGTTGCCAGCAGCCTGCCTGTGAAATAACAAACTCTAGAAAACAATAAAACTAAGAAAACTCCTAGGAGCTCCCCTAGTTGTGACCGGCTCCTACGGGCACATTTTCTAAACTGAGTCTGATACAAGAGGCATAGAGGGAGGAGCCAGCCCACACTGTTAAACTCTTAAAGTGCCAGTGGATCCCAAAGGACCCATCTATACCCCATGGTACTAAATGGAACCCCAGCATCATCTAAGACGTAAGAGAAAATGGAGGTATCTATTCCTGAGCTTTGCATGGCAGAAACTATCCTACCGCTGATTGTAGAGGGTCTGGCTGGACGAAAAGGCTTTCGGCATGTGATAAAAAGGCTAGAAATGTCATCTCTCCATGTAGCTATTGTTGCGAGGTAAGCGGATAAGCACTCAACTATGCAAAGATTCGTGTCTAACTGGTCTTTGACTAGATCAAACTCCACAAAAGAGTTTTGAATGGAGCTGGTCTGTGTGTGACCTTTTAGGATGATATGGAAACCCTTTGGAGTGGTTGTCCTCCAGGGTTCAGATGTGTCTATTAAGGAAAGTTCGGCTCCTCTAGCTGCGAAAGCTAGTGCTAGTAGTGAAGCCAGTTTTCTTGAAAGATTGGAGATGTTGGAATCTGAAGGGATTGTGGCTAAGCAGTTTAAGAAAGGATTAATGTCCCACGTGGAAGAGTATCGTGGACATGGTGGCCTAGACAAGAAAATACCTTTGAGTAATCTAAGGTACATCTTGTTTTCCGTAAGCCCTGGAATGAGAAGAGCTAGGGACGAGCCATACGACCATATGGTAGCAGATGCCAGGCCTGATTCAAACTTAACGGCCAGGAAGTCTAGCGCTAAATTAGGCTCCGAAAGAGAAGTTAAAGGAGGATTCTGAGAGGCCTACCAAGACATAAACTCATTTATGATGAACTGGTATCTGGATTTTGTTCTGGGTCTAAGAGAAGCATTTATCAAGGCTACTGAGGAGGCCGAGAGGTTAGTGGTGGTCAGCAACTGAGTAATGTCGCTATCCACATGCAATGTGGTAGTTTCTGAAGGAGGTCGGGAGTCCCTTGGAAACAATCCTTGGACATGCCTAGGGTAAGCTTCGGTCCCTTGCGAAGAGGGTTGATCAAGGGGAACCAAACTTGGGAAGACCAAATAGGGTAAACCAAGACGAGCTGAGACACTCTGTCTTGATCTTGTGAAGTACCTTCAGTAGCATAGCTGGAGGAGGGAAAGCATATGGCAGAATTAGATCTGTCCATGGAAAGGACATCGAATCCATGTGGTGAGCCCCTTGAGTCCAGATTTTGGACACAAAGGTTGGGACCTGTGTGTACAATGGAGTTGCAAACAGGTCTACCTGCAGTTGACCAAAGGTTTTCACAATACTGATGAAAACTTCCGGTCTTAGAGACGCCCGATCCAGTGTTAATTTTTTCCTGGATAAGGAGTCGGCTAACTCGTTTAGCTCTCCAGGGACGTATGTTGCGGGGAGGAGTATGGACCGTTCCACCGCCCAGTTCCAGATGTCTATTGCTTCTTGGCAGAGAATCAGGCACCAAGTGCCTCCCATTCTGTTGAGGTAGGACACTGCAGTTCTGTTGTCTAGACAGAGGAGGACTGAGTAGTCCCAGAAGGTCGGGGGAACTAGAGAGGAAAGTGCTAACTTCACCGCCCTCAATTCTAAGAGATTGATGTGCGCTGTCAATTCTTGAGTGGACCATTTTCCCCTTACTGCCCCATCTCTTGTAAATGCTCCCCAACCTGAGAGGGACGCATCTGATGTGATGATCATGTCTGGAGGAGGAGGTAGGAGAGGTCTGGGGGATGGCAGTGGAAGGTCCCTCCAACTGCGAACCTCTTTGAGAACTATAGGTGTCAAGAGGATTTTGTCTGACCAAGTCCATCCTCAACGAAGGAGAGCTGAAAGAAGAATCTGAGAGTGTCTGTAGACAAGGGGAGCTGAAGAAATCCTGGATCTAAGGACCTCATTTTCCCTATCACTCTGGCCAAGTCTCTTAGCGAGAAATGGTGTTTGAGGGTTCGAGTTACGAAGTCTTGAATGTCTTTCCACTTGTCTGGGGGAACTGCTATCGAGAAAGAAGGGGTATCTATCAAGAAACCCAGAAAAACAATTGACTGGGCAGGTGTTAACATGGACTTGTCGTAATTTATAGTAAACCCTTGGTTCTGGAGGAGAGAAAGAATGAGCTCCTTGTGAAGCAGAAGGGTTTTTTGGTCTGAGTGGACTACTAACAAGTCATCTAGGTAGATTATACAACGGATCACTTTCTGGCGAAGGTGAGAGATCACTACTTTCATAAGACGAGTGAATGTATAGGGGGGGTTGGAAAGGCCAAAGACCATGATGGTCCACTGATAGAGAATGTCCTTCCACAGGAACCTTAGAAGTCTTCTGTGGTTTGGGTGAATTTGAATTGTGTGAAAGGCCTACTTGAGGACTATTTTGATACAGAAATCATTCTTTGTTAGTAGGAAAGGTATGTCAGCTAAGCCCTCCATACGGAAGGAACAAGGTTTTATGTGTCGGTTGAGAGATTTGACATCTAAGACTGGTCTGTATGAACCATCTTGTTTCTTGACAGGAAAAAGGTGACTGACCCAGCCTTTTGTGGAAGTATCTGCTAACTCTATCTTGCTTAGCTGCAGGGCAAGGGATAGGACTCTATCTAATAACTGACTGGCGTTTTTTGAACAGGGAAAAATTTGTCATGGAAAATGCAAAAGGGGCAGAGATAGACATTTTTCCACAATTTTTAGCAACCACCTGTCTATGGTAATCTGCCTCCAGGAGGCTAGTGCCTGGGAAAGACAAGGCGGAGATTGTAAAGTAAGGTGACTTACCGTATGCTCTGTCTTACTTGGGGGCATATGTGCCGCCGGACCCTGTGCCTCTCGCGGTCCGTGTTCGGGGAGAACCACCTCTGTGAGCTCTGGGGGTGCCTCTGTAGTCTCGGGTCGAACTGCTGGCTCCCGCAGAACGACCCTCTTGATGAAAGGGCCGCCTGGAAGGCTGAGGTCCTTTAAGGTCTGCAAAGGATTTGTGAGCTTTATAGCAGACCTTCACTTCGTCTATGAAGTCGGGTCCGAAAAGGTCAGAATCTATAAGATTTGGGACGTCTACTGGTCTGGGTGCTAGGTTAGTTAGCCCTTCATTAGCTAGCCAGCGAGTTCTATGTGAGTTTGATATGAAATCAGATGTCTGACCAATTATTAGGGTAGCCCTACTAATAGCTTTTAAAAGGGCCATTTTGGAAGCTACCAGGGAATCTAGGGAGCCCCCTGAGATGCCTTCTTTTTCTGCCTTATCAAGGACAAATAATAAAGGACCGGCAGCGTCTTAAACTAAATTGAATCTGTCTCAGCAATTTATCCATAGTGTCACTCTGGACCCTTTTCCCCCACGAGTGACGTTAAAGCTGGATCGATGTCTGGGGCAAATAGGGCCGGAATGTCTGGAATGCCAGTGTGGTTACGTAGAACCATGTCATTCTCCTTAACAAGTGCCATTCTAAAGGCTAACTGAGCAAAATTGTATACTTGAGAGCGCTCGCTCAGAGCCCAGTGAGCTGAATATATTTTAGATGGTGGCATTCTACCCGCTAAGGCTACACGGGCTATCTGCAAGTCACTATATTCGCCTCTGCGAGAGGATGCGCTAGTCCAGGGTACCTCCTCTGACTCCCAATCTACTGGAGGGTAACCAGCTTCCCTAAATGAGTGGGAAAAGGGGGTTGCATGACTATGACTAGTCCCCTTATGAGCCCGGTCCTGTGCAGGTTGCCGGTTGAAGGGGGGGGGGGGGTCTGCTATGGACCTTATTGGTATTCCAACTACTGTCAATACCTGGGAAAGAGATGTTTTTACCTGAACAGGCATCCCTAGAAGAAACATGGGGGGTCATTCCGAGTTGATCGCTAGTAAAAAATGTTTGCAGCGCAGCGATTAAGTGAAAAAGCGGCACTTCTTCGCGTGCGTATGCGGCGCAGTGCGCATGCGTGATGTGCTTTCACAACGAATGATGTAGTTTTACACAGGGTCTAGCGACGCTTTTCAGAGTGATTGACAGGAAAGGGGCGTTTCTGGGTGTCAACTGACCGTTTTCAGGGAGTGTTCGAAAAAATGCAGGCGTGTCAGGAAAAACGCAGGCGTGGCTGGCCGAACGCAGGGCATGTTTATGACGTCAAATCCGGAACCGAGTTGTCTGAAGAGATCGCAAGCGCTAAGTAGGTCTGTTGCACAATTTTTTTTTTGTAGCCGCTCTGCGATCCTTTTGTATGCACTTCTGTTAAGTTAAAATACACTCCCAGTGGGCGGTGGCATAGCGTTTGCACGACTGCTAAAAACTGCTAGCGAGCGATCAACTCAGAATGACCCCTTGGTCAGTATATTTCTTTTTACTTGTGCACTTTCTCACCACTCTATGAGAATATGCAGGAGGAGAAGGAGTCTCAGCATTCTAACTAACTTCTCCCTCCTCAGAGCTGTCCCTGTTGTCTTCTGAACTGACAGGGTTAATAATTCTTCTTTTAAATATAATGTCCTCATCTGAGGAAGTAGTTGTGTCGGCAGCTTTATCTAGGTTTTGCCTAGAACGCTGCCTGCCTCTTTTGCTGCGCTGTGGGGACACTATCAGAGTGTCTGTGGCTGACACAGACACTGTGTCCTCCATCCTGCAGCGCTGAGGTAAAATCTACTGTTTGGGGGCGTGGCCTAGCACCTTATAGGGTGCACGCGCACGTCCCCAGCGTGCGCGATCCCCCCAGGCTGTGGGAAGGTAAGTGAAAGTTTTCTTTCACTATACCTTCCCAGCGATCCATCGGGAGGCTTGCACCTAACCCACCAGCTGTTGCTAGGTGGCAAGCCCCCCGACGAACAAAGACCTAGCTTACCTGACATTTGAATTCTTTAGGAACACAGGGACAGAACATTTTTAAATGGAGTTTAATATAAAACAAATGCTTTTTGAATAAAAAATTGTGATAACAAACGGAAATATAAAAAAATATACGTTTTCTTAAAAAATAAATAAAAAAACACAGAATTAAACAGAAATTATTAAGTACATATATATTTTGCATAATTTACTGCCTGAGGGCTATGTCCCAAAACAGACAATTTCTAAAATAAGTTAATTAGTTTTAAAAGACTCCTCTTTATCTATGTATCCTGTAATCGGAGCTAAAGGAGTGCTGATTTGCTAATCTGTTTTACAACTCGTTTGTTCAAAAATAATAAATATTATAAATGTCTCCTCAAACATAGCAGACATGTAATATTAATCACACTAAACAGAGTATGTTTTACCACACATGTGCATAGGAAACATGATTATGCTAAATTGATTCCTTGGGGAAATAAATTGGGGCTGATGCTGAGTTTGAATACATTTGAATCAAAATTTGTAGACATATGTGTTAATTAGAAACTGTAATTTTGTGCATACAAAATTTGCAGAAATGGCAAGATGTGTACATGTCTGCACCAAAACATATTCCAATGTTATATCATATGTACATCAGCTATCAGATAGTGCCACACAGTGTCAGACTGGAGCATGAAGGGCCCACCGGGGGTATGCACTGGTAGGGACCCATTATTAGAGGTGTGGCCAGCCTCCAAAGGGGGTGTAGCCAGCCACCACAGAGGTTTGGCTAACCATTATAGAGTACCTGGTCTGGACTCCTTGATAATTTATATGGTAATTAATGCTAGTGCATGCATGATAATGTGCCAGATTAATGACAGCAATGTACTGTAGAGAATACATCATAATCCTGTGCAGTATAAGGTAACATATGCATAATATATAATTCAAGTGCACAGTCTAGAACCTTATCTCTAGAGGAGGAGGGCCCCCCAGGCAGTGGGGCCTACCGGTGGTTTCTCCTGTACCCCTGTGGGCCAGTCCGAGCCTGTTGCCACATATAGTACAGCACAGATGTATAAATTCAGGGTTGCCAAGGAATGATCCAGGGGCAAGGTCAGAACAAAGCCAGGGACAATAACAGAAAGGAAGTCAGGCAAAGCCAAGAGTCAAAGACTAAGAAGGTAAACAGCAGAGCTAGGTACCTTCAATGCAACCACAATAATAAGGTACTAGTGCTGTTGTTTTGTAGCCTTACATACCTCCGGGATGAGGGGATTGATTGCAGTCAGGGAGTGGGTGGGGATATGGCCCAAAAAAAAAATCGTTATGTAGTGATTCTGAAAAGGATAAATTAAACAACACCTTTCATGGCTTACTGGTAGAATTGCCACTCTCAAATTGGGTGGTCTTCAGTTTGCCAGCTGTTGGGATCCTGGTGCACAGTATACCGGCGCCGGAATCCCGACACTCGGCATACCGACACCTTTTCTCCATCTTGGGGGTCCACGACCTCCCTGGAGGGAGAATAGATAGTGTGGTGCGCACCACCGGGCCCGCAGAGTGGCGAGCGCAGCAAGCCCTCAAAGGGCTCATTTTCGCTCGCCCAGCTGCCGGTATGCCGGCGGACGGGATTCCAGTGCTGGTATGCTGGCCGCCGGGAGTCCGGCCACCGGCATACCATACTACACCCAAATTCATACTACACCCCTCAAATCCATAGGACCCACAGAGTTTATTGGTTTTTTTCCCCCCAAATATGGATTATGGAAACATTTTATTTTATATATTTTTACAAATAAGAAATGTACTTGGACTCATATGGTAATTTCCAGCAAAAGGAATTTTCCATCTTTTAGCCTCTGTGGAAATTGCCAATTTCTCAAACTGTTCTAAAAAAAGGGGGTAATTCAGATCTGATCGCTAGGCAGTGATCAGATAGTCGCCACCTACGGGGGGAGTGTATTTTCCCTGTGCAAGTGTGCGATCGCATGTGTAATAGAGCTGTACAAACTGATTTTGTGCAGTCTCTGCGCAGCCCAGGACTTACTCAGCCACTGCAATCACATCAGCCTGTTCAGGACCGAATTTAACGTCAGACACCCTCCCTGAAAACGCTTGATCCCGCCTGCATTTTTCCAGACACTCCCTGAAAACGGTCAGTTGCCACCCACAAATGGCCTCTTCCTGTCAATCTCCTTGCGAACGCCCGTGCAAATGGATCCTTCGCACAATCCTGTCGCTGACCGGCGATCCCCGTTGCAGCCATGCAACGCGCCGGCGCAGTTCGGATCTGATCGCCCGCTGTGCAAAAATGCAAGGTGTGTAGAGACTACATTTATTGGATTGCACCCCACTAATTCATATCACAATGATTATATTGTTAGGAAAAATGTTTGCAAATGTAAGCAAGTGTGTGTGATCCTATGCCAACTACAATGCCTGGGCCACGTGATATGCAGGTGCACTGGTAAACTACCATCTCTGAGATCTGATCTACTGCCTGTGTGACCAATCTTGCAGCTGCCGGACAGATGACCGCATAACACATACAAAAATGTTCACAAGTAGAAAAGATAGCTAGTTGTAAATTGGGTTACAGCCAGTCTACCAGGTCACTGTCTCCTGAGCTGGCTTTATGTAACCGATAAAGAAGTGTCTGGTGTTTCTCTATACTAAAAAAGGTAGGTTAGGTAAAGGGCCTTAGGGAGGGGTGTGTGAGTGGTGCAGTCACTCAGGTGGCAGGGTCTTGGGGGGTGGCACATCACAGCCCAATGGCCCCTGCATCTGGCTAGCAGGGTGCCTGGACCAGTAGCGCTGCTGCAGTATTATTAGGAGCATCCAGTGTGCCGCAGTGTGTAAAGCTGCATGAAGCATCCAGGCAGCGGTACACATTTTCTCCCTGCCCACTTGTGTGATGTCACAAATTAGGGGAGTGGCACAGGGCGCTGGTGAGCCTTGCTCCAGCGATGATTAGATGTGTTGTTAAACCAAATTATATATGTGCATATTTTAATAGGTTTAAAGAAAAAATTGTTCAAGACAAACATTACGCCGGCTGTAGCAATATGTACAATACCATTTCATAACAATGGTTGGAGGTTTTCTTGGTTAATTGGACAGTTTCAATCTAGTGAGCTCCAGAGAGAACTATCTGTATAGCACTGTGGGTACCATTCTCTTTGTAATGATTTCATTGAAAGGCTTGGGGGCCTGTGTGTTTCAATTATTTATATATTTTTAGGTCATGAGATCACTGGGCCAGGATTACCAGCCATCTAGTCCAGCGCAGAAAGGAAGACTGATAAATCTAAGCTGGGAATTTAGGTCACTTGCATGTAACTGTAATAAAGTATGATTTTAGTAAGCACAGCTGTACAAATAGTGGCGTCGGGACTATGTTCATCAATGATTTCTTTCTTTTCAAATTTGACTTGCAATTTTAGCACATTTAATTGACTTATATCAAATCTGTATTTAACTTATGGTGGATATTTTACATGGGAAATAACTATAGGACTGTTTAGATTATCCAAATCTAATGAACTCAGCCATCTTTACCGTCAGATTGAGTTTTACTTGGTTTGACACAATTGTACTTGGTTCGTTTTGAGGTTAGTGATACTACTGAGCGAACTAGAGCACTACAGTAATCATATACTGCAGCTACAATGAATATAACCATGAAGTAAGCCATCTATATTATCTGACTTCCTGACATTAGAGATCCTCTTCTGAGCAGGTGTTGGTTTGGCTTAAGTGCAATAAACCTCTAATCGAGACTCACCATGCTCACTGCAGACCCAGAGGAGACTGGAGCAGTGTTGATGGATCCTTCCTTAGGGCAGAATATGCCAGAGGTGGATTAAATCACAAGGGTGGGGGCTGACCTTAGTGTCACTCACTCAGGGTTAGCCAATAGGTGTCCAGTGGGTGTGAATTAGAGAATTTTACTGCGCTGCAGGACTCTTTGTCTGCTGGATCTCACCCGCTCATTGTTCCTTGTTTGTAGTTTGCTGGTTATTTTTCTGGTTATTGGGTTCGTGGGAAAGTACGGCAGTGCAGCTGGTTTAAAGTTGACTTTTACCTGTTTGGGTGTACACCTTTGTGACTATGTTGAAAGCTGTACCACCTTTATGGGGGGACACAATACCTTCCTCATGGGATGGGAAGTCAAGAGTTGGATACCCATGTCCTTGAGGTTGGAGCATCTTGGCGATCTCCGCCTGCAATGCATTTTCTTCTTATGGTTAGTTGTGTGGGTGAAGGAACCTCGTTTTTGGCCTGTTTGGGGGTGGTTGCTGTTATAGCAGGGGGATCACATGCTGTGTGTCCCCCTGCTATAGTGTCAGTCCGCCGGCTGGTTTAGCCTGGCACTGGTTATTGTAAAATAAGGTGATTACCACCCCTTATTTACCAGGTCCGGGGCTGGTTATAGATTTTAGGGGGAGGGGTATTTAGGGGGACCCCACACCATTTATTAAAATCTACAGGAAATGAAGCTATGTATAAAATATATGAGGACCTTCATTGTTTAATTTCCACCTTAACTAGTCACTGCAGTCTGTGACTATGGAAGGCAGACAGCAGAAATGTACACATCCTGCTGAAAGATACACAACAAAATGTACGGCAGTCAGTTGATCAGCTCATCTCGATTTTATGATGTGCCGAACTTAATATAATAATTACCTTGAGGGCAATCACTTTCCTGCCAGCAAGGCAGCCCTGACCCTAATTGTTTCATCTCTAGCAGTGTTTGCTGCGAACTTGTCAATGATATTTAAGTATAATTTATTAAGTATATGTCTGTGTACTGCATGTCTAATGAAAGAAAATCGTTTTCCAGCAGTACTGACTAACCGAACAACTTGGTTAACCTCTCTGAAAATAAAGTGGAAAGCAGTACGGAGGTTAGACATAATGAACTGAGCAAACGCTGCTAAAGCACTCAGAATTCTGTAAGCTATCCATTCATCTACAGCTGTGAATATAGAAATTTGCTATTGGTAATACACCAACACTATATGCTGTCGTCACCTACAGTGAGATATGTCAGCAATGAGGTTTTGTAATGCAGTGTAATCAGAAGGGTTTGTATGATATCTGTAATATTTTGCTTTAGTTGGTTGATGATGACCCCCCCCCCCCCCCCAGCATTTTTCATCTGGTACATTTATATAAACTTAATTCCATTCAGACCCTGAAGAAGATGCTACTTATCAGCCAGCTACAAACTTTAACATATAGGGGTAAATATAATATACTGTAGTATGAGAAGCCAGAGGTGCGTTAGTTTGTGCGAGAATGCCCATATTTTTAAAGCAGCATACTTGCACAAACTTTTGCACATCCGGCTTCTCGTCCCTTATTATATTTACCCCCTAATGTCTAAGGGGCATATTTACCTTTATTTTGGAAATGTTCCAGATAAGTATAATTTCTTATTGCCACATATTGCAGAAATAAGACTTTATGAATACCTCACAACTGTTCAGATTTTAGCGGGACAGTCCCATTTTTCTGGGACTGTCCCACCAGTGGGTCGCAGTGTTCTTCGATGGGGGGGCATTTGGGAGACCCTCTCTGAGCAGCAGTGAATAGACGCTGTGCACAGGCCTATTTAACCGGGAGAGAGGGACAGGGGGCATACAAGCAGCTCACAGAGCACTAGGCATGCCTCCACAGCGGTAACACAGGGGTGTGGCCTCACTAGATCTGCCGCAGTTGTGGGCCATGCTCCCTAGTCGTGAGGTCACGTCCCCTATATTCGGGCACGCGCCTTCGCACACAATTTTGTCCCTCCTTAGGTCCTTGAAAAGTTGGGAGGTACAGATGGAGCCACACTTATCTGAGGCAGCTCCATTGCATGAGTGCACTTCCGGCGTGACAAGGCAACCTGTCCGCCTAGTCATGCCGGGAGTGCACAGAGATGCTCCCATTCAGAGCGTCTTCATAAGAACGCGTGACGGAGATACTCTCCCATTCCAGTGAATGGGGTGCGTCTCCGCCGCGGGCACGGTCGGATGGAGACGCTCTCTGCGATAGGCGCCCTCAGGCACAGACTGAGCCATGACTAGCGTGGCTCCATCTGTATGCTTTATGGGCGATATTCAGTTGATATATCGTGCCCAAACTCCCATCTAAAGTGATGGGAGATTGCGAGGCAATAGTCAATTGTCCCCTGTTATCGAGCATATCACGCCAATAGCAGAACTATTGGGTGTGACATGAAAAGTCCCGTGTGGGCACTTTAACGGGTCACTTTTCACGCATTTCACTCACCAGCCCTGAGGGTAGCGAGCTGAAATGATGATATTGCCCTGGTCGCAGAAACATTTCAAAAGCTGCCATCGGGCATGAATGGGTGCCGGGGCACATTTGAATCTCGCCCTATGGGTCATATTCAATTGCTTGTGGTAAATTTTGTTTCCATGGGTGAGAAATTTCATCTGGGCATTTTCTATCCAATTGGCTGCAAGAAACTTACCTGCATTAAGTACTATACAATTGAATGCAGCTTTCTCAAGCAGCCCCAGAGCAGGTAATCATCATCATTGATGATCAGTCAATTAGATGTTTTCAATTAGCTTAATTGAGACAATAATGACATGTCATTTTTGGGATGATATTCTGCAAATTACAGAATAAGAGGTAAGCAAAACAGGTATATGGGGGAGCTGTATGGATGGGACAGGCATTTTTAAAGATTGTGTCAGTCACAGGTGTTTATTCAAGAAGTTTTTTTCTTAATTGTCTTAAAATTACTCAAAAGTCAACTTATACCCCTTTCACACATGCATGGAAGTCCCGGGGTTTTGCACGTGAATGCGTATTAACCTGGGATTTCTTCATGTGTGAAGAAAAAAAAACAAGACTAAGAGGGTTAGTCAGAGATGTTAGCAAATCAAAAAAGTTAGCAATTGGGCAAAGCCAGTTGCACTGCAGATGGGGCAGATGTAACATGTGCTGAGAGAGGTAGATTTGGGTGGGGTGTGTTCAAACTGAAATCTAAATTGCAGTGTAAAAATTAAGCTGCCAGTATTTACCATGCACAGAAACAATATAACCCACCCAAATCTAAATCTCTCTGCACATGTTACATCTGCCCCACCTGCAGTGCAACACGGTTTTGCCCAATGCTAACTTTCTTGGTTTGCTATCAACTCAGAATAATCCCCTAAATCCCAGATCTATGACCCTGCTCCCGAACAGTGTCACAGAGCTGAGACCCGGGAATTTGCCTGCTTGGTAGACCTGGCAAATTCCCAGGTCACATGTCTGAAAGCTGCATAACAGACATTTTCATGCACTCCAAATTTAACTACAGCATATATTGGAATGAAAAAAAAAAAATAGCTTTCTATCATTTTTTCATTGCTAATAAAAGATGCACAAATCAACCATTTGAAAAAGGGCAAAATATTTTTCTTTGGGACAGTAATAGACATCTATATTGGAATCCAAAATTGATTTGACGTTATCTAGCATACATGCTATTTTCTACATATTTTTTTACATTTACCGTGGGTTTCAGCAGAAAAAATGATCACTCTCAATTTTGCTTCAGTTGGATAGCAAGAGAATTGGGAACCACAGTCATCGGAAATTTGGCGTAATAGGTGCAACAAAAATCTTGCACCCATTTGGAGATGCCCCTATGTATCGTGACAAAGTACCAATGCAGGGGTCTCTGTGAAGTGTAAAAAGTTAAGTGATTATCAATGCGCACAGGGTCATTCCATGTCAGTTCACCCAGGCATGACACCCACCGACTCAGATTTTCATGATACTTTGTACACTTGATACTACCACGTAGCTACTGACCCAGGTAAAAAAAAATCTTCTCTAGGCCTCACAGTTTTCGAGATATAGAGGGTCGAAGTTTTGAAAAAATTGTTCGGAAATACCACTCCTGATGTTTTGTTTTTTCTGGGGTGTATCTGGAAAAAAATTCACATCTCAGTGCCTAATCCACGTATGTTTTTTTTTACATCTTGCCTGACTCTGAGAGTTCATTATACATTTGTTTACTTCATACTGTACTTAATTTTTTTGGTGCAAAAAAAAAAAAGTGGGTTCAATTAGCATTATCAACCTAAGGCAGATGAGCTATCATGTCCTTTTTTTGTTTAAAGTGAACCTTAAACTATACTTTACAAGGCTAGGATAGAAAAATAATGGGAATTTGATTGCCTGTATGAGTATTGTAATGTTTAATTATAATTCTCTCATTAAGAACTAAAATTACCATTAGGTATAATTTTGCCCGCTAGGGGAGTATTTTCATTTGTATATTTCTATGTAAGTGCAGATTTCTAATTACATCTAGGGGAGTATTCAGTTAGCTGTGATAACCAATTTGTTGCGCGAAAAACTGCAATTTTACTGTAAATTGTGAAAAGACCCCTTTTCAATTAGCCGCAATAATATATTGTCGAAAATGTAACCGTGAATTAAACTTCACCTACTCTAAGCAGGTGCAAAGTTGGGGAAACCTCTATTTTAAGGTAAAAATGTCAGGATTTGGTTCAGAACTCCCTGTGACACCCCTCCCTCCCCTAATGACTAAGTAGGCACTTTGAAATTTGTAATTATTTTTAGCTGGCCAATAATGACATGTAATTTTTGGGGTGAAAAAGTGCAAAGTGATGGAATTCAGGGTTCAAGGTATGGTACAGGTCTATTGGGGTGCTTTATGAGTGGGACATATGTTTTTAGGCTTGCAGGTGCGGGTAGTCAGTCTTTTTCCACTTTTTTTCCACATCTCTGAAAATGGCCCAAATATAAACTTATACCCATTTTTATGTATCCCGAATTTAATGATTTGACATGGGTTAGTAGCTATGTGGTAGTATCAAGTGTACAAAGTATCAGTGAAACCTGTGTGTTTTTGGTAGACACAGCCCCATTTCTGTGGATTTGGTTTTGCCTGCCTAAGGTAGGTCAAACATAATACCTGATAAGCTGGTGTGAGCCACGGCTTTACCGGGCTAATTGGATAGCCCCCAGCGGGACAATTAGCCAGTTTTATTTACCGTGGCTAATTGCATAACCCCTTTAGTGTCACTATGACCACAGACATAAAAATGTAGACAAAATTGATCTGCAACCTGGAACATACATAGCAGCAGTGTATGATAACATCTGGTACATTGGGTATATCATTCAATGTAATGAGGAGGTACAAGATGTTGCGGTACACTTCATGAAGCAAACCAATCAACAAATGTGTTGTCCTGGCCTTCATTGTTTTGTTCCTTTTATTCACGTCCTCTGTGTAACGGAAGTGCCTACTATCCAAGGAAGTACTGGAAGGCACTGTCTGCTGACTCTTTAAAGAAAATTACAGACCGTTACAACAGGTTGCAAACAAGGGAAAGATAATGTGATTGTTGACTCAACTTAAGTTATGGACTCAAGTTATGTTTAAGATTTTAAATTTCATGGTTTCTTCTGTTAATTATGTATGCGATACAACAGTAATTGAACGTCAACTTCATCATTTTTTTCTCAGAATACCATGCTGATTTTTTTGTGTGATAATAATGTATACCTTTGTTAAGCAACTAAAAATGTTTGGGATATCTAATGTTGATTGAACCTAGCGTTTTTAAATCTTTTCGAAAAACATGCGTTTTTGTCGTAACTCGAAACATAAGGAAGTCGGGATTATGCGCCGGCATTGTGATTCATGTCGTGATTCCGACTCGCCGGCATCACGAATGCCAGTATGCTGACCAGATCCCTATTATAAACATTAACCTTTCTCTACTTCTCCCAGTTGATTCCCTAGGGCCCTTCCGTACAAGAGGTTGCTGCTGCGGTAACCCCTTAGGCTCCTGTTCTCTCCAGACTCCAGGTTTTCAGCCACTCCTGAGTCACTGTTAGAGTCTCCTGTCCCAGTAGTCAGTCACGGTAGTGACTAGATCTTCTTCAGAAAAGATGAAAAACCATGGGAAATACCATCTCACAGGGGGAAGAGCATTTTCACTATCCATGTCACCATCTATTTCCTTTAGTAATCTAGTGGCAAGCGAAGTGAGCCACTGAGCCCGAAGCGTGGTGCGCAAAGCAAGCCTGCGAGGGTACACTTTGGGTCCCATGTTCTGAACCTTGCTCTCCCCCCCCCGCTCTTGTCGCGGTTCAGATGGTATTTCCCACACTTCTCTGAAGAGGATCTAGTCTCAACCAGTCAGTCACCTCAGAGATGAGACAAGGGGATGGGTCACTGGGTGTTGCTGTAAATGTAGTCTCTGCCCTGGTCCATTTCTGTCAGGTGGGAGGGGGATGAGTCTGTTGGGCATCTGATCCTCTGTCTGCTTTGGCGACAATGCCGATGGATCCCAATGGTGAAGATTGGGGAGGGGGGGTATTCATAAAGCTCCAATAATTTCTGAGTTATTGAATTCACCCCCCTGCGTATTCAATTGTGGGCCATTTTCGCCCATTTGTAAGGCATTTCCAACAATGACTTTTCACTTTTTTTTTTTTTTATTGGAAAAGGCAGTGCCAAAAAATGGCTCAAAATCGGCGAAAATGGGCCGTGTTCTCGCCGACATAGGTGGAAAAACAAATTTTTCGCCAAGGCAAAAAACAGCCCTGCGATTGAATAGTACGAATCCATAGTCACCCTAAAAAATAGCGAAAAGTGTAATTTTTTCATCCAGGCGAAATAATGGCCCTAACTGAATACCCCAGTTAGAGTTTGGGTTAGTTTTAATGTTAGATTTAGTCACTAGGGTTAGGAGGGGCAGTTAGGGCATTGACGTTTATATAATGGATGCAATGGGGTATATTTACTAAGCTCCCGATTTTGGCCGAGATGGTGTTTTTTCTTCAAAGTGTCATCTCGGGAATTTACTAAACTCAAATCACGCAGTGATGAGGGCATTCGTATTTTTGTTGAAGTCAAAGAAAAAAATTACGAATGAATACACCATCAGTCAAATACACCTGTTATTTGCTAGAACTCGGTAATTTACAAAAATTTGTATTCACAAACACTGCCGGCAATAGCCAAACACTGCCGTGAATAAATACAAATCGTAAAAAAAAGCAGTTTTCAAATAGACCTGCTTTTTTTTACCGTGTTCTGATAGGCATGAACGGATCCGTGAGATCCGTGCATGTTTATCAGTGGTAAGGGGTGGGAAAGTGTTAAAAATTGTAAAAAAAATGCGTTGGGTCCCCCTCCTAAGCAAAACCAGCCTCGGGCTCTTTGAGCCGGTCCTGGTTGAAAAAATATGAGGAAAAAAATGACTGGGGTTCCCCCATATTTAATCAACCAGCACCGGGCTCTACGCCTGGTCCTGGTTCCAAAAATACGGGGGACAAAAAGCGTAGGGGTCCCCCGTATTTTTTGAACCAGCACCGGGCTCCACTAGCCAGGTACATAATGCCAGAGCCGGGGGGCATTTTTATTGTGGTCCTGGCAGCCCTGGCATTACATCCCCAACTATTCACCCCTGGCTGGGGTACCCTGGAGGAGTGGGAACCCCTTAAATCAAGGGGTCCCCCCCTCCAGCCACCCAAGGGCCAGGGGTGAAGCCAGAGGCTGTCCCCCCCATCCAAGGGCGGCGGATGGGGGGCTGATAGCCAAGTGTAAAAAAACAGAATATTGTTTTTAGTAGCAGTACTACAAGTCCCAGCAAGCCTTTACAGCAAGCTGGTACTTGGAGAACCACAAGTACCAGCATGCGGCGGAAATCCGGGCCTGCTGGTACCTGTAGTACTACTACTAAAAAAATACCCAACAAAAAACAGGACACACACACTGTGACAGTAAAAGTTTATTACATACATGCACACCTCCATACATACATACTTACCTATGTTCACACGAGGCTCGGTCCTCTTCTCCATGTAGAATCCTCGGGGTACCTGTGGAAAAAATTATACTCACATAAACCAGGGTCGCTTGTTTTCTTTGTATAATCCACGTACTTGGCAAAAAAACAAACCGGAAACCCGACCACGCACTGAAAGGGGTCCCATGTTTACACATGGGACCCCTTTCCCCGACTGCCAGGACCCCCCCTGACTCCTGTCAAAGAGGGTCCCTTCAGCCAATCAGGGAGCGCCACGTCGTGGCACTCTCCTGATTGGCTGTGCGCTCCTGTAGTGTCTTTCAGGCTCCACACGGCAGAGATACAATGTAGCGCCTATGCGCTCCATTGTATCCAATGGTGGGAACTTTGCGGTCAGCGGTGAGGTTACTTTCGGTCAACCGCTGACCGCAAAGTTCCCACCATTGGATACAATGGAGCGCATAGGCGCTACATTGTATCTCTGCCGTGTGGAGCCTGAAAGACACTACAGGAGCACACAGCCAATCAGGAAAGTGCCATGACGTGGCGCTCCCTAATTGTCTGAAGGGACCCTCTTTGACAGGAGTCAGGGGGGGTCCTGGCAGTCGGGGAAAGGGGTCCCATGTGTAAACATGGGACCCCTTTCAGTGCGTGGCCGGGTTTCCGTTTTTTTTTTGCCAAGTACGTGGATTATACAAAGAAAACAAGAGACCCTGGATTATGCGAGTATAATTTTTTCCACAGGTACCCCGAGGATTCTACATGGAGAAGAGGACCGAGCCTCGTGTGAACATAGGTAAGTATGTATGTATGGAGGTGTGCATGTATGTAATAAACTTTTACTGTCACGGTGTGTGTGTCCTGTTTTTTGTTGGGTATTTTTTTAGTAGTAGTACTACAGGTACCAGCGGGCCTGGTTTTCCACCGCATGCTGGTACTTGTGGTTCTCCAAGTACCAGATTGCGGGGGAGGCTTGCTGGGACTTGTAGTACTGCTACTAAAAACAATATTCTGTTTTTTTACACTTGGCTATCAGCCCCCCATCCGCCGCCCTTGGATGGGGGGGGGACAGCCTCGGGCTTCACCCCTGGCCCTTGGGTGGCTGGAGGGGGGGACTCCTTGATTTAAGGGGTTCCCACTCCTCCAGGGTACCCCGGCCAGGGGTGACTAGTTGGGTATGTAATGCCAGGGCTGCAGGGACCAATATAAAAGTGTCCCCCGGCTGTGGCATTATGTACCTGACTAGTGGAGCCCGGTGCTGGTTTCAAAAATACGGGGGACCCCTACGCTTTTTGTCCCCCGTATTTTTGGAACCAGGACCAGGCGCAGAGCCCGGTGCTGGTTTATGAAATATGGGGGAACCCCGGTAATTTCCCCCCCCATATTTTGTGAACCAGGACCGGCTCAAAGAGTCCGAGGCTGGTTTCGTTTAGGAGGGGGGACCTCAGGCATTTTTTGGGGGGGATTTTTAACAATGTTCTTTTTTTTACGAAAGGTGTACAATGAAGCCCAGCACGGATCTCACAGATCCGGCCGAGATTCATTGTGTTAATGTCGGCAGTGTTTTACAATTCACTCCCGTAAAACACTGCCAAAAAATACGAATGACATCGACATCGGAAAACTCGAAAATGCAGAATACGACAGCATAGTAAATTAGTCGTAATAAATTCAAAAAGTTGCAATTTTACACTTTCGATGTCATTCGTGTTTGAACTTTAACCTCATTCGGAAAAATACAAATTTTAGTAAATTTACCCCAATGTGGAGGCGCACATGGGCCCCTGGTTCCAGAGGGGCCCACACCTCACATACTGCACCCATATTTAATATTTATCTTTCTGGAGTCCAGCATCGGGTGTTACATGCGCAGTAGTTAAATTAGTCTCCAGAACATGGAGGGCACCATGTTTCTGGAGATCTGCGCATGCACAGTAGTCTCCGGCAAATGCCGGAGACTACTGCACCGTGCAGAGGAGGGTGCCCACAGGGGCCCCCTACTATATTGAAATGCCCCTGGGTTGGGGTTAGGCTGCCGGAGGGATGGGTTAGGGCTATGGTTAGGGTTAGTCTTAGGGTGGGATTTAATTCTTTTCACCCCTTTCCACACCCGTTCTGTTTCTGCCCTCGGGGGCATGGTATCATTATTTCAGCTTGCTGCCCTTGGAGTACCGAGGCACCCAACCCTTTACACGGCTAAACCTGATTACTATGGGTGCAATATGCATGATAACGGGGATCATTTTAGACAGGAGATTGGGCGTGATATCATTTGAATTCCACCCTAAGAATACTCTCCAGTATACGTCGGCATTGTGACTGTTGGAGGCCTGCTGTTGGGATTCCGACTGTTGGGATTTCTTACCCAACCCCTTTTTAAGTCACAATACCGGCCCCTAAATCCCGCCCGCTCACAATCCAGATGGTCGTCATGCCTACCAGCAGGGACTAGTCCCACTTGTGAGTGTCCACGACACCTATAGAGTGGGAATAGAACCTGTGTCGAGTGCAGTGAGCCTGCAAGTGGCTTGTTGCGCTCGCCCCCCCCCACGCGGCAACGGTATGCTGACCGCCGCTCTCCTGACCGACGGTCACGCATACCACACCCCTTTATAAGTTTTATAAGCTTTTTCTGTTACACTGTTTTACATTGATTGCAGGCATGCAGTAGGCATGCAGCTTTGATTACTAAGTGTCTGATATCCTCTTTATCTAATGTGGTGTCTCTTTCCTAGCACATTCAGTAGATTGCTGCTCGGAGAGAAGTACTAAGTTATAGAGGATGCAGATCAATCCTTTACCATTTACTGAGTATGTACAGATGTCCACAAATTGAGTTAGCGGTTTCTAGATGATTTCATCTGCGTTTATAGCGATGCATTTAATATAATTATTTGTTGGGCTGTTTCTGAACTGCTCCAGATGCTGCGGAATTACACATCCCAGCATACCCTGTCGCAGCTTTAGCATACTTTAATAGCAAAACTGTGGTGGGGCATGCTTGGCGGTGTAGTTTCACAGCAGCTGGAGGGCCACAAGTTGAAGACCCATGCCTTAAAGGGACACTTATTATACGTAATTGTGTGTGACTGTGTGAAGTTATGCATGGTTTAAAAAAACCTTTAGAAAGTAATAATGTATATTAGCTATTTGTGCTTCATCTCTTTTTATTATCGTTTTTATTTCTTGATGATCTAACACTGCACAAAAATAAATTTTGAGATTCATGATTAAGGCTAGAGCCACACATAGCGGCCACGCGGATCCCGCTTGGCCGCGAGGGGGAATTTGTGTGCACACGGTTCCTGTTCTGCGGGATCCCGCAGAACAGTGGGGGTCATTCCAACCCGATCGCTCGCTGCAGTTTCTCGCAGCGCAGCGATCGGGTCGGAACTGCGCATGCACCAGTGCTGCAGTTCGCCGGCGCATGGCAGCCGTCGTTGCCTAGCGATCGCCTCTGAGGCACAGGCGGCCGCTGGGCAGGAGGGGGCTGGACGGCGGCATTAAGCCATTGGGGGGGCGGGCCGTGGTGGCTGCGTGATGTCACATGCAGCCACTGCGGGCCGGGGAGCAACGAGTAGCTCCCGGCCAGCACACTAAAGCTGCACTGGTCGGGAGCTACTCTTGAAGTGCAAAGGCATCGCCGTTGTGCGATGCATTTGCACTTCTGCAGGGGCGGACTGACATGCAGGGCGGACTAGCCCTGTGCTGGGCGTCCCTCCGCATGTCAGTGTGAATGATCGTAGATGTGCAAAATTTAGCACAGCTACGATCAACTCGGAATGAACCCCAGTATCCGGCCAGTGACACACGGGATTTCAATGGAACACAGGGCGTAATTCTGAGTTGATCGCAGCAGCAAATTTGTTAGCAGTTGAGCAAAACCATGTGCACTGCAGGTGTGGCAGATATAACATGTGCAGAGAGAGTTAGATTTGGGTGGGTTATTTTGTTTCTGTACAGGGTAAATACTGGCTGCTTTAGTTTTACACTGCAATTTAGATTTCAGTTTGAACACACCATACCCAAATCTAACTCTCTCTGCACATGTTATATCTGCCACACCTGCAGTGCCCTTGGTTATGCCCAACTGCTAACAAATTTGCTGCTGCGATTAACTCTGAATTACCCCCACAGTGCGGCCGTGCCACACTGTGTGAACACATATATTGAAATGTACGTGTTCACGTTGAAATCCCACCGTCCTGTCATCCGGCATGCTGTGGTCGGATCCGGCGGCAGCGAGACTGTCGCACAGGTCATGTTTTCAGGATTTCTGTCTGTTGATACTTGACTGGAAATAGATACTTTTTGACTGCTGTAATGGATCATTTCAAGAGATGGACAAATGAGGCAATCCTTGTAGACTAGCCAAAGCCATGCATCGGATTCGTTGGCTAAATACAAAAATGAGATTACATTTAGCAGGATATGATAGTCTTATGAAAGTTCAGGGGTGCACAGATTCAATTTGAGCTCTTCTAGTTACTAGTATAACAATACTTCAAGCTTTTATTGTATTTTTTATAGTATAGGCATGCCAACACCACATTAGGCTGTATTTTGCTCTAAGGCAATGGTTCCCAAACTTTTTTAAATCACGGCGCCCTGGAGTATCAGAATTTTTTTCACGGCGTCCCCTAGGCCAAAAGTTTCTTACTGAGGAAATTCAAAATTTTAAATGAATTGTGTTTATAATATGTCATCCTTAGATTTGCTTCTGTTTGTCCACATATTTTATGACTGACAACCACCAGCACTGGTTTTGCCTATTACATTGACCATAAGTAATTTGAATTGGTCTTTGACCACCAAATTAAGGCACCCCTGCAAGAGCCTCGTGGCACCCCAGGGTCCCATAGCACACAGTTTGAGAACCACTGCTCTAAGGAGTTCTCAAAAGATTGAAAAAGTTATCTGCAAGCTAGATCATAACATTTTAATGTGTTAATATGGTATTTCTCCACTTCGGTTTATATTTACTAATTATCGAGTTTCAGACCCAATAATTAGAATTGCTTTTTGCTACTTTTCGTGACACTAAGAAATTTGCATGCCTCCGAATGTACTTAAATTTATATGCAGTCACAGGGGCTCTGAAAGGAGCTCATCCCTGCAATGTGTAAAGAAGGTAAATTATATAAAAAGCATTAATTTCTCTTCTATAAATACACATATATATATATATATATATATATATATATATCTATATACCATTTTGCGTACATGCGGTCTGTTCACCATGCATGTGTGGCGCCATTGCTGGGGAGGCTTCTAGAGGAAACCTTTCCTGGTGATTTCTGCAAGTGAGAAACCCACTGATATCTTCTGTGATATCTATTCAGAGATATCTGCTGTGGTCCCTCAATACTACATTCGAGGGATCCTTAATATTTGTTGGTATCCCGCAAAAACTGTTGTTTTCAGGGAATATCCTGCAAAAATGACTAGATAAATAGACCCCTTACCCTCAATGGCAAAAGTAGGTGTAATTTACTATCTCTATTTACAGAGCTGGCCCTAACCGATATGATGCCCTAGGCAAGATTTTGTCTGGTGCCCCCCAGCATGGGCGCTAGTTCTGCCTTTGACCTATCCCAGCACCATCACCCCTCACCCATAGCAGTCCTCATTTTTTGTGCTCCTACCCTCTATAATTTAAAAAGGAACAGTGCACACATTCGGCACACTTTTTTTGCTCTTTATTCACATTAGACCACACAGTAGTGCCCTTTCTATACGTTACACCACACACCTTAAACACATAATGCCACACATTAATAATGCATTTATACACATAATCCCACACAGTAATTCCCCTTACACATATGACACACATTATTAATGTCCTTATAAACATACACTGTGGCTGTATCTGCATACGAAATGCTATGTTACAATGATTTCCAGGAATAAACTGTAACGTAACATTTTGTATGCAGATACAGCCACAGTCACACATAGAATATAGGCATGCCGCATATCATTTTAATCAGCAGAAGCTGCTTGTGCCCCTAGGCATGCCAAATGCCCTAGGCATTTGCATAGTTTGCCTATGCCGGCTCTGTCTATTTATAATTAAATGTGTGGGGATTAGTTGTTTCATTCTGTGGCTCTTTCTAAAAGTAGTTTGCTAGGAACTAGAGATGGGCGGGTTCGGTTCTCAGAGAACCGAACTCCCTGAACCTAGGGGATTCGGGGCGATCCGAACCACAGCTCCGATCTCCCTGCCTGACCCGGATCCCCAACTGAGGCAAAACATCAGGATCCCGCTGTCGGATCCTGAGGTTTTGCCTTGGGCATCAGTCCCATTGTATTCAATCCCATCTGTCACGGCTCTCAGCCAATCAGCGTATCCCAATTGAGTATAATGGGGCAAGATAGATGACCCCAATGTGTGCGCCATGGCCGGCATTGCCGTAACTGCCGCCTGCACCCTCACACTGCCGACACCGCTAACATTGCAGGCTCCCATACACTGAGGACACCTCCAGCACTCCCACAATGACGACACTGCAGGCACCCCTCCACCGCTGACACTGCTGGCACCACCACACTGAGGACACAGCTGGCAACCCTGCACTGCCGGCACCACTGCACTCAGGACACCACTGGCACCCCTGCACTGCCGACAATGTCAGCACCACTGCACTGAGGACACCGCTGACACCCCTGCACTGCCGACACTATTGGAACCACCGCACTGAGGACCCCGCTGACACACCTGCACTGCTGACATCACCACACTGAGGACACCGTTGGCACCCTTGCACTGCTGACACTGTCAGCACCACTGCACTGAGGACATCACTGGCACCCCTGCACTGCCGACACTGCCAGTACCACAGCACTGAGGACACCGCTGACCCCCAAGCACTGCCGACACTGCTGGCACCACCACACTGAGGACACCGCTGGCACCCCTGCACTGCTGACACTGGGGGTGATTCAGACCCTCCACAAAATTCTTAAACTTTTTGTGGAGAGCGCAGCACAGCAGCTGCACTGTGTGTGCCTACCCCGGGAGCCCACTGAGATGCTATCAGCATCTCTGGGCTGCAATCGCCTCTGCCTGATTGACAGGCAGAGGCGGTCACGGGGCTCGAGGGGGCGTGCCAACAGCATTAGAATGCTGTTGGCGGGGCGCGGTCCGGACAATGGAGGCATGTCTGGACCATTGGGGGGGCATGGCGGCTGCATGATGTGACACACAACCGCTGCGACCCAGGATGCAGCAAGAAGCTCCCTGCCAGCGCGCAGGAGCTGCGCTGGCAGGGAGCTACTCATCAGGTACAAAAGCATCACCGCCATGCGATGCATTTGTACCTGTGCGGCGGGGCAGAGCCAGACATGCGGGGCGGACTAGCCCTGTGCTGGGTGTCCCCCTGCATATCTGTGAAACTCATCGTAGATGTGCTAAATTTAGCACATCTAAGATTAACTCTGAATTACCCCCACTGACAGCACCACTGCACTGAGGACACCACTGGCACCCTTGCACTGCTGAAACTGCTGGCACCACCGCACTGAGGATATCACTGACACCCCCTGCACTACCGACACTGGTGGCACCACCACACTGAGGACACCACTGGCACCCCTGCACTGTCGGCACCACCGCACTGAGGACACCACTGGCACCCCTGCACTGCTGGCACTACCGGCACCACCACACTGAGGACACCTCTGGCATTCTTACACTGCCGGCACCACCGCACTGAGGATACCGCTGACACCCCTGCACTGCCAACACTACCTCACTGAGGACACCGCTGATACTTCTGCACTGCCGACACTACCGCTCTAAGAACACCGCTGGCACCCCTGCACTGCTGAAACTGCTGGCACCACCAAACTGAAGACACCGCTGACAACCCCGCACTGAGGACCCTCTGTCACAGTAAGTGCACTATTATTGTAGCTAACCTGCACTGTATCTGACCTGCACTGTAACCTCTGCTGTATCTGACCCACACTGTATACTACCCACATTGTATTTGACCTGCACTGAAACCCGCGCTGTATTCGACCCACACTGTATCCGACCCGCATTGTATTTGACCCGTACTGTATCCAACCCACACTGTATTTGACCTGCGCTGTGTCCAACCCACACTGTATCCAACCCACTCTGTGTCCGACTTGTGCTGTATCCAACCCACAGTGTATTTGACCCGCACTGTAACCTGCACTTTATCTGGCCCATGTGATATCTGAACCAAAATATATACAACTCAGAGTGTATGCGACCCATACTGTATCTGACTTGCACTGTATCTCGCACTGTATCCAAGGCGCACTGTATCTGACCTTGCACTGTCACCAACCCTCACTGTATGTGACATGCACTGTAGCCTACACTGTATCCAACCCACACTGTATCCAACCCGTACTCTGACCTGCACTGTATCTGACCTTGCACTGTCACCAACCCTCACTGTATGTGACATGCACTGTAGCCTACACTGTATCCAACCCACACTGTATCCAACCCGTACTCTGACCTGCACTGTATCCGACCCGAACTATATTCCGCACTGTATTCGACCTGCACTGTATCTTGCACTGTATCCGACCTTGCACTGTAGCCAAAGCACACTATATCCAACCTTGCACTGTAGCCAACGCACACTATATCCAACCCACACTCCGACCTGCACTATATCTCGCACTGTATCCGACCTTGCACTGTAGCCAACACACACTATATCCAACCCACACTCCGACCTGCACTATATCTCGCACTGTATCCGACCTTGCACTGTAGCCAACACACACTATATCCAACCCACACTCCGACCTGCACTATATCTCGCACTGTATCTGACCTTGCACTGTAGCCAACGCACACTATATCCAACCAGCACTCCGACCTGCATTGTATCCAACCTTCACTGTATCCAACCCACTCTGTATCCAACCCGCACTGTGGGGGTCATTCCGACCCGATCGCTCGCTTCAGTTTGTCGCAGCTCAGCGATTGGATCGGAACTGCGCATGTGCCAGCGCCGCAGTGCACCGGCGCATGGCAATCGTCGGTGCCCAGCGATTGCCTCTGAGACAGAGGCGGTCGCTGGGCAGGAGGGGGCTGAAGGGCGGCATTAAGCCGCCATTTAGAAGGCGCGGTCCGGCCAACGCAGGCGTGGCCGGACCGTTGGGGGGCGTGGCGCGGCGGCTGCGTCCCCCCCACATGTCTGGAAACATGATCGTAGCTGTGCTAAATTTAGCACAGCAACGATCAACTCGGAATGACCCCCTGTATGCGATCTGCAATGTATACAACCCGCAATAAATTCCACCTACACTGTATCAGACCGGCCCTGTATCCATCTGCACTGTATCTGACCCAGAGGTGTAGCTAAGTGCCGTGGTGTCCGTAGCAAGGATATGTTTTGGTGCCCCCTTCCCTGTACTGAATTGGGGACCTGGCCAACATGTGGTGGCATGTTACATTTGAAAAGAAAAAATATTTAAAAATCCTAAATTGACCTTGTGGAGGTAAGGGTGGAAGTTTCCTTTGGGTGCCCCTGTGTTTAATGTAGGGACAGTGCGCATCGAAGTCGCGCACCAAAATATGGGGGCGTAGCTTCATGGGGAAGGGGCTTGGCCACATAATAGTAGCTATTACATCACACAGTATAGTCCGTTATTCACATTACACCACTTAGTAGTGTCCGTTACATTACACTACACAGTAATACCCCTTATACACTTTACGGCACACAGTAGAGTCCCTTATACGTGTTACACTACTGTAGAGCCACTTATACACGTAACACCACAGTAGAACCACTTATACACGTTACGCCACGGTAGAGACGCAAATACACATTATGCCAAGAGAGAGAAGTGCTGCAGCAGCAGCTGGGGCAGAGAGAGGTGCTGTAGCCGGCAGGTAGAGTGGGGTGCTGCAGCAGCCGAGGCACAGAGCCGGCCTTAGGCATAGGCAAACTTGGCAATTGCCTAGGGCATTTGGTATGCTTAGGGGCACCAGCAGCTTCTGTTGATTAAAATGATATGCGGCATGCCTATATTCTGTGTGTGACTGCGGCAGTATCTGCATACGAAATGCTACGTTGCAGTGTATTCCTGGAAATCACTGTAATGTAGCATTTCGTATGCAGATACAGCCACAGTCGCACACAGAATATAGGCATGCTACATATCATTTTAATCAGCAGAAGCTGCTTGTGCAACCTAGCCACATAGCAATGCAAATAAGATGCATTTTCATAAACAAAAGGCGCCCGACGTTAGCAGAGCTGCCAGCTGACTCATGCCAGGCATCTCCTGCAGAACTAGCGGCGGTGCTAGGGGGCACCAGCCAAAATCTTGCCTAGGGCATCATATTGGTTAGGGCCGGCTCTGCAGAGGCAGAGAGAGGTGCTGCAGCAGTTGGTGCAGAAAGAGGTGCTGCAGCAGGTGGGGCAGAAAGAGGTGCTGCAGCAGGTGGGGTAGAAAGAGGTCCTGCAGCATCTGGCTATAGGGGGTCATTCCAAGTTGATCACTAGCTGCATTCGTTCACTGTGCAGCGATGAGGCAAAAAAAGGCACTCAAGCAGACAGTGAGACATATAATGAGGGCGGCAGAGCTCCCGCATGTGCTGGCTGTCAGTGTCTCCTGCTATCGCCTCTGGTCTGCATTGTACCCTACCTAGTCTCTGAGTCAGAATCAGTGTCCGCCTCTCTGCTTCTCCCCCTCCTGTTCTGTGGCTGCCTGTACAGTGGCCCATGGTATAGTAGATGGAGAGAGGGGGTTGATCAGGCGGTAGCGCGCCCTTTATCTTTTCCAGCACCTGGAGCTCGCACTCCACTGGAGCCACCCTCGCTACACCCCTGATCTGACCCACACTGTAACCTGCACTGTATCCGACCCGCTTTGTATCCAACCTGCACTGTAACGCGCACTGTGTCTGGCTCGCACTGTATCCAACGAGCACTGTAACCTGCACTGTGTCTGATCCGCACTGTATCCAACCAGCACTGTAACCTGGTCAATATATTAACTGTGTGTTCCAAAGTATTCCGCACTGTACTACGCAGGTACTGAATGTTGTTTTTGTGATTGGGGAGATTTTGGGGAGCTGCTCGACAAAAAGGCGGCTGATTGATCGGGGCTTTACATGGGCACAGGGTTCCAGTTATCAGTGACCCAGGGCCCCCAGGAGGGAGGTACAGACTGGGCACTGAGAATAGGCATGTGCACTTGTGTAGGGGCATCAATGTCTGCTGTTGCTTATTTACACATGGTTTTGGGGGTTTTTTCTTTGCTGTTTGGTAACTACTTTAGAGCAATGATATTGGCCCTCATTCCGAGTTGATCGGTCGCAAGGCGAATTTAGCAGAGTTACACACGCTAAGCCGCCGCCTACTGGGAGTGTATCTTAGCATCTTAAAATTGCGACCGATGTATTCGCAATATTGCGAGCACAAACTACTTAGCAGTTTTAGAGTAGCTCCAGACTTACTCTGCCTGTGCGATCAGTTCAGTGCTTGTCGTTCCTGGTTTGACGTCACAAACACACCCAGCGTTCGCCCAACCACTCCCCCGTTTCTCCGGCCACTCCTGCGTTTTTTCCGGAAACGGTAGCGTTTTCATCCACACGCCCATAAAACGCCGTGTTTCCGCCCAGTAACACCCATTTCCTGTCAATCACATTACGTTCGCCGGAGCGATGAGAAAGCCGTGAGTAAAAATACTTTCTTCATAGCAAAGATACTTGGCGCAGTCGCAGTGCGAATATTGCGCATGCGCACTAAGCGGAATTTCACTGCGATGCGATGAAAAATACCGAGCGAACGACTCGGAATGAGGGCCCTTGTACACACGATTCTCAGGAAATTTCTGTGTTGGATTGTTTTCTTTTGCCAGTACTTGTGAGTTGGTTTGATTGGTTATTGCTAATAAAGTACTAATTTGTAAATTACTGCCATGTGTTTGTGCCGCTGCTCTGTTGCTTAGTTTAGCCAGCCAGGCTTTGGCCTATGTTGGTGAACAATATTGTGAGAAGTGAGGTGGTCAAAATTGAGTGGAAATGAATGTTATTTAGGTTAATAATACTGTAGGAACAAAAAAATTTTTTTTTTTTTAGCTGTTTTTATGTTTTTTGCAAAAAAAAATACAGAACCAAAACCATAACCCAAAAGGGTGGTTATGGCAAAACCAATTCAGATCCAAAACACGAAAGGAGATCCAGATCCAAAACTAAAACGCAGATCCTGAAAAGTGTCCGGTGTACATCTCTACTAGGAACTAGATGAGAGTATGTTATATATGCTTATATGCTTATTTACAAAGACTTAATATTTTATTTACAGTTGTGAAATCAAATGCGAAAGAAAAATTGGGCTTCAACTGACCATCCAAGCCCATGATGCTCCACCAGCCACAATACCACACACACACACGTTGCTTAAACTACGCTCCTAGGCCCTCATTCCGAGTTGTTCGCTCGCTAGCTGCTTTTAGCAGCATTGCACACGCTAAGCCGCCGCCCTCTGGGAGTGTGTCTTAGCATAGCAGACTTGCGAACGAAAGATTAGCAGATTTGCGAATAGAAATTTCTTAGCAGTTTCTGAGTAGCTCCAGACTTACTCCTACATTGCGATCAGTTCAGTCAGTTTCGTTCCTGGTTTGACGTCACAAACACACCCAGCGTTCGCCCAGACACTCCCCTGTTTCTTCAGACACTCCCGCATTTTTCCCAGAAACGCCAGCGTTTTTTCGCACACTCCCATAAAACGGCCAGTTTCCGCCCAGAAACACCCACTTCCTGTCAATCACACTCCGATCACCAGAACGATGAAAAATCCTTGTTATGCCGTGAGTAAAATACCTAACTTTTGAGTAAAATAACTAAGCGCATGCGCTCTGCGAACCTTGCGCATGCGCAGTAAGCGACTAATCGCAATATAGCGAAACTCGGCAACGAGCGAACAACTCGGAATGAGGGCCCTAATCTGATATTCTCTACTGTCTAACCAGTATGTTGTGTCTGAAGTATTGGTAGATATGTAGCTGCTCCAGCTCAATTAAGTTTCAGTAACGTAAGTTAATGATTAGCAATTCTGAAAATAAAACCAATAAGGCAAATTATTCAAAATGTAATGAAGTTTCATGCAGCTCAATTCCATATAGCCTGCAGCATGCAGCAAACCCTGAAGTGTATCACGCAAAGTTGCTAACCATCAATACATTCATTAAAAAATGAATTTTAAATGGTCATCTATCAGTAAGAAAATTAAAAGGTCAGTAAAAATTATACAAACCTTGACAATAAAATAACAGACACAAAAATATCTTACCAATGGTTGTCAGGAGGTATACATTGGGGGTAATTCCAAGTTGATCGCAGCAGGATTTTTGTTAACAATTGGGTAAAACCAGGGCCCTCATTCCGAGTTGATCGGTCGCAAGGCGAATTTAGCAGAGTTACACACGCTAAGCCGCCGCCTACTGGGAGTGAATCTTAGCTTCTTAAAATTGCGACCGATGTATTCGCAATATTGCGATTACTAACTACTTAGCAGTTTCAGAGTAGCTTCAGACTTACTCTGCCTGTGCGATCATTTCAGTGCTTGTCGTTCCTGGTTGACGTCATAAACACACCCAGCGTTCGCCCAGGCACTCCCACCGTTTCTCCGGCCACTCCTGCGTTTTTTCCGGAAACGGTAGCGTTTTCAGCCACACGCCCCTGAAACGCCGTGTTTCCGCCCAGTAACACCCATTTCCTGTCAATCACATTACGATCGCCGGAGCGAAGAAAAAGCCGTGAGTAAAAATACTTTCTTCATAGTAAAGTTACTTGGCGCAGTCGCAGTGCGAACATTGCGCATGCGTACTAAGCGGATTTTCACTGCGATGCGATGAAAAATACAGAGCGAACAACTCGGAATGAGGGCCCATGTGCACTGCAGGGGAGGCAGATATAACATGTGCAGAGAGATTAGATTTGGGTGTGGTGTGTTCAATCTGCAATCTAATTTGCAGTGTAAAAATAAAGCAGCCAGTATTTACCCTGCACAGAAACAATATAACCCACCCAAATCTAACTCTCTCTGCACATGTTATATCTGCCCCCCCTGCAGTGCACATGGTTTTGCCCAACTGCTAAAAAAAATTCCTGCTGCGATCAACTTGGAATTACCCCCATTTGCCGATCCCTTATTAACAGTCCCTAATATTGATTTTCCTCTAGATAGTGCTGTGACTTTGTTTTTTTGGAAATGGCTGTACTTAAGGATGTTTTTTATGTCATTTTGCATAGAGACCAGTAAATGTCAGTTGGTTTTACATGAGCATATGAAATCTTTTTAAAAGTTGTTTTTCTATTAAGAAAAAAATATTTAAATATATTTACTATATTGTGGACCTATAAGGTCTTTAAATTAATTTGTTTTGAGAGCAAATTTGATTTTATTATTTTAATTAGTCATAGAAGCAAAAACAATTTGGTGCCTGCTATCCATGTTGTTTTGCTGCCCAGTGTTATTGGAGACAGCAGAACATCCGAACGTGACTGCTTGTAATTGGCTTTCATATATTTATTTACATTATTTCTCTAAATAATAAGGGCAGAAAACCTTGGGCTGCAAACCCAGTGACATGCAGTCAGGGGAGGCGGAGCCTCATCTGTCAGACTCCAAGACTTTGGGCTATTAAAAAGATTATAATAATACAAAGAAGATATTTCTAACTTCTCTGTATTATTCTAATAATTTTTATAGCCAAAACTCAGCATCTGCAGCAGCAGCAGCACTGAGCATCCGGAGCAGAGATATGAAGAGACATGAAGGCTGAAGGGATGATAAGGAGGCATGCTGTTTCCTGTTCAGCAACACCAGGCCAGTGCTCCCATCCCCCCAGCCCACTGCACCACCAACCCCTCCCCCCCCCAACCCACCACCACCGCCACAGCACAGTGGTCTCTCTCCCATCTCAGTGATATCCCCCATCTAGTGTCTACCCATTCTCTGGCACAATGTCCCGCATCATCTCAATGACCCCCCCATTCCAGTGTCTACCCCCTTCCCTACTTAATCACATCTCACTGCCTCAAACCCCCCAGCCAGCCCCGTCACAATGGCCATTCAGCCAAGAGTCCCCTTCTCCAGCCTACTGTTAACACCTCCCACCCCATCTCACTGCCCCTCCTTCCCATCCAGCTCAATGCCCCTCCCCAACCAGCACATTGGCCCCCTCATATGTTACTCGCCCATCCCCCCCATGCCTCCCCAGCCATTGCCCTTACCACTATATGTTAAAGCTTATATGTAGTGATCAAAATATGAACAAAATCCTCTTAGTTTTAGCTGCTACACACATAGAGATTTGCAGCATATTATTGTCATTGCTGATAGCAATAGTCTTTGTTTTGTTACATATATGTCAGTAATAATGCCACACAGCTAATAGCATGTACGATTTAGGCCCATACCGTCTCCTCCATGCGCACACCCCAATGGCTCTCTGGAGAAGGAGCATCCATAGGAGGTAGGACCGGCCACTGGGGTAAGTTTCTGAGCGGGGGAGGTGGCGTTGGGATGGAGCTGTGACTGGAAGGGGAGGGGGGGATATTAGGACAGCAGAGTGGGGGTGGAGACTGAGGTGACCCAGCATATACCCAGGACAGTTAATCTAGTATATAGAGTTAAAGAGTGCCATGGAGGGAATGAAGCTCACTAATTCCATTATTTTCCAATCATTCCATGGAAGGAAGGGCTTACTTTGTGGACTCTATCAATGTCTCATTATTTTAGTTTTAAGAAATGTTACTGGGGAATTTGTTGTTGCTCTAATTTACCATGAAAATATAAAATCCAGCAGAGCAGCAAAGTCATTTAACACAATATCCACAGACTTTGATAAATGAAGTACAAGCCTTAAACAAATGCAATTCACCTTTATGTGTTTCTCATAACTAACGCAAATAATGATTACAGTTGTGCCAGGCTGTAATGAAAATTAGATGCATAACGGAGGATTTGTCTTTGAATTGTTAAAAGTGATTTAGCATTGTGTCATAGTTTATGGTCCAGTGTCACATGCAAAGGACCAAGCAAAGGCGTTTTTGGGGAGTCTGCCAATATTAAAGAATAAACAATCAACAGTTTAGCAGGAATATCTCACTAATTGAAGTAAGTGCTCTTATCATTATTATTTCTATAAACTATAATAATAAGACAGATATCTTCTGCAGTGTTTAGTGAGCAAAACGCCATATACCCAAACAGATTAAACAACTGAAATTTACAAAATTGAAGAAATATGTCAAGGTTTCCAACATTTTTTTTTGCAAGCAATTTCTTGTGGAACGCTAGAAATTGTCTAATGAGCAGTAGTTTAAAAGATCAAGACTCCCTCTTATACCATTCCTGATACGGTCCTTCCCCTAACATCCTAACTACCCTAGACTGCACACCCTAACTAAACATAATGGGCCTAATTCAAGGTTGATTGCAAAACAACAGTTTCCTCTAAGTAATGGGCAAAACCATGTGCACTGCACGTGGAGCAGATACAGTGTCGGACTGGGGCATGCAGGGCCCACCGGGGGGAATGCAGTGGTAGGGGCCCATGTTAGGGGTGTGGCCAGTCTGCAGAGGGGGTGTGGCCAGCCACCTCATTGGTTTGACTAACCATTAGAGAGTGCAACGTCTGGGCCCCTTCATAAATATATACAGTATATTAAGCTGCTGCATGCATGATAATGTACCAGATTAATAACAGATTAATAACAGCAATGCACTGTAGAAAATACACCATAGTCCAGTATAAGGTAACATATGTATAATGTATAATTCAAGTGCACAGTCTGGAACCTGATCCTTAGAGCAGGAGGTGGGCCCCCAGGCAGTGGGCCAGTCCAAGCCTGAGCAGATATAACATGTGCAGAGAGAGTTAGATTTGGGTGGGTTATTTTGTTTCTGTGCAGGGTAAATACTGGCTGCTTTATTTATACACTGCAATTTAGATTTCAGTTTGAACACACCTCACCCAAATCTAATCTCTCTGCACGTTATATCTGCCCCCCTGCACTGTACATGGTTTTTCCCCATTAGAGGAAAATGTTGTTTTGCAATCAACCTTGAATTAGGCCTCATGAGAGGTGCTACCATGCTGAGACTTGTAGTGCTGCACACAGAAAAAAAAGAATGCAGGTGTACTCTCCAAACATTATTAATCAGAACAGTAGTAAATTTTGCAATTTAACATAAAGTCAAAGTGAGGTTCTTTACATAATGTTGGGCAAAAGAATGGGCCTATTCACTGCATCCAGGTGTCCTAATCAATGGGTAGGTCCCTGACATTGTAAAGGTTCAAGTCCAGGGCGTGGAACACCCCCAGGCCATCCCAACCAAACCACCTCAAGGCACCAGGACCGCCATCAGGGGTTTACTGCCGGGACTGGCCTCCCGGGCCCGGACATAGAGGAAGGGGGGGCCCAAATCTGGCCATTAAGTGAATGTAACGGTGCTCAGGCCATGAGTGAGATGGATGCGGTGGAGGGGGGAGTGGCGGTTGATGCATGGTGGGAACAGCACTGAGATTCAGAAGGTGGGGGGGGTTGGCACCTGCCAGTATCAGGACTGAGACTTCAGCAGGGAACGGGAGTGGGAGCCAGTTGGGAGCAACACTGAGACTTCAGTTGGAAGGGAGAGCGAGGGTTTGGCAGCTGCCAGGAACAGCACACCACAAACAGCATGGAGCTGGGAGTGGCACAAACATTCAGCATGTGGCAGGGATTCTGTAAAACAGGAGCAGCCACAGATGCACCAGAAGGTTATCTTTGCTTTTGAAACTCAGCAGTCATTTTCGAACAGTATCCTGCTGTTTTTAAGTACGTTAATTACAAGTTAACATGCAGGCAATTCATATTTATGGATTTTGTCAAATATTTTATTCAAAATGTGTTAAATTCTGCAAATAACTGACCCAGAAACCCCACTCCTGCAACTGTACTGCAGAATCCATTCCCTAACCCTGAAGGGCAGACTGGATGAGCCATATGGTTCTTACCTGCAATCAAATTCAATGTTTCTAAAGTGAGGGGGGGGGGGGAGGGGCTGGAGTGACACATTCGGGGAGCTGGGGTGTATTAGGCAGAGCTGTTATTTTTTCATTATATTTGATGCCGAGCTGTCTTTTTTAATGTATTTATGTGGATGTAATAGGGTGCATGTATAGGGGTGGGGGGCTTGCCTATTTTGTCTGTCCTAGACCCACCAGTTTCAAATGATAGCCTTCCCAAGGCACCACACGTATGGCTTAGTTTTAAGTAGTGATGAGCGGGTTCGGTTCCTCGGAATCCGAACCCCCCCGAACTTCACCCATTTTACACGGTTCCGAGGCGGACTCGAATCTTCCCGCCTTGCTCGGTTAACCCGAGCGCGCCCGAACGTCATCATCCCGCTGTCGGATTCTCACAAGATTCGTATTCTATATAAGGAGCCGCGCGTCGCTGCCATTTTCACTCGTGCATTGGAGTTGATATGGAGAGGACGTGTGCAGCGTTCTCTCAGTTGTGTTCAGTGTGCTGCAAATATCTGTGCTCAGTGTGCTGCAAATATCTGTGCTCAATGTGCTTGCAAATATCTGTGCTCAGTGTGCTGAAAATATCTACGTTCTCTGTCTGAAAAACGCTCCATATCTGTGCTCAGTGTGCTGCAAATATCTGTGCTCACACTGCTTCATTGTGGGGACTGGGGACCAGCAGTATTATATAGTAGGAGGACAGTGCAGAGTTTTGCTGACCAGTGACCACCAGTATTATACGTTCTCTGCCTGAAAAACGCTCCATATCTGTGCTGCATTGTAGTATATAGTAGGACAGTGCAGAATTTTGCTGACCAGTGACCACCAGTATTATATCAGTACGGTACAGTAGTCCACTGCTCTACCTACCTCTGTGTCGTCAAGTATACTTTCCATCCATACCTGTGGTGCATTTTAGTTGTTGTGCGCAGTATATATAGTAGGAGGACAGTGCATAATTTTGCTGACCACCAGTATATAATATATAGCAGTACGGTACAGTAGTCCACTGCTCTACCTACCTCTGTGTCGTCAAGTATACTATCCATCCATACCTGTGGTGCATTTAAGTTTTGCGCAGTATATATAGTAGGAGGACAGTGCATAATTTTGCTGACCACCAGTATATAATATATAGCAGTACGGTACAGTAGTCCACTGCTCTACCTATCTCTGTGTCGTCAAGTATACTATCCATCCATACCTGTGGTGCATTTAAGTTTTGCGCAGTATATATAGTAGGAGGACAGTGCATAAGTTTGCTGACCACCAGTATATAATATATAGCAGTACGGTACAGTAGTCCACTGCTCTACCTACCTCTGTGTCATCAAGTATACTATCCATCCATACCTGTGGTGCATTTTAGTTGTTGTGCGCAGTATATATAGTAGGAGGACAGTGCAGAATTTTGCTGACCACCAGTATATAATATATAGCAGTATGGTACAGTAGTCCACTGCTCTACCTCTGTGTCGTCAAGTATACTACAAAAGTTCAGTAAAATGACCCAAAAATCAAAATTAAAAGTGTCTGAGTAGAAGAGTAAACTTGCCAATATGCCATTTACGACACGGAGTGGCAAGGAAAGGCTGAGGCCCTGGCCTATGTTCATGGCTAGTGGTTCAGATTCACATGAGGATGTAAGCACTCATCCTCTCGCTAGAAAACTGCAGTGCCACTCCTAGATGGGCCAGGTCTTTGTGTCGGCCACTTGGGTTGCTTAGCTTAGTCATCCAGCGACTTCGGTGCAAATTTTAGGACTAAAAATAATATTGTGAGGTGTGAGGTGTTCAGAATAGACTGGAAATGAGAGTAAATTATGGTTATTGAGGTTAATAATACTATGGGATCAAAATGACCCCCAAATTCTATGATTTAAGCTGTTTTTGAGGGTTTTTTGTAAAAAAAACACCCGAATCCAAAACACACCCGAATCCGACAAAAAAATTTCGGTGAGGTTTTGCCAAAACGCGTCCGAATCCAAAACACGGCCGCGGAACCGAATCCAAAACCTAAACACAAAACCCGAAAAATGTCCGGTGCACATCACTAGTTTTAAGTATATCATTGATTACTTTTAAATAGAGGTCACTACAAAAAAAGTCAGACAAACGTTTTTGTTTTATTGATTTTCCCCCAACTATGGGCCTGATTCATTTTTGCAAGTAAAGCAAAAAAAGTAAGCAACTGGACAAAACCATGTTGCACTGCAGGGTGGGGCTGAAGTAACATGCGCAGAGAGATTTAGATTTGGGTTGGTTATTTTGTTTATGTGCAGGGTAAATACTTGCTGCTTTTGCATGTAGCCACCAAATGCTGGACAGCTTTATTTTACACTGCAATTTAGATTTCAGTTTGAAAACTCCCCACCCAAATCTACACGTTTCTCTACCTGCAGTACAACATGTTTTGCCCAGTTGCTTGCTTCTTTGCTTTGCATACAAATATAAATCAGGCTCAGTGTTTTAACGCCTTCACTGCAGAGAGGTTAATGATAATGAAAACATTTTCTTGTTAATAACCAGACATTAATCCCCTACACTACAGACATATACTATACTCCAGGCATGGTGGAAGATCTCTCCGACCTGGCTACTAATAATTAATGGGGCACCTCTATTGATATTGGGATGTGATGAGTGCTAACATTGAAAAGGCTTCCTGCCTTAGTACAATAGGAGCTCAGGACCCCACATATACAGTAAATAAAGAAAATAAGGCTGTTACATTGTGGAACATACAATCGTTACCACTTTGTGGAATGTGATTTGTTTAAATGCTGTTATTAAACTGAATAGGAAAACAGCAGGAAAATTATTAGAACAACCTATTTTTATTAGCTTTGGTTATGAATAATAAATATATTTGATAATATCTTCTTTACGTACGTTATTGAAAAAAATAGCTGTTAGTGAATTAGGAAATTATATAAACTAATATCAGAATCAACGGGAAGCGTGCAATCGTTTTACAGAAATAAGAGGCACTAATCCTAAATGGGATGTGGACCAATTGAAAGGTCCATAGCTCTCTGCAGGGGGTCATGTAAGTTTCTGTTTTATCCAGGCAAGTGGCATATCACCTACATCTTCTGTAATGTGCAGATCTATCGATGACTGTCGTCTCTTCTGAGCGTAGTGATGGCGTTCTGGGAAACTGATAACATGAGCAAGGATGGATTCTCTGAACGAAAAAAATTATAACGGGTGAGGACTTAAAGGATTGTGCTTGTAATGCAGGGACACTGGTAATATTGTGTGAGAACATACTCATATCAATGCACTTATGCAAAACATCATTAAAACAGGACTAACTGACATTTAAAATCTGTGGAGTGTAAATTCCACTGAAACCGGGATCAACCAAAGCATACTACAAAAGGTTCTCATAGGTACCAAATTAACTCTGAATTTATATCTTAATATTAAGCAAGGGGAACCTAAATTATATAACCTTGTCTATAATCCCTGTAAGCAATAAACCTGCTTGCTAAAATGTAAATAAATGTACATATATACATGCTTATTTCCGTTTCCCTTCATTAGAATACAATCTGATGCATAATTTTGCTAAAAGCTTTCAAAGTTCACTACATATAATGGTTCTTGGTTTTGGGAAGTAAGCAGAACCCGCTGATGGTAACTCTGCCACCGTTATTGGCCCTGTATTATGGACAAAGCCCCTTTTACTTTAAATAGTAAATAAAGAGAAATACATCCAAACTTTTCAGAAGTTGCATTTCATTGAACAAATGTCATATAAGGGGTAATTCAGAGTTGATCACAGCAGCAAATTTGTTAGCAGTTGGGCAAAACCATGTGCACTGGAGGTGGGGCAGATATAATATGTGCAGAGAGAGTTAGATTTGGGTGTGGTGTGTTCAAACTGAAATCTAAATTGCAGTGTAAAAATAAAGCAGCCAGTATTTACCCTGCATAGAAATAAAATAACCCACCCAAATCTAAAGGGGGGTACTCACGGAGCGATATTCTAAGCAATCTGACTAGATTGCTTAGAATATCGGCATGATCGCTCCGTGTGTAGCCCCCTCGGCGATAGCGATGCGCGGCCCCGCACATCGCTATCGCTGCTGCTAGATTGGCCTGCATGCAGGCCAATCTAGCAGGTCGCTCACTTCACCCGCTGGGTGAAATGAGCGGCCCCCCTGTCTCCCCCCGCACGCTCAGCACAGATCGCGCTGTGCTTAGCGGCAGGAGAGATGTGTGCTGAGCGGTTCGCTCAGCACACATCTCTCCAGCGTCGGCCCGTGGGTACTGGGCTTAACTCTCTCTGCAAATGTTATATCTGCCCCACCGGGAGTGCACATGGGGCCTAATTCAGACCTGATCGTAGGAGCAACTTTGTTAGCAGATGGGCAAAACCATGTGCACTGCAGGGGAGGCAAATATAACATGTGCAGAGAGAGTTAGATTTGGGTGGGTTATATTGTTTCTGTGCAGGGTAAATACTGGCTGCTTTATTTTTACACTGCAATTTAGATTTCAGTTTGAACACACCCCACCCAAATCTAACTCTCTGCCGGCATACCCTACTACACCCGTTATATCTGACCCTCTGCAGTGCACATGATTTTGCCCAACTGCTAAAAACTTTGCTGCTGCGATCAACTCTGAATTACCCCCATAGACCTCATCCAGACTTTAGAAATAAATTAATTAAAAAAGGCCAAATTTATAAATAAATCTGGAATGTAAGGGTGAGTTGAGCAATTTTTTGGTACTACAGTATGTGAAAATCCTTACACATATGTGCGGCACATACGTTACACTGTGTGTACACACCCAGCTGCAGTAGCAATTGAGATGCGTGGTGTGTGAAATGTGGTGAAAATGTATTGGGCATTCCTGGGCAGTGACTGGAGGTGGCTATTTAGACCGATGGAGATGTACTGTCTTACGGGCGTGTTATGGGAATGTCTCGGGCACGTCGCTGAACTGGTTGTGAACTAAGATGCTTAATCACTCACACTGGAGTCCAGGTTCAAGTTGTAGTGCTTGCACCTAAAGTCTCCCCAAGCATGAATGTGCAAGCATTGATGTATACCTCCCAACTTCCATGCAGAAGGATGCTGGACTCCTGAGCAGCGAAGCCGTGCCCACCCAAAAATGGGCGTGGCCTCAACGCCCCCCGTTTTCTGTCACTGTGGGGGCATGTTCAGCTTACTGTGAGCTGCTTGCCATGCCCCTATGTCTCCGTGAATAGACGCTGTGTGTGCATGCGCACAACGTCTATTCACCGCTGCTCTACAACAGAGCAGCGAGTGACAGGAGGCCCCCCAACTGCCCCCCCCCCCCCCCACTGCTGGGACAGTGGGACAGTCCCAAACAGATGGGACTGTCCTGTGAAAATCAGGACAGTTGGGAGGTATGCTGATGGCAGGACTATTAGGAAAGTCACAGGGAACATGGCTGCGAGTCCTGCGAATGTGCACTAGTTTCCCCCTCCTCTCTTAATACGAGCTTGGCGAAAATTGAAGATGATCCAGAGAGGGCCAGTGTGCTGAAATGAAGAAGATGTAGAATTTCCAGCATTAGGAAGTATCCCCCTTAGTATGAGCTATTTGATCCCTGAATACTCCTCTCCTGTATTTACACTCACTGGAAACTGTAATTTTCTTAGTCAGAAAGCCTTACAGACCTGGGGGTATTATGCTAGATTCTATGTGATTAATTTAATAAGCCGTGGGCTTTACTCCACAGCTGATTGGTCTGCATGGGGAAAAGCTATCAAAGCTATTCAAATAATGAACCTTTTCCCCGTGGGGTAACCATTATTTAACGCGCAGAAACCCACTGAATCCATGTAAACTGCAAAAGCTAATTGGACATACACTGAAACTGGAGGGAGGCAGGTTTAGGGGAAATTTTAGGAAAAATTACTTCACAGAAAGGGTAGTGGATAAGTGGAATAGCCTCCCATCAGAGGTGGTAGAGGCTAAGACTGTAGAGCAATTTAAACATGCTTGGGATAGGCATATGAATATCCTTACAAAGAATTAACAAAGAATTAAGGTTCAAAAAGGGTTGAGATTACCTAAAGGATAAAAAAAGGGGCAGACTAAATGGGCCAAGTGGTTCTTATCTGCCGTCAAATTCTATGTTTCTATGAAATTCCCCCATAAGCTGACATTAAGGATGGATCACTTGAAGCCCCACCATCGGCAAATAATGTGAAATAACGAAAGGCAAACATGAATGAAGGCACTTCTATGGGGCATAAAATGAATAAACGTTGTGAGAAGAGATGTCTCCTAGAAGCATTAAGGTGGGGCCCCTTCAAAATGTTGCTGTGGGGCCCACAAAGGCCCGCCTAAGCCCCTGGTCAGTGCTATGTATATAATTACAGATGTAAGATTATTTATTAACTACAGAGACCACAAAATCCAAGCTCCCAGAATATATTATGGCAGTTCCACAAAGAACTCTGTAGGAGTAAATGAATAGTACCTACGGCAATTTTAAGCAATTTTATCCTGATTATTCTTTTTTCACCCTGGTCTAATTAAACAAATGTAAAGTTATGCAGTGCATATTACCCATACTTGCTAACATTTTCTCCTCCAATAGATCCCAGAGAGGTGATTCAGGTGGCCAGAGAAAGAATTACAATCATAAGTTCTGCAATTTCTGTTGTGGAGCATCAGCAGGTAGAGGGACGATTCATAGACAATCACATCATCGAGACCTTGGAACAACCACTATCACTAGGAGAAGGCTGTTGGGTGTCCCACTGCTGTTGGTGGCTCCTTTGGGTTCTTGTCCAGGTACTCAGCTTCCATTTCTTACAGTCAGTCTTTAAGCCACAGTTATCAAGTATCCAGCCTTTACAGTCAGAGTCTTTAAGCCAGTTATCTAGTATCCAGTCTTCATTAACAGTGCTTTTCGGCCACAGTTATCAAGAATCCAGTCCTTTGCAATCCGTGTCTTCTGGTCACAGCTATCAGCTATTCATTTAGCCTTAGGAGTCCATGAAGAGGAACTATGGGGGTAATTCAGACCTGATTACTGCTGTGCGTTTTCATACAGCGGGCGATCAGATCCAAACTACAATGCGCAGGTGCGACGGACGGCTGAAAAGTGGATCGCCGGTCAGCGACGGGTTTGGCGAAGGATCCATTCGCAAAGGCATTCGCAAGGAGATTGACATGAAGAGGGCGTTTGTGGGTGGCAACTGACCATTTTCAGGGAGTGCTTGGAAAAATGCAGGCGTGTCCAAGCATTTGAAGGGAGGGTGTCTGACGTCAAATCTGGTCCCGGACAGGCTGAAGTGATCGCAGCGGCTGAGTAAGTCCTGGGCTGCGCAGAGACTGCTCAAAATCAGTTTGTGCAGCTGTACTACACATGCGATCGCACACTTGCACAGTGCAAATACACTCCCCCTGTAGGCGGCGACTATCTGATCGCAGGGCTGCAAAAATAGCTGCCCAGCGATCAGATCTGAGTTACCCCCTATATTCGGCCTCCACGTCTCCTCCTATCAGTGGCCTCTGCCTCTCAAACTCAAGTCCATTCGTCGGATATCTCTCTTCAGCCTGATGTGACACAGCAATATTTGCAGAAATGTACTTAATAGCCTTTAACCACAGAGGGGATGAAATACAGAATAAATATTAATATTACATTATGTTTTCCTATTAGAGGATTTTTAACATTGTGGGTATATAAGGTAACTGTAGTATGTATTTGAGGAATAATCAGTTACAATTAATGCCAGGTGCAAAATCCCTCTCAACACAGTGTGTAAATAAGATATGAAGATGTTTGCATGCTCTGTAATCTCCGTTACCGTTAGCCAATCACTAAAGAGAAGACTGTGCTGCTCTCCTTTGTGTGAATCGGGCTCCATGGTAAGGTTTTCCACGTGTTTGCATTGTATCTGCTCAGTGAAGCCTGGGTCTGTCATGTTAAACAAGGTTCTTGAATAGAACAGAGCCAAGGAACAAAAGGCCCTAGAATGGATTTATTGCTGCACAGTAAATAGATGAGTCCTTTGGGCGAGCAGGAAAGGCAATCCGGCATAGAAACCGTATTTTACTTAAAAATAGCTTCAGCTGCTTTGAAGGTTGTTTAGCACAAGATGTAAAGCTTGCTTGGCTTCAAGATTTTGCTAATTACATGTTGTTGTTAAGAAGCTAGCAAGGATGTAGTGGTGTTACTACAAATGACCTGTCAATTAATTAGAGTGTTATTAAATTAAACCAGTATAACAATTACTTGGTTCTGTGGTAGCAAGGAATTAGTATAATTGATAATACCCTGTAAAGGCACTGCTTACTACAAATATAAAAGAAAGAGACACAGAAACTGGTCTGATCCATTACTAAATATATATTATTTTCTTACCTAAAGTGAAAAAACTTCTGTTAAACAAGCAGCTGTCAAAATGGGGGTTCAACACATCTTCCTTAAAACCACGAGCAAAAAACATAAACAGAGCCCATCCCCGGGAGAGAGCAGCAAGTCGGGTCTGCTGTCTGCAGGGGTGCGGGGCAGGGTTATGATGAAAAGAGGGGGCGTGGTGGAGGCGGAACGGGAAGCGGTTACGGCATTGCATCATTTAAGCAACACCCCCGCCCTGTAATGCCGATATTATTATCGATATTATTTCTGGGGGGGCCTTTCGGGAGAGTAGGCAAGTATGAGTTAGCAATATATCAAGAGAGGATATATATGACATAAAGGGGGTTAGTCAGAGTTGTTAGCAAACCAAAAAAGCACACTAATGAGTAAAACCATGAGCAGTGCAGGTGGGGCAGATATAACATGTGCAGAGAGAGTTAGATTTGGGTGGGGTGTGTTCAAACTGAAATTTAAATTGCAGTGTCAAAATAAAGCAGCCAGTATTTACCATGCACAGAAACAGTATATCACACCCAAATCTATATCTCTCTGCACACGTTACATCTGCCCCACCTGCAGTGCAACATGGTTTTTCCCAATTGCTAACTTTTTTGGGTTTGCTAACAACTCTGAATAACCCCCTAAGTGCATGAGTTTTATCTATATTTTATCTCACTTAACTGACAATTTATTTTCCAAGAAACGCTCAGAAATTGTCATTTGAATTAAGTGAAGAACATGTATTTAATCTTATCCAGAATAATTTTATTGACATTTTTTTAAATGGCTGACACCATTGCAACATCAGGAACATCGAAACCATTGTGACCATCGCTACTTTCATTTTTGATGCAGGGACAGCCGCTAGGTACACAAGGGGGGCTAATTTACACTTCCCCAGCGATTGCAATTGTCTGCCCCCGTGGGTGGGTGGGGGGCACGGGGGGAGGGGGGAATGTGTGATCCTGCAGTTCTCACTGTTCAGCAATGATCGGCAGCATGGCAAACACTGGGGGAGGGTGCAGGGAAGCAGAGGGACCTTCCGGTCTCTCTTTGAGCAGCAGCAGCAGTGGGAAGTTTCCCTTTCCCGCAGCTGCACACACTGTCTCTATCTGACTGGTCACATTCTGTGTGACCAGGTCAGATAAAGCACCTGCTGGTGTGGTTGCATCTGATGCAACCATGCCAGGCAAGTGGTTAAAAGTGTCCCATAAACTTGAATCTTTTTAACTGTACTCAGTTATATCCTAGTTTTAAGATACCTGTATAATACTTTTCATCAGCATAACTAACCAAACATACTGTACATGAAACTACTGTTTCGACTGCGTGATTATCTTGACTTGTGTATGGGGTGGGACTTGACTAAACAGACACAAGTGCATCTTACACAGCTGTGCTACATTGGGGAGAATCTGAGTGTGCATGCAATAAATAATTATTAGACTTATGCAGTCTTTTGTAAGATGGCCACACTCCTCCAGTTGATGACTGCTCCTATCCAACTGCTGGTCATGCCACTTAAGTGGGCCCCTGTCCAGTGGCTGGCTGGCAACTTTTAGCCTGTGGGTCAAATGCAATCAAGTTGCCCTGGCTGTTCTACCAGCATTCCCTGCATATTTCCCTATGGTCTCATTGACTCCTACCCAGTGCCGGATTAAAGATGGGGTGGTCGTCCAGAGGCAACCACACTGCAGCAAGTATTGCTCCGGCCCACTGTACCTCTACCTGGCCGGCTCACAGCAGCAGAGCAGTGCAGTGCTGCAATTCGCTGGTGGGAAAGGGGTGGGACCTAATGCTGTTAAGTGGCAACATGTAGGCTGCAAAATATAGTGTATCTCCCCGTCCTTTCCTCCCTCTTTTCACCCGTTTTCTCTCCCTGACACACTTTATTTCTCCCTCCCTCTCTCTTTCTTCCTGACGCTGCTCTCTCTCCTGCTCACTCCCTCTCTGTCTCTCTCCTCTCTGTCTCCCTCTTGCTCCCATCTGTCTCTATCTCCTTCCATTTGTTTCTCCCTGAAACTCTCTCTCTTCCTCTCTTGCTTGCCCCTCTGTCACTCCGATACCCTCTCTCTCTCTCCCACTTGCTCCCCCCTCTCTCCCTCCTGCTTGCTCCCCCTCCCAATCATTGTCTCTGCCCTCTCTCTCCCTGACACTCTCTCTCATTTCCCTCTTTCTCTCTCTTCTTGATACCCTATGTCTCTCTTCCACTCGCTCCCCCTCCCTTTCCCTCTCTCCCTGACACCATGTCTCTCCCTCTCTTGCTGCCCTCTCTCTCACCTCTCCCTCTCTTGCTGCCCTCTCTCTCCCACTTACACCTTCACTCTTTCTTTCTCTCCTCTCATCCCTTTCTCTCTTTCTCCATCACCCTGTCTCTCTCTCTATTGCTCCTCTCTCTCCCCTCTTTTTCTCTCATTCACTCTCTCTCTCCCTCTGTCACCCTCTCTCTTTCTCACCTCTCTCTCTCCCTGACACCCTTTTTCTTTATCTCACTCTTATCTTTTTCTCCCTGATACCATCTCTCTCCCTTTCTTCCCCCTTTCTCTCTCTGACACCCTCTTGTCTCTCTCTCACTCCCCTCTCTCTCTCCTCTCTCCGATGGGCAAAGTAGTGACTGAGGTGGGGTGCATAGTCAGTTTTATTGGTGGGGTCCTCCGCACATTTGTTACCCTGGTCCCCCACTAGTTCTTATTCGGCCCTGCTCCTACCTGCTATATTCCTAATTGCCCACTCTATTGCTGTCTCTCAGGATAGTATTGTAATCCTGACAGTCAAAATGCCAACAGCGGCATCCCAACGTTCAGAATCCTATCCCACTGTCCTGCTTGTGTTTGACAACATTCTGAATGCTTACCTCTCAACTGTCACGATTTTCACAGAACAGTCCCATTTTTCTTGGACTGTCCCACCCATGGGCTGGAGTGTCTTGCAGTGGGGAGGGGGCAGTTGGGAGACCCGCTCTCACTTGCTGCTCTGCAGTGAGTAGACGCTGGGAGAGAGGGATAGGGGACATGAACAGCAGCTCACAGAGCACTGGCTATGCCCCCAGTGATGATAATGGGGGTATGGCTGGCAATCACGGCATTCACGTGAAGTCAGGTACCTTTTTTTGAGGCCATGTCCCTTTTCAGAAGTTACTCTATATGGGATACGCATCCCATTTTTCTTAAAAATGCTATTAGAGTACTTAGCTGGTTCTTAAGGGCCTTATTCACGGACCGATTTGGGGAGAGATGTGTGCTGAGCGAACCGCTCAGCACACATCTCTCCTCTCACTCAGCACAGCGCGATGTGTGCTGAGCGTGCGGGGGGAGACGGGGGGGGGGGGGCGCTCATTTTACCCAGCGGGTGAAATGAGTGACCTGCTAGATTGGGCTTAGAGATGAGAGTAAGGGGAGAGAAATGCTACGCTGCGGCTCCCCCGCTCTCACCTACATCACAGAGGACAAGTCTGGCACAGATCAGGGAGGGGATCCAGCAGGGGAGCAACAGTGGATACTATGCACTGGATAGTCCCTTCCCAGTGATCCACTCTTGCTGGTGAGATTACTGTTTTTGGTTTCTGAAGGCGGGAGCAGGCCTGGCAAATTACAATAATAAAAAAAAGCCTGAAAATGACAGGGGGATGGGGGGTTATGTGCCTGTGTACCCTCACCTGAATCCTCCTATGCTGCTGACTAGATATTGAATTTGGCATTATTTACAGGTAAGACCTGGATAAATGCATATAATATAATGTGTTAGTATTAGAGATGTTAGGGACCCATCCATTGAAGTTTACCTGGACGTGGTGGATGAGCACACATATTTGGCCAAATGTAAGGGTTTATAAAAATGATTTTGACTGTCAGTATTCAACACATACAAAGTACTCATCCATAGTTCCCCACATACTAAAATTGTTTCCAGGGACACTAAACTGCAGGGTTGGTAAAGCAAAGAACAACATGTGCCATAAGGTCTTGTCTGAAATCGGAGAACTACAACCACTGCCAACTTCACTGAACATAAAAAATACACATTTTTACATTCAAATACAACTACTCAATAACTTATGAAGTCCACAGACTAAGAAATGAGTGGTGAGAATTGCATTTTGCATGCAGTAAAAATCGAATTTTATAGTTCACTACTAATAAACAAGGACATTTCCCTGAACAAACGTTTAAAAGGTTGGAAAACAATTGTGGCTGTACGGCCGATTCAGCAGGGAACACTGCTACATCACCGTTCACATGCTGAATCCCGCCGCAGTGTGCGCACGTGAAGAAGCTGCACTGCACGTGCACACACAGAGAGATGTGATGGCATCTCACTTGTGCGAACGTCTCTGCCTGCCTTTCGCGGGGAGGAGGGGGCGTTGCGTTGGCGTTGAGGGAAGCAAGTCCAGACTACCGCAAACAAAAAGATGACGGGTTGCCATCTGCCTTAGCAGCTTTGGGGTGTGGGTGGTGGTGGTGGGGGGGGGGGGTTATATCTGCCCCACCTGCAGTGCAACATGGTTCTGCCCATTAGTGAAAGATTATGCTTTTGCGATCAACCCTGAATTAGGCCCATTGTGTCAGGTTGATTCATTGGTCTAAGAGAACCCAGATCAGCTCTCATAGTAAACAAAATTTAAAAGTTAAGTTTCCAAACTTATTTCTCTCACGTTCATGTTTGACTTGGTTCAAAGGTTATAACCCCCACTACAGCCTTGGTCACTCCTTCAAAATTGTAATTTCACATTTTCTGATATAAATTTACTAAGCTTTTCAAAGCCATCACATTGTCAGATGTTTAGGCCAGTGGATTTAAAGGGGCATTAATACTGAATACAAAAGCAGCATCTAAAATGATTGCCCTTTTAAACCCAACAGCTCAAACTGCTGAGGATGTGGGGCAGAGGCGTATCTAGCACGGGGCGAGCAGGGCACGTGCCCTGGGCGCCATGGCAGCCCCAACAGAGGGGGGCGCCACCGGCACCTGCACGGCCCACTCGCCCCATGCTTCAGGGATTCCGCCGGCGCTACCCGCGGCGCTTTCCCTGTCTCCCCGGCTGCTGTGCCTGTCACAATAGACAGGCAGCGGCAGCAGAGCCTCCCCCTACTCCCCCCTGCAAAGTGACTGTGTACGCGATCGCGTGCGCGACCGCGGAGGTGCGCGCATGCGCGTGCGCGACCTCGGGGGGGGGGGGGGGGGTGCGGCCCCTGAACAGCAGTGAGTGCAGGTGAGCGGGAGGGGGGTGCGGGACATTTTGTATGTGTGTGTGTGTGTGTGTTAAGTGTGTGTTAATTGTGTGTGTGTCGGACAGTGTGCGTGTGTGTTGTGTGTGGGACAGTGCGTGTGTTAATTGTGTGTGTGGGGGACAGTGTGTGTGTTAATTGTGTGTGTGGGACAGTTTGAGTGTGTGTAAATTGTGTGTGTGTGTGTGTGTGTGTGTGCGTGTGTGTGGGACAGTGTGCGTGTGTTAATTGTGTGTGTGTGGGACAGTGTGTGTGTTAATTGTGTGTGTGTGTGAGTGTGTTAATTGTGTGTGTGGGACAGTGCGTGTTTGTTAATTGTGTGTGTGTGTGTGTGTGTGACAGTGTGAGTGTGTTAATTGTGTGTGTGGGACAGTTTTGAGTGCGTGTTAATTGTGTGTGTGTGGGACAGTGTGCGTGTGTGTTAATTGTGTATGTGTGGGACAGTGTGAGTGTGTTAATTGTGTGTGTGTGTGTGGGACAGTGTGAGTGTGTTAATTGTGTGTGTGTGGGACAGTTTGAGTGTGTGTTAATTGTGTGTGTGTGTGGGACAGTGTGCGTGTGTGTTAATTGTGTGTGTGTGGGACAGTGTGCGTGTGTATTAATTGTGTGTGTGTGGGACAGTGTGCGTGTGAGTTAATTGTGTGTGTGGGACAGTGTGCGTGTGTTAAGTGTGTGTGTGTGGGACAGTGTGAGTGTGTTAATTGTGTGTGTGTGGGACAGTGCGTGTTTGTTAATTGTGTGTGTGGGACAGTGTGCGTGTGTGTTATTTGTGTGTGTGGGACAGTGTGCATGTGTGTTATTTGTGTGTGTGGGACAGTGTGCGTGCGTGTGTGTTAATTGTGTGTGGGACAGTGTGCGTGTGTTAATTGTGTGTGTGTGTTAATTGTCCCGGCGGTTATTGGCGTCTGTAGTGTGCGCCCCGTCCTCCTCCGCTGCCGCTGACAGGAGCGGCGGTGTGCGGCTCTTCCCCTCCTCCGCCGGCTCCGTCCTCCCATCGTGGCCCTGCAGTGTGTGCCGGTCTCCCCAGCAGCAGCAGCAGCAGGTTAGTCTCCCCCCCCCCCCCTCTCTCTCTCTCTCTCTCTCTCTCTCCTCCTGTGGATTGCAGTTTGTAAGTATCATTTTAATTTTTACAGGTACCCCTGTTGAATTCTACTGGACAAGTGGACGTGACCGGCGTGGGATGTAGGTAAGTAATCTGTCTCTCATTTTTACAGGTACCCCTATTGGATTCTACTGGACAAGTGGACGTGACCGGCGTGGGATGTAGGTAAGTAATCTGTCTCTCATTTTTACAGATTCCCCTACTGGATTCTACTGGACAAGTGGACGTGACCAGCGTGGGATGTAGGTAAGTAATCTGTCTCTCATTTTTACAGGTACCCCTATTGAATTCTACTGGACAAGTGGACGTGACCAGCGTGGGATGTAGGTAAGTAATCTGTCTCTCATTTTTACAGGTACCCCTATTGGATTCTACTGGACAAGTGGACGTGATCGGCGTGGGATGTAGGTAAGTAATCTCTCTCTCATTTTCACAGGTACCCCTATTGGATTCTACTGGACAAGTGGACGTGACCGGCGTGGGATGTAGGTAAGTAATCTGTCTCTCATTTTTACAGATTCCCCTACTGAATTCTACTGGACAAGTGGACGTGACCAGCGTGGGATGTAGGTAAGTAATCTGTCTCTCATTTTTACAGGTACCCCTATTGGATTCTACTGGACAAGTGGACGTGATCGGCGTGGGATGTAGGTAAGTAATCTGTCTCTCATTTTTACAGGTACCCCTATTGGATTCTACTGGACAAGTGGACGTGATCGGCGTGGGATGTAGGTAAGTAATCTGTCTCTAATTTTTACAGGTACCCCTATTGGATTCTACTGGACAAGTGGACGTGACCGGCGTGGGATGTAGGTAAGTAATCTGTCTCTCATTTTTACAGGTACCCCTATTGGATTCTACTGGACAAGTGGACGTGACCGGCGTGGGATGTAGGTAAGTAATCTGTCTCTCATTTTTACAGATTCCCCTACTGGATTCTACTGGACAAGTGGACGTGACCAGCGTGGGATGTAGGTAAGTAATCTGTCTCTCATTTTTACAGATTCCCCTACTGGATTCTACTGGACAAGTGGACGTGACCAGCGTGGGATGTAGGTAAGTAATCTGTCTCTCATTTTTACAGGTACCCCTATTGAATTCTACTGGACAAGTGGACGTGACCAGCGTGGGATGTAGGTAAGTAATCTGTCTCTCATTTTTACAGGTACCCCTATTGGATTCTACTGGACAAGTGGACGTGATCGGCGTGGGATGTAGGTAAGTAATCTCTCTCTCATTTTCACAGGTACCCCTATTGGATTCTACTGGACAAGTGGACGTGACTGGCGTGGGATGTAGGTAAGTAATCTGTCTCTCATTTTTACAGATTCCCCTACTGGATTCTACTGGACAAGTGGACGTGACCAGCGTGGGATGTAGGTAAGTAATCTGTCTCTCATTTTTACAGATTCCCCTACTGGATTCTACTGGACAAGTGGACGTGACCAGCGTGGGATGTAGGTAAGTAATCTGTCTCTCATTTTTACAGGTACCCCTATTGAATTCTACTGGACAAGTGGACGTGACCAGCGTGGGATGTAGGTAAGTAATCTGTCTCTCATTTTTACAGGTACCCCTATTGGATTCTACTGGACAAGTGGACGTGATCGGCGTGGGATGTAGGTAAGTAATCTCTCTCTCATTTTCACAGGTACCCCTATTGGATTCTACTGGACAAGTGGACGTGACCGGCGTGGGATGTAGGTAAGTAATCTGTCTCTCATTTTTACAGATTCCCCTACTGGATTCTACTGGACAAGTGGACGTGACCAGCGTGGGATGTAGGTAAGTAATCTGTCTCTCATTTTTACAGGTACCCCTATTGAATTCTACTGGACAAGTGGACATGACCAGCGTGGGATGTAGGTAAGTAATCTGTCTCTCATTTTTACAGGTACCCCTATTGGATTCTACTGGACAAGTGGACGTGATCGGCGTGGGATGTAGGTAAGTAATCTGTCTCTCATTTTTACAGGTACCCCTATTGGATTCTACTGGACAAGTGGACGTGACCGGCGTGGGATGTAGGTAAGTAATCTGTCTCTCATTTTTACAGCTACCCCTATTGGATTCTACTGGACAAGTGGACGTGACCGGCGTGGGATAAAGGTAAGTATGTGTGAGTGTGTCAGTGTGCTTTAATAAATTTTTACTGTCACGGTGTGTGAGTTGTGTTTTTATTTGGGTATTTTTTCTGTTGTAGAACTACAGGTACCGGCGGGCCCGTTATTTCCCTGCATGTTGGTACTTGAGGTTCTCCAAGTACCAGCAAGCGGGGGAGGCTTTCTGGGCCTTGTAGTTCCACAACAAAAAACAATATTCTTTTTTTACTTACATGGCTATCAGCCTCCCATCCACAGCCCACGGATGGGGGAGACAGCCTCGGGCTTCACCCCTGGCCCTTGGGTGCCTGGAGGGGGGGTGACCCCTTGATTTAAGGGGTCCCCACTCCTCCAGGGAACCCCAGCCAGTGGTGACTAGTTGGGGGGGTAATGCCACGGCCGCAGGGACCTACATAAATGTGTCCCCCGGCTGTGGCATTATGTCCCTGGCTAGTGGAGCCCGGTGCTGGTTTTAAAAATACGGGGGGACCCCTACATCTTTTGTCCCCCATATTTTTGGAACCAGGACCGGACTAAGAGCCCGATGCTGGTTGTCTAAATACGGGGAACCCCTGTCCAATTTTTTCCCAGTATTTAAACAACCAGGACCGGCTCAAAGAGCCCGAGGCTGGTTATACTTAGGAGGGGGACCTCACGCAGTTTTTTTTTACATTTTTAACCCATTCAGACCCTTCTCCATTAAGTTAATGGAAACCCTGGACAACAAAATTGCATTCATGTCCTCCTCCCACTCCCTTCCCAGTCCCAAACACTGATTATTATTTTTTTCTATAAAAATGTACAATATATCACAAGTATGATGAGCAGGCATGCAGCGGGCATTGGCGACTTTGGACTGAGTTGCAAATTAGTGGCGGAGGGCTGGGTCAGTTGATGGTGGGCGAGTTTGTAAGCCATTGGTGGTGGCAGTGGGCATCGGCTCAGAGGCAGTGGCGGGCATTGGCTCGGTGGCGGTAGGGGTCATCGGCAGGATTCGGCGGACATTATGGCTGTAGTGCCCCACCGCACGCCACTGACCTCACCGCACGCCACTGGTGTGTGGGACAGTGTGCGTGTGTGTTAATTGTGTGTGTGGGACAGTGTGAGTGTGTGTTAATTGTGTGTGTGTGGAACAGTGTCAGTGTGTGTAAATTTTTGCAGTCCAGTGTGTGTGTGGGGGAGAGGAAAGTATGAGAATGTGTGTGTGTAGTCTGAGTGGGTGTGTGTAGGATTTGGGGGTGGCCAGTCTGGCCATTTGGGGGATGTACTAATGGCCATTTACCGAAGAGAGATATGTATTAAACCACGGGCACTGAGATGCCCTTCTCACTCACCTTCCAGCTGGGTGGGCGAGCCGGGCGGGTGGAAAGCCAGCAGCAGGGGCAGCATGCCGGATATCAGCAGCCGAGGGTGGGGGCTGTAATGCACATGCGGAGCCCAAAGCCGGAGATCAGCAGCATGCTGACCGGCAATAAGCAGCTTCTGCTTCCGCGTTCAACATGCTGCTGATCTCCGGCTTTGGGCTACGCAGGGTTCGGGGGATGGGTGTCCTCTGCCGGTGTACTGCAGCTCCGGGGGTGCGGGCTCCGGAGGCTTTCAGCACTGTTGAATATACAGCTGCCTCAAGTATGTACAGCCCGCACCCTCTGCTGCTGATATCCGGCATGCTGCTGCTGGCTGTCCCCCCGCCCGGCTCGGCCACACAGCTGTATGGTGAGAAGGGCATCTCAGTTCCTGAGGTTTAACACATATGCCTCAGAAAATGGCCTCTGCGGTAAACGATACTAATGCTTACCGTGACAGTAACAGCGGGGAGGAAGGCGCACATCGGGATCCTGCAGCATGAAACAAGAACCCCTTCGGAGCGCAGCAGACCACACTGAAAAGGGTGCATACCCGATGCGGTGCTCTGCATCCCGGGTGGTGACGAAGATGTGGAGTGTCGGAGGTGGCAGAAGCGCCGCAGCTTGGGGTGAGAAACCGCTGCAGCCCTTCCGCTGCTAAACTCTGCAATTAGTCTATTAAGGGGGTGGGCTCCCCTCATCATAGTGCCCCACAGGCCATGTTAATTCTGGGTGTAGGATCCCCTAACTCTATAATGGGAATTTTGGCTCATATCATGTGCTGTAACGTGAATTTTGGCTAATACCGTGTGCTATAATGTGAATTTCGGCTCATACTATGTGGGGTAATGTGAATTTTGGCTCATTCCGTGTGCTGTAATGTGAATTTCGGCTCATACCGTGTGCTGTAATGTGAATTTCGGCTCATACCATGTGGGGAAATGTGAATTTTGGCTCATACCATGTGGAGTAATGTGAATTTTGGCTCATACCGTGTGCTATAATGTGAATTTCGGCTCATACCATGTGCTATAATGTGAATTTTGGCTCATACCATGTGGGGTAATGTGAATTTCGGCTCATACTGTGTGCTATAATGTGAATTTCGGCTCATGCCGTGTGGGGCAATGTGAATTTCGGCTCATACTGTGTGCTATAATGTGAATTTCGGCTCATACCGTGTGCTATAATGTGAAAGGGGCACCAGTACTAGATAGTATAAGGGGTCCTACTACACTGAAGGACACGCCCCTTTTGAGTGACCGCGCCCCTTTTCCAGAGCGCGCGCGCCTTAGGCGCGAGCATAATTGCTATCTGCACTCTTTCATTCCACCTTCAAAAATTCAACTTCGACCACTGCACCTACATACACATGCATACACACCCTGACATCTTTATATGCAGTGACACCGGTGGCGTCTGCACATACTTTCCTTTTGTATTTTTTTTTTATTATCATTTTATTAATTTATTATTTTTATTAAGAAAAAATTATTATTATTTTTTTTTCTGGGGGGGGGGGGGGCGCCATTATTGATCTTGCCCTGGGCTCCAAAAACCCTAGTTACGCCTCTGATGTGGGGACTTTGAAAAGCCCTGCAGAGCAAATGTACCTCTATTCTCTTTCACATTCTCATAATCTGCTACACCTTCCCCAGGTCCCAATTTTTCTTTGATCAAGCGCAATATTGTTAACCTAGAACCTACAAACCTCTCCTCCTCGCTCAAATCCCTCCAGTCTTCTACCACCAATCTGGCTTGTCCAAACCTTCTCTGTCCTGGGCAGGTTTTGGTTGAAGATACCCAACCCTGGCACTGCTAACTGGCCAAATTCCTCCAAAAATGCTTCTGCACTGCCGAATGTCTGTAAGGGAATCCTCACTCTCTTGCTGATTTCCTTCATTTCAACTTTATTCTCTATTCCTATCATTTCTAACTCACAGTAAGCAAACCATTCTACTTCAAGCCTTTCATGTTCTTCAGATCCTCCAACTCCCAGTGGCTCTCCACCACCTTTAACTTCCTTCTTGCTGTCCTCCCACCTCTACACATCTTTTTTCACCTTCAAAATAGAATCTACGGGGCAGGAAATCTCATGCAACCAGGCCTGCCCCCATATTCTTTCTCTCCAACTCCCTCTCCTTGGGCTCTTTGCTTCCCAACAGCAGAGAGGAAATCCTATCAATTCTCTCTGCTTCTTCTCTCCTTACCCCTGCCTTCTCTTCAGCTCCCTCTTCCTAACATCTGCCTACAACTAGCCCACCTTTATCAACCTTCATCTCTCTACTTGTTATGATACCAGTACGTCTGACCAGAGGTGATCTTATGACGGAGGTCAGAGTACTGGAATGGAATGCTGGTTACGGGAGCAGGATAGCCTAGTAACCCCTGGCGCCCTAACTCCGTTGTCTCGCCCGTGTTATCAGAAATCCCCTGCGAGACTATGGTTGCTTGAGCCCATGGCAGCCGCGTTTGAAGGGCGGATTATGTCTGCCCAACTCCGATGCCCCCTCAGGTCTTAATGGGAGACAAAGGGAAATCCGAGACAGGGTGATAACAAGGGGCCCTCTGACTAAGCAACCAGGCCAGGGGCTACAAGCTAACTAACTTAAACCAGAAGTATGTGCGGACAAACCGCCAGGGAAAAGGACAACCAAAAATCCACGAATCCGTTACTCCTATCCAGCACCGCTGGATACCAGAGTGGATTTGTGGAAGCGGAATCCTCCGCAAAAGCTCCGAAACACAATATAACCAAATAATAAATAGTAAGCGGTCAAGCCGCAACACACGGCTACGCCGCGACTCACGAACACCACAGGATGTTAAAGGTGCTCGGTCAGGACTCCAGGAAAAGATGACAACTTCCGAGTATTGGACCACTGAGGACAAGAACGACCGGATAGACAGGACTGGAAAACTCTCTGCAACAGACACAGCAAACAGGAAGCTATTACCGGCGTCTGTGAGAAGTCCAGAGAGTGCTTTTAACTGGGAGCTCTCCAATCAGGAGCCAGACAGGGTAATTAACAATCATGCCGTGCAGCTGCATGCTGCACGGCCAGGATACCAATGAGGTGATTAATCTAGACCCAGCAACGGGGAACGCGGTCCGACAGTGGCGTCCCCGTTGCTAGGGTCTGAGCGGCTCCGTGCGCCCGGCGTCTAACGTTGCTAGGGAGCCGGCGGCTGTCCGCATGTGGCGTCCCTAGTTGCTAGGCGCCGGGCCGCACTGACGGGCGGACCCTCGGCGCCTAACAGTACCCCCCCCTTGAGGAGGGGTCAAGGAACCCCTAAGGCCAGGTTTCTGAGGAAATTCTCGAAAAAATGCCTTTTTGAGCCTCGGGGCATGGAGATCCTCATCCAGGACCCAAGACCTTTCTTCTGGACCATAACCTCTCCAATGTACCAAAAAATAAAGCCGACCCCGGGACAACTTGGAATCGAGAACCTTCTCCACCAAGAACTCCTGCTGACCCTGTACATCTATTGGTGATTTCCCCTGAGAGATCTTCCGAGGAAATCTACTGGAAGAAACGTATGGTTTCAACAAGGAGCAATGGAAAGTATTTCCGATCCGGAGAGTTCTTGGTAAACGTAACCGGAAAGCAACTGGATTGATTTTTTTTTATAATATGAAATGGTCCAATAAATTTAGGGCCCAATCTGGCTGAGGTTTGTCGAAGTCTAATGTTGCGAGTCGACAACCACACCCTATCTCCAACTTTAAAAGTGCACGGCCGCCGGAGCCTGTCAGAGAATTTTTTCTCCCGAAATGCCGCTTTTCTGAGAGCAAGGTGCACTTTTCTCCAAATGAGTCTGAGATGAGCGGTCAAGGTCAGTGAGGAGACAGAGGAATGTTGAAAAAAGGAATTAGCTCTGGGGTGAAAACCAAAAACTGTAAAAAATGGAGACACATTGGTGGAGGAATGACAGGCATTGTTGTAAGCAAACTCCGCCAACGGAAGAAACTCGGACCAGTCATTTTGGAGTTTGGCCGAGTACAAACGCAAATATTGTTTTAATGATTGATTAACTCGCTCAGTCTGCCCGTTGGATTGGGGATGGTAGCCAGACGTTAACGACAATTTCATCTTTAAAGAGGCACAAAAAGACTTCCAAAATTGTGCAATGAATTGTGGACCCCGATCAGAAACAATATCAGTGGGTAACCCATGGAGTCTGAAAACATGGCGGAGGAACAAAACTGCCAATCCCTGGGCAGATGGCAATCGGGGAAGGGCAATGAAATGGGCCATCTTGCTAAAACGGTCAACTACCACCCATATGACTCGGCATCCGGCTGACAGAGGGAGGTCCACCACAAAATCCATGGAAATATGAGACCATGGCCTGAGAGAAACATTCAAGGGCATAAGTTGACCGATAGGCAAGGAACGGGGAACTTTATGCTGTGCACAGACCTGACACGAAAAAACAAACTCCTTAATGTCTTTGGAAAGACCAGGCCACCATACTGAGCGGGAGACTAATTCCAAAGTCTTAGCGATCCCCGGATGCCCGGCAACTTTGCTATCATGAAACTCCGTCAAAACAGTTGCTCTCAAAAACTCAGGGACATAAAGACGACCAGCAGGAGTATTTCCAGGAGCTTGATGTTGAAGCTGCTTTAACTGGGTAAATAAATCTTGTGTGAGGCCTGCCCGAATGACTGAAGACGGAAGTATGGGAGTAACAGGACTGTTATCATGAACTGGAAGAAAACTGCGTGACAGGGCATCCGCCTTGGCATTCTTGGAACCTGGCCTAAAGGTGATAATAAACTTGAAACGAGTAAAAAATAAAGCCCAACGAGCTTGCCGGGCATTCAGCCGTCTAGCTGATTCAATGTACTGAAGATTTTTGTGATCAGTCAAAACTGAAATGGTATGTGTTGCTCCCTCAAGCCAATGCCTCCACTCCTCGAAAGCCCATTTAATAGCCAGTAATTCCTGGTTACCAACATCGTAGTTGGATTCAGCAGATGAGAATTTCCTGGACATAAAGGCACAAGGATGTAATTCTAGAGAATCCGGATCCTTCTGAGATAGGATAGCCCCTACTCCAACCTCCGAGGCATCAACCTCAACAATGAAAGGCAATTCTGGGTTGGGATGTCTGAGGACCGGGGCTGAGACAAAGGCTTGTTTCAAGGCCTGAAAAGATAACTCAGCTTCACGTGACCAGTTGGTTGGATCCGCTCCCTTCTTAGTCAGTGCCACAATGGGAGCAACTAGGTCGGAGAAAGAGTGAATAAATCTTCTATAATAATTCGCAAACCCTAAAAAGCGCTGAATTGCTTTTAAGTTGGTGGGTTGCGCCCAACTAAGGATGGCTTGGAGCTTCTTCGGTTCCATACAGAATCCCCGAGGGGAAATAATGTACCCTAAAAAGGATACCTCCGTGACATGAAATTCACACTTCTCCAGCTTGGCATATAGGTGATTTTCACGTAATTTTTTTAGAACCTGACGCACCTGGGTAACGTGTTGTTCAATAGAGTCAGAATATATCAAGATATCGTCTAAATAGACAACTACGAATCTTCCAAGAAAATCACGGAGCACATCGTTAATGAGATCCTGGAAAACTGCCGGAGCGTTAGACAGGCCGAATGGCATAACCAGATACTCATAGTGACCCGACTGAGTACTGAATGCCGTTTTCCACTCATCCCCTGACTTGATTCGGATGAGGTTATATGCTCCTCTCAGGTCAATCTTAGAAAAAATCACAGCCGAACGTAGCTGATCAAAGAGGACAGAAATCAGCGGCAAAGGGTAAGTATTTTTTACTGAGATTTTATTCAAGGCTCTAAAGTCAATGCAAGGTCTGAGTGATCCATCCTTCTTCTCCACAAAGAAGAAGCCTGCACTTAAAGGGGATTTAGACGGCCTGATAAATCCTTTCCCTAGGCTTTCTTTAACATATTCATTCATGGCCACAGTTTCTGGTCCGGACAATGCATATAACCTTCCCTTAGGCAAAGTGGCACCAGGAATTAGCTCAATAGCACAATCATAAGGCCGATGGGGAGGCAGAATGTCCGCATTGCCCTTGGAAAATACATCAACAAAATCCTGGTATTCCACAGGAATGGGTGCGGGAATGACAGCAGCTATTCTGATGGGAAGCGTAATACATTCCTTATTACAGATGGTACCCCACTGTGAGATCTCCCCCGACTGCCAATCAATGATGGGATTATGAAAGGCCAGCCAAGGGTGACCCATAACCACTGGAACTGCTGGGCAATGGGTAAGGAAAAATTCAATTTTTTCGGAATGAAGAGCTCCTACCGAAAATAGTACAGGAGGTGTACAGAGAGAAATAACCCCATTGGACAAGGGACTCCCATCTAAACCATGCATGGTGATACACCTACCCAAGGCTAACTGAGGAATACCTAAGGCCTTGGCCCACGTTAAGTCCATAAAGTTCCCTGCAGCTCCACTGTCAACAAAAGCCGACACCGAGGAACAGAGGCTGCCAATGGAAACTTTAGCTGGGACTAACAGTGAATTATTTGAGGAGATAAGCTGCAGACCAAAGTGAACCCCCTCACAATTCACTTGGTCGAGGCGTTTCCCGACTTGTTCGGACAATTACGGGCAAAATGTCCCTTACTCCCACAGTACAAACAAAGACCAGAATTTTGCCTTCTGGTTCTTTCTTCAGGAGACAGCTTGGAGAGACCTATCTGCATGGGCTCCTCTATGTCCACAGGAATGGAAAAAACACCAGGAGTAGACCCGACAGATGCTCCTTTTTCAGCCCTCCGCTCTCTGAGACGACGATCAATCTTAATAGAAAGCTCCATGAGTTTATCAAGAGTCTCAGGAGCGGGATACTGAAGGAGACTGTCTTTTATAGACTCAGATAAGCCGAGGCGAAACTGACTGCGCAGGGCTGGGTCATTCCATCCACAGTCGTTCGACCAACGGCGAAACTCCGTACAATAAATCTCTGCGGGATTCTTACCCTGTCTGAGAGCACGCAAATGACTCTCGGCGGATGCCTCTCTATCAGGGTCATCATACAATAGCCCTAAAGACCCCAGAAAGGCGTCTACAGACCAAAAGCCCAGGTCTGGGGATCCCCCTGAAGTAAAGAAATAATAATTCCGACCCGCTGAGATTCCGTACCTGAGGAGACTGGTCTTAAACGAAAATAAAGTTTACAAGACTCTTTAAAATTAAAAAACTGCTTTCTATCCCCAGAAAAACGGTCAGGCAAATGCATTTTTGGTTCAGGAACGACCCTCGGGGAAGTCCGTAACAGATCTTCCTGTGACCTCACCCGAAGGGATAGATCCTGAACCATCTGAGTAAGTTCTTGAATCTGACTAACTAGAAGCTGGCCAGGATTTGGCCCTACACCAGTGGGATTCATGAGGCCGACAAATCTTCCAAACTGAAATAAGGGAAAAAATCAAACCCTGTTTAATTTTAAATTTTAGTCTGGCCGGTAATAATGTTATGATACCAGTACGTCTGACCAGAGGTGATCTTATGACGGAGGTCAGAGTACTGGAATTGAATGCTGGATACGGGAGCAGGATAGCCTAGTAACCCCTGGCGCCCTAACTCCGTTGTCTCGCCCGTGTTATCAGAAATCCCCTGCGAGACTATGGTTGCTTGAGCCCATGGCAGCCGCGTTTGAAGGGCGGATTATGTCTGCCCAACTCCGATGCCCCCTCAGGTCTTAATGGGAGACAAAGGGAAATCCGAGACAGGGTGATAACAAGGGGCCCTCTGACTAAGCAACCAGGCCAGGGGCTACAAGCTAACTAACTTAAACCAGAAGTATGTGCGGACAAACCGCCAGGGAAAAGGACAACCAAAAATCCACGAATCCGTTACTCCTATCCAGCACCGCTGGATACCAGAGTGGATTTGTGGGAGCGGAATCCTCCGCAAAAGCTCCGAAACACAATATAACCAAATAATAAATAGTAAGCGGTCAAGCCGCAACACACGGCTACGCCGCGACTCACGAACACCACAGGATGTTAAAGGTGCTCGGTCAGGACTCCAGGAAAAGATGACAACTTCCGAGTATTGGACCACTGAGGACAAGAACGACCGGATAGACAGGACTGGAAAACTCTCTGCAACAGACACAGCAAACAGGAAGCTATTACCGGCGTCTGTGAGAAGTCCAGAGAGTGCTTTTAACTGGGAGCTCTCCAATCAGGAGCCAGACAGGGTAATTAACAATCATGCCGTGCAGCTGCATGCTGCACGGCCAGGATACCAATGAGGTGATTAATCTAGACCCAGCAACGGGGAACGCGGTCCGACAGTGGCGTCCCCGTTGCTAGGGTCTGAGCGGCTCCGTGCGCCCGGCGTCTAACGTTGCTAGGGAGCCGGCGGCTGTCCGCATGCGGCGTCCCTAGTTGCTAGGCGCCGGGCCGCACTGACGGGCGGACCCTCGGCGCCTAACACTACTTCAAACATGCTGTTGGGTCTCCATGCTCAAAAACACATCTCTTGACCCCACCTTTCCGGCACACTATCAAAAAATATCTCCCCTTCTTCCTTCAAACTTTTGAGAGGTTTGTCTACACTGACTTCTCCATCTTTCACTCAGTTAACTCCTTCCATGACACTCTCCAATCTTGCTTTCACTCCTTCCAATCTATTAAGACCATCCTGACTCTCTAATAATCTTCTCCCTGCTAAATCTAATTGTGACTTCCTTTTCTCAGCTCTTTTGACCTCTTTGCAGTGGTTCAGACTGTTGATCACCCACTCATTCTCTGCTGCCTCCATTCACTCCATCTTAGTAACACTGTTTTCTTCATAGCTCTTAAACCAATCCTTCTCCATCAAACACACTGGGGGTAATTCCAAGTTGATCGCAGCAGGATTTTTGTTAGCAATTGGGCAAAACCATGTGCACTGCAGGGGAGGCAGATATAACATGTGCAGAGAGAGTTAGATTTGGGTGGGGTGTGTTCAATCTGGAATCTAATTTGCAGTGTAAAAATAAAGCAGCCAGTATTTACCCTGCACAGAAATAAAATAACCCACCCAAATCTACCTCTCTCTGCACATGTTATATCTGCCCCCCCTGCAGTGCACATAGTTTTGCCCAATTGCTATCAAAAATCCTGCTGCGATCAACTTGGAATTACCCCCACCATCTCCTCTAACCCCACTCTCTCATAGGTCCATCAGGGCTCTGTAATTATGTATATAAATAATTAAACCTAAAGGCTCATTGTAAGCCCTATAACAGGAGAGGCAGTATGTGGCACACCAGCTGATGTGGAACTACAAATCCCAGAATGCCTTGGCACAGTTTTTGTATGTCTAAAAACAAAACTGTGTAAGGGAATGCAGGTATGTGTAGATCTATGGCAGCTGGAGTGCCACATGTTGCCTACCCCTGCCCTATAACATTCCCTGAACTAGTGTAAATTACTCTTATTTAGTAATAAAATTAATACTAAACATACATATAAGGACATAGTCTAGGAGTGCACTATTTCTTGAACATAAGGATATTTTCATCTTAAAGTGTACTTTTGGAAATATACACACACAAAATGGCGGGATATTGCTTTCAGAAGTCTCTGGGAAATTAACCCTTTATGACCAATTGCATGTTTCCAGTATATCCCACTGATGTCACTGGTAGATAAATGAGGCCCTAAGCAACCCCCCAAAAAATAAGAATTTACTTACCGATAATTCTATTTCTCGGAGTCCGTAGTGGATGCTGGGGTTCCTGAAAGGACCATGGGGAATAGCGGCTCCGCAGGAGACAGGGCACAAAAAGTAAAGCTTTACGATCAGGTGGTGTGTACTGGCTCCTCCCCCTATGACCCTCCTCCAAGCCTCAGTTAGGTACTGTGCCCGGACGAGCGTACACAATAAGGAAGGATTTTGAATCCCGGGTAAGACTCATACCAGCCACACCAATCACACTGTACAACCTGTGATCTGAACCCAGTTAACAGTATGATAACAGCGGAGCCTCTGAAAAGATGGCTCACAACAATAATAACCCGATTTTTGTAACTATGTACAAGTATTGCAGACAATCCGCACTTGGGATGGGCGCCCAGCATCCACTACGGACTCCGAGAAATAGAATTATCGGTAAGTAAATTCTTATTTTCTCTATCGTCCTAGTGGATGCTGGGGTTCCTGAAAGGACCATGGGGATAATACCAAAGCTCCCAAACGGGCGGGAGAGTGCGGATGACTCTGCAGCACCGAATGAGAGAACTCCAGGTCCTCCTTAGCCAGGGTATCAAATTTGTAGGATTTTACAAACGTGTTTGCCCCTGACTAAATAACCGCTCGGCAAAGTTGTAAAGCCGAGACCCCTCGGGCAGCCGCCCAAGATGAGCCCACCTTCCTTGTGGAATGGGCATTTACATATTTTGGCTGTGGCAGGCCTGCCACAGAATGTGCAAGCTGAATTGTATTACACATCCAACTAGCAATAGTCTGCTTAGAAGCAAGAGCACCCAGTTTGTTGGGTGCATACAGGATAACAGCAAGTCAGTTTTCCTGACTCCAGCCGTCCTGGAACATATTTTCAGGGCCCTGACAACATCTAGCAACTTGGAGTCCTCCAAGTCCCTAGTAGGTGCAAGGCACCACAATAAGCTGGTTCAGGTGAAACACTGACACCACCTTAGGGAGAGAACTGGGGACGAGTCCGCAGCTCTGCCCTGTCCGAATGGACAAACAGAAATGGGCTTCTTTGAGAAAAAACCACCAATTTGACACTCGCCTGGTCCAGGCCAGGGCCAAGAGCATGGTCACTTTTCATGTGAGATGCTTCAAATCCACAGATTTGACTGGTTTTAAACCAATGTGATTTGAGGAATCCCAGAACTACGTTGAGATCCCACAGTGCCACTGGAGGCACAAAAGGGGGTTGTATATGCAATACTCCCTTGACAAACTTCTGGACTTCAGGAACTGAAGCCAATTCTTTCTGGAAGAAAATCGACAGGGCCGAAATTTGAACCTTAATGGACCCCAATTTGCGGCCCATAGACACTCCTGTTTGCAGGAAATGCAGGAAACGACCGAGTTGAAATTTCTTTGTGGGGCCATCCTGGCCTCACACCACGCAACATATTTTCGCCACATGTGGTGATAATGTTGTGCGGTCACCTCCTTTCTGGCTTTGACCAGGGTAGGAATGACCTCTTCCGGAATGCCTTTTTCCCTTAGGATCCGGCGTTCCACCGCCATGCCGACAAACGCAGCTGCGGTAAGTCTTGGAACAGACATGGTACTTGCTGAAGCAAATCCCTTCTTAGCAGCAGAGGCCATAAGACCTCTGTAAGCATCTCTCGAAGTTCCGGGTACCAAGTCCTTCTTGGCCAATCCGGAGCCATGAGTATAGTTCTTACTCCTCTACGTCTTATAATTCTCAGCACCTTAGGTATGAGAAGCAGAGGAGGGAACACATACACCGACTGGTACACCCACGGTGTTACCAGAACGTCCACAGCTATTGCCTGAGGGTCTCTTGACCTGGCGCAATACCTGTCCCGTTTTTTGTTCAGACGGGACGCCATCATGTCCACCTTTGGTATTTCCCAACGGTTTACAATCATGTGGAAAAAACTTCCCGATGAAGTTTCCACTCTCCCGGGTGGAGGTCGTGCCTGCTGAGGAAGTCTGCTTCCCAGTTTCCATTCCCGGGATGAAACACTGCTGACAGTGCTATCACATGATTTTCCGCCCAGCGAAAAGTCCTTGCAATTTTTGCCATTGCCCTCCTGCTTCTTGTGTCGCCCTGTCTGTTTACGTGGGCGACTGCCGTGATGTTTTTCCCACTGGATCAATACCGGCTGACCTTGAAGCAGAGGTCTTGCTAAGCTTAGAGCATTATAAATTTATCCTTAGCTCCAGTATATTTATGTGGAGAAAAGTCTCCAGACTTGATCACACTCCCTGGAAATTTTTTCCTTGTGTGACTGCTCCCCAGCCTCTCGGGCTGGGCTCCGTGGTCACCAGCATCCAATCCTGAATGCCGAATCTGCGGCCCTCTAGAAGATGAGCACTCTATAACCACCACAGGAGAGACACCCTTGTCCTTGGATATAGGGTTATCCGCTGATGCATCTGAAGATGCGATCCGGACCATTTGTCCAGCAGATCCCACTGAAAAGTTCTTGCGTGAAATCTGCCGAATGGAATTGCTTCGTAGGAAGCCACCATTTTTACCAGGACCCTTGTGCAATGATGCACTGTTTTTAGGAGGTTCCTGACTAGCTCGGATAACTCCCTGGCTTTCTCTTCCGGGAGAAACACCTTTTTCTGGACTGTGTCCAGAATCATCCCTAGGCACAGCAGACGTGTCGTCGGGATCAGCTGCGATTTTGGAATATTTAGAATCCACCCGTGCTGTTGTAGCAGTATCCGAGATAGTGCTACTCCGACCTCCAACTGTTCCCTGGACTATGCCCTTATCAGGAGATCGTCCAAGTAAGGGATAATTAAGACGCCTTTTCTTCGAAGAAGAATCATCATTTCGGCCATTACCTTGGTAAAGACCCGGGGTGCCGTGGACAATCCAAACGGCAGCGTCTGAAACTGATAGTGACAGTTCTGCACCACGAACCTGATGTACCCTTAGTGAGAAGGGCAAATTTGGGACATAGAGGTAAGCATCCCTGATGTCCCGGGACACTATATAGTCCCCTTCTTCCTGGTTCGTTATCACTGCTCTGAGTGACTCCATCTTGATTTGAACCTTTGTAAGTGTTCAAAAAATTTTTTGAATAAGTCTCACCTAGCCTTCTGGCTTCAGTACCACAATATAGTGTGGAATAATACCCCTTTTCTTGTAGTAGGAGAGGTAATTTAATTATCACCTGCTGGGAATACAGCTTGTGAATTTTTTCCCATACTGCCTCCTTGTCGGAGGGAGACCTTGGTAAAGCAGACTTCAGGAGCCTGCGAAGGGGAAACGTCCAATCTGTACCCCTGGGATACTACTTGTAGGATCCAGGGGTCCTGTACGGTCTCAGCGCCATGCTGAGAACTTGTCAGAAGCGGTGGAACGCTTCTGTTCCTGGGAATGGGCTGCCTGCTGCAGTCTTCTTCCCTTTCCTCTATCCCTGGGCAGATATGATCTTATAGGGACGAAAGGACTGAGGCTGAAAAGACGGTGTCTTTTTCTGCAGAGATGTGACTTAGGGTAAAAACGGTGGATTTTCCAGCAGTTGCCGTGGCCACCAGGTCCGATGGACCGACCCCAAATAACTCCTCTTCCTTTATACGGCAATACACCTTTGTGCCGTTTGGAATCTGCATCACCTGACCACTGTCGTGTCCATAACATCTTCTGGCAGATATGGACATCGCATTTACTCTTGATGCCAGAGTGCAAATATCCCTCTGTGCATCTCGCATATATAGAAATGCATCCTTTAAATGCTCTATAGTCAATAAAATACTGTCCCTGTCAAGGGTATCAATATTTTTAGTCAGGGAATCCGACCAAGCCACCCCAGCTCTGCACATCCAGGCTGAGGCGATCGCTGGTCGCAGTATAACACCAGTATGTGTGTATATACTTTTTATGATATTTTCCAGCCTCCTGTCAGCTGGTCCTTGAGGACGGCCCTATCTATAGACGGTACCGCCACTTGTTTTGATAAGCGTGTGAGCGCCTTAGCCACCCTAAGGGGTGTTTCCCAACGCGCCCTAACTTCTGGCGGGAAAGGGTATACCGCCCCTAATTTTCTATCGGGGGGAACCCACGCATCATCACACACTTTATTTAATTTATCTGATTCAGGAAAAACTACGGTAGTTTTTTCACATCCCACATAATACCCTCTTTTGTGGTACTTGTAGTATCAGAAATATGTGACACCTCCTTCATTGTCTTTAACGTGTGGCCCTAATAAGGAATACGTTTGTTTATTCACCGTCGACACTGGATTCAGTGTCCCTGTCTGTGTCTGTGTCGACCGACTAAAGTAAACGGGCGTTTTAAAACCCCTGACGGTGTTTTTGAGACGTCTGGACCGGTACTAATTGTTTGTCGGCCGTCTCATGTCGTCAACCGACCTTGCAGCGTGTTGACATTATCACGTAATTCCCTAAATAAGCCATCCATTCCGGTGTCGACTCCCTAGAGAGTGACATCACCATTACAGGCAATTGCTCCGCCTCCTCACCAACATCGTCCTCATACATGTCGACACACACGTACCGACACACAGCACACACACAGGGAATGCTCTGATAGAGGACAGGACCCACTAGCCCTTTGGAGAGACAGAGGGAGAGTTTGCCAGCACACACCAAAAACGCTATAATTATATAGGGACAACCTTATATAAGTGTTTTCCCTTATAGCATCTTTATTATATATTTCTAACGCCAAATTAGTGCCCCCCCTCTCTGTTTTAACCCTGTTTCTGTAGTGCAGTGCAGGGGAGAGCCTGGGAGCCTTCCCTCCAGCCTTTCTGTGAGGGAAAATGGCGCTGTGTGCTGAGGAGATAGGCCCCGCCCCTTTTTCGGCGGCCTCGTCTCCCGCTCTTAACGGATTCTGGCAGGGGTTAAATATCTCCATATAGCCTCCGGAGGCTATATGTGAGGTATTTTTAGCCAAAATAGGTTTTCATTTGCCTCCCAGGGCGCCCCCCTCCCAGCGCCCTGCACCCTCAGTGACTGCCGTGTGAAGTGTGCTGAGAGGAAAATGGCGCACAGCTGCAGTGCTGTGCGCTACCTTTAGAAGACTGAGGAGTCTTCTGCCGCCGATTCTGGACCTCTTCTTACTTCAGCATCTGCAAGGGGGCCGGCGGCAAGGCTCCGGTGACCATCCAGGCTGTACCTGTGATCGTCCCTCTGGAGCTGATGTCCAGTAGCCAAGAAGCCAATCCATCCTGCACGCAGGTGAGTTCACTTCTTCTCCCCTAAGTCCCTCGTTGCAGTGATCCTGTTGCCAGCAGGACTCTCTGTAAAGTAAAAAACCTAAGCTAAACTTTTCTAAGCAGCTCTTTAGGAGAGCCACCTAGATTGCACCCTTCTCGGCCGGGCACAAAAATCTAACTGAGGCTTGGAGGAGGGTCATAGGGGGAGGAGCCAGTACACACCACCTGATCGTAAAGCTTTACTTTTTGTGCCCCGTCTCCTGCGGAGCCGCTATTCCCCATGGTCCTTTCAGGAACCCCAGCATCCACTAGGACGATAGAGAAAATATGGTTTGGTTTTGAGACCCAATGTCCATCCTAATGGACAATTTGTGAGCATTGTAACTTGTGCACCAAAACATTACCACTTGTTCTAATTCGATATTTTGATACTGTAGGAACTCCGATTACGGTTTTCATAACGATTTTGCCAAAATTTGATTGAAAAAATATGTGGTTTTACTTGTAAAGTGGGATACTCATCTTGTGGTGATCTTTCTGCGTAAAGCCATCTTTCAAACTCACAATGATCGGTGCTGCCATCTGCTGAAAAATGTTCACTCTATTTTCGTATATTTAAATGGACATTGGGATTTGAGTGGCAACCATCATCATAATACAGTCTAGGCAATCATTTTTTAATACTGTCCATTTAAATGGACAAGGGATACACATTACACGATTTACTGAATCGTTCCATCTTTCATTAATACACATAGCCGCACACAGTCAAACAATGGGGTATATTTACTAAAAATCGTATTTTCCCGATTGAGGTTAAAGTTCAATCACGAATGACATCGAAAGTGTAAAGTTGCAACTTTTTGAATTTATTACGACTAATTTACTAAACTGTCGTATTCTGCATTTTCGTATTTACCGATGTCGATGTTATTCGTTTTTTTTTGCAGTGTTTTACGTGAGTGACTTGTAAAACACTGCCGACTTTAACACAATGAATCTCGGCCGGATCTGTGAGATCCGTGCTGGGCTTCATTGTGCACCTTTATTAAAATAAAAATCATTGTTAAAATCTTTAAAAAAAATGCGTGGGGTCCCCCCTCCTAAGCAAAACCAGCCTCGGGCTCTTTGAGCCGGTCCTGGTTGAAAAAATATGGGGGGAAAAAAATGACAGGGGTTCCCCCATATTTAAACAACCAGCACCGGGCTCTGCGCCTGGTCCTGGTTCCAAAAATACGGGGGACAAAAAGCGTAGGGGTCCCCCGTATTTCTGAAACCAGCACCGGGCTCCACTAGCCAGATACATAATGCCACAGCCGGGGGACACTTTTATATTGGTCCCTGCGGCCCTGGCATTACATACCAACTAGTCACCCCTGGCCGGGGTACCCTGGAGGAGTGGGGACCCCTTCAATCAAGGGGTCCCCCCCCTCCAGCCACCCAAGGGCCAGGGGTGAAGCCCGAGGATGTCCCCCCATCCAAGGGCTGCGGATGGGGGGCTGATAGCCTTTTTGTAAAAAAATTAATATTGTTTTTAGTAGCAGTACTACAAGTCCCAGCAAGCCTCCCCCGCAAGCTGGTACTTGGAGAACCACAAGTACCAGCATGCTGTGGAAAACCGGGCCCGCTGGTACCTGTAGTACTACTACAAAAAAAATACCCCAATAAAAACAGAAGACACACACCTTGAAAGTAAAAGTTTAATACATACATCCACACCTCCATACACACATACTTACCTATGTTCACACGAAGGTCGGTCCTCTTCTCCATGTAGAATCCATGGGGTACCTGTTGAAAAAATTATACTCACAAAATCCAGTGTAGATGGCTCCTCTTCTTTTCTATTTGTAATCCTGGTACTTTGCAAAATACAGCGGTTGACCGAAAGTAACCTCACCGCTGACCACAAAGTTCCCACCATTGGTTACAATGGAGCGCATAGGCGCTACATTGTAACACTGCCGTGTGCTGCCTGACATACACTACAGGAGCACACAGCCAATCAGGAGGGTGCCACAACGTGGCGCTCCCTGATTGGCTGATGGAACCCTCTTAGACAGAAGTCAGGGGGGGTTCCTGGCATTCGGGGAAAGGGGTCCCATGTGAAAACATGGGGCCCCTTTCAGTGCGTGGTCGGGTGTCCGTTTTTTTATTTTGCAAAGTACCAGGATTACAAATAGACAAGAAGAGGAGCCATCTACACTGGATTTTGTGAGTATAATTTTTTCAACAGGTACCCCATGGATTCTACATGGAGAAGAGGACCGACCCTCGTGTGAACATAGGTAAGTATGTGTGTATGGAGGTGTGGATGTATGTATTAAACTTTTACTTTTAAGGTGTGTGTCTTCTGTTTTTATTGGGGTATTTTTTTAGTAGTAGTACTACAGGTACCAGCGGGCCCGGTTTTCCACAGCATGCTGGTACTTGTGGTTCTCCAAGTACCAGCTTGCGGGGGAGGCTTGCTGGGACTTGTAGTACTGCTACTAAAAACAATATTCATTTTTTGACAAAAAGGCTATCAGCCCCCCATCCGCAGCCCTTGGATGGGGGGGGACAGCCTCGGGCTTCACCCCTGGCCCTTGGGTGGCTGGAGGGGGGGAACCCCTTGATTGAAGGGGTCCCCACTCCTCCAGGGTACCCCGGCCAGGGGTGACTAGTTGGGTATGTAATGCCAGGGCCGCAGGGACCAATATAAAAGTATCCCCCGGCTGTGGCATTATGTATCTGGCTAGTGGAGCCCGGTGCTGGTTTCAGAAATATGGGGGACCCCTACGCTTTTTGTCCCCAGTATTTTTGGAACCAGGACCAGGCGCAGAGCCCGGTGCTGGTTGTTTAAATATGGGGGAACCCCTGTCACTTTTCCCCCCATATTTTTTCAACCAGGGCCGGCTCAAAGAGCCTGAGGCTGGTTTGGCTTAGGAGGGGGGACCCCACGCATTTTTTTTTTAAATAACACTTTCCCACCGCTTCCCACTGAAAAACATGCACGGATCTCATGGATCCGTGCATGCCTGTCCGAACACGGTAAAAAAAAGCAGGTCTGGTTTTTTTTAGCACTTTTTCACAATTTGTATTTTAGCACGGCAGTGTTTGGCTATTGTCGGCAGTGTTTGTTATTTGCACTTTTTAGTAAATGACCGATTTCTACCAAATTCCTGGCGTATTTGACCGATGGTGTATTGATTCGTATTTTTTTCTTAGGACTTCCAAAATAATACGAATGCCCTCATCACTGCCATGATTTGAGTTTAGTAAATTCCCGAGATGACACTTTGAAGAAAAAACATCATCTCGGTCAAAATCGGGACCTTAGTAAATATACCCCAATCTCTCATGTTGAGGGAACACACTAGAGATGCTGTCGACGATGTGTCATTCCAAAACGACAGATCATCCCATAGTAATCAGATTCTACATGTTTTCAGTCCTGAAAACATGTAGAATCTGACTACTACGAGCAACATCGCTGCTCATCCTCCACAGCATTTAATACACCTCTCATTAGGCAGTAGCCTGTAGGGATAGTACGCAAATGGAAAGGAAATCCGTTTCAAAAGAAAATTCATGTTGCTTTCAAACTTTGCCCATCCCAAGATGGCGACGCCGACCCGTCACTTCACCCTCATCCCATCCTCCCCGGCGTCACGTAACACAAACAAGCCTCCCCCTCGTTCCTGCGCTCGGCCACGCCCCCTCCCATCGGCTGTTGGCTCCGGATCCCCCCCAGTCAGTAAGTTCAGAGCTTCCCGAGCGCGGGGAACGAGAGTGGGAAGAAAGAGGGGAGAGCGTACCGGCCTGGACGCCCACGCAGCTGTGGCACGGGCTACGAGCTGGCCCCGCCGGCGGTCTCACAGCGCCGCTCCCCTTCCCACCAGGGAGGGTGGCTGAGCGGAGAGCGGGAGCATGCTGCGCCTCGTGTCGCTGAAGTTCGGCCGCCTGTGCCGCTACGTGAAGCTGCTGTTCGCGGCCAGCCTGCTGCTGCTGATGCTGCTCAACACGCACTCGCTGCTCGCCTCCTTCCAGCGCAACGAGCTCACCGAGCGCCGCTTCCTCAGCCTGAATAAGTGCCCGGCGTGCTTCGGCAGCAGCTGGTGCCGCAAGTTCATGAACGGGCAGCTGAGCTTCGAGGGCTGGGGCAGAGTGCGGCTGCTGGACTTCTTCAACGTCAAGAACGTGCACTTCGCCCAGTACGGGGAGCCCCGGGAGGGCAGCCGCCGCGTCGTGCTCAAGCGCCTGGGCTCCAACCAGGAGCTGGCCGAGCTGGACCAGCGTATCTGCAAGAGAGCCACCGGCCGGCCGCGCTGCGACCTCATCCAGGCCATCTACAAGAGCAACTTCGCCCGCCTCAACGGGGACGTCCGGCTGCTCACCCCGGACGTGGTGGAGGGCTGGTCGGACCTGGTGCACTGCCCCTCGCAGCGGCTGCTGGACCGGCTGGTGCGGCGCTACGCCGAGACCAAGGACTCCGGCAGCTTCCTGCTCAAGAACCTGAAGGACACGGAGCGTATGCAGCTGCTGCTCACCCTGGCCTTCAACCCCGAGCCTCTGGTCCTGCAGGTGAGTGCCGCAGCCTGCCCCTGCCCGGGCACCGCCGGTGGGCTAGGGACCTGTTGCTTGCCGGCTGTTGCAGGTCCCAACATGCTCTGCAACCCCCTGACTTGCTGGAGCATGTAGTTCTGCAACGCTGTTGCCTGGGCTGCATGCTTCAGCCAGGGTCCTATGTCTGCCAGGCTGCAGCATTAAGTGACCTGTAACTGGCCAGGAGGGTAAGGTCACACTCCACTTGGTGCCCCGGGAGTATCATGTGGGGGTATCAGGGTCTTCCCCCGAGCCAGAGACCTTTAATGATCACACACTGTTGGTGTCCAGGGTGTGTAGGTATCAGGGGCTTTCTACTCACTCACTCACTCATCCCCGACACCAGTTTTTGCATTAAGCTCATTTATTTTCCTAAATGTTTTATTTCCCCAACAAGTATTGCAAACTTCCCTGTTTATTACCATAGCTTTGCTTACATGTTGGTGGTGTATTTATCTATGCTCCCATGTATCAGTGGTTGGTGTGTCAGTCTCCTTGTATGATCTGCCCCTGAATAAGATGCCTTGTAGGTTATTATTCCCAATACCAGCACCTAAACATTTAGTTCTTATATTAGTCTATATATTGTGTGTTATTGCCGCCAGTTTTACTAATATTGGCCTCATGACATTCCGGTTCCAGCTCCTTTTATTTCTGGAGTTAAAGGAACCTATGTCATAGAGCGCTTCTCTGTAGACCATATGTTTTTATTTGGGTAATGTCATTGCTTATAACAATCTAATCTTTAGTGGAAAGCGTACGGCTGGAGTTTGTTGCTCCATCTTGAAACAAGGAACTTATTTACATCTTCCCATTCAGTCCATTACTCTGGTCTTCTGTTAAGTACAGAAAGCAGATACACTGCAACATTTGTTAAGCATGGTATATTGACCATTAATCAATATGTGATTTAACTTACAATAAGGCAGTTTCGTGCTCAGGATTCCAGGTGGTTTTGATTCCCAACATTATCGGTGGTTGTTTTATTCTTAGTACAATGATGAATTGAGTTACGTGTGTCTCATATATATTTTGTTAAAAGTTTAAACTTGTAACCACATACCGATTCCGGTAAAGTTTGTTCTCAAGATACTTATTTTCCATGTTATGCAACAGAGTAATTTAGTTAAATTTCAGTTTTTGAAATACTTCTAATTATTTTGTGTGTGTAGTAACATGGATTTATATGTGTAGTTCATTTGTATGAAATTAATGTTTGTGTGACACATCTATACTTGTTTAGCCTTTAAGGAAACGATTAACTGCATAGATGTGTTTGTTTACAAACATCATATGTAGTGAGAAATACTACTCAGTTTATGCAATAATTGCTCACTGCTGATTGTGTATGTTGGTATTACCCGAAGCTTCATTCACACTTGCTGTGAAATTGTATGAAAAGTAGTTATCATTTTAGCGGCCTTTGATTTGGTTTAACGTGTTCACCATGTTCCTATGAAGCAACTTCATTTTTACTAATACAATGGGGTCAATTCTATTCGGCAACTAAAGAATAGCGCCGGGAATTAGCTCCCGACGCTATTCAATTCAGCTAACGTTAAGTCGGCGATGTCCCGTTCTCGCCGACTTAACAGGTAGTTTTGTCGGGAGAACGGGCATTCTCCGACTTAACTACCCGGCGCAAGGCTGATTCCCGACAGAATCAGCCTCGCGCCGGCCGCGAGGCAGCACTTTTGTCGGGTTTCTTCTCTCATCCCCCGGGGATGAGAGAAGAATTCCCGACAATTGCGGGCAACTAGTAGCAGAATTTAATAGCGTCGGGAGCTAATTCCCGGCGCTATTCTTTAGTTGCCGAATAGAATTGACCCCAATTTGTGTGTATGAGAGCTTGTTGCCGTGTTAAAGCTTTAAACACAAAACTCGATTTAGAAACTATTCACTATACTGTATATAGTTTTTGAATGCAGTTTTTGGCAGCTATAAATCTTATCACAGTGGCTAACATTGCCACCTTTTATAGCGCTGGGGTCATGGTATGATTCTGACCAGGGCCACATCTATGTTGAGATTGTATTTGCTTAGGTTTCCTACCACAGTCAAAAAAAAACATACACATAGGTTAATTGGCTGCTGTCAAACTGACCTGTATGTTTTTTTTTTTTTTTTTTCTGGTAGGGGATTTGTAACATAAGTTCCATTGGCTGCAGAGACCAATATGATATTTTTTTTTTTTTTTTTTTTTTAGTATATAAATGCTATTAATATGCAGTGAGTGGCTGTGAATGAGCCCTGAAAAGTATTGAATAAAGTTACTTCTACTTACAGCCTCGTCTATTTTTGCTGCATCGTTTTGTTTTGTATAATTTGTGTTTAACGTTAGTGTTTTTACTTACTTGGAAAAGCATATTTTTCTTGCTCTTTAGAGCATGCAATCGAAGTGCATGAACAAGCTCATTTGATTGTAGCAAGTGCAGTAGATGGCAGTACCGGGTCGCTGTAAGTTTCTATTTTTGTTATAAACTTGCCGGAGCTAATATTTTGCACCGAACATACAAAACTGTTCAGCATACTTTTTTTTTTTTGCATTGGGAAATTAAGTTTCAATGGCTCAGTCACTCAGAGTGGAAGTGATATTTCCTTTTACTCATCTTTCTCTTGGCACCTACCCACAAAGCGTTTATTTTATCCTAATTCTATAGAAACAAGGTTTTAGCCAATTGCATCTGTCCCTGCACATAGAAAACAATGCAACCACTTTTTATTATATTTTCAAAACCAGTTATGTCAATTCCTTATGCAAGGATGAAGTTCAACTTGGAACTTTATAATCGGGCCACATACGTGGTTTACAAGATATCCATGCCTACTATTGTTGTTTTATTATTTTTATGTTCCTTTTTAAATACTGCTTAAAGCTTGGCAGAGGCATCAAATGAAGCCAACACAATGACTAACTGCTGGCAGACCAGTTTATTCTGAAATTACATGTTTAATTCGCATAGGGATATTAATTTGATGAATGTTATATCACTGCATTATGCCAAGGCAGAACAGATATACCATGCAAAATAGGCTGCTTTTAGGAATTCCCTGCAGCTTTCGGATAAAACAATGCGCTGCACTGGAAAAACATCCTCACGGTGAGCCTATCTCTCTGCAAGAGTTCCCACAAATTCCCAATGGTACTGTCTGCAGCTGATCAGTCTGCATTTGTGGAGACGGCTAGTTAGAGCTTTTAGTAATAGCAGGATGCTTGATGTATTGTTTATAGAGAGTGGGTACTGTGTGTCAGCTGTGATCCATACAACCGTATGATTACAACAAAAGTATATGTATTACATCACACCTTTTCTATAGCTGCCAAACACCTTTCTAGTCATTTTGGACTCCTGTTTATATGTGATGTCCTGCAGACATGCCAGCATCTGTGCAATAGCAGAAATGTAAACAAAACGTTTTGGTGCGACTTGGTTAGGTGTTATTTGCTCATATTTCTATTTTCTATTGTTTAATTGATTTTACTTTTTATTCTACCAAAATAAGTTGGTGGTCTTGGTAATATGACATTGCATAAGGAATTGCAGCATCCTACAGAATACATAGACTATGGTCCCTAGTTTTTATTTGACCACTAATTATTAGCATTCATGTTAGAGGTGTGTGTGCATGTATATGTGTGTTTTTGTTTTGTTTTTTTCATTTAAATTTTAGGGATATTTAAGTGACTAATGGCCTTTGTATCATTGTATCCTTTATATTTGGTTTGATTGAAGAAAGTCATCCACCCCATATGGATTATTATTATTTTTTAAACATTTATTCAGTGATGAAGCATGTCTGTGTTGGGTTTGCCATTCCCCTCCTTTATGGAAGGCTTCAGTTGTTTTGTGGGGCACTGTGGCTGCAATAAAGTGATTTGAATTTCTCCCCCTTTAGTCTAGTTGCCCTATGACTTTGCAGCTGGCCTTTGTTGGATCAGCTTGTTTTTAGTCTGGGGCAGTGTAGTCTGTGGTACATGCATGTAGTGAAACTAACATAAGGAGACTGGAATAATGATTTTTCTTTAATTGCGTGCATCACTGTTTAGTTTGCCTGTAACACAATTTGTAAAAATAAAATGTAAAGTCTATTTGCAGAGCACAGTTATTAGCAGTCATAAGAGAATTGGCTGCAAAGTCACACTGTTTCGTATGTCTGTACTTCCTGCTCTAATGCATTACAAATGATCAGTTAGCTGGTGGTATAATGTGAAGATCCTGTGAAACTATTCCTGTGACCACTTTAGTCTGTGCTGAAAGCTGACCGGCTTCCCACTGTGATGCTGGGGCCACATGCTGCAATTTCCCAGGTGATATTGCAGTTGCTCTGAAACCTACTGCAATGTCTGATTATACTAGTAAGAGTGCTAACTGGCTCAAGTTATGCGAGAACTGTTTATCCAAAGGGCTTAATTATGTCCATATTGACCATTGCATATGTGCATGAACTGGGCTATGGTTCTGCCTTCTAGCCAAATAGGGGTCGATTCTATTCGGCAACTAATGAATAGCGCCGGGAATTAGCTCCCGACGCTATTCAATTCAGCAACTAGTTACGTCGGCGATGGCCCGTTCTCGCCGACAAAACAGGTTGAATTGTCGGGAGAACGGGCATTCTCCGACTTAACTCCCCGGCGCGAGGCTGATTCCCGACAGAATCAGCCTCGCGCCGGCCGCGAGGCAGCACTTTTGTCGGGTTTCTCTTCTCATCCCCCGGGGATGAGAGAAGAATTCCCGACAATTGCAGGTAATTAGTTGCTGAATTGAATAGCGTCGGGAGCTAATTCCCGGCGCTATTCATTAGTTGCCGAATAGAATCGACCCCATAGAAAGTACAGCCCTTATGTGGATAACCTAATACCCCTTTCAGACGTACAGCACAAACACGGGTTTTTGCACGTGAATGTGCATCAACCCAGGTTTTTGTTATGTGTTAACATAAATGACCCTCGAATTTCCGTCTCCACAACTCTGCTCTGTACCAGGTGTGACCCATCTAACCCAGGTTTTTAGACCCGGTTTTTAAGAAAACCTTCTCATTGGAGGTATTAGATGATGTCAACTGCAGCGTACCCTGTATGTATCATCACTTTGTACTGCAGAACTTTAGAAAACAGCTGTAATAAAATCTGAAACTACCTTTAAGGTACAGCATCCCCTTTTAAATGTTAGTCTCTGAAGTATTCATACATGTGATATATTGGGGCACTTGCATACTTGCTGCAGTTTTAAAATGTTGCCTCTGAGCAGAATGCTTTTGCACCAGGGGACGTATTGGGATCTGATTGTAGCGATACTTGTACATAACGTCTATCTCCTGAGATAGTGGGAGCTGCCAGGCGGTATGAAGAGTCAGGAATTCACTAGACACACTCTAGCCTTATTATTATTATTATTATTATTATTATTATTATTATGTAGTGTTTATTCTAGCACCCTGCACCTGTCACAATCCATGCAGTTCCTCTTTTCTGCCTGGGGTGTCGCTCTCTGCTCTGGTGCTTTACGCACACTCTGGTCTGTATCTCGCACTGCGATACAGACCAGAGTGTGCGTAAAGCACCAGAGCAGAGAGCGACACCCCAGACAGGAAAGAGGAACTGCATGGATTGTAACAGGTGCATGGTGCTAGAATAAACGCATTATTATTTATTATTATCCTATATTTAGATGGCGCCACAAGGGATCCACAGTGCCAAATTGCAGAGTACAAGAACATATAAGCAAATCAAAAAAGAAAACAGGGACTTGCGGTACAAGACAATATAGGACAAGTACATGGTACAGTATATAAACATAAGTGCATCGGCAGACGACACTGAAATAATTATCAGGATGGCAGAAAACCGAGGGATTTTGTGCCATCAAAGAGAGTATGGAGTAGAAGATAGGGTAAGTAATAGGAGGAAAGCACATGAGGGAAGACCCTGACCGTAACCGTTTATCTCCGGGTCTTATGTCTGATAGGGGTTCAGTTCCCAGCAGTGCAGTGAGCATGCTCCTGCCATTACATGACCTGTGTCTATAAGACCTCGGGTTCATGCAGTCATATAAAACGCTGTACTAGGAAAAATAACATGAATGTCTTTTTTTGTTTTTGTTTTTTTGTTTACTAATTACATATATAATTTATGGGGAATTGTGCAAAAAGGTGACCAGTCCACTTTAAGTATAGTTTTACTTTCTTCTCCCATGCTAATAAACATAACTGATGTAGTGTTTTGTTCTGCTTCATTTTAGACCTTTTGTGATGCTAGTTGCATATTGTTTTTTACAATTTGTAGCCTGTAATCCCGTTGCTCTTTGAAGTACTGTATAGCTCAGTGGTTTCCAAACTTTTTTGAATCACGGCGCCCTAGAATACCAGATTTTTTTTCACGGCACCCTTAAGCCAAAAATTTCTTATTGAGAAATTTAGAAGAAATATTACATTAAGTAGATTGCGTTTATATGTCATCCTTAGGCTCAGTTGTGTGGCGAGGGACAAGATTTGCTTCTGTTTGGCCACATATTTTATGACTGGCAGCCACCAGCACTGGTTTTGCCTATTATATTGACCATGAATAATTTGAATTGGTCCTGGACCACCAACCCAGGGCACCCCTGCAAGTGTCCCGAGGCACCCCAGGGAGCCACGGCACACAGTTTGGGAACCTCTGGTATAGCTGCTTTTTCATTATTAATTACCACAGAGCAGGTACTGTAGTTTACCTGCCTAGCAATGAAGTAGTTTAGGTCCGTGCATACGCACAACACATACCCTAGCAGCAGGTTGGTGCTTTGTTTTTATTCCCCATTTGTGGACAATATTTTTAAAGTTAACCCATTTCTAGTGATTGGTCAGTGTTCATTTTATCCCATGTGATTTGATTGTATATCATTGTTTTGGGAAAGTGTAGTTCCATCTGTGCATTGTAACAAGTTTCACATTTTTCTTGAATGTTTAAATGTATTACAGGTTGAGTATCCCATATCCAAATATTCCGAAATACGGAATTTTTTGAGAGAGAGTGAGATAGTGAAACCTTGGTTTTCTGATGACTCAATAATGTACACAAACTTAGTTTAATACACAAAGTTATTAAAAATATTGTATTAAATGACCTTCAGGTTGTGTGTATAAGGTGTATATGAAACCTAAATGAATTGTGTGTATGTACACACACTTTGTTTAATGCACAAAGTTATTAAAAATATTATATTAAATGACCTTCAGGCTGTGTGTATAAGGTGTATATGAAACATAAATGCATTCTGTGCTTAGACTTGGGTCCCATCGCCATGATATCTCGCTATGGTACGCAATTATTCCAAAATACGGAATAATCCGATATCCAAAATGCTTCTGGTCCCAAGCGTTATGGATAAGGGATACTCAACCTGTATTTGAGCCGTTCATCATAAGTCATCTTATATAGCAGCACTAGTTGCATTAGTAAACAGAAGTACTTATACCTTGACACATCCTGTGATGCTTTACATTGATTATGCATTTGAATACAAACTATTTTTTAAACTAATCCATTGCGGCAAGACTGTTCCATGAACAATTTATGCTCACCACTTTGTGGTCGATTTACTAAGCCTTTGATGGAGATAAAGTACCAACCAATCAGCTCTGGTCATTTTTCGAACCCAGCCTGTAATATGGCAGTTAGGGGCTGATTGGCTGGGACTTTACCTCTGTCCACTTTATCGCCATCCAAGGCTTATTAAATAGACCTCTTTGTATTTTGCTAGTTTCTGTAGGAACTGCTTCTATTCTCTCTGTAATGTCATTTTGTTTGAGTTGAAGGATTACAGAACACATCAGGTCTAATGGTTTCAGGATAAGCTACAATTGTTCTCTTCACTTTGTTATAACAACTCGATCAATGAATTTGGACTTATCTTTATACTGTATAAGCTAAAAACTCTTTGTAAGGCACTTTTTAGGTTTTGTAGGTTTAATTGTACTTTTATCTGTTTGGCACTAGATATTATTTTAGTATAGTTTCTCCCAGTGTAATATCTCCATTTTAGGGGTGTATTCAATAGATGTCAGATCCTTTCCGACATCTCAGTATTCAATGAGCAGGCAATTCCGACAGAAAATCTGACAGGATTTGGTTGTTACCCACAATGCCAATACGATTTTTTTTTTTTTTTTTTTTTAAAGTCGGATTGACATTGTCGGAAACGGGGGTAAAACCTGTCTGATTTGGCTGCGTTTCCGACAAAACACGTGGATACACGGCTATTCCGCCGAACCACGTGTTTTCCAACAAGTCGGCATTCCCAACTTGTCGGAAAAACGGAGTGAGGATTGAATAGGTCGGAATACCTTCTGACCTAAAAGAGTCGGAAACTGCTGTCTGCAGTTTCTGACTGCAATTGAGTACACCCCTTAATCTAGCACTTCAGCTACATATAGTATTAGAAATCTGTAAAATTAATCTACTTTTCCCAGACATCTCTTGTTGATCTGTATATAAAATGCATGGCTGATAAGTATTGATGCATTCTGTGCAATAACCCTATACAAATGTTAAGAAGTAAAGAAAAAATTTGCCTGCTGGTCATTACTCTGTGGGGCAGATGTATTAACCTGGAGAAGGCATAAGGAAGTGATAAACCAGTGATATGTGCATGGTGTTAAACGCAGCAGCCAATCAGATCCAATATGTAAATTAACGCTGATTGGCTGGGGCTTTTATCACCTTGTACATATCACTGGTTTATCACTTCCGTATGCCGTCTCCAGGTTTAATACATTTGCCCCACTGGTATTTGCTACTTGTGATCAACATTGAGTAACTCCCTACTACTTGCTGCTTCCACACACAAAGGGAGCGATTGAGTTAACCTGGGAGTTAAAACCCCATGTTAAGTGCCCAGATCTATTCCTATACTGCCTGCGTACGTACCCTCGACTAGTCCTAAGGGTGCATTTACGGTAACTCTGATTTCTTTTTCATCCACTAGGGGTCACTGGAGTACTCTTGGGATATGGACTGTTCCACAGGAACTAGGCACTGAATAAATTAAAATTTGAGACTACTCCTCCCCTCCATATCCTAGAGTACCTCAGTGTTTTTTCAGTGCTCACCGAGCAACAAGGCTTGTGGAGTTAGTACACAGTTATTGAATTTTTAAGGCCACATCCCTTGCCCCCCCTTCCAGAAAGGCGAGGGTCCGGGATAGTGGAAGCTGCTGAAGCAGCTGTGGGTGTCGGGCCTCTCGGAAAGAGCTCCCTCACCACCACGTGCAGGACGCCTGCAGAAAAGGCTGACGGAGCTTACAGAAGAAGCCCCGTCATAGCCCTCACCACAAGGTCCAGGTATGTTGAACGGGGCGGGTTCGCAACTTTTCGAAGGTAGGAGCAGAAATTTGTGTTGGCTTTAGCTTTCGGGTTAGTTGCGATGTTATTGTGAGCGATGATTGCATAGCTGAAGGCCAGGGGTGGCCATCTAGTCAGACACAGAGCCAATAAATATCTTGAGGTTGACCAAAGAACCGTCGGCATGTACAAAAATGGGGCATGGTCTTGTGCTCGCTAGGCCACACCCCTGGCATAAAATACTTTGAAAAAGCCATATCCAACATAAATACACTTTAGAAGACATATCCAACATAAAATACATTGAAAAAGCCACAGCCACATAAATTCATTTAAAAAGCCATATTCACATAATACACTTATTATTAGCGCCTCCATGTGTTCCCCCAAACCCTCCCCTGCCCATTATACTCTGGTTTAGGCACGCAAAGCACCGAAAGCTGACTAAACTAATGGGCGCGAGTGTGAAAATGTCAGTTTAGGTGCCCAAACGGGTTTCTCTATGTGCATTTCAGCTTGCCACCCCCGGGGGTAGCGAGCTGAAGTTAACTTCTCGCACTCGTCAGCAGCAACATTTAAATAGGTGTCGGGACCTATGATAAGTATTGAATCAGGCCCTTTATGTTGCATTAGCGCAGTGGTTTCCACTCCAATTCTAAAATACCCCCAACGGGTCATGCTTTGTGGAAACAGATGGTGTAGGTACTGACCTAGCGAAATAGCTGAACTAATTTTGTGAATAATTAAAGAAATCCAGAAAACATTGGAGATACTTGAAGATTTGAGTTCTAAACAACTGCTTTAGAGAATTTTATTTCCCTAACATGTAAAGTTTTTAGTAATGTACATTTCCTACCTTTTCTGTAGATGAGCGCGTCATGGTGTGTTAGCAAGAGTTTGCGTTTATCCGGTATAATTGTTAATCATCCATGCCCTCCCTCCTAATTCTGTGTGTAGCATTGTCTGTCTCTGGCTGCTAAGCCTTCCTGATCAAGGGTCCGTGTTAGTCAGTGCATGCAGGGATCTGCTCATATTACCAGTGCGTATCGTGTGTCGACTCTATGCTTCATCTTTCCACAGTATTCATTTATTGCTTAATCTATCACATCTTTTATGTTTTGTTTTTTATTATGGCCATGGTAAGAAAGTGATGTTTTTTTGCAGAGCTATACAAATTAGTTTTTGTTCCAGTGTTCCAGCCATAACATGAATGTTCCATGTTAAAAAGGTAGGACAACACAGAAATGGTTCATGTACATAGCCTGCATAGTTATGACTGTGACTCTAAACAATGGAGTCCTTTTTTAATTTCTTTTTTATGTTTTTTTAACTTGCTGATAAAATGTCAACACTCTTTTCAGGGCTGTAAATGAAATCAATTATTGTGTGCTGAAGCAGGAGGTAACGGCTTTCCTCATAGGTTACAGTACACATCTTGTGTTCAAAGACCTCACGCCATATTTCTTTTTGAAGTTTTGAAATGTTCCATTGATTTTTATTGCTCATTGGTCACTCTTCAAGTGCAACAATGACTTTTTCAGCTACATGTCACAGTTCTTCACTACAAAACTTTCCAGCGATGTAGACGCTGCTCTTGTTCAGTGGTCATTATAGGAAAGTTCCAAGGTTATAAAAAGAACATTACATCACTCTTGTGTTCATTGTGCAATTCATATAGATTAACTGGTGTTGATCCTATCTGTAAAGACTTTCATCAGGACTCTATACTGCATAATCTTTGTGCAGTGCTTTATGTGTATTATTTGTAACAGACATACCAGAGAATGGTATCCGTTCACATGGTCGACCATGTTATGGTCGACAGTCATTAGGTCGACCACTATTGGTCGACATTGACATGGACACATGGTCGACACATGAAAATGGTCGACACATGAAAAGGTCGACATGAGTTTTTTTTTCTTTTTTTTTTCTTTTGGGGAACTTTTCCATACTTTACGATCCACATGGACTACGATTGGAACGGTAAAGTATGCCGAGCGGTAGCGGAGCGAAGGCACCATGCCCGAAGCGAGCCATGCGAGGGGACGTGGTGCACTAATTGGGGTTCCCAGTCACTTTACGCAAAAAACGATACCAAAAAAGTTAAAAAACTCATGTCGACCTTTCATGTGTCGACCATGTGTCCATGTCGACCATGTCAATGTCGACCAATAGTGGTCGACCTAATGACTGTCGACCATAACATGGTCGACCATTCATACCGGAACCCCAGAGAATACATCTGACATTTGCTGCTGGAGATAAATTTTGGTTACCAGTCTTAAATCCTGCTTTGATCCCCTATTGTGTAGCCTTTATTACCATTCCTGTACTTGGAAAATCTTGAATGTAACAAAACTTGATTTGTCTTTCAAACATGACTCCTGCTATTACAGGTTTGTAATATGATTGCAGATGTGTATTCTTATGTCTTATATTATTTTAATGTGTGGTCTTTCTGCTGTTTAAAAGAAAGTGATCAGAACAATCCAGTGTGTCTATGCAGTATGGGATAACTACATTCCTAGGCGATTTGGAGCTTATCTTGTAAGCTATTTGTAGTGCGGATTATTGCAAAGTAGCAATGCTTACAAAATAGTCCCAACCATTGATGTTTGCAATTTGATTTAATCTCCCCGTGTGCCAATGAGAACTGCTATGGTTTTTAATAGATTTAGGTGTTAGGATTACCTCTGAATTTTCTATATTATCATGGGAGAAAATTCACAACAGTCCATCAAGTTCAATCTCTTGTTATTGTTAAGGTGAATTATGTGGCTGCCATCGATGCTGATCCCACTCTTCAAATCAAATAACTTGTCTTTGGTGGTAGTTTTGGTTCTATAAGTTTTATAAAGAAAAGAAATCAAACCAGCATATCTTATGTACGTTTTGTAGATCCACCCTTAATATCAGCTGATTGGGGCAGACAGTATCGAGAAACTATTAGCACATCTCGTATGTAATGGGAGGGGATTTAGTTAGCACTTGAATGATGATTGTGTAGTTTGCAAACCATTGTGGAAAGCCAGTGTGTGTGGTCAGACTACCAGAGTAATATGTACAGGTTCTTGTTTGGTCAGAGTAACATTTGAAAAGTCCTGACAGAAGGCAAAGTAACAAGCTTTCTCTGACGTCCTAGTGGATGCTGGGACTCCGTCAGGACCATGGGGAATAGCGGCTCCGCAGGAGACAGGGCACAATTTAAAAGTTTGACCACTAGGTGGTGTGTACTGGCTCCTCCCCCTATGACCCTCCTCCAAGCCTCAGTTAGGTTTTTGTGCCCGTCCGAGCAGGGTGCAATCTAGGTGGCTCTCCTAAAGAGCTGCTTAGAAAAAGTTTGTTAGGTTTTTTATTTTCAGTGAGTCCTGCTGGCAACAGGCTCACTGCAACGAGGGACTTAGGGGAGAAGAAGTGAACTCACCTGCGTGCAGGATGGATTTGCTTCTTAGGCTACTGGACACTAGCTCCAGAGGGACGATCACAGGTACAGCCTGGATGGGTCACCGGAGCCGCGCCGCCGACCCCCTTGCAGATGCCGAATAGAGAAGAGGTCCAGAAACCGGCGGCAGAAGACGTCTCAGTCTTCATGAGGTAGCGCACAGCACTGCAGCTGTGCGCCATTGCTCTCCGCACACTTCACACCAGCGGTCACTGAGGGTGCAGGGCGCTGGGGGGGGCGCCCTGGGCAGCAATGTAATATACCTATTCTGGCTAAAATATATCACATATAGCCCCTGGGGCTATATGGATGTATTTAACCCCTGCCAGGTTCCAAAAAAAAAAACCGTGAGAAGAAGCCCACCGAAAAGGGGGCGGGGCCTATTCTCAGCACACAGCGCCATTTTCCTGCCCAGCTCCGCTGCGAGGAAGGCTCCCAGGACTCTCCCCTGCACTGCACTACAGAAACAGGGTAAAAACAGAGAGGGGGGGCACTTATTGGCGATATTTATAATATTTGAGCTGCTATAAAGGGAACACACTTATTAAGGTTGTCCCTATATATATTTATAGCGCTTGGGTGTGTGCTGGCAAACTCTCCCTCTGTCTCCCCAAAGGGCTAGTGGGGTCCTGTCTTCTATCAGAGCATTCCCTGTGTGTCTGCTGTGTGTTGGTACGTGTGTGTCGACATGTATGAGGACGATGTTGGCGTGGAGGCGGAGCAATTGCCTGTAGTGGTGATGTCACCCCCTAGGGAGTCGACACCAGAATGGATGGCTTTGTTTATGGAATTACGGGATAGTGTCAGCACGCTACAAAAGTCGGTTGACGACATGAGAAAGCCGGCAAACCAGTTAGTACCTGTCCAGGCGTCTCAGACACCGTCAGGGGCTGTAAAACGCCCTTTACCTCAGTCGGTCGACACAGACCCAGACACTGACACTGAATCCAGTGTCGACGGTGAAGAAACAAACGTATTTTCCAGTAGGGCCACACGTTATATGATCACGGCAATGAAGGAGGCTTTGCATATCTCTGATACTGCAAGTACCACAAAAAGGGGTATTATGTGGGGTGTGAAAAAACTACCGATAGTTTTTCCTGAATCAGAGGAACTGAATGAAGTGTGTGATGAAGGTGGGTTACCCCAGATAGAAAACTGCTAATTTCAAAGAAGTTATTGGCATTATACCCTTTCCCGCCAGAGGTTAGGGCGCGCTGGGAAACACCTCCTAGGGTGGATAAGGCGCTCACACGCTTATCAAAGCAAGTGGCGTTACCGTCTCCTGATACGGCCGCCCTCAAGGATCCAGCTGATAGGAGGCTGGAGAATACATTAAAAAGTATATACACACATACGGGTGTTATACGGAGACCAGCAATCGCCTCAGCCTGGATGTGCAGTGCTGGCGTGGCTTGGTCGGAGTCACTGTCTGAAAATATTGATACCCTGGATAGGGACAGTATTTTACTGACTATAGAGCAGTTAAAGGATGCATTTCTTTATATGCGAGATGCACAGAGAGATATTTGCACTCTGGCATCAAGAGTAAGTGCGATGTCCATATCTGCCAGAAGAAGTTTATGGACGCGCCAGTGGTCAGGTGATGCGGATTCCAAACGACATATGGAAGTATTGCCGTATAAGGGGGAGGAATTATTTGGGGTCGGTCTATCGGATCTGGTGGCCACGGCAACGGCCGGAAAATCCACCTTTTTACCCCAGGTCACCTCCCAGCAGAAAAAGCCGCAGGCTTTTCAGCCGCAGTCCTTTCGTTCCTATAAGAACAAACGAGCAAAAGGACATTCCTATTTGCCCCGAGGCAAAGGAAAGGGTAAGAGACTGCAACAAGCAGCTCCTTCCCAGGAGCAGAAGCCCTCCCCGGCTTCTACAAAGGCGTCAGCATGACGCTGGGACCTTACAAGCGGACTCAGGGGCGGTGGGGGGGTCGCCTCAAACATTTCAGCGCACAGTGGGCTCACTCGCAGGTGGACCCCTGGATCCTGCAGGTAGTATCTCAGGGTTACAGGTTGGAATTCGAGAAGTCCCCTCCTCGCCGTTTCCTAAAGTCTGCTTTGCCAACGTCTCCCTCCGACAGGGCGACGGTATTGGAGGCCATTCACAAGCTGTATTCTCAGCAGGTGATAGTCAAGGTACCCCTCCTACAACAGGGACAGGGGTATTACTCCACGCTATTTGTGGTACCGAAGCCGGACGGCTCGGTAAGACCGATTCTAAATCTAAAATCTCTGAACCTGTACATACAAAAATTCAAGTTCAAGATGGAGTCACTCAGAGCAGTGATAGCGAATCTGGAAGAAGGGGATTTTATGGTGTCCTTGGACATCAAGGATGCTTACCTTCATGTTCCAATTTGTCCTTCACACCAAGGGTACCTCAGGTTCGTGGTCCAAAACTGTCATTATCAGTTTCAGACGCTGCCGTTTGGATTGTCCACGGCACCCCGGGTCTTTACCAAGGTAATGGCCGAAATGATGATCCTTCTTCGAAGAGAAGGCGTCTTAATGATCCCTTACTTGGACGATCTCCTGATAAGGGCAAGATCCAGAGAACAGCTGGAGGTCGGAGTAGCACTAACCCAAGTAGTGCTCCAACAACACGGGTGGATTCTGAATTTTCCAAAATCCCAACTGATCCCGACGACACGTCTGTTGTTCCTAGGGATGATTCTGGACACTGTTCAGAAAAAGGTATTTCTTCCGGAGGAGAAAGCCAGGGAGTTATCCGATCTAGTCAGGAACCTCCTAAAACCAGGAAAAGTATCTGTGCATCAATGCACAAGAGTCCTGGGAAAAATGGTAGCTTCTTACGAAGCGATTCCATTCGGCAGATTCCATGCACGAACTTTTCAGTGGGATCTGCTGGACAAATGGTCCGGATCGCATCTGCAGATGCATCAGCGGATAAAATTGTCCACAAGGACAAGGGTGTCTCTGCTATGGTGGTTGCAGAGTGCTCATCTGTTAGAGGGCCGCAGATTCGGCATACAGAACTGGGTCCTAGTGACCACGGATGCCAGCCTGAGAGGCTGGGGAGCGGTCACACAGGGAAGAAACTTCCAGGGCGTGTGGTCAAGCCTGGAGATGTCTCTTCACATAAATATACTGGAGCTAAGAGCAATCTACAATGCTCTAAGCCTGGCAAAACCTCTGCTTCAGGGTCAGCCGGTGTTGATTCAGTCGGACAACATCACGGCAGTCGCCCACGAAAACAGACAGGGCGGCACAAGAAGCAGGAGGGCAATGGCAGAAGCTGCAAGGATTCTCCGCTGGGCAGAAAATCATGTGTTAGCACTGTCAGCTGTGTTCATCCCAGGAGTGGACAACTGGGAAGCAGACTTCCTCAGCAGACACGATCTGCACCCGGGAGAGTGGGGACTTCATCCAGAAGTCTTCCACATGATTGTGGTCCATTGGGAAAGACCAATGGTGGACATGATGGCGTCCCGCCTCAACAAAAAACTGGACAGGTATTGCGCCAGGTCAAGAGACCCTCAGGCAATAGCTGTAGACGCTCTGGTAACACCATGGGTGTACCAGTCAGTGTATGTGTTTCCTCCTCTGCCTCTCATACCAAAAGTACTGAGAATTATACGGCAAAGGGGATTAAGAACTATACTCGTGGCTCCGGATTGGCCAAGAAGAACTTGGTACCCGGAACTTCAGGAGATGCTCACGGAAGATCCGTGGTCTCTACCTCTAAGACGGGACCTGCTTCAGCAGGGACCGTGTCTATTCCAAGACTTACCGCGGCTGCGTTTGACGGCATGGCGGTTGAACGCCGAATCCTAAGGGAAAAAGGCATTCCGGAAGAGGTCATCCCTACCCTGGTAAAAGCCAGGAAGGAGGTGACTGCACAACATTATCACCGCATTTGGAGAAAATATGTTGCGTGGTGTGAGGCCAGGAAGGCCCCGACGGAGGAATTTCAACTGGGTCGATTCCTACATTTCCTGCAAACAGGATTGTCTATGGGCCTCAAATTAGGGTCCATTAAGGTTCAAATTTTGGCCCTGTCGATTTTCTTCCAGAAAGAATTGGCTTCAGTTCCTGAAGTCCAGACTTTTGTAAAAGGAGTACTACATATACAGCCCCCGGTTGTGCCCCCAGTGGCACCGTGGGATCTTAATGTAGTTTTGGATTTTCTCAAATCCCATTGGTTTGAGCCACTCAAATCGGTGGATTTGAAATATCTTACATGGAAAGTAACCATGCTACTGGCCCTGGCTTCAGCCAGGAGAGTGTCAGAATTGGCGGCTTTATCGTATAAAAGCCCATATCTGATTTTCCATTCGGACAGGGCAGAACTGCGGACGCGTCCTCACTTTCTGCCTAAGGTGATTTCAGCGTTTCACCTGAACCAGCCTATTGTGGTGCCTGCGGCTACTAGCGATTTGGAGGATTCCAAGTTGCTGGACGTTGTCAGAGCATTGAAAATATATATTTCAAGGACGGCTGGAGTCAGAAAATCTGACTCGCTGTTTATACTGTATGCACCCTACAAGCTGGGTGCTCCTACTTCTAAGCAGACGATTGCTCGTTGGATTTGTAGCACAATTCAACTTGCACATTCTGTGGCAGGCCTGCCACAGCCTAAATCTGTCAAGGCCCATTCCACAAGGAAGGTGGGCTCATCTTGGGCGGCTGCCCGAGGGGTCTCGGCATTACAACTCTGCCGAGCAGCTACGTGGTCAGGGGAGAACACGTTTGTAAAATTCTACAAATTTGATACCCTGGCTAAGGAGGACCTGGAGTTCTCTCATTCGGTTTCAGAGTCATCCGCACTCTCCCACCCGTTTGGGAGCTTTGGTATAATCCCCATGGTCCTGACGGAGTCCCAGCATCCACTAGGACGTCAGAGAAAATAAGATTTTACTTACCGATAAATCTATTTCTCGTAGTCCGTAGTGGATGCTGGGCGCCCATCCCAAGTGCGGATTGTCTGCAATACTTGTGCATAGTTATTGTTACAAAAAAATCGGGTTGTTATTGTTGTGAGCCGTCTGTTCAGAGGCTCCTACGTTTGTCATACTGTTAACTGGGTTCAGATCACAAGTTGTACGGTGTGATTGGTGTGGCTGGTATGAGTCTTACCCGGGATTCAAAATCCTTCCTTATTGTGTACGCTCGTCCGGGCACAGTATCCTAACTGAGGCTTGGAGGAGGGTCATAGGGGGAGGAGCCAGTACACACCACCTAGTGGTCAAACTTTTAAATTTTGTGCCCTGTCTCCTGCGGAGCCGCTATTCCCCATGGTCCTGACGGAGTCCCAGCATGGTCCTGACGGAGTCCCAGCATCCACTACGGACTACGAGAAATAGATTTATCGGTAAGTAAAATCTTATTATCGTGTACCCGACTGACTGGTTACAGGATGTGTTGTACTGCAGAATTTCCCTGCGTTCATTTACAGGTGTCTTGTATCACTCCTGTGTGCTGTTGGGGATCTGGTCTTTAGGTCCACACTGTCTAGGTCAACCACTATTGGTCGACAGGGACTCTAGGTCGATATGAGTTTTTCACATTTTTTTTCTTCATTTTTAAAAAAAACTTTTTCATGCTTTACAATCCACGTGGGCTACAATTGGGAACGGTAACCTGTGCCAAGCGCAGCGGTAGAGGAGCGAGGCATCTTGCCCGAAGTACAACGAGTGGACACAGTGCACTAATTTGGGTTTCCGTTTACTGTACGGAGAAAATTACACCAAAAAAACAACTCGTGTCAACCTTTTCTCATGTCGACCTAGTACATGTTGACCTAGAGTACCTGTCTACCTACTTACTGTCGACCCAAGTCTAATCTACCTAACCTACCACACCGGTGCTGTTGGTGGACGTTTAGTAACTGGTTGGTCAGTGTGTGGGTGTTAATGCTCCTCTGTCTTAGCAAGTGTTAGGCCACAAGTATGGGGAACCATTCCACTAGTGTAACAAGTTAAAGTACATCTTGTCCAATGTACTATACGTCTCACTTGGAAAGTTATGCATATGCATTTATAGGCTGTTTTTATTTTTTAACTCTGGAATGTTAACATTGTTGGTATTCTTTTCATGTTTTCTAAAGAGTAAATATCCGATAACATGATTTGGTGTTGTATACCAAGCTTTCTGAATATCTGCAATCTACATAATATACCAGAGTTTATTGCATATAATTGCTAGCACTTCACAATTCGGCAGCATCAGGAAATGATTGATTCAGCTTTTATGGCTAATGTACAAATCTTTGACATCTGCTGTCTGAGATCTCCTCGTTCTAAGAAGAGATTATCCTCTGTATATTTGACAGACTGGAATAATTAAAGCATAGGGTGTCCTGCCTTCAGTTTACTAGCTAACTTCTGTAATACACTGTACAGCTGTCACTTAATCCGTAGCATATTTCATTAACCCCATTCATGATCAAGGACTGCATTTTGCAACTCACAGTAAGTTGTCGTTTCCTTACAAGCGAAAAAAATTTTTATTGTCTTGTTTTCTTTGGGTTAATGCTACTTTTTCTCCGTTGGGCATCCCATGATAAGAAACGATTGAGAAGCCCAATGTGTCGTTTCGCCTAAATCTTTAACAAGTCTATTATTTTAAAATGATTGTAACCATAGCTCAATAGGTTGGAGTACGCAGATGCTGTGTTCTTTGAGTTCAGTGTGGTGTTAATACACACTACACATGAAACCACTCATGTGACATCTTCTCCGGGTTTAATTATTTTAGTGGTTTTTAAAACCTAAGGTGCAATGTTTTGTACAAGTGTCCAAAGTGCTCAGTTTTGCTCTTTGATTGAAACCCTCATTGTGTTAAAGCAGATTGTGTGACGTGAAACCTTTAAAATATTCAGGCCGTCAATGTGACGCTATTTTTCAGATGCATCAAAAACTATAAAATGCATAAGACAAAATGGCAGCATGTCATGTGACACACTGGGGTCGATTCAATTCGGCAACTTATGAATAGCGCCGGGAATTAGCTACCGACGCTATTCAATTCAGCTCCAGTTAAGTCGGCGATGTCCCGTTCTCGCCGACTAAACAGGTTGAATTGTCGGGAGAACGGGCATTCTCCGACTTAACTCCCCGGCGCGAGGCTGATTCCCGACAGAATCAGCCTCGTGCCGGCCGCGAGGCAGCACTTTTGTCGGGTATTTTCTCTCATCCGCCGGGGATGAGAGAAGAATTCCCGACAATTGCGGGTAACTAGCAGCTGAATTGAATAGCGTCGGGAGCTAATTCCCGGCGCTATTCAACTGTTGCTGAATTGAATTGACCCCACTGTTACCAACCCATTTAACTACTATAGACTGATGCACTGAGAAATAAACTTTTTGAGTATACCAACTTTTTTCCTCATGACCCATGTCCGTTTTTGGTTGAAATTGGCCATATGCATTTGAGCGAGTACTGCAGGTACTCAGCGCTGCCATGACCCCTGGCTGTGCGCGGTGTGTAGTGTTCCTCAGGCTCCCACACAGTAACCCAGGCAGCCGCAGAGAGAGGAGCGGTGCGTAGCTAGTATGGCTCCTGGCTGGTACTCGTGGGGCAAGGGATAAGGATTTAGGGGGGCGAGAGAAACCTGTAAGGACTTGCCGGGAGAGAGCTATAAGGACGCGGTGGGGTGGGATGGAGGGGGGGGGGGGGGGGATAAGGATTGTAGGACAGGTGCTGCCTACCAGTGCCACCACCAACTTGATCCCGGGAATGAGCGTTTTTCAATCCCAAATTCCAGGTATGCTAAAATGGCTCTAGAAAGGCCTCCCTAATGCAGCTCTATGGTCTGTGAGCCGTGCCCTTTCAGAGTTAAAAGGGTCTGCAATACCTATGATTGATTCTGCTTTCAGTATCCTGGCAATAAAGGAATGCAGATTGCATTTACATTACAGACTCTGAGAGCTTTTGTTTCACGTAAGCTCTAGCTAAACACAGCTGTCAAAGGTATTTTTCTACTGTGTTAAGTAAATTAAGATTCTGGTTCCCTCCTGTTGAGAAGTAAAATTACAAATGTAGCAGTATTGGAATCCTGAGGTAAGGGGGGAGTCTACTGTAAAGTTCTTTTATAGTGCTGTAAGTGGTGGGGCAAGGAAACAATACTCAACTCTGATATTGCCATAATGCAATGTTTCCTTCTTTATCAGAAACCAGGTATACTCATTATTGGTCTCATGCAGCCTTGAATGCACGCCTGTTTGCAAAGTGTATCTGCACATGCTCCGTAAACTTGTTATGTGGAGTACTGTGCATTCTGATCACATCTACGCTCACGTCTGTATTGTAACTGGGTACTCTCTGTGAGGGTGTATCGTGGGTAGACAGAAGGGAAAACTTGTCTGTTTGTAAAGGGTACATTTAGCACCTAGTATAGGATGGGTATAAGTGTGCACTTACACTATAGGGGGCAGTTGTTTGCAGCGCCCCCTGCTGGGCATCTATAATTCAGTTATTGGTGCCCATTAGTATTGACGCGCCCAAAAGCACTACGGCTAAACTCGTCTAAAGCAGTGGTTAGGATGC